>NC_136069.1:1160885837-1161529760 GCF_964261635.1 Lissotriton helveticus | reverse complement strand
ACGATCGATGACCCGCGACCTGATGAAATTGCTCTGAGATGACCAAAATGGTACGTTTTGAAATTTTTCATCTTTCAACTAATTTTGACTCTCAGAGGTTGATCATCACTTTTGGAGATAAAATGAGCATCGTTATCGTCATTTTCATGCTTCTAGGGAGCCAACACTCAAGATTTGGCTTATGGTTAAAAGTGACTTAAAAGGACCCAAATGCTCACTTTGAGGGCTTAAACGTGTTTATTCACTCCGGAAAGAGATATAAACAATATTTAGAGTGAATTAATGTTCATGCGAGAACGTTCAATTTTTCATGCAAAACGATCGATGACCCGCGACCTGATGAAATGACTCTGAGATGACCAAAATGTTCCGTTTTGAAAAGGTTCATCTTTCAACTAATTTTGACTCTCTGAGGTGGATCATCACTTTTGGAGATAAAATGAGCATCGTTATCGTCATTTTCATGCTTCTAGGGAGCCAAAACTCAAGATTTGGCTTATGGTTAAAAGTGACTTAAAAGGACCCAAATGCTCACTTCGAGGGCTTAAAACGTGTTTATTCACTGCGGGAAGAGATATAAACAATAGTTAGAGTGAATTAATGTTCATGTGAGAACGTTCAATTTTTCATGCAAAACGATCGATGACCCGCGACCTGATGAAATGACTCTGAGGTTACCAAAATGTTCCGTTTTGAAAATTTTCATCTTTCAACTAATTTTGACTCTCAGAGGTGGATCATCACTTTTGGAGATAAAATGAGCATCGTTATCGTCATTTTCATGCTTCTAGGGAGCCAAAACTCAAGATTTGGCTTATGGTTAAAAGTGACTTAAAAGGACCCAAATGCTCACTTTGAGGGCTTAAAACGTGTTTATTCACTGCGGAAAGAGATATAAACAATATTTAGAGTGAATTACTGTTCATGCGAGAACGTTCAATTTTTCATGCAAAACGATCGATGACCCGCGACCTGATGAAATGACTCTGAGATGACCAAAATGTTCCGTCTTGAAAATTTTCATCTTTCAACTAATTTTGACTCTCAGAGGTGGATCATCACTTTTGGAGATAAAATGAGCATCGTTATCGTCATTTTCATGCTTCTAGGGAGCCAAAACTCAAGATTTGGCGCATGGTTAAAAGTGACTTAAAAGGCCCAAAATGCTCACTTCGAGGGCTTAAAACGTGTTTATTCACTGCCGGAAGAGATATAAACAATAGTTAGAGTGAATTAATGTTCATGCGAGAACGTTCAATTTTTCATGCAAAACAATCGATGACCCGCGACCTGATGAAATTGCTCTGAGATGACCAAAATGGTCCGTTTTGAAAATGTTCATCTTTCAACTAATTTTGACTCTCAGAGGTGGATCATCACTATTGGAGATAAAATGAGCATCGTTATCGTCATTTTCATGCTTCTAGGGAGCCAAAACTCAAGATTTGGCTTATGGTTAAAAGTGACTTAACAGGACCCAAATGCTCACTTCGAGGGCTTAAAACGTGTTTATTCACTGCAGGAAGAGATATAAACAACATTTAGAGTAAATTATTGTTCATGCGAGAACGTTCAATTTTTCATGCAAAACGATCGATGACCCGCGACCTGATGAAATTGCTCTGAGATGACCAAAATGGTCCGTTTTGAAATTTTTCATCTTTCAACTAATTTTGACTCTCAGAGGTTGATCATCACTTTTGGAGATAAAATGAGCATCGTTATCGTCATTTTCATGCTTCTAGGGAGCCAAAACTCAAGATTTGGCTTATGGTTAAAAGTGACTTAAAAGGACCCAAATGCTCACTTCGAGGGCTTAAAACGTGTTTATTCACTGCAGGAAGAGATATAAACAACATTTAGAGTAAATTATTGTTCATGCGAGAACGTTCAATTTTTCATGCAAAACGATCGATGACCCGCGCGACCTGATGAAATTGCTCTGAGATGACCAAAATGGTCCGTTTTGAAAATTTTCATCTTTCAACTAATTTTGACTCTCAGAGGTGGATCATCACTTTTGGAGATAAAATGAGCATCGTTATCGTCATTTTCATGCTTCTAGGGAGCCAAAACTCAAGATTTGGCTTATGGTTAAAAGTGACTGAAAAGGCCCAAAATGCTCACTTCGAGGGCTTAAAACGTGTTTATTCACTGCGGGAAGAGATATAAACAATAGTTAGAGTGAATTAATGTTCATGCGAGAACGTTCAATTTTTCATGCAAAACGATCGATGACCCGCGACCTGATGAAATGACTCTGAGATGACCAAAATGTTCAGTTTTGAAAATTTTCATCTTTCAACTAATTTTGACTCTCAGAGGTGGATCATCACTTTTGGAGATAAAATGAGCATCGTTATAGTCATTTTCATGCTTCTAGGGAGCCAAAACTCAAGATTTGGCTTATGGTTAAAAGTGACTTAAAAGGACCCAAATGCTCACTTCGAGGGCTTAAAACGTGTTTATTCACTGCAGGAAGAGATATAAACAACATTTAGAGTAAATTATTGTTCATGCGAGAACGTTCAATTTTTCATGCAAAACGATCGATGACCCGCGACCTGATGAAATTGCTCTGAGATGACCAAAATGGTACGTTTTGAAATTTTTCATCTTTCAACTAATTTTGACTCTCAGAGGTTGATAATCACTTTTGGAGATAAAATGAGCATCGTTATCGCCATTTTCATGCTTCTAGGGAGCCAAAACTCAAGATTTGGCTCATGGTTAAAAGTGACTGAAAAGGCCCAAAATGCTCACTTCGAGGGCTTAAAACATGTTTATTCACTGCGGGAAGAGATATAAACAATAGTTAGAGTGAATTAATATTCATGCGTGAACGTTCAATTTTTCATGCAAAACGATCGATGACCCGCGACCTGATGAAATGACTCTGAGGTTACCAAAATGTTCCGTTTTGAAAATTTTCATCTTTCAACTAATTTTGACTCTCAGAGGTGGATCATCACTTTTGGAGATAAAATGAGCATCGTTATCGTCATTTTCATGCTTCTAGGGAGCCAAAACTCAAGATTTGGCTTATGGTTAAAAGTGACTTAAAAGGACCCAAATGCTCACTTTGAGGGCTTAAAACGTGTTTATTCACTGCGGAAAGAGATATAAACAATATTTAGAGTGAATTACTGTTCATGCGAGAACGTTCAATTTTTCATGCAAAACGATCGATGACCCGCGACCTGATGAAATGACTCTGAGATGACCAAAATGTTCCGTCTTGAAAATTTTCATCTTTCAACTAATTTTGACTCTCAGAGGTGGATCATCACTTTTGGAGATAAAATGAGCATCGTTATCGTCATTTTCATGCTTCTAGGGAGCCAAAACTCAAGATTTGGCGCATGGTTAAAAGTGACTTAAAAGGCCCAAAATGCTCACTTCGAGGGCTTAAAACGTGTTTATTCACTGCCGGAAGAGATATAAACAATAGTTAGAGTGAATTAATGTTCATGCGAGAACGTTCAATTTTTCATGCAAAACAATCGATGACCCGCGACCTGATGAAATTGCTCTGAGATGACCAAAATGGTCCGTTTTGAAAATGTTCATCTTTCAACTAATTTTGACTCTCAGAGGTGGATCATCACTATTGGAGATAAAATGAGCATCGTTATCGTCATTTTCATGCTTCTAGGGAGCCAAAACTCAAGATTTGGCTTATGGTTAAAAGTGACTTAAAAGGACCCAAATGCTCACTTTGAGGGCTTAAAACGTGTTTATTCACTGCGGAAAGAGATATAAACAATATTTAGAGTGAATTACTGTTCATGCGAGAACGTTCAATTTTTCATGCAAAACGATCGATGACCCGCGACCTGATGAAATGACTCTGAGATGACCAAAATGTTCCGTCTTGAAAATTTTCATCTTTCAACTAATTTTGACTCTCAGAGGTGGATCATCACTTTTGGAGATAAAATGAGCATCGTTATCGTCATTTTCATGCTTCTAGGGAGCCAAAACTCAAGATTTGGCGCATGGTTAAAAGTGACTTAAAAGGCCCAAAATGCTCACTTCGAGGGCTTAAAACGTGTTTATTCACTGCAGGAAGAGATATAAACAACATTTAGAGTAAATTATTGTTCATGCGAGAACGTTCAATTTTTCATGCAAAACGATCGATGACCCGCGACCTGATGAAATTGCTCTGAGATGACCAAAATGGTCCGTTTTGAAATTTTTCATCTTTCAACTAATTTTGACTCTCAGAGGTTGATCATCACTTTTGGAGATAAAATGAGCATCGTTATCGTCATTTTCATGCTTCTAGGGAGCCAAAACTCAAGATTTGGCTTATGGTTAAAAGTGACTTAAAAGGACCCAAATGCTCACTTCGAGGGCTTAAAACGTGTTTATTCACTGCAGGAAGAGATATAAACAACATTTAGAGTAAATTATTGTTCATGCGAGAACGTTCAATTTTTCATGCAAAACGATCGATGACCCGCGCGACCTGATGAAATTGCTCTGAGATGACCAAAATGGTCCGTTTTGAAAATTTTCATCTTTCAACTAATTTTGACTCTCAGAGGTGGATCATCACTTTTGGAGATAAAATGAGCATCGTTATCGTCATTTTCATGCTTCTAGGGAGCCAAAACTCAAGATTTGGCTTATGGTTAAAAGTGACTGAAAAGGCCCAAAATGCTCACTTCGAGGGCTTAAAACGTGTTTATTCACTGCGGGAAGAGATATAAACAATAGTTAGAGTGAATTAATGTTCATGCGAGAACGTTCAATTTTTCATGCAAAACGATCGATGACCCGCGACCTGATGAAATGACTCTGAGATGACCAAAATGTTCAGTTTTGAAAATTTTCATCTTTCAACTAATTTTGACTCTCAGAGGTGGATCATCACTTTTGGAGATAAAATGAGCATCGTTATAGTCATTTTCATGCTTCTAGGGAGCCAAAACTCAAGATTTGGCTTATGGTTAAAAGTGACTTAAAAGGACCCAAATGCTCACTTCGAGGGCTTAAAACGTGTTTATTCACTGCAGGAAGAGATATAAACAACATTTAGAGTAAATTATTGTTCATGCGAGAACGTTCAATTTTTCATGCAAAACGATCGATGACCCGCGACCTGATGAAATTGCTCTGAGATGACCAAAATGGTACGTTTTGAAATTTTTCATCTTTCAACTAATTTTGACTCTCAGAGGTTGATAATCACTTTTGGAGATAAAATGAGCATCGTTATCATCATTTTCATGCTTCTAGGGAGCCAAAACTCAAGATTTGGCTTATGGTTAAAAGTGACTTAAAAGGACCCAAATGCTCACTTTGAGGGCTTAAAACGTGTTTATTCACTCCGGAAAGAGATATAAACAATATTTAGAGTGAATTAATGTTCATGCGAGAACGTTCAATTTTTCATGCAAAACGATCGATGACCCGCGACCTGATGAAATGACTCTGAGATTACCAAAATGTTCCGTTTTGAAAAAGTTCATCTTTCAACTAATTTTGACTCTCTGAGGTGGATCATCACTTTTGGAGATAAAATGAGCATCGTTATCGTCATTTTCATGCTTCTAGGGAGCCAAAACTCAAGATTTGGCTTATGGTTAAAAGTGACTTAAAAGGACCCAAATGCTCACTTCGAGGGCTTAAAACGTGTTTATTCACTGCGGGAAGAGATATAAACAATAGTTAGAGTGAATTAATGTTCATGCGAGAACGTTCAATTTTTCATGCAAAACGATCGATGACCCGCGACCTGATGAAATGACTCTGAGGTTACCAAAATGTTCCGTTTTGAAAATTTTCATCTTTCAACTAATTTTGACTCTCAGAGGTGGATCATCACTTTTGGAGATAAAATGAGCATCGTTATCGTCATTTTCATGCTTCTAGGGAGCCAAAACTCAAGATTTGGCTTATGGTTAAAAGTGACTTAAAAGGACCCAAATGCTCACTTTGAGGGCTTAAAACGTGTTTATTCACTGCGGAAAGAGATATAAACAATATTTAGAGTGAATTACTGTTCATGCGAGAACGTTCAATTTTTCATGCAAAACGATCGATGACCCGCGACCTGATGAAATGACTCTGAGATTACCAAAATGTTCCGTTTTGAAAAAGTTCATCTTTCAACTAATTTTGACTCTCTGAGGTGGATCATCACTTTTGGAGATAAAATGAGCATCGTTATCGTCATTTTCATGCTTCTAGGGAGCCAAAACTCAAGATTTGGCTTATGGTTAAAAGTGACTTAAAAGGACCCAAATGCTCACTTCGAGGGCTTAAAACGTGTTTATTCACTGCGGGAAGAGATATAAACAATAGTTAGAGTGAATTAATGTTCATGCGAGAACGTTCAATTTTTCATGCAAAACGATCGATGACCCGCGACCTGATGAAATGACTCTGAGATGACCAAAATGTTCCGTCTTGAAAATTTTCATCTTTCAACTAATTTTGACTCTCAGAGGTGGATCATCACTTTTGGAGATAAAATGAGCATCGTTATCGTCATTTTCATGCTTCTAGGGAGCCAAAACTCAAGATTTGGCTCATGGTTAAAAGTGACTTAAAAGGCCCAAAATGCTCACTTCGAGGGCTTAAAACGTGTTTATTCACTTCCGGAAGAGATATAAACAATAGTTAGAGTGAATTAATGTTCATGCGAGAACGTTCAATTTTTCATGCAAAACAATCGATGACCCGCGACCTGATGAAATTGCTCTGAGATGACCAAAATGGTCCGTTTTGAAAATGTTCATCTTTCAACTAATTTTGACTCTCAGAGGTGGATCATCACTTTTGGAGATAAAATGAGCATCGTTATAGTCATTTTCATGCTTCTAGGGAGCCAAAACTCAAGATTTGGCTTATGGTTAAAAGTGACTTAAAAGGACACAAATGCTCACTTCGAGGGCTTAAAACGTGTTTATTCACTGCAGGAAGAGATATAAACAAAATTTAGAGTAAATTATTGTTCATGCGAGAACGTTCAATTTTTCATGCAAAACGATCGATGACCCGCGACCTGATGAAATAGCTCTGAGATGACCAAAATGGTCCGTTTTGAAATTTTTCATCTTTCAACTAATTTTGACTCTCAGAGGTTGATCATCACTTTTGGAGATAAAATGAGCATCGTTATCGTCATTTTCATGCTTCTAGGGAGCCAAAACTCAAGATTTGGCTTATGGTTAAAAGTGACTTAAAAGGACCCAAATGCTCACTTGGAGGGCTTAAAACGTGTTTATTCACTGCGGGAAGAGATATAAACAACATTTAGAGTAAATTATTGTTCATGCGAGAACGTTCAATTTTTCATGCAAAACGATCGATGACCCGCGACCTGATGAAATTACTCTGAGATGACCAAAAAGGTCCGTTTTGAAAATTTTCATCTTTCAACTAATTTTGACTCTCAGAGGTTGATCATCACTTTTGGAGATAAAATGAGCATCGTTATCGTCATTTTCATGCTTCTAGGGAGCCAAAACTCAAGATTTGGCTTATGGTTAAAAGTGACTTAAAAGGACCCAAATGCTCACTTTGAGGGCTTAAAACGTGTTTATTCACTGCGGAAAGAGATATAAACAATATTTAGAGTGAATTAATGTTCATGCGAGAACGTTCAATTTTTCATGCAAAACGATCGATGACCCGCGACCTGATGAAATGACTCTGAGATGACCAAAATGTTTCGTCTTGAAAATTTTCATCTTTCAACTAATTTTGACTCTCAGAGGTGGATCATCACTTTTGGAGATAAAATGAGCATCGTTATCGTCATTTTCATGCTTCTAGGGAGCCAAAACTCAAGATTTGGCTTATGGTTAAAAGTGACTTAACAGGACCCAAATGCTCACTTCGAGGGCTTAAAACGTGTTTATTCACTGCAGGAAGAGATATAAACAACATTTAGAGTAAATTATTGTTCATGCGAGAACGTTCAATTTTTCATACAAAACGATCGATGACCCGCGACCTGATGAAACTGCTCTGAGATGACCAAAATGTTACGTTTTGAAAATGTTCATCTTTCAACTAATTTTGACTCTCAGAGGTGGATCATCACTATTGGAGATAAAATGAGCATCGTTATCGTCATTTTCATGCTTCTAGGGAGCCAAAACTCAAGATTTGGCTTATGGTTAAAAGTGACTTAAAAGGACCCAAATGCTCACTTTGAGGGCTTAAAACGTGTTTATTCACTGCGGAAAGAGATATAAACAATATTTAGAGTGAATTAATGTTCATGCGAGAACGTTCAATTTTTCATGCAAAACGATCGATGACCCGCGACCTGATGAAATTGCTCTGAGATGACAAAAATGGTCCGTTTTGAAAAAGTTCATCTTTCAACTAATTTTGACTCTCAGAGGTGGATCGTCACTTTTGGAGATAAAATGAGCATCGTTATCGCCATTTTCCTGCTTCTAGGGAGCCAAAACTCAAGATTTGGCTCATGGTTAAAAGTGACGGAAAAGGCCCAAAATGCTCACTTCGAGGGCTTAAAACGTGTTTATTCACTGCGGGAAGAGATATAAACAACATTTAGAGTAAATTATTGTTCATGCGAGAACGTTCAATTTTTCATGCAAAACGATCGATGACCCGCGACCTGATGAAATTGCTCTGAGATGACCAAAATGGTCCGTTTTGAAAATTTTCATCTTTCAACTAATTTTGACTCTCAGAGGTTGATCATCACTTTTGGAGATAAAATGAGCATCGTTATCGTCATTTTCATGCTTCTAGGGAGCCAAAACTCAAGATTTGGCTTATGGTTAAAAGTGACTTAAAAGGACCCAAATGCTCACTTTGAGGGCTTAAAACGTGTTTATTCACTGCGGAAAGAGATATAAACAATATTTAGAGTGAATTAATGTTCATGCGAGAACGTTCAATTTTTCATGCAAAACGATCGATGACCCGCGACCTGATGAAATGACTCTGAGATGACCAAAATGTTCCGTTTTGAAAAAGTTCATCTTTCAACTAATTTTGACTCTCAGAGGTGGATCATCACTTTTGGAGATAAAATGAGCATCGTTATCGTCATTTTCATGCTTCTAGGGAGCCAAAACTCAAGATTTGGCTTATGGTTAAAAGTGACTTAAAAGGACCCAAATGCTCACTTCGAGGGCTTAAAACGTGTTTATTCACTGCGGGAAGAGATATAAACAATAGTTAGAGTGAATTAATGTTCATGCGAGAACGTTCAATTTTTCATGCAAAACGATCGATGACCCGCGACCTGATGAAATGACTCTGAGATGACCAAAATGTTCCGTTTTGAAAATTTTCATCTTTCAACTAATTTTGACTCTCAGAGGTGGATCATCACTTTTGGAGATAAAATGAGCATCGTTATCGTCATTTTCATGCTTCTAGGGAGCCAAAACTCAAGATTTGGCTTATGGTTAAAAGTGACTTAAAAGGACCCAAATGCTCACTTTGAGGGCTTAAAACGTGTTTATTCACTGCGGAAAGAGATATAAACAATATTTAGAGTGAATTAATGTTCATGCGAGAACGTTCAATTTTTCATGCAAAACGATCGATGACCCGCAACCTGATGAAATTGCTCTGAGATGACCAAAATGTTACGTTTTGAAAATGTTCATCTTTCAACTAATTTTGACTCTCAGAGGTGGATCATCACTTTTGGAGATAAAATGAGCATCGTTATCGTCATTTTCATGCTTCTAGAGAGCCAAAACTCAAGATTTGGCTCATGGTTAAAAGTGACTTAAAAGGCCCAAAATGCTCACTTCGAGGGCTTAAAACGTGTTTATTCACTGCAGGAAGAGATATAAACAATAGTTAGAGTGAATTAATGTTCATGCGAGAACGTTCAATTTTTCATGCAAAACGATCGATGACCCGCGACCTGATGAAATGACTCTGAGATTACCAAAATGTTCCGTTTTGAAAATTTTCATCTTTCAACTAATTTTGACTCTCAGAGGTGGATCATCACTTTTGGAGATAAAATGAGCATCGTTATCGTCATTTTCATGCTTCTAGGGAGCCAAAACTCAAGATTTGGCTTATGGTTAAAAGTGACTTAAAAGGACCCAAATGCTCACTTCGAGGGCTTAAAACGTGTTTATTCACTGCGGGAAGAGATATAAACAACATTTAGAGTAAATTATTGTTCATGCGAGAACGTTCAATTTTTCATGCAAAACGATCGATGACCCGCGACCTGATGAAATTACTCTGAGATTACCAAAATGGTCCGTTTTGAAAATTTTCATCTTTCAACTAATTTTGACTCTCAGAGGTTGATCATCACTTTTGGAGATAAAATGAGCATCGTTATCGTCATTTTCATGCTTCTAGGGAGCCAAAACTCAAGATTTGGCTTATGGTTAAAAGTGACTTAAAAGGACCCAAATGCTCACTTTGAGGGCTTAAAACGTGTTTATTCACTGCGGAAAGAGATATAAACAATATTTAGAGTGAATTAATGTTCATGCGAGAACGTTCAATTTTTCATGCAAAACGATCGATGACCCGCGACCTGATGAAATGACTCTGAGATGACCAAAATGTTCCGTTTTGAAAAAGTTCATCTTTCAACTAATTTTGACTCTCAGAGGTGGATCATCACTTTTGGAGATAAAATGAGCATCGTTATCGTCATTTTCATGCTTCTAGGGAGCCAAAACTCAAGATTTGGCTTATGGTTAAAAGTGACTTAAAAGGACCCAAATGCTCACTTCGAGGGCTTAAAACGTGTTTATTCACTGCGGGAAGAGATATAAACAATAGTTAGAGTGAATTAATGTTCATGCGAGAACGTTCAATTTTTCATGCAAAACGATCGATGACCCGCGACCTGATGAAATGACTCTGAGATGACCAAAATGTTCCGTTTTGAAAATTTTCATCTTTCAACTAATTTTGACTCTCAGAGGTGGATCATCACTTTTGGAGATAAAATGAGCATCGTTATAGTCATTTTCATGCTTCTAGGGAGCCAAAACTCAAGATTTGGCTTATGGTTAAAAGTGACTTAAAAGGACACAAATGCTCACTTCGAGGGCTTAAAACGTGTTTATTCACTGCAGGAAGAGATATAAACAACATTTAGAGTAAATTATTGTTCATGCGAGAACGTTCAATTTTTCATGCAAAACGATCGATGACCCGCGACCTGATGAAATTGCTCTGAGATGACCAAAATGGTACGTTTTGAAATTTTTCATCTTTCAACTAATTTTGACTCTCAGAGGTTGATCATCACTTTTGGAGATAAAATGAGCATCGTTATCGTCATTTTCATGCTTCTAGGGAGCCAACACTCAAGATTTGGCTTATGGTTAAAAGTGACTTAAAAGGACCCAAATGCTCACTTTGAGGGCTTAAACGTGTTTATTCACTCCGGAAAGAGATATAAACAATATTTAGAGTGAATTAATGTTCATGCGAGAACGTTCAATTTTTCATGCAAAACGATCGATGACCCGCGACCTGATGAAATGACTCTGAGATGACCAAAATGTTCCGTTTTGAAAAAGTTCATCTTTCAACTAATTTTGACTCTCTGAGGTGGATCATCACTTTTGGAGATAAAATGAGCATCGTTATCGTCATTTTCATGCTTCTAGGGAGCCAAAACTCAAGATTTGGCTTATGGTTAAAAGTGACTTAAAAGGACCCAAATGCTCACTTCGAGGGCTTAAAACGTGTTTATTCACTGCGGGAAGAGATATAAACAATAGTTAGAGTGAATTAATGTTCATGCGAGAACGTTCAATTTTTCATGCAAAACGATCGATGACCCGCGACCTGATGAAATGACTCTGAGGTTACCAAAATGTTCCGTTTTGAAAATTTTCATCTTTCAACTAATTTTGACTCTCAGAGGTGGATCATCACTTTTGGAGATAAAATGAGCATCGTTATCGTCATTTTCAAGCTTCTAGGGAGCCAAAACTCAAGATTTGGCTTATGGTTAAAAGTGACTTAAAAGGACCCAAATGCTCACTTTGAGGGCTTAAAACGTGTTTATTCACTGCGGAAAGAGATATAAACAATATTTAGAGTGAATTACTGTTCATGCGAGAACGTTCAATTTTTCATGCAAAACGATCGATGACCCGCGACCTGATGAAATGACTCTGAGATGACCAAAATGTTCCGTCTTGAAAATGTTCATCTTTCAACTAATTTTGACTCTCAGAGGTGGATCATCACTTTTGGAGATAAAATGAGCATCGTTATCGTCATTTTCATGCTTCTAGGGAGCCAAAACTCAAGATTTGGCGCATGGTTAAAAGTGACTTAAAAGGCCCAAAATGCTCACTTCGAGGGCTTAAAACGTGTTTATTCACTGCCGGAAGAGATATAAACAATAGTTAGAGTGAATTAATGTTCATGCGAGAACGTTCAATTTTTCATGCAAAACAATCGATGACCCGCGACCTGATGAAATTGCTCTGAGATGACCAAAATGGTCCGTTTTGAAAATGTTCATCTTTCAACTAATTTTGACTCTCAGAGGTGGATCATCACTATTGGAGATAAAATGAGCATCGTTATCGTCATTTTCATGCTTCTAGGGAGCCAAAACTCAAGATTTGGCTTATGGTTAAAAGTGACTTAACAGGACCCAAATGCTCACTTCGAGGGCTTAAAACGTGTTTATTCACTGCAGGAAGAGATATAAACAACATTTAGAGTAAATTATTGTTCATGCGAGAACGTTCAATTTTTCATGCAAAACGATCGATGACCCGCGACCTGATGAAATTGCTCTGAGATGACCAAAATGGTCCGTTTTGAAATTTTTCATCTTTCAACTAATTTTGACTCTCAGAGGTTGATCATCACTTTTGGAGATAAAATGAGCATCGTTATCGTCATTTTCATGCTTCTAGGGAGCCAAAACTCAAGATTTGGCTTATGGTTAAAAGTGACTTAAAAGGACCCAAATGCTCACTTCGAGGGCTTAAAACGTGTTTATTCACTGCAGGAAGAGATATAAACAACATTTAGAGTAAATTATTGTTCATGCGAGAACGTTCAATTTTTCATGCAAAACGATCGATGACCCGCGCGACCTGATGAAATTGCTCTGAGATGACCAAAATGGTCCGTTTTGAAAATTTTCATCTTTCAACTAATTTTGACTCTCAGAGGTGGATCATCACTTTTGGAGATAAAATGAGCATCGTTATCGTCATTTTCATGCTTCTAGGGAGCCAAAACTCAAGATTTGGCTTATGGTTAAAAGTGACTGAAAAGGCCCAAAATGCTCACTTCGAGGGCTTAAAACGTGTTTATTCACTGCGGGAAGAGATATAAACAATAGTTAGAGTGAATTAATGTTCATGCGAGAACGTTCAATTTTTCATGCAAAACGATCGATGACCCGCGACCTGATGAAATGACTCTGAGATGACCAAAATGTTCCGTTTTGAAAATTTTCATCTTTCAACTAATTTTGACTCTCAGAGGTGGATCATCACTTTTGGAGATAAAATGAGCATCGTTATAGTCATTTTCATGCTTCTAGGGAGCCAAAACTCAAGATTTGGCTTATGGTTAAAAGTGACTTAAAAGGACCCAAATGCTCACTTCGAGGGCTTAAAACGTGTTTATTCACTGCAGGAAGAGATATAAACAACATTTAGAGTAAATTATTGTTCATGCGAGAACGTTCAATTTTTCATGCAAAACGATCGATGACCCGCGACCTGATGAAATTGCTCTGAGATGACCAAAATGGTACGTTTTGAAATTTTTCATCTTTCAACTAATTTTGACTCTCAGAGGTTGATAATCACTTTTGGAGATAAAATGAGCATCGTTATAGTCATTTTCATGCTTCTAGGGAGCCAAAACTCAAGATTTGGCTTATGGTTAAAAGTGACTTAAAAGGACCCAAATGCTCACTTCGAGGGCTTAAAACGTGTTTATTCACTGCAGGAAGAGATATAAACAACATTTAGAGTAAATTATTGTTCATGCGAGAACGTTCAATTTTTCATGCAAAACGATCGATGACCCGCGACCTGATGAAATTGCTCTGAGATGACCAAAATGGTACGTTTTGAAATTTTTCATCTTTCAACTAATTTTGACTCTCAGAGGTTGATAATCACTTTTGGAGATAAAATGAGCATCGTTATCGTCATTTTCATGCTTCTAGGGAGCCAAAACTCAAGATTTGGCTTATGGTTAAAAGTGACTTAAAAGGACCCAAATGCTCACTTTGAGGGCTTAAAACGTGTTTATTCACTCCGGAAAGAGATATAAACAATATTTAGAGTGAATTAATGTTCATGCGAGAACGTTCAATTTTTCATGCAAAACGATCGATGACCCGCGACCTGATGAAATGACTCTGAGATTACCAAAATGTTCCGTTTTGAAAATTTTCATCTTTCAACTAATTTTGACTCTCAGAGGTGGATCATCACTTTTGGAGATAAAATGAACATTGTTATCGTCATTTTCATGCTTCTAGGGAGCCAAAACTCAAGATTTGGCTTATGGTTAAAAGTGACTTAAAAGGACCCAAATGCTCACTTTGAGGGCTTAAAACGTGTTTATTCACTGCGGAAAGAGATATAAACAATATTTAGAGTGAATTAATGTTCATGCGAGAACGTTCAATTTTTCATGCAAAACGATCGATGACCCGCGACCTGATGAAATGACTCTGAGATGACCAAAATGTTCCGTTTTGAAAATTTTCATCTTTCAACTAATTTTGACTCTCAGAGGTGGATCATCACTTTTGGAGATAAAATGAGCATCGTTATAGTCATTTTCATGCTTCTAGGGAGCCAAAACTCAAGATTTGGCTTATGGTTAAAAGTGACTTAAAAGGACCCAAATGCTCACTTCGAGGGCTTAAAACGTGTTTATTCACTGCAGGAAGAGATAGAAACAACATTTAGAGTAAATTATTGTTCATGCGAGAACGTTCAATTTTTCATGCAAAACGATCGATGACCCGCGACCTGATGAAATTGCTCTGAGATGACCAAAATGGTACGTTTTGAAATTTTTCATCTTTCAACTAATTTTGACTCTCAGAGGTTGATAATCACTTTTGGAGATAAAATGAGCATCGTTATCGTCATTTTCATGCTTCTAGGGAGCCAAAACTCAAGATTTGGCTTATGGTTAAAAGTGACTTAAAAGGACCCAAATGCTCACTTTGAGGGCTTAAAACGTGTTTATTCACTCCGGAAAGAGATATAAACAATATTTAGAGTGAATTAATGTTCATGCGAGAACGTTCAATTTTTCATGCAAAACGATCGATGACCCGCGACCTGATGAAATGACTCTGAGATGACCAAAATGTTCCGTTTTGAAAAAGTTCATCTTTCAACTAATTTTGACTCTCTGAGGTGGATCATCACTTTTGGAGATAAAATGAGCATCGTTATCGTCATTTTCATGCTTCTAGGGAGCCAAAACTCAAGATTTGGCTTATGGTTAAAAGTGATTTAAAAGGACCCAAATGCTCACTTCGAGGGCTTAAAACGTGTTTATTCACTGCGGGAAGAGATATAAACAACATTTAGAGTAAATTATTGTTCATGCGAGAACGTTCAATTTTTCATGCAAAACGATCGATGACCCGCGACCTGATGAAATTACTCTGAGATTACCAAAATGGTCCGTTTTGAAAATTTTCATCTTTCAACTAATTTTGACTCTCAGAGGTTGATCATCACTTTTGGAGATAAAATGAGCATCGTTATCGTCATTTTCATGCTTCTAGGGAGCCAAAACTCAAGATTTGGCTTATGGTTAAAAGTGACTTAAAAGGACCCAAATGCTCACTTTGAGGGCTTAAAACGTGTTTATTCACTGCGGAAAGAGATATAAACAATATTTAGAGTGAATTAATGTTCATGCGAGAACGTTCAATTTTTCATGCAAAACGATCGATGACCCGCGACCTGATGAAATGACTCTGAGATGACCAAAATGTTCCGTTTTGAAAAAGTTCATCTTTCAACTAATTTTGACTCTCAGAGGTGGATCATCACTTTTGGAGATAAAATGAGCATCGTTATCGTCATTTTCATGCTTCTAGGGAGCCAAAACTCAAGATTTGGCTTATGGTTAAAAGTGACTTAAAAGGACCCAAATGCTCACTTCGAGGGCTTAAAACGTGTTTATTCACTGCGGGAAGAGATATAAACAATAGTTAGAGTGAATTAATGTTCATGCGAGAACGTTCAATTTTTCATGCAAAACCATCGATGACCCGCGACCTGATGAAATGACTCTGAGATGACCAAAATGTTCCGTTTTGAAAATTTTCATCTTTCAACTAATTTTGACTCTCAGAGGTGGATCATCACTTTTGGAGATAAAATGAGCATCGTTATAGTCATTTTCATGCTTCTAGGGAGCCAAAACTCAAGATTTGGCTTATGGTTAAAAGTGACTTAAAAGGACACAAATGCTCACTTCGAGGGCTTAAAACGTGTTTATTCACTGCAGGAAGAGATATAAACAACATTTAGAGTAAATTATTGTTCATGCGAGAACGTTCAATTTTTCATGCAAAACGATCGATGACCCGCGACCTGATGAAATTGCTCTGAGATGACCAAAATGGTACGTTTTGAAATTTTTCATCTTTCAACTAATTTTGACTCTCAGAGGTTGATCATCACTTTTGGAGATAAAATGAGCATCGTTATCGTCATTTTCATGCTTCTAGGGAGCCAACACTCAAGATTTGGCTTATGGTTAAAAGTGACTTAAAAGGACCCAAATGCTCACTTTGAGGGCTTAAACGTGTTTATTCACTCCGGAAAGAGATATAAACAATATTTAGAGTGAATTAATGTTCATGCGAGAACGTTCAATTTTTCATGCAAAACGATCGATGACCCGCGACCTGATGAAATGACTCTGAGATGACCAAAATGTTCCGTTTTGAAAAAGTTCATCTTTCAACTAATTTTGACTCTCTGAGGTGGATCATCACTTTTGGAGATAAAATGAGCATCGTTATCGTCATTTTCATGCTTCTAGGGAGCCAAAACTCAAGATTTGGCTTATGGTTAAAAGTGACTTAAAAGGACCCAAATGCTCACTTCGAGGGCTTAAAACGTGTTTATTCACTGCGGGAAGAGATATAAACAATAGTTAGAGTGAATTAATGTTCATGCGAGAACGTTCAATTTTTCATGCAAAACGATCGATGACCCGCGACCTGATGAAATGACTCTGAGGTTACCAAAATGTTCCGTTTTGAAAATTTTCATCTTTCAACTAATTTTGACTCTCAGAGGTGGATCATCACTTTTGGAGATAAAATGAGCATCGTTATCGTCATTTTCATGCTTCTAGGGAGCCAAAACTCAAGATTTGGCTTATGGTTAAAAGTGACTTAAAAGGACCCAAATGCTCACTTTGAGGGCTTAAAACGTGTTTATTCACTGCGGAAAGAGATATAAACAATATTTAGAGTGATCTACTGTTCATGCGAGAACGTTCAATTTTTCATGCAAAACGATCGATGACCCGCGACCTGATGAAATGACTCTGAGATGACCAAAATGTTCCGTCTTGAAAATTTTCATCTTTCAACTAATTTTGACTCTCAGAGGTGGATCATCACTTTTGGAGATAAAATGAGCATCGTTATCGTCATTTTCATGCTTCTAGGGAGCCAAAACTCAAGATTTGGCGCATGGTTAAAAGTGACTTAAAAGGCCCAAAATGCTCACTTCGAGGGCTTAAAACGTGTTTATTCACTGCCGGAAGAGATATAAACAATAGTTAGAGTGAATTAATGTTCATGCGAGAACGTTCAATTTTTCATGCAAAACAATCGATGACCCGCGACCTGATGAAATTGCTCTGAGATGACCAAAATGGTCCGTTTTGAAAATGTTCATCTTTCAACTAATTTTGACTCTCAGAGGTGGATCATCACTATTGGAGATAAAATGAGCATCGTTATCGTCATTTTCATGCTTCTAGGGAGCCAAAACTCAAGATTTGGCTTATGGTTAAAAGTGACTTAACAGGACCCAAATGCTCACTTCGAGGGCTTAAAACGTGTTTATTCACTGCAGGAAGAGATATAAACAACATTTAGAGTAAATTATTGTTCATGCGAGAACGTTCAATTTTTCATGCAAAACGATCGATGACCCGCGACCTGATGAAATTGCTCTGAGATGACCAAAATGGTCCGTTTTGAAATTTTTCATCTTTCAACTAATTTTGACTCTCAGAGGTTGATCATCACTTTTGGAGATAAAATGAGCATCGTTATCGTCATTTTCATGCTTCTAGGGAGCCAAAACTCAAGATTTGGCTTATGGTTAAAAGTGACTTAAAAGGACCCAAATGCTCACTTCGAGGGCTTAAAACGTGTTTATTCACTGCAGGAAGAGATATAAACAACATTTAGAGTAAATTATTGTTCATGCGAGAACGTTCAATTTTTCATGCAAAACGATCGATGACCCGCGCGACCTGATGAAATTGCTCTGAGATGACCAAAATGGTCCGTTTTGAAAATTTTCATCTTTCAACTAATTTTGACTCTCAGAGGTGGATCATCACTTTTGGAGATAAAATGAGCATCGTTATCGTCATTTTCATGCTTCTAGGGAGCCAAAACTCAAGATTTGGCTTATGGTTAAAAGTGACTGAAAAGGCCCAAAATGCTCACTTCGAGGGCTTAAAACGTGTTTATTCACTGCGGGAAGAGATATAAACAATAGTTAGAGTGAATTAATGTTCATGCGAGAACGTTCAATTTTTCATGCAAAACGATCGATGACCCGCGACCTGATGAAATGACTCTGAGATGACCAAAATGTTCCGTTTTGAAAATTTTCATCTTTCAACTAATTTTGACTCTCAGAGGTGGATCATCACTTTTGGAGATAAAATGAGCATCGTTATAGTCATTTTCATGCTTCTAGGGAGCCAAAACTCAAGATTTGGCTTATGGTTAAAAGTGACTTAAAAGGACCCAAATGCTCACTTCGAGGGCTTAAAACGTGTTTATTCACTGCAGGAAGAGATATAAACAACATTTAGAGTAAATTATTGTTCATGCGAGAACGTTCAATTTTTCATGCAAAACGATCGATGACCCGCGACCTGATGAAATTGCTCTGAGATGACCAAAATGGTACGTTTTGAAATTTTTCATCTTTCAACTAATTTTGACTCTCAGAGGTTGATAATCACTTTTGGAGATAAAATGAGCATCGTTATAGTCATTTTCATGCTTCTAGGGAGCCAAAACTCAAGATTTGGCTTATGGTTAAAAGTGACTTAAAAGGACCCAAATGCTCACTTCGAGGGCTTAAAACGTGTTTATTCACTGCAGGAAGAGATATAAACAACATTTAGAGTAAATTATTGTTCATGCGAGAACGTTCAATTTTTCATGCAAAACGATCGATGACCCGCGACCTGATGAAATTGCTCTGAGATGACCAAAATGGTACGTTTTGAAATTTTTCATCTTTCAACTAATTTTGACTCTCAGAGGTTGATAATCACTTTTGGAGATAAAATGAGCATCGTTATCGTCATTTTCATGCTTCTAGGGAGCCAAAACTCAAGATTTGGCTTATGGTTAAAAGTGACTTAAAAGGACCCAAATGCTCACTTTGAGGGCTTAAAACGTGTTTATTCACTCCGGAAAGAGATATAAACAATATTTAGAGTGAATTAATGTTCATGCGAGAACGTTCAATTTTTCATGCAAAACGATCGATGACCCGCGACCTGATGAAATGACTCTGAGATTACCAAAATGTTCAGTTTTGAAAATTTTCATCTTTCAACTAATTTTGACTCTCAGAGGTGGATCATCACTTTTGGAGATAAAATGAACATTGTTATCGTCATTTTCATGCTTCTAGGGAGCCAAAACTCAAGATTTGGCTTATGGTTAAAAGTGACTTAAAAGGACCCAAATGCTCACTTTGAGGGCTTAAAACGTGTTTATTCACTGCGGAAAGAGATATAAACAATATTTAGAGTGAATTAATGTTCATGCGAGAACGTTCAATTTTTCATGCAAAACGATCGATGACCCGCGACCTGATGAAATGACTCTGAGATGACCAAAATGTTCCGTTTTGAAAATTTTCATCTTTCAACTAATTTTGACTCTCAGAGGTGGATCATCACTTTTGGAGATAAAATGAGCATCGTTATAGTCATTTTCATGCTTCTAGGGAGCCAAAACTCAAGATTTGGCTTATGGTTAAAAGTGACTTAAAAGGACCCAAATGCTCACTTCGAGGGCTTAAAACGTGTTTATTCACTGCAGGAAGAGATATAAACAACATTTAGAGTAAATTATTGTTCATGCGAGAACGTTCAATTTTTCATGCAAAACGATCGATGACCCGCGACCTGATGAAATTGCTCTGAGATGACCAAAATGGTACGTTTTGAAATTTTTCATCTTTCAACTAATTTTGACTCTCAGAGGTTGATAATCACTTTTGGAGATAAAATGAGCATCGTTATCGTCATTTTCATGCTTCTAGGGAGCCAAAACTCAAGATTTGGCTTATGGTTAAAAGTGACTTAAAAGGACCCAAATGCTCACTTTGAGGGCTTAAAACGTGTTTATTCACTCCGGAAAGAGATATAAACAATATTTAGAGTGAATTAATGTTCATGCGAGAACGTTCAATTTTTCATGCAAAACGATCGATGACCCGCGACCTGATGAAATGACTCTGAGATGACCAAAATGTTCCGTTTTGAAAAAGTTCATCTTTCAACTAATTTTGACTCTCTGAGGTGGATCATCACTTTTGGAGATAAAATGAGCATCGTTATCGTCATTTTCATGCTTCTAGGGAGCCAAAACTCAAGATTTGGCTTATGGTTAAAAGTGACTTAAAAGGACCCAAATGCTCACTTCGAGGGCTTAAAACGTGTTTATTCACTGCGGGAAGAGATATAAACAATAGTTAGAGTGAATTAATGTTCATGCGAGAACGTTCAATTTTTCATGCAAAACGATCGATGACCCGCGACCTGATGAAATGACTCTGAGGTTACCAAAATGTTCCGTTTTGAAAATTTTCATCTTTCAACTAATTTTGACTCTCAGAGGTGGATCATCACTTTTGGAGATAAAATGAGCATCGTTATCGTCATTTTCATGCTTCTAGGGAGCCAAAACTCAAGATTTGGCTTATGGTTAAAAGTGACTTAAAAGGACCCAAATGCTCACTTTGAGGGCTTAAAACGTGTTTATTCACTGCGGAAAGAGATATAAACAATATTTAGAGTGAATTACTGTTCATGCGAGAACGTTCAATTTTTCATGCAAAACGATCGATGACCCGCGACCTGATGAAATGACTCTGAGATGACCAAAATGTTCCGTCTTGAAAATTTTCATCTTTCAACTAATTTTGACTCTCAGAGGTGGATCATCACTTTTGGAGATAAAATGAGCATCGTTATCGTCATTTTCATGCTTCTAGGGAGCCAAAACTCAAGATTTGGCTCATGGTTAAAAGTGACTTAAAAGGCCCAAAATGCTCACTTCGAGGGCTTAAAACGTGTTTATTCACTTCCGGAAGAGATATAAACAATAGTTAGAGTGAATTAATGTTCATGCGAGAACGTTCAATTTTTCATGCAAAACAATCGATGACCCGCGACCTGATGAAATTGCTCTGAGATGACCAAAATGGTCCGTTTTGAAAATGTTCATCTTTCAACTAATTTTGACTCTCAGAGCTGGATCATCACTTTTGGAGATAAAATGAGCATCGTTATAGTCATTTTCATGCTTCTAGGGAGCCAAAACTCAAGATTTGGCTTATGGTTAAAAGTGACTTAAAAGGACACAAATGCTCACTTCGAGGGCTTAAAACGTGTTTATTCACTGCAGGAAGAGATATAAACAAAATTTAGAGTAAATTATTGTTCATGCGAGAACGTTCAATTTTTCATGCAAAACGATCGATGACCCGCGACCTGATGAAATAGCTCTGAGATGACCAAAATGGTCCGTTTTGAAATTTTTCATCTTTCAACTAATTTTGACTCTCAGAGGTTGATCATCACTTTTGGAGATAAAATGAGCATCGTTATCGTCATTTTCATGCTTCTAGGGAGCCAAAACTCAAGATTTGGCTTATGGTTAAAAGTGACTTAAAAGGACCCAAATGCTCACTTGGAGGGCTTAAAACGTGTTTATTCACTGCGGGAAGAGATATAAACAACATTTAGAGTAAATTATTGTTCATGCGAGAACGTTCAATTTTTCATGCAAAACGATTGATGACCCGCGACCTGATGAAATTACTCTGAGATGACCAAAAAGGTCCGTGTTGAAAATTTTCATCTTTCAACTAATTTTGACTCTCAGAGGTTGATCATCACTTTTGGAGATAAAATGAGCATCGTTATCGTCATTTTCATGCTTCTAGGGAGCCAAAACTCAAGATTTGGCTTATGGTTAAAAGTGACTTAAAAGGACCCAAATGCTCACTTTGAGGGCTTAAAACGTGTTTATTCACTGCGGAAAGAGATATAAACAATATTTAGAGTGAATTAATGTTCATGCGAGAACGTTCAATTTTTCATGCAAAACGATCGATGACCCGCGACCTGATGAAATGACTCTGAGATGACCAAAATGTTTCGTCTTGAAAATTTTCATCTTTCAACTAATTTTGACTCTCAGAGGTGGATCATCACTTTTGGAGATAAAATGAGCATCGTTATCGTCATTTTCATGCTTCTAGGGAGCCAAAACTCAAGATTTGGCTTATGGTTAAAAGTGACTTAACAGGACCCAAATGCTCACTTCGAGGGCTTAAAACGTGTTTATTCACTGCAGGAAGAGATATAAACAACATTTAGAGTAAATTATTGTTCATGCGAGAACGTTCAATTTTTCATGCAAAACGATCGATGACCCGCGACCTGATGAAATTGCTCTGAGATGACCAAAATGGTCCGTTTTGAAAATTTTCATCTTTCAACTAATTTTGACTCTCAGAGGTGGATCATCACTTTTGGAGATAAAATGAGCATCGTTATCGCCATTTTCATGCTTCTAGGGAGCCAAAACTCAAGATTTGGCTCATGGTTAAAAGTGACTGAAAAGGCCCAAAATGCTCACTACGAGGGCTTAAAACATGTTTATTCACTGCGGGAAGAGATATAAACAATAGTTAGAGTGAATTAATGTTCATGCGAGAACGTTCAATTTTTCATGCAAAACGATCGATGACCCGCGACCTGATGAAATGACTCTGAGATGACCAAAATGTTCCGTTTTGAAAATTTTCATCTTTCAACTAATTTTGACTCTCAGAGGTGGATCATCACTTTTGGAGATAAAATGAGCATCGTTATAGTCATTTTCATGCTTCTAGGGAGCCAAAACTCAAGATTTGGCTTATGGTTAAAAGTGATTTAAAAGGACACAAATGCTCACTTCGAGGGCTTAAAACGTGTTTATTCACTGCAGGAAGAGACATAAACAACATTTAGAGTAAATTATTGTTCATGCGAGAACGTTCAATTGTTCATGCAAAACGATCGATGACCCGCGACCTGATGAAATTGCTCTGAGATGACCAAAATGGTCCGTTTTGAAATTTTTCATCTTTCAACTAATTTTGACTCTCAGAGGTTGATCATCACTTTTGGAGATAAAATGAGCATCGTTATCGTCATTTTCATGCTTCTAGGGAGCAAAAACTCAAGATTTGGCTTATGGTTAAAAGTGACTTAAAAGGACCCAAATGCTCACTTTGAGGGCTTAAAACGTGTTTATTCACTGCGGAAAGAGATATAAACAATATTTAGAGTGAATTAACGTTCATGCGAGAACGTTCAATTTTTCATGCAAAACGATCGATGACCCGCGACCTGATGAAATGACTCTGAGATTACCAAAATGTTCCGTTTTGAAAAAGTTCATCTTTCAACTAATTTTGACTCTCAGAGGTGGATCATCACTTTTGGAGATAAAATGAGCATCGTTATCGTAATTTTCATGCTTCTAGGGAGCCAAAACTCAAGATTTGGCTTATGGTTAAAAGTGACTTAAAAGGACCCAAATGCTCACTTTGAGGGCTTAAAACGTGTTTATTCACTGCGGAAAGAGATATAAACAATATTTAGAGTGAATTAATGTTCATGCGAGAACGTTCAATTTTTCATGCAAAACGATCGATGACCCGCGACCTGATGAAATTGCTCTGAGATGACTAAATGGTCCGTTTTGAAAAAGTTCATCTTTCAACTAATTTTGACTCTCAGAGGTGGATCATCACTTTTGGAGATAAAATGAGCATCGTTATCGTCATTTTCATGCTTCTAGGGAGCCAAAACTCAAGATTTGGCTTATGGTTAAAAGTGACTTAAAAGGACCCAAATGCTCACTTTGAGGGCTTAAAACGTGTTTATTCTCTGCGGAAAGAGATATAAACAATATTTAGAGTGAATTAATGTTCATGCGAGAACGTTCAATTTTTCATGCAAAACGATCGATGACCCGCGACCTGATGAAATGACTCTGAGATGACCAAAATGTTCCGTCTTGAAAATTTTCATCTTTCAACTAATTTTGACTCTCAGAGGTGGATCATCACTTTTGGAGATAAAATGAGCATCGTTATCGTCATTTTCATGCTTCTAGGGAGCCAAAACTCAAGATTTGGCTTATGGTTAAAAGTGACTTAAAAGGACCCAAATGCTCACTTCGAGGGCTTAAAGCGTGTTTATTCACTGCGGGAAGAGATATAAACAACATTTAGAGTAAATTATTGTTCATGCGAGAACGTTCAATTTTTCATTCAAAACGATCGATGACCCGCGACCTGATGAAATTGCTCTGAGATGACCAAAATGTTACGTTTTGAAAATGTTCATCTTTCAACTAATTTTGACTCTCAGAGGTGGATCATCACTTTTGGAGATAAAATGAGCATCGTTATCGTCATTTTCATGCTTCTAGGGAGCCAAAACTTAAGATTTGGCTCATGGTTAAAAGTGACTTAAAAGGCTCAAAATGCTCACTTCGAGGGCTTAAAACGTGTTTATTCACTGCCGGAAGAGATATAAACAATAGTTAGAGTGAATTATTGTTCATGCGAGAACGTTCAATTTTTCATGCAAAACGATCGATGACCCGCGACCTGATGAAATTGCTCTGAGATGACCAAAATGGTCCGTTTTGAAATTTTTCATCTTTCAACTAATTTTGACTCTCAGAGGTTGATCATCACTTTTGGAGATAAAATGAGCATCGTTATCGTCATTTTCATGCTTCTAGGGAGCCAAAACTCAAGATTTGGCTTATGGTTAAAAGTGACTTAAAAGGACCCAAATGCTCACTTTGAGGGCTTAAAACGTGTTTATTCACTGTGGAAAGAGATATAAACAATATTTAGAGTGAATTAATGTTCATGCGAGAACGTTCAATTTTTCATGCAAAACGATCGATGACCCGCGACCTGATGAAATGACTCTGAGATGACCAAAATGTTCCGTTTTGAAAAAGTTCATCTTTCAACTAATTTTGACTCTCAGAGGTGGATCATCACTTTTGGAGATAAAATGAGCATCGTTATCGTAATTTTCATGCTTCTAGGGAGCCAAAACTCAAGATTTGGCTTATGGTTAAAAGTGACTTAAAAGGACCCAAATGCTCACGTTGAGGGCTTAAAACGTGTTTATTCACTGCGGAAAGAGATATAAACAATATTTAGAGTGAATTAATGTTCATGCGAGAACGTTCAATTTTTCATGCAAAACGATCGATGACCCGCGACCTGATGAAATGACTCTGAGATGACCAAAATGTTCCGTTTTGAAAATTTTCATCTTTCAACTAATTTTGACTCTCAGAGGTGGATCATCACTTTTGGAGATAAAATGAGCATCGTTATAGTCATTTTCATGCTTCTAGGGAGCCAAAACTCAAGATTTGGCTTATGGTTAAAAGTGACTTAAAAGGACACAAATGCTCACTTCGAGGGCTTAAAACGTGTTTATTCACTGCAGGAAGAGATATAAACAACATTTAGAGTAAATTATTGTTCATGCGAGAACGTTCAATTTTTCATGCAAAACGATCGATGACCCGCGCGACCTGATGAAATTGCTCTGAGATGACCAAAATGGTCCGTTTTGAAAATTTTCATCTTTCAACTAATTTTGACTCTCAGAGGTGGATCATCACTTTTGGAGATAAAATGAGCATCGTTATCGCCATTTTCATGCTTCTAGGGAGCCAAAACTCAAGATTTGGCTCATGGTTAAAAGTGACTGAAAAGGCCCAAAATGCTCACTTCGAGGGCTTAAAACGTGTTTATTCACTGCGGGAAGAGATATAAACAATAGTTAGAGTGAATTAATGTTCATGCGAGAACGTTCAATTTTTCATGCAAAACGATCGATGACCCGCGACCTGATGAAATGACTCTGAGATGACCAAAATGTTCCGTTTTGAAAATTTTCATCTTTCAACTAATTTTGACTCTCAGAGGTGGATCATCACTTTTGGAGATAAAATGAGCATCGTTATAGTCATTTTCATGCTTCTAGGGAGCCAAAACTCAAGATTTGGCTTATGGTTAAAAGTGACTTAAAAGGACACAAATGCTCAGTTCGAGGGCTTAAAACGTGTTTATTCACTGCAGGAAGAGATATAAACAACATTTAGAGTAAATTATTGTTCATGCGAGAACGTTCAATTTTTCATGCAAAACGATCGATGACCCGCGACCTGATGAAATTGCTCTGAGATGACCAAAATGGTCCGTTTTGAAATTTTTCATCTTTCAACTAATTTTGACTCTCAGAGGTTGATCATCACTTTTGGAGATAAAATGAGCATCGTTATCGTCATTTTCATGCTTCTACGGAGCCAAAACTCAAGATTTGGCTTATGGTTAAAAGTGACTTAAAAGGACCCAAATGCTCACTTTGAGGGCTTAAAACGTGTTTATTCACTGCGGAAAGAGATATAAACAATATTTAGAGTGAATTAATGTTCATGCGAGAACGTTCAATTTTTCATGCAAAACGATCGATGACCCGCGACCTGATGAAATGACTCTGAGATGACCAAAATGTTCCGTTTTGAAAAAGTTCATCTTTCAACTAATTTTGACTCTCAGAGGTGGATCATCACTTTTGGAGATAAAATGAGCATCGTTATCGTAATTTTCATGCTTCTAGGGAGCCAAAACTCAAGATTTGGCTTATGGTTAAAAGTGACTTAACAGGACCCAAATGCTCACTTCGAGGGCTTAAAACGTGTTTATTCACTGCGGGAAGAGATATAAACAATAGTTAGAGTGAATTAATGTTCATGCGAGAATGTTCAATTTTTCATGCAAAACGATCGATGACCCGCGACCTGATGAAATGACTCTGAGATTACCAAAATGTTCCGTTTTGAAAATTTTCATCTTTCAACTAATTTTGACTTCAGAGGTGGATCATCACTTTTGGAGATAAAATGAACATTGTTATCGTCATTTTCATGCTTCTAGGGAGCCAAAACTCAAGATTTGGCTTATGGTTAAAAGTGACTTAAAAGGACCCAAATGCTCACTTTGAGGGCTTAAAACGTGTTTATTCACTGCGGAAAGAGATATAAACAATATTTAGAGTGAATTAATGTTCATGCGAGAACGTTCAATTTTTCATGCAAAACGATCGATGACCCGCGACCTGATGAAATGACTCTGAGATGACCAAAATGTTCCGTTTTGAAAATTTTCATCTTTCAACTAATTTTGACTCTCAGAGGTGGATCATCACTTTTGGAGATAAAATGAGCATCGTTATAGTCATTTTCATGCTTCTAGGGAGCCAAAACTCAAGATTTGGCTTATGGTTAAAAGTGACTTAAAAGGACCCAAATGCTCACTTCGAGGGCTTAAAACGTGTTTATTCACTGCAGGAAGAGATATAAACAACATTTAGAGTAAATTATTGTTCATGCGAGAACGTTCAATTTTTCATGCAAAACGATCGATGACCCGCGACCTGATGAAATTGCTCTGAGATGACCAAAATGGTACGTTTTGAAATTTTTCATCTTTCAACTAATTTTGACTCTCAGAGGTTAATAATCACTTTTGGAGATAAAATGAGCATCGTTATCGTCATTTTCATGCTTCTAGGGAGCCAAAACTCAAGATTTGGCTTATGGTTAAAAGTGACTTAAAAGGACCCAAATGCTCACTTTGAGGGCTTAAAACGTGTTTATTCACTCCGGAAAGAGATATAAACAATATTTAGAGTGAATTAATGTTCATGCGAGAACGTTCAATTTTTCATGCAAAACGATCGATGACCCGCGACCTGATGAAATGACTCTGAGATGACCAAAATGTTCCGTTTTGAAAAAGTTCATCTTTCAACTAATTTTGACTCTCTGAGGTGGATCATCACTTTTGGAGATAAAATGAGCATCGTTATCGTCATTTTCATGCTTCTAGGGAGCCAAAACTCAAGATTTGGCTTATGGTTAAAAGTGACTTAAAAGGACCCAAATGCTCACTTCGAGGGCTTAAAACGTGTTTATTCACTGCGGGAAGAGATATAAACAATAGTTAGAGTGAATTAATGTTCATGCGAGAACGTTCAATTTTTCATGCAAAACGATCGATGACCCGCGACCTGATGAAATGACTCTGAGGTTACCAAAATGTTCCGTTTTGAAAATTTTCATCTTTCAACTAATTTTGACTCTCAGAGGTGGATCATCACTTTTGGAGATAAAATGAGCATCGTTATCGTCATTTTCATGCTTCTAGGGAGCCAAAACTCAAGATTTGGCTTATGGTTAAAAGTGACTTAAAAGGGCCCAAATGCTCACTTTGAGGGCTTAAAACGTGTTTATTCACTGCGGAAAGAGATATAAACAATATTTAGAGTGAATTACTGTTCATGCGAGAACGTTCAATTTTTCATGCAAAACGATCGATGACCCGCGACCTGATGAAATGACTCTGAGATGACCAAAATGTTCCGTCTTGAAAATTTTCATCTTTCAACTAATTTTGACTCTCAGAGGTGGATCATCACTTTTGGAGATAAAATGAGCATCGTTATCGTCATTTTCATGCTTCTAGGGAGCCAAAACTCAAGATTTGGCTCATGGTTAAAAGTGACTTAAAAGGCCCAAAATGCTCACTTCGAGGGCTTAAAACGTGTTTATTCACTTCCGGAAGAGATATAAACAACATTTAGAGTAAATTATTGTTCATGCGAGAACGTTCAATTTTTCATGCAAAACGATCGATGACCCGCGACCTGATGAAATTGCTCTGAGATGACCAAAATGGTCCGTTTTGAAATTTTTCATCTTTCAACTAATTTTGACTCTCAGAGGTTGATCATCACTTTTGGAGATAAAATGAGCATCGTTATCGTCATTTTCATGCTTCTACGGAGCCAAAACTCAAGATTTGGCTTATGGTTAAAAGTGACTTAAAAGGACCCAAATGCTCACTTTGAGGGCTTAAAACGTGTTTATTCACTGCGGAAAGAGATATAAACAATATTTAGAGTGAATTAATGTTCATGCGAGAACGTTCAATTTTTCATGCAAAACGATCGATGACCCGCGACCTGATGAAATGACTCTGAGATGACCAAAATGTTCCGTTTTGAAAAAGTTCATCTTTCAACTAATTTTGACTCTCAGAGGTGGATCATCACTTTTGGAGATAAAATGAGCATCGTTATCGTAATTTTCATGCTTCTAGGGAGCCAAAACTCAAGATTTGGCTTATGGTTAAAAGTGACTTAACAGGACCCAAATGCTCACTTCGAGGGCTTAAAACGTGTTTATTCACTGCGGGAAGAGATATAAACAATAGTTAGAGTGAATTAATGTTCATGCGAGAATGTTCAATTTTTCATGCAAAACGATCGATGACCCGCGACCTGATGAAATGACTCTGAGATTACCAAAATGTTCCGTTTTGAAAATTTTCATCTTTCAACTAATTTTGACTCTCAGAGGTGGATCATCACTTTTGGAGATAAAATGAACATTGTTATCGTCATTTTCATGCTTCTAGGGAGCCAAAACTCAAGATTTGGCTTATGGTTAAAAGTGACTTAAAAGGACCCAAATGCTCACTTTGAGGGCTTAAAACGTGTTTATTCACTGCGGAAAGAGATATAAACAATATTTAGAGTGAATTAATGTTCATGCGAGAACGTTCAATTTTTCATGCAAAACGATCGATGACCCGCGACCTGATGAAATGACTCTGAGATGACCAAAATGTTCCGTTTTGAAAATTTTCATCTTTCAACTAATTTTGACTCTCAGAGGTGGATCATCACTTTTGGAGATAAAATGAGCATCGTTATAGTCATTTTCATGCTTCTAGGGAGCCAAAACTCAAGATTTGGCTTATGGTTAAAAGTGACTTAAAAGGACCCAAATGCTCACTTCGAGGGCTTAAAACGTGTTTATTCACTGCAGGAAGAGATATAAACAACATTTAGAGTAAATTATTGTTCATGCGAGAACGTTCAATTTTTCATGCAAAACGATCGATGACCCGCGACCTGATGAAATTGCTCTGAGATGACCAAAATGGTACGTTTTGAAATTTTTCATCTTTCAACTAATTTTGACTCTCAGAGGTTAATAATCACTTTTGGAGATAAAATGAGCATCGTTATCGTCATTTTCATGCTTCTAGGGAGCCAAAACTCAAGATTTGACTTATGGTTAAAAGTGACTTAAAAGGACCCAAATGCTCACTTTGAGGGCTTAAAACGTGTTTATTCACTCCGGAAAGAGATATAAACAATATTTAGAGTGAATTAATGTTCATGCGAGAACGTTCAATTTTTCATGCAAAACGATCGATGACCCGCGACCTGATGAAATGACTCTGAGATGACCAAAATGTTCCGTTTTGAAAAAGTTCATCTTTCAACTAATTTTGACTCTCTGAGGTGGATCATCACTTTTGGAGATAAAATGAGCATCGTTATCGTCATTTTCATGCTTCTAGGGAGCCAAAACTCAAGATTTGGCTTATGGTTAAAAGTGACTTAAAAGGACCCAAATGCTCACTTCGAGGGCTTAAAACGTGTTTATTCACTGCGGGAAGAGATATAAACAATAGTTAGAGTGAATTAATGTTCATGCGAGAACGTTCAATTTTTCATGCAAAACGATCGATGACCCGCGACCTGATGAAATGACTCTGAGGTTACCAAAATGTTCCGTTTTGAAAATTTTCATCTTTCAACTAATTTTGACTCTCAGAGGTGGATCATCACTTTTGGAGATAAAATGAGCATCGTTATCGTCATTTTCATGCTTCTAGGGAGCCAAAACTCAAGATTTGGCTTATGGTTAAAAGTGACTTAAAAGGGCCCAAATGCTCACTTTGAGGGCTTAAAACGTGTTTATTCACTGCGGAAAGAGATATAAACAATATTTAGAGTGAATTACTGTTCATGCGAGAACGTTCAATTTTTCATGCAAAACGATCGATGACCCGCGACCTGATGAAATGACTCTGAGATGACCAAAATGTTCCGTCTTGAAAATTTTCATCTTTCAACTAATTTTGACTCTCAGAGGTGGATCATCACTTTTGGAGATAAAATGAGCATCGTTATCGTCATTTTCATGCTTCTAGGGAGCCAAAACTCAAGATTTGGCTCATGGTTAAAAGTGACTTAAAAGGCCCAAAATGCTCACTTCGAGGGCTTAAAACGTGTTTATTCACTTCCGGAAGAGATATAAACAATAGTTAGAGTGAATTAATGTTCATGCGAGAACGTTCAATTTTTCATGCAAAACAATCGATGACCCGCGACCTGATGAAATTGCTCTGAGATGACCAAAATGGTCCGTTTTGAAAATGTTCATCTTTCAACTAATTTTGACTCTCAGAGGTGGATCATCACTTTTGGAGATAAAATGAGCATCGTTATAGTCATTTTCATGCTTCTAGGGAGCCAAAACTCAAGATTTGGCTTATGGTTAAAAGTGACTTAAAAGGACACAAATGCTCACTTCGAGGGCTTAAAACGTGTTTATTCACTGCAGGAAGAGATATAAACAAAATTTAGAGTAAATTATTGTTCATGCGAGAACGTTCAATTTTTCATGCAAAACGATCGATGACCCGCAACCTGATGAAATAGCTCTGAGATGACCAAAATGGTCCGTTTTGAAATTTTTCATCTTTCAACTAATTTTGACTCTCAGAGGTTGATCATCACTTTTGGAGATAAAATGAGCATCGTTATCGTCATTTTCATGCTTCTAGGGAGCCAAAACTCAAGATTTGGCTTATGGTTAAAAGTGACTTAAAAGGACCCAAATGCTCACTTGGAGGGCTTAAAACGTGTTTATTCACTGCGGGAAGAGATATAAACAACATTTAGAGTAAATTATTGTTCATGCGAGAACGTTCAATTTTTCATGCAAAACGATCGATGACCCGCGACCTGATGAAATTACTCTGAGATGACCAAAAAGGTCCGTTTTGAAAATTTTCATCTTTCAACTAATTTTGACTCTCAGAGGTTGATCATCACTTTTGGAGATAAAATGAGCATCGTTATCGTCATTTTCATGCTTCTAGGGAGCCAAAACTCAAGATTTGGCTTATGGTTAAAAGTGACTTAAAAGGACCCAAATGCTCACTTTGAGGGCTTAAAACGTGTTTATTCACTGCGGAAAGAGATATAAACAATATTTAGAGTGAATTAATGTTCATGCGAGAACGTTCAATTTTTCATGCAAAACGATCGATGACCCGCGACCTGATGAAATGACTCTGAGATGACCAAAATGTTTCGTCTTGAAAATTTTCATCTTTCAACTAATTTTGACTCTCAGAGGTGGATCATCACTTTTGGAGATAAAATGAGCATCGTTATCGTCATTTTCATGCTTCTAGGGAGCCAAAACTCAAGATTTGGCTTATGGTTAAAAGTGACTTAACAGGACCCAAATGCTCACTTCGAGGGCTTAAAACGTGTTTATTCACTGCAGGAAGAGATATAAACAACATTTAGAGTAAATTATTGTTCATGCGAGAACGTTCAATTTTTCATGCAAAACGATCGATGACCCGCGACCTGATGAAATTGCTCTGAGATGACCAAAATGGTCCGTTTTGAAAATTTTCATCTTTCAACTAATTTTGACTCTCAGAGGTGGATCATCACTTTTGGAGATAAAATGAGCATCGTTATCGCCATTTTCATGCTTCTAGGGAGCCAAAACTCAAGATTTGGCTCATGGTTAAAAGTGACTGAAAAGGCCCAAAATGCTCACTACGAGGGCTTAAAACATGTTTATTCACTGCGGGAAGAGATATAAACAATAGTTAGAGTGAATTAATGTTCATGCGAGAATGTTCAATTTTTCATGCAAAACGATCGATGACCCGCGACCTGATGAAATGACTCTGAGATGACCAAAATGTTCCGTTTTGAAAATTTTCATCTTTCAACTAATTTTGACTCTCAGAGGTGGATCATCACTTTTGGAGATAAAATGAGCATCGTTATAGTCATTTTCATGCTTCTAGGGAGCCAAAACTCAAGATTTGGCTTATGGTTAAAAGTGATTTAAAAGGACACAAATGCTCACTTCGAGGGCTTAAAACGTGTTTATTCACTGCAGGAAGAGACATAAACAACATTTAGAGTAAATTATTGTTCATGCGAGAACGTTCAATTGTTCATGCAAAACGATCGATGACCCGCGACCTGATGAAATTGCTCTGAGATGACCAAAATGGTCCGTTTTGAAATTTTTCATCTTTCAACTAATTTTGACTCTCAGAGGTTGATCATCACTTTTGGAGATAAAATGAGCATCGTTATCGTCATTTTCATGCTTCTAGGGAGCCAAAACTCAAGATTTGGCTTATGGTTAAAAGTGACTTAAAAGGACCCAAATGCTCACTTTGAGGGCTTAAAACGTGTTTATTCACTGCGGAAAGAGATATAAACAATATTTAGAGTGAATTAACGTTCATGCGAGAACGTTCAATTTTTCATGCAAAACGATCGATGACCCGCGACCTGATGAATTGACTCTGAGATTACCAAAATGTTCCGTTTTGAAAAAGTTCATCTTTCAACTAATTTTGACTCTCAGAGGTGGATCATCACTTTTGGAGATAAAATGAGCATCGTTATCGTAATTTTCATGCTTCTAGGGAGCCAAAACTCAAGATTTGGCTTATGGTTAAAAGTGACTTAAAAGGACCCAAATGCTCACTTTGAGGGCTTAAAACGTGTTTATTCACTGCGGAAAGAGATATAAACAATATTTAGAGTGAATTAATGTTCATGCGAGAACGTTCAATTTTTCATGCAAAACGATCGATGACCCGCGACCTGATGAAATTGCTCTGAGATGACTAAATGGTCCGTTTTGAAAAAGTTCATCTTTCAACTAATTTTGACTCTCAGAGGTGGATCATCACTTTTGGAGATAAAATGAGCATCGTTATCGTCATTTTCATGCTTCTAGGGAGCCAAAACTCAAGATTTGGCTTATGGTTAAAAGTGACTTAAAAGGACCCAAATGCTCACTTTGAGGGCTTAAAACGTGTTTATTCTCTGCGGAAAGAGATATAAACAATATTTAGATGGAATTAATGTTCATGCGAGAACGTTCAATTTTTCATGCAAAACGATCGATGACCCGCGACCTGATGAAATGACTCTGAGATGACCAAAATGTTCCGTCTTGAAAATTTTCATCTTTCAACTAATTTTGACTCTCAGAGGTGGATCATCACTTTTGGAGATAAAATGAGCATCGTTATCGTCATTGTCATGCTTCTAGGGAGCCAAAACTCAAGATTTGGCTTATGGTTAAAAGTGACTTAAAAGGACCCAAATGCTCACTTCGAGGGCTTAAAGCGTGTTTATTCACTGCGGGAAGAGATATAAACAACATTTAGAGTAAATTATTGTTCATGCGAGAACGTTCAATTTTTCATTCAAAACGATCGATGACCCGCGACCTGATGAAATTGCTCTGAGATGACCAAAATGTTACGTTTTGAAAATGTTCATCTTTCAACTAATTTTGACTCTCAGAGGTGGATCATCACTTTTGGAGATAAAATGAGCATCGTTATCGTCATTTTCATGCTTCTAGGGAGCCAAAACTTAAGATTTGGCTCATGGTTAAAAGTGACTTAAAAGGCTCAAAATGCTCACTTCGAGGGCTTAAAACGTGTTTATTCACTGCCGGAAGAGATATAAACAATAGTTAGAGTGAATTATTGTTCATGCGAGAACGTTCAATTTTTCATGCAAAACGATCGATGACCCGCGACCTGATGAAATTGCTCTGAGATGACCAAAATGGTCCGTTTTGAAATTTTTCATCTTTCAACTAATTTTGACTCTCAGAGGTTGATCATCACTTTTGGAGATAAAATGAGCATCGTTATCGTCATTTTCATGCTTCTAGGGAGCCAAAACTCAAGATTTGGCTTATGGTTAAAAGTGACTTAAAAGGACCCAAATGCTCACTTTGAGGGCTTAAAACGTGTGTATTCACTGTGGAAAGAGATATAAACAATATTTAGAGTGAATTAATGTTCATGCGAGAACGTTCAATTTTTCATGCAAAACGATCGATGACCCGCGACCTGATGAAATGACTCTGAGATGACCAAAATGTTCCGTTTTGAAAAAGTTCATCTTTCAACTAATTTTGACTCTCAGAGGTGGATCATCACTTTTGGAGATAAAATGAGCATCGTTATCGTAATTTTCATGCTTCTAGGGAGCCAAAACTCAAGATTTGGCTTATGGTTAAAAGTGACTTAAAAGGACCCAAATGCTCACGTTGAGGGCTTAAAACGTGTTTATTCACTGCGGAAAGAGATATAAACAATATTTAGAGTGAATTAATGTTCATGCGAGAACGTTCAATTTTTCATGCAAAACGATCGATGACCCGCGACCTGATGAAATGACTCTGAGATGACCAAAATGTTCCGTTTTGAAAATTTTCATCTTTCAACTAATTTTGACTCTCAGAGGTGGATCATCACTTTTGGAGATAAAATGAGCATCGTTATAGTCATTTTCATGCTTCTAGGGAGCCAAAACTCAAGATTTGGCTTATGGTTAAAAGTGACTTAAAAGGACACAAATGCTCACTTCGAGGGCTTAAAACGTGTTTATTCACTGCAGGAAGAGATATAAACAACATTTAGAGTAAATTATTGTTCATGCGAGAACGTTCAATTTTTCATGCAAAACGATCGATGACCCGCGACCTGATGAAATTGCTCTGAGATGACCAAAATGGTACGTTTTGAAATTTTTCATCTTTCAACTAATTTTGACTCTCAGAGGTTGATCATCACTTTTGGAGATAAAATGAGCATCGTTATCGTCATTTTCATGCTTCTAGGGAGCCAAAACTCAAGATTTGGCTTATGGTTAAAAGTGACTTAAAAGGACCCAAATGCTCACTTTGAGGGCTTAAAACGTGTTTATTCACTCCAGAAAGAGATATAAACAATATTTAGAGTGAATTAATGTTCATGCGAGAACGTTCAATTTTTCATGCAAAACGATCGATGACCCGCGACCTGATGAAATGACTCTGAGATGACCAAAATGTTCAGTTTTGAAAAAGTTCATCTTTCAACTAATTTTGACTCTCTGAGGTGGATCATCACTTTTGGAGATAAAATGAGCATCGTTATCGTCATTTTCATGCTTCTAGGGAGCCAAAACTCAAGATTTGGCTTATGGTTAAAAGTGACTTAAAAGGACACAAATGCTCACTTCGAGGGCTTAAAACGTGTTTATTCACTGCGGGAAGAGATGTAAACAATAGTTAGAGTGAATTAATGTTCATGCGAGAACGTTCAATTTTTCATGCAAAACGATCGATGACCCGCGACCTGATGAAATGACTCTGAGGTTACCAAAATGTTTCGTCTTGAAAATTTTCATCTTTCAACTAATTTTGACTCTCAGAGGTGGATCATCACTTTTGGAGATAAAATGAGCATCGTTATCGTCATTTTCATGCTTCTAGGGAGCCAAAACTCAAGATTTGGCTTATGGTTAAAAGTGACTTAACAGGACCCAAATGCTCACTTCGAGGGCTTAAATCGTGTTTATTCACTGCAGGAAGAGATATAAACAACATTTAGAGTAAATTATTGTTCATGCGAGAACGTTCAATTTTTCATGCAAAACGATCGATGACCCGCGACCTGATGAAATTGCTCTGAGATGACCAAAATGGTCCGTTTTGAAAATTTTCATCTTTCAACTAATTTTGACTCTCAGAGGTGGATCATCACTTTTGGAGATAAAATGAGCATCGTTATCGCCATTTTCATGCTTCTAGGGAGCCAAAACTCAAGATTTGGCTCATGGTTAAAAGTGACTGAAAAGGCCCAAAATGCTCACTACGAGGGCTTAAAACATGTTTATTCACTGCGGGAAGAGATATAAACAATAGTTAGAGTGAATTAATGTTCATGCGAGAACGTTCAATTTTTCATGCAAAACGATCGATGACCCGCGACCTGATGAAATGACTCTGAGATGACCAAAATGTTCCGTTTTGAAAATTTTCATCTTTCAACTAATTTTGACTCTCAGAGGTGGATCATCACTTTTGGAGATAAAATGAGCATCGTTATAGTCATTTTCATGCTTCTAGGGAGCCAAAACTCAAGATTTGGCTTATGGTTAAAAGTGATTTAAAAGGACACAAATGCTCACTTCGAGGGCTTAAAACGTGTTTATTCACTGCAGGAAGAGACATAAACAACATTTAGAGTAAATTATTGTTCATGCGAGAACGTTCAATTGTTCATGCAAAACGATCGATGACCCGCGACCTGATGAAATTGCTCTGAGATGACCAAAATGGTCCGTTTTGAAATTTTTCATCTTTCAACTAATTTTGACTCTCAGAGGTTGATCATCACTTTTGGAGATAAAATGAGCATCGTTATCGTCATTTTCATGCTTCTAGGGAGCCAAAACTCAAGATTTGGCTTATGGTTAAAAGTGACTTAAAAGGACCCAAATGCTCACTTTGAGGGCTTAAAACGTGTTTATTCACTGCGGAAAGAGATATAAACAATATTTAGAGTGAATTAACGTTCATGCGAGAACGTTCAATTTTTCATGCAAAACGATCGATGACCCGCGACCTGATGAAATGACTCTGAGATTACCAAAATGTTCCGTTTTGAAAAAGTTCATCTTTCAACTAATTTTGACTCTCAGAGGTGGATCATCACTTTTGGAGATAAAATGAGCATCGTTATCGTAATTTTCATGCTTCTAGGGAGCCAAAACTCAAGATTTGGCTTATGGTTAAAAGTGACTTAAAAGGACCCAAATGCTCACTTTGAGGGCTTAAAACGTGTTTATTCACTGCGGAAAGAGATATAAACAATATTTAGAGTGAATTAATGTTCATGCGAGAACGTTCAATTTTTCATGCAAAACGATCGATGACCCGCGACCTGATGAAATTGCTCTGAGATGACTAAATGGTCCGTTTTGAAAAAGTTCATCTTTCAACTAATTTTGACTCTCAGAGGTGGATCATCACTTTTGGAGATAAAATGAGCATCGTTATCGTCATTTTCATGCTTCTAGGGAGCCAAAACTCAAGATTTGGCTTATGGTTAAAAGTGACTTAAAAGGACCCAAATGCTCACTTTGAGGGCTTAAAACGTGTTTATTCTCTGCGGAAAGAGATATAAACAATATTTAGAGTGAATTAATGTTCATGCGAGAACGTTCAATTTTTCATGCAAAACGATCGATGACCCGCGACCTGATGAAATGACTCTGAGATGACCAAAATGTTCCGTCTTGAAAATTTTCATCTTTCAACTAATTTTGACTCTCAGAGGTGGATCATCACTTTTGGAGATAAAATGAGCATCGTTATCGTCATTTTCATGCTTCTAGGGAGCCAAAACTCAAGATTTGGCTTATGGTTAAAAGTGACTTAAAAGGACCCAAATGCTCACTTCGAGGGCTTAAAGCGTGTTTATTCACTGCGGGAAGAGATATAAACAACATTTAGAGTAAATTATTGTTCATGCGAGAACGTTCAATTTTTCATTCAAAACGATCGATGACCCGCGACCTGATGAAATTGCTCTGAGATGACCAAAATGTTACGTTTTGAAAATGTTCATCTTTCAACTAATTTTGACTCTCAGAGGTGGATCATCACTTTTGGAGATAAAATGAGCATCGTTATCGTCATTTTCATGCTTCTAGGGAGCCAAAACTTAAGATTTGGCTCATGGTTAAAAGTGACTTAAAAGGCTCAAAATGCTCACTTCGAGGGCTTAAAACGTGTTTATTCACTGCCGGAAGAGATATAAACAATAGTTAGAGTGAATTATTGTTCATGCGAGAACGTTCAATTTTTCATGCAAAACGATCGATGACCCGCGACCTGATGAAATTGCTCTGAGATGACCAAAATGTTCCGTTTTGAAAAAGTTCATCTTTCAACTAATTTTGACTCTCAGAGGTGGATCATCACTTTTGGAGATAAAATGAGCATCGTTATCGTAATTTTCATGCTTCTAGGGAGCCAAAACTCAAGATTTGGCTTATGGTTAAAAGTGACTTAAAAGGACCCAAATGCTCACGTTGAGGGCTTAAAACGTGTTTATTCACTGCGGAAAGAGATATAAACAATATTTAGAGTGAATTAATGTTCATGCGAGAACGTTCAATTTTTCATGCAAAACGATCGATGACCCGCGACCTGATGAAATTGCTCTGAGATGACCAAAATGGTACGTTTTGAAATTTTTCATCTTTCAACTAATTTTGACTCTCAGAGGTTGATCATCACTTTTGGAGATAAAATGAGCATCGTTATCGTCATTTTCATGCTTCTAGGGAGCCAAAACTCAAGATTTGGGTTATGGTTAAAAGTGACTTAAAAGGACCCAAATGCTCACTTTGAGGGCTTAAAACGTGTTTATTCACTCCAGAAAGAGATATAAACAATATTTAGAGTGAATTAATGTTCATGCGAGAACGTTCAATTTTTCATGCAAAACGATCGATGACCCGCGACCTGATGAAATGACTCTGAGATGACCAAAATGTTCAGTTTTGAAAAAGTTCATCTTTCAACTAATTTTGACTCTCTGAGGTGGATCATCACTTTTGGAGATAAAATGAGCATCGTTATCGTCATTTTCATGCTTCTAGGGAGCCAAAACTCAAGATTTGGCTTATGGTTAAAAGTGACGTAAAAGGACCCAAATGCTCACTTCGAGGGCTTAAAACGTGTTTATTCACTGCGGGAAGAGATGTAAACAATAGTTAGAGTGAATTAATGTTCATGCGAGAACGTTCAATTTTTCATGCAAAACGATCGATGACCCGCGACCTGATGAAATGACTCTGAGGTTACCAAAATGTTCCGTTTTGAAAATTTTCATCTTTCAACTAATTTTGACTCTCAGAGGTGGATCATCACTTTTGGAGATAAAATGAGCATCGTTACCGTCATTTTCATGCTTCTAGGGAGCCAAAACTCAAGATTTGGCTTATGGTTAAAAGTGACTTAAAAGGACCGAAATGCTCACTTGGAGGGCTTAAAACGTGTTTATTCACTGCGGGAAGAGATATAAACAACATTTAGAGTAAATTATTGTTCATGCGAGAACGTTCAATTTTTCATGCAAAACGATCGATGACCCGCGACCTGATGAAATTACTCTGAGATGACCAAAATGGTCCGTTTTGAAAATTTTCATCTTTCAACTAATTTTGACTCTCAGAGGTTGATCATCACTTTTGGAGATAAAATGAGCATCGTTATCGTCATTTTCATGCTTCTAGGGAGCCAAAACTCAAGATTTGGCTTATGGTTAAAAGTGACTTAAAAGGACCCAAATGCCTACTTTGAGGGCTTAAAACGTGTTTATTCTCTGCGGAAAGAGATATAAACAATATTTAGAGTGAATTAATGTTCATGCGAGAACGTTCAATTTTTCATGCAAAACGATCGATGACCCGCGACCTGATGAAATGACTCTGAGATGACCAAAATGTTCCGTCTTGAAAATTTTCATCTTTCAACTAATTTTGACTCTCAGAGGTGGATCATCACTTTTGGAGATAAAATGAGCATCGTTATCGTCATTTTCATGCTTCTAGGGAGCCAAAACTCAAGATTTGGCTTATGGTTAAAAGTGACTTAAAAGGACCCAAATGCTCACTTCGAGGGCTTAAAGCGTGTTTATTCACTGCGGGAAGAGATATAAACAACATTTAGAGTAAATTATTGTTCATGCGAGAACGTTCAATTTTTCATTCAAAACGATCGATGACCCGCGACCTGATGAAATTGCTCTGAGATGACCAAAATGTTACGTTTTGAAAATGTTCATCTTTCAACTAATTTTGACTCTCAGAGGTGGATCATCACTTTTGGAGATAAAATGAGCATCGTTATCGTCATTTTCATGCTTCTAGGGAGCCAAAACTCAAGATTTGGCTCATGGTTAAAAGTGACTTAAAAGGCCCAAAATGCTCACTTCGAGGGCTTAAAACGTGTTTATTCACTGCCGGAAGAGATATAAACAATAGTTAGAGTGAATTAATGTTCATGCGAGAACGTTCAATTTTTCATGCAAAACAATCGATGACCCGCGACCTGATGAAATTGCTCTGAGATGACCAAAATGGTCCGTTTTGAAAATGTTCATCTTTCAACTAATTTTGACTCTCAGAGGTGGATCATCACTATTGGAGATAAAATGAGCATCGTTATCGTCATTTTCATGCTTCTAGGGAGCCAAAACTCAAGATTTGGCTTATGGTTAAAAGTGACTTAACAGGACCCAAATGCTCACTTCGAGGACTTAAAACGTGTTTATTCACTGCAGGAAGAGATATAAACAACATTTAGAGTAAATTATTGTTCATGCGAGAACGTTCAATTTTTCATGCAAAACGATCGATGACCCGCGACCTGATGAAATTGCTCTGAGATGACCAAAATGGTCCGTTTTGAAAATTTTCATCTTTCAACTAATTTTGACTCTCAGAGGTGGATCATCACTTTTGGAGATAAAATGAGCATCGTTATCGCCATTTTCATGCTTCTAGGGAGCCAAAACTCAAGATTTGGCTCATGGTTAAAAGTGACTGAAAAGGCCCAAAATGCTCACTTCGAGGGCTTAAAACGTGTTTATTCACTGCGGGAAGAGATATAAACAATAGTTAGAGTGAATTAATGTTCATGCGAGAATGTTCAATTTTTCATGCAAAACGATCGATGACCCGCGACCTGATGAAATGACTCTGAGATGACCAAAATGTTCCGTTTTGAAAATTTTCATCTTTCAACTAATTTTGACTCTCAGAGGTGGATCATCACTTTTGGAGATAAAATGAGCATCGTTATAGTCATTTTCATGCTTCTAGAGAGCCAAAACTCAAGATTTGGCTTATGGTTAAAAGTGACTTAAAAGGACACAAATGCTCACTTCGAGGGCTTAAAACGTGTTTATTCACTGCAGGAAGAGATATAAACAACATTTAGAGTAAATTATTGTTCATGCGAGAACGTTCAATTTTTCATGCAAAACGATCGATGACCCGCGACCTGATGAAATTGCTCTGAGATGACCAAAATGGTCCGTTTTGAAATTTTTCATCTTTCAACTAATTTTGACTCTCAGAGGTTGATCATCACTTTTGGAGATAAAATGAGCATCGTTATCGTCATTTTCATGCTTCTAGGGAGCCAAAACTCAAGATTTGGCTTATGGTTAAAAGTGACTTAAAAGGACACAAATGCTCACTTCGAGGGCTTAAAACGTGTTTATTCACTGCAGGAAGAGATATAAACAAAATTTAGAGTAAATTATTGTTCATGCGAGAACGTTCAATTTTTCATGCAAAACGATCGATGACCCGCGACCTGATGAAATTGCTCTGAGATGACCAAAATGGTCCGTTTTGAAATTTTTCATCTTTCAACTAATTTTGACTCTCAGAGGTTGATCATCACTTTTGGAGATAAAATGAGCATCGTTATCGTCATTTTCATGCTTCTAGGGAGCCAAAACTCAAGATTTGGCTTATGGTTAAAAGTGACTTAAAAGGACACAAATGCTCACTTCGAGGGCTTAAAACGTGTTTATTCACTGCGGGAAGAGATATAAACAATAGTTAGAGTGAATTAATGTTCATGCGAGAACGTTCAATTTTTCATGCAAAACGATCGATGACCCGCGACCTGATGAAATGACTCTGAGGTTACCAAAATGTTCCGTTTTGAAAATTTTCATCTTTCAACTAATTTTGACTCTCAGAGGTGGATCATCACTTTTGGAGATAAAATGAGCATCGTTATCGTCATTTTCATGCTTCTAGGGAGCCAAAACTCAAGATTTGGCTTATGGTTAAAAGTGACTTAAAAGGACCCAAATGCTCACTTGGAGGGCTTAAAACGTGTTTATTCACTGCGGGAAGAGATATAAACAACATTTAGAGTAAATTATTGTTCATGCGAGAACGTTCAATTTTTCATGCAAAACGATCGATGACCCGCGACCTGATGAAATTACTCTGAGATGACCAAAATGGTCCGTTTTGAAAATTTTCATCTTTCAACTAATTTTGACTCTCAGAGGTTGATCATCACTTTTGGAGATAAAATGAGCATCGTTATCGTCATTTTCATGCTTCTAGGGAGCCAAAACTCAAGATTTGGCTTATGGTTAAAAGTGACTTAAAAGGACCCAAATGCTCACTTTGAGGGCTTAAAACGTGTTTATTCACTGCGGAAAGAGATATAAACAATATTTAGAGTGAATTACTGTTCATGCGAGAACGTTCAATTTTTCATGCAAAACGATCGATGACCCGCGACCTGATGAAATGACTCTGAGATGACCAAAATGTTCCGTCTTGAAAATTTTCATCTTTCAACTAATTTTGACTCTCAGAGGTGGATCATCACTTTTGGAGATAAAATGAGCATCGTTATCGTCATTTTCATGCTTCTAGGGAGCCAAAACTCAAGATTTGGCTCATGGTTAAAAGTGACTTAAAAGGCCCAAAATGCTCACTTCGAGGGCTTAAAACGTGTTTATTCACTTCCGGAAGAGATATAAACAATAGTTAGAGTGAATTAATGTTCATGCGAGAACGTTCAATTTTTCATGCAAAACAATCGATGACCCGCGACCTGATGAAATTGCTCTGAGATGACCAAAATGGTCCGTTTTGAAAATGTTCATCTTTCAACTAATTTTGACTCTCAGAGGTGGATCATCACTTTTGGAGATAAAATGAGCATCGTTATAGTCATTTTCATGCTTCTAGGGAGCCAAAACTCAAGATTTGGCTTATGGTTAAAAGTGACTTAAAAGGACACAAATGCTCACTTCGAGGGCTTAAAACGTGTTTATTCACTGCAGGAAGAGATATAAACAAAATTTAGAGTAAATTATTGTTCATGCGAGAACGTTCAATTTTTCATGCAAAACGATCGATGACCCGCGACCTGATGAAATAGCTCTGAGATGACCAAAATGGTCCGTTTTGAAATTTTTCATCTTTCTACTAATTTTGACTCTCAGAGGTTGATCATCACTTTTGGAGATAAAATGAGCATCGTTATCGTCATTTTCATGCTTCTAGGGAGCCAAAACTCAAGATTTGGCTTATGGTTAAAAGTGACTTAAAAGGACCCAAATGCTCACTTGGAGGGCTTAAAACGTGTTTATTCACTGCGGGAAGAGATATAAACAACATTTAGAGTAAATTATTGTTCATGCGAGAACGTTCAATTTTTCATGCAAAACGATCGATGACCCGCGACCTGATGAAATTACTCTGAGATGACCAAAAAGGTCCGTTTTGAAAATTTTCATCTTTCAACTAATTTTGACTCTCAGAGGTTGATCATCACTTTTGGAGATAAAATGAGCATCGTTATCGTCATTTTCATGCTTCTAGGGAGCCAAAACTCAAGATTTGGCTTATGGTTAAAAGTGACTTAAAAGGACCCAAATGCTCACTTTGAGGGCTTAAAACGTGTTTATTCACTGCGGAAAGAGATATAAACAATATTTAGAGTGAATTAATGTTCATGCGAGAACGTTCAATTTTTCATGCAAAACGATCGATGACCCGCGACCTGATGAAATGACTCTGAGATGACCAAAATGTTTCGTCTTGAAAATTTTCATCTTTCAACTAATTTTGACTCTCAGAGGTGGATCATCACTTTTGGAGATAAAATGAGCATCGTTATCGTCATTTTCATGCTTCTAGGGAGCCAAAACTCAAGATTTGGCTTATGGTTAAAAGTGACTTAACAGGACCCAAATGCTCACTTCGAGGGCTTAAAACGTGTTTATTCACTGCAGGAAGAGATATAAACAACATTTAGAGTAAATTATTGTTCATGCGAGAACGTTCAATTTTTCATGCAAAACGATCGATGACCCGCGACCTGATGAAATTGCTCTGAGATGACCAAAATGGTCCGTTTTGAAAATTTTCATCTTTCAACTAATTTTGACTCTCAGAGGTGGATCATCACTTTTGGAGATAAAATGAGCATCGTTATCGCCATTTTCATGCTTCTAGGGAGCCAAAACTCAAGATTTGGCTCATGGTTAAAAGTGACTGAAAAGGCCCAAAATGCTCACTACGAGGGCTTAAAACATGTTTATTCACTGCGGGAAGAGATATAAACAATAGTTAGAGTGAATTAATGTTCATGCGAGAACGTTCAATTTTTCATGCAAAACGATCGATGACCCGCGACCTGATGAAATGACTCTGAGATGACCAAAATGTTCCGTTTTGAAAATTTTCATCTTTCAACTAATTTTGACTCTCAGAGGTGGATCATCACTTTTGGAGATAAAATGAGCATCGTTATAGTCATTTTCATGCTTCTAGGGAGCCAAAACTCAAGATTTGGCTTATGGTTAAAAGTGATTTAAAAGGACACAAATGCTCACTTCGAGGGCTTAAAACGTGTTTATTCACTGCAGGAAGAGACATAAACAACATTTAGAGTAAATTATTGTTCATGCGAGAACGTTCAATTGTTCATGCAAAACGATCGATGACCCGCGACCTGATGAAATTGCTCTGAGATTACCAAAATGGTCCGTTTTGAAATTTTTCATCTTTCAACTAATTTTGACTCTCAGAGGTTGATCATCACTTTTGGAGATAAAATGAGCATCGTTATCGTCATTTTCATGCTTCTAGGGAGCCAAAACTCAAGATTTGGCTTATGGTTAAAAGTGACTTAAAAGGACCCAAATGCTCACTTTGAGGGCTTAAAACGTGTTTATTCACTGCGGAAAGAGATATAAACAATATTTAGAGTGAATTAACGTTCATGCGAGAACGTTCAATTTTTCATGCAAAACGATCGATGACCCGCGACCTGATGAAATGACTCTGAGATTACCAAAATGTTCCGTTTTGAAAAAGTTCATCTTTCAACTAATTTTGACTCTCAGAGGTGGATCATCACTTTTGGAGATAAAATGAGCATCGTTATCGTAATTTTCATGCTTCTAGGGAGCCAAAACTCAAGATTTGGCTTATGGTTAAAAGTGACTTAAAAGGACCCAAATGCTCACTTTGAGGGCTTAAAACGTGTTTATTCACTGCGGAAAGAGATATAAACAATATTTAGAGTGAATTAATGTTCATGCGAGAACGTTCAATTTTTCATGCAAAACGATCGATGACCCGCGACCTGATGAAATTGCTCTGAGATGACTAAATGGTCCGTTTTGAAAAAGTTCATCTTTCAACTAATTTTGACTCTCAGAGGTGGATCATCACTTTTGGAGATAAAATGAGCATCGTTATCGTCATTTTCATGCTTCTAGGGAGCCAAAACTCAAGATTTGGCTTATGGTTAAAAGTGACTTAAAAGGACCCAAATGCTCACTTTGAGGGCTTAAAACGTGTTTATTCACTGCGGAAAGAGATATAAACAATATTTAGAGTGAATTAATGTTCATGCGAGAACGTTCAATTTTTCATGCAAAACGATCGATGACCCGCGACCTGATGAAATGACTCTGAGATGACCAAAATGTTCCGTCTTGAAAATTTTCATCTTTCAACTAATTTTGACTCTCAGAGGTGGATCATCACTTTTGGAGATAAAATGAGCATCGTTATCGTCATTTTCATGCTTCTAGGGAGCCAAAACTCAAGATTTGGCTTATGGTTAAAAGTGACTTAAAAGGACCCAAATGCTCACTTCGAGGGCTTAAAGCGTGTTTATTCACTGCGGGAAGAGATATAAACAACATTTAGAGTAAATTATTGTTCATGCGAGAACGTTCAATTTTTCATTCAAAACGATCGATGACCCGCGACCTGATGAAATTGCTCTGAGATGACCAAAATGTTACGTTTTGAAAATGTTCATCTTTCAACTAATTTTGACTCTCAGAGGTGGATCATCACTTTTGGAGATAAAATGAGCATCGTTATCGTCATTTTCATGCTTCTAGGGAGCCAAAACTTAAGATTTGGCTCATGGTTAAAAGTGACTTAAAAGGCTCAAAATGCTCACTTCGAGGGCTTAAAACGTGTTTATTCACTGCCGGAAGAGATATAAACAATAGTTAGAGTGAATTAATGTTCATGCGAGAACGTTCAATTTTTCATGCAAAACGATCGATGACCCGCGACCTGATGAAATTGCTCTGAGATGACTAAATGGTCCGTTTTGAAAAAGTTCGACTTTCAACTAATTTTGACTCTCAGAGGTGGATCATCACTTTTGGAGATAAAATGAGCATCGTTATCGTCATTTTCATGCTTCTAGGGAGCCAAAACTCAAGATTTGGCTTATGGTTAAAAGTGACTTAAAAGGACCCAAATGCTCACTTTGAGGGCTTAAAACGTGTTTATTCACTGCGGAAAGAGATATAAACAATATTTAGAGTGAATTAATGTTCATGCGAGAACGTTCAATTTTTCATGCAAAACGATCGATGACCCGCGACCTGATGAAATGACTCTGAGATGACCAAAATGTTCCGTCTTGAAAATTTTCATCTTTCAACTAATTTTGACTCTCAGAGGTGGATCATCACTTTTGGAGATAAAATGAGCATCGTTATCGTCATTTTCATGCTTCTAGGGAGCCAAAACTCAAGATTTGGCTTATGGTTAAAAGTGACTTAAAAGGACCCAAATGCTCACTTCGAGGGCTTAAAGCGTGTTTATTCACTGCGGGAAGAGATATAAACAACATTTAGAGTAAATTATTGTTCATGCGAGAACGTTCAATTTTTCATTCAAAACGATCGATGACCCGCGACCTGATGAAATTGCTCTGAGATGACCAAAATGTTACGTTTTGAAAATGTTCATCTTTCAACTAATTTTGACTCTCAGAGGTGGATCATCACTTTTGGAGATAAAATGAGCATCGTTATCGTCATTTTCATGCTTCTAGGGAGCCAAAACTTAAGATTTGGCTCATGGTTAAAAGTGACTTAAAAGGCTCAAAATGCTCACTTCGAGGGCTTAAAACGTGTTTATTCACTGCCGGAAGAGATATAAACAATAGTTAGAGTGAATTATTGTTCATGCGAGAACGTTCAATTTTTCATGCAAAACGATCGATGACCCGCGACCTGATGAAATTGCTCTGAGATGACCAAAATGGTCCGTTTTGAAATTTTTCATCTTTCAACTAATTTTGACTCTCAGAGGTTGATCATCACTTTTGGAGATAAAATGAGCATCGTTATCGTCATTTTCATGCTTCTAGGGAGCCAAAACTCAAGATTTGGCTTATGGTTAAAAGTGACTTAAAAGGACCCAAATGCTCACTTTGAGGGCTTAAAACGTGTTTATTCACTGTGGAAAGAGATATAAACAATATTTAGAGTGAATTAATGTTCATGCGAGAACGTTCAATTTTTCATGCAAAACGATCGATGACCCGCGACCTGATGAAATGACTCTGAGATGACCAAAATGTTCCGTTTTGAAAAAGTTCATCTTTCAACTAATTTTGACTCTCAGAGGTGGATCATCACTTTTGGAGATAAAATGAGCATCGTTATCGTAATTTTCATGCTTCTAGGGAGCCAAAACTCAAGATTTGGCTTATGGTTAAAAGTGACTTAAAAGGACCCAAATGCTCACGTTGAGGGCTTAAAACGTGTTTATTCACTGCGGAAAGAGATATAAACAATATTTAGAGTGAATTAATGTTCATGCGAGAACGTTCAATTTTTCATGCAAAACGATCGATGACCCGCGACCTGATGAAATGACTCTGAGATGACCAAAATGTTCCGTTTTGAAAATTTTCATCTTTCAACTAATTTTGACTCTCAGAGGTGGATCATCACTTTTGGAGATAAAATGAGCATCGTTATAGTCATTTTCATGCTTCTAGGGAGCCAAAACTCAAGATTTGGCTTATGGTTAAAAGTGACTTAAAAGGACACAAATGCTCACTTCGAGGGCTTAAAACGTGTTTATTCACTGCAGGAAGAGATATAAACAACATTTAGAGTAAATTATTGTTCATGCGAGAACGTTCAATTTTTCATGCAAAACGATCGATGACCCGCGACCTGATGAAATTGCTCTGAGATGACCAAAATGGTACGTTTTGAAATTTTTCATCTTTCAACTAATTTTGACTCTCAGAGGTTGATCATCACTTTTGGAGATAAAATGAGCATCGTTATCGTCATTTTCATGCTTCTAGGGAGCCAAAACTCAAGATTTGGCTTATGGTTAAAAGTGACTTAAAAGGACCCAAATGCTCACTTTGAGGGCTTAAAACGTGTTTATTCACTCCAGAAAGAGATATAAACAATATTTAGAGTGAATTAATGTTCATGCGAGAACGTTCAATTTTTCATGCAAAACGATCGATGACCCGCGACCTGATGAAATGACTCTGAGATGACCAAAATGTTCAGTTTTGAAAAAGTTCATCTTTCAACTAATTTTGACTCTCTGAGGTGGATCATCACTTTTGGAGATAAAATGAGCATCGTTATCGTCATTTTCATGCTTCTAGGGAGCCAAAACTCAAGATTTGGCTTATGGTTAAAAGTGACTTAAAAGGACCCAAATGCTCACTTCGAGGGCTTAAAACGTGTTTATTCACTGCCGGAAGAGATATAAACAATATTTAGAGTGAATTAATGTTCATGCGAGAACGTTCAATTTTTCATTCAAAACGATCGATGACCCGCGACCTGATGAAATTGCTCTGAGATGACCAAAATGTTACGTTTTGAAAATGTTCATCTTTCAACTAATTTTGACTCTCAGAGGTGGATCATCACTTTTGGAGATAAAATGAGCATCGTTATCGTCATTTTCATGCTTCTAGGGAGCCAAAACTCAAGATTTGGCTCATGGTTAAAAGTGACTTAAAAGGCCCAAAATGCTCACTTCGAGGGCTTAAAACGTGTTTATTCACTGCCGGAAGAGATATAAACAATAGTTAGAGTGAATTAATGTTCATGCGAGAACGTTCAATTTTTCATGCAAAACAATCGATGACCCGCGACCTGATGAAATTGCTCTGAGATGACCAAAATGGTCCGTTTTGAAAATGTTCATCTTTCAACTAATTTTGACTCTCAGAGGTGGATCATCACTATTGGAGATAAAATGAGCATCGTTATCGTCATTTTCATGCTTCTAGGGAGCCAAAACTCAAGATTTGGCTTATGGTTAAAAGTGACTTAACAGGACCCAAATGCTCACTTCGAGGACTTAAAACGTGTTTATTCACTGCAGGAAGAGATATAAACAACATTTAGAGTAAATTATTGTTCATGCGAGAACGTTCAATTTTTCATGCAAAACGATCGATGACCCGCGACCTGATGAAATTGCTCTGAGATGACCAAAATGGTCCGTTTTGAAAATTTTCATCTTTCAACTAATTTTGACTCTCAGAGGTGGATCATCACTTTTGGAGATAAAATGAGCATCGTTATCGCCATTTTCATGCTTCTAGGGAGCCAAAACTCAAGATTTGGCTCATGGTTAAAAGTGACTGAAAAGGCCCAAAATGCTCACTTCGAGGGCTTAAAACGTGTTTATTCACTGCGGGAAGAGATATAAACAATAGTTAGAGTGAATTAATGTTCATGCGAGAATGTTCAATTTTTCATGCAAAACGATCGATGACCCGCGACCTGATGAAATGACTCTGAGATGACCAAAATGTTCCGTTTTGAAAATTTTCATCTTTCAACTAATTTTGACTCTCAGAGGTGGATCATCACTTTTGGAGATAAAATGAGCATCGTTATAGTCATTTTCATGCTTCTAGAGAGCCAAAACTCAAGATTTGGCTTATGGTTAAAAGTGACTTAAAAGGACACAAATGCTCACTTCGAGGGCTTAAAACGTGTTTATTCACTGCAGGAAGAGATATAAACAACATTTAGAGTAAATTATTGTTCATGCGAGAACGTTCAATTTTTCATGCAAAACGATCGATGACCCGCGACCTGATGAAATTGCTCTGAGATGACCAAAATGGTCCGTTTTGAAATTTTTCATCTTTCAACTAATTTTGACTCTCAGAGGTTGATCATCACTTTTGGAGATAAAATGAGCATCGTTATCGTCATTTTCATGCTTCTAGGGAGCCAAAACTCAAGATTTGGCTTATGGTTAAAAGTGACTTAAAAGGACCCAAATGCTCACTTTGAGGGCTTAAAATGTGTTTATTCACTGCGGAAAGAGATATAAACAATATTTAGAGTGAATTAATGTTCATGCGAGAACGTTCAATTTTTCATGCAAAACGATCGATGACCCGCGACCTGATGAAATGACTCTGAGATGACCAAAATGTTCCGTTTTGAAAAAGTTCATCTTTCAACTAATTTTGACTCTCAGAGGTGGATCATCACTTTTGGAGATAAAATGAGCATCGTTATCGTAATTTTCATGCTTCTAGGGAGCCAAAACTCAAGATTTGGCTTATGGTTAAAAGTGACTTAAAAGGACCCAAATGCTCACTTTGAGGGCTTAAAACGTGTTTATTCACTCCAGAAAGAGATATAAACAATATTTAGAGTGAATTAATGTTCATGCGAGAACGTTCAATTTTTCATGCAAAACAATCGATCACCCGCGACCTGATGAAATTGCTCTGAGATGACCAAAATGGTCCGTTTTGAAAATGTTCATCTTTCAACTAATTTTTACTCTCAGAGGTTGATCATCACTTTTGGAGATAAAATGAGCATCGTTATCGTCATTTTCATGCTTCTAGGGAGCCAAAACTCAAGATTTGGCTTATGGTTAAAAGTGACTTAAAAGGACCCAAATGCTCACTTCGAGGGCTTAAAACATGTTTATTCACTGCGGGAAGAGATATAAACAATAGTTAGAGTGAATTAATGTTCATGCGAGAACGTTCAATTTTTCATGCAAAACGATCGATGACCCGCGACCTGATGAAATGACTCTGAGGTTACCAAAATGTTCCGTTTTGAAAATGTTCATCTTTCAACTAATTTTGACTCTCAGAGGTGGATCATCACTTTTGGAGATAAAATGAGCATCGTTATCGTCATTTTCATGCTTCTAGGGAGCCAAAACTCAAGATTTGGCTTATGGTTAAAAGTGACTTAAAAGGACCGAAATGCTCACTTGGAGGGCTTAAAACGTGTTTATTCACTGCGGGAAGAGATATAAACAACATTTAGAGTGAATTAATGTTCATGCGAGAACGTTCAATTTTTCATGCAAAACGATCGATGACCCGCGACCTGATGAAATGACTCTGAGATGACCAAAATGTTCCGTCTTGAAAATGTTCATCTTTCAACTAATTTTGACTCTCAGAGGTGGATCATCACTTTTGGAGATAAAATGAGCATCGTTATCGTCATTTTCATGCTTCTAGGGAGCCAAAACTCAAGATTTGGCTTATGGTTAAAAGTGACTTAAAAGGACCCAAATGCTCACTTTGAGGGCTTAAAGCGTGTTTATTCACTGCGGGAAGAGATATAAACAACATTTAGAGTAAATTATTGTTCATGCGAGAACGTTCAATTTTTCATGCAAAACGATCGATGACCCGCGACCTGATGAAATGACTCTGAGATGACCAAAATGTTCCGTTTTGAAAATTTTCATCTTTCAACTAATTTTGACTCTCAGAGGTGGATCATCACTTTTGGAGATAAAATGAGCATCGTTATAGTCATTTTCATGCTTCTAGAGAGCCAAAACTCAAGATTTGGCTTATGGTTAAAAGTGACTTAAAAGGACACAAATGCTCACTTCGAGGGCTTAAAACGTGTTTATTCACTGCCGGAAGAGATATAAACAATAGTTAGAGTGAATTAATGTTCATGCGAGAACGTTCAATTTTTCATTCAAAACGATCGATGACCCGCGACCTGATGAAATTGCTCTGAGATGACCAAAATGTTACGTTTTGAAAATGTTCATCTTTCAACTAATTTTGACTCTCAGAGGTGGATCATCACTTTTGGAGATAAAATGAGCATCGTTATCGTCATTTTCATGCTTCTAGGGAGCCAACACTCAAGATTTGGCTCATGGTTAAAAGTGACTTAAAAGGCCCAAAATGCTCACTTCGAGGGCTTAAAACGTGTTTATTCACTGCCGGAAGAGATATAAACAATAGTTAGAGTGAATTAATGTTCATGCGAGAACGTTCAATTTTTCATGCAAAACAATCGATGACCCGCGACCTGATGAAATTGCTCTGAGATGACCAAAATGGTCCGTTTTGAAAATGTTCATCTTTCAACTAATTTTGACTCTCAGAGGTGGATCATCACTATTGGAGATAAAATGAGCATCGTTATCGTCATTTTCATGCTTCTAGGGAGCCAAAACTCAAGATTTGGCTTATGGTTAAAAGTGACTTAACAGGACCCAAATGCTCACTTCGAGGGCTTAAAACGTGTTTATTCACTGCGGGAAGAGATATGAACAATAGTTAGAGTGAATTAATGTTCATGCGAGAACGTTCAATTTTTCATGCAAAACGATCGATGACCCGCGACCTGATGAAATGACTCTGAGATGACCAAAATGTTCCATTTTGAAAATTTTCATCTTTCAACTAATTTTGACTCTCAGAGGTGGATCATCACTTTTGGAGATAAAATGAGCATCGTTATAGTCATTTTCATGCTTCTAGAGAGCCAAAACTCAAGATTTGGCTTATGGTTAAAAGTGACTTAAAAGGACACAAATGCTCACTTCGAGGGCTTAAAACTTGTTTATTCACTGCAGGAAGAGATATAAACAACATTTAGAGTAAATTATTGTTCATGCGAGAACGTTCAATTTTTCATGCAAAACGATCGATGACCCGCGACCTGATGAAATTGCTCTGAGATGACCAAAATGGTCCGTTTTGAAATTTTTCATCTTTCAACTAATTTTGACTCTCAGAGGTTGATCATCACTTTTGGAGATAAAATGAGCATCGTTATCGTCATTTTCATGCTTCTAGGGAGCCAAAACTCAAGATTTGGCTTATGGTTAAAAGTGACTTAAAAGGACCCAAATGCTCACTTTGAGGGCTTAAAACGTGTTTATTCACTGCGGAAAGAGATATAAACAATATTTAGAGTGAATTAATGTTCATGCGAGAACGTTCAATTTTTCATGCAAAACGATCGATGACCCGCGACCTGATGAAATGACTCTGAGATGACCAAAATGTTCCGTTTTGAAAAAGTTCATCTTTCAACTAATTTTGACTCTCAGAGGTGGATCATCACTTTTGGAGATAAAATGAGCATCGTTATCGTAATTTTCATGCTTCTAGGGAGCCAAAACTCAAGATTTGGCTTATGGTTAAAAGTGACTATAAAGGACCCAAATGCTCACTTCGAGGGCTTGATACGTGTTTATTTACTGCGGGAAGAGATATAAACAATAGTTAGAGTGAATTAATGTTCATGCGAGAACGTTCAATTTTTCATGCAAAACGATCGATGACCCGCGACCTGATGAAATGACTCTGAGATTACCAAAATGTTCCGTTTTGAAAATTTTCATCTTTCAACTAATTTTGACTCTCAGAGGTGGATCATCACTTTTGGAGATAAAATGAGCATCGTTATCGTCATTTTCATGCTTCTAGGGAGCCAAAACTCAAGATTTGGCTTATGGTTAAAAGTGACTTAAAAGGACCCAAATGCTCACTTGGAGGGCTTAAAACGTGTTTATTCACTGCGGGAAGAGATATAAACAACATTTAGAGTAAATTATTGTTCATGCGAGAACGTTCAATTTTTCATGCAAAACGATCGATGACCCGCGACCTGATGAAATTACTCTGAGATGACCAAAATGGTCCGTTTTGAAAATTTTCATCTTTCAACTAATTTTGACTCTCAGAGGTTGATCATCACTTTTGGAGATAAAATGAGCATCGTTATCGTCATTTTCATGCTTCTAGGGAGCCAAAACTCAAGATTTGGCTTATGGTTAAAAGTGACTTAACAGGACCCAAATGCTCACTTCGAGGGCTTAAAACGTGTTTATTCACTGCAGGAAGAGATATAAACAACATTTAGAGTAAATTATTGTTCATGCGAGAACGTTCAATTTTTCATGCAAAACGATCGATGACCCGCGACCTGATGAAATTGCTCTGAGATGACCAAAATGGTCCGTTTTGAAAATTTTCATCTTTCAACTAATTTTGACTCTCAGAGGTGGATCATCACTTTTGGAGATAAAATGAGCATCGTTATCGTCATTTTCATGCTTCTAGGGAGCCAAAACTCAAGATTTGGCTTATGGTTAAAAGTGACTTAAAAGGACCCAAATGCTCACTTTGAGGGCTTAAAACGTGTTTATTCACTCCGGAAAGAGATATAAACAATATTTAGAGTGAATTAATGTTCATGCGAGAACGTTCAATTTTTCATGCAAAACGATCGATGACCCGCGACCTGATGAAATGACTCTGAGATGACCAAAATGTTCCGTTTTGAAAAAGTTCATCTTTCAACTAATTTTGACTCTCAGAGGTGGATCATCACTTTTGGAGATAAAATGAGCATCGTTATCGTAATTTTCATGCTTCTAGGGAGCCAAAACTCAAGATTTGGGTTATGGTTAAAAGTGACTTAAAAGGACCCAAATGCTCACTTTGAGGGCTTAAAACGTGTTTATTCACTCCAGAAAGAGATATAAACAATATTTAGAGTGAATTAATGTTCATGCGAGAACGTTCAATTTTTCATGCAAAACGATCGATGACCCGCGACCTGATGAAATTGCTCTGAGATGACCAAAATGGTCCGTTTTGAAAATGTTCATCTTTCAACTAATTTTTACTCTCAGAGGTTGATCATCACTTTTGGAGATAAAATGAGCATCGTTATCGTCATTTTCATGCTTCTAGGGAGCCAAAACTCAAGATTTGGCTTATGGTTAAAAGTGACTTAAAAGGACCCAAATGCTCACTTCGAGGGCTTAAAACGTGTTTATTCACTGCGGGAAGAGATATAAACAATAGTTAGAGTGAATTAATGTTCATGCGAGAACGTTCAATTTTTCATGCAAAACGATCGATGACCCGCGACCTGATGAAATGACTCTGAGGTTACCAAAATGTTCCGTTTTGAAAATTTTCATCTTTCAACTAATTTTGACTCTCAGAGGTGGATCATCACTTTTGGAGATAAAATGAGCATCGTTATCGTCATTTTCATGCTTCTAGGGAGCCAAAACTCAAGATTTGGCTTATGGTTAAAAGTGACTTAAAAGGACCGAAATGCTCACTTGGAGGGCTTAAAACGTGTTTATTCACTGCGGGAAGAGATATAAACAACATTTAGAGTAAATTATTGTTCATGCGAGAACGTTCAATTTTTCATGCAAAACGATCGATGACCCGCGACCTGATGAAATTACTCTGAGATGACCAAAATGGTCCGTTTTGAAAATTTTCATCTTTCAACTAATTTTGACTCTCAGAGGTTGATCATCACTTTTGGAGATAAAATGAGCATCGTTATCGTCATTTTCATGCTTCTAGGGAGCCAAAACTCAAGATTTGGCTTATGATTAAAAGTGACTTAAAGGACCCAAATGCTCACTTTGAGGGCTTAAAACTTGTTTATTCTCTGCGGAAAGAGATATAAACAATATTTAGAGTGAATTAATGTTCATGCGAGAACGTTCAATTTTTCATGCAAAACGATCGATGACCCGCGACCTGATGAAATGACTCTGAGATGACCAAAATGTTCCGTCTTGAAAATTTTCATCTTTCAACTAATTTTGACTCTCAGAGGTGGATCATCACTTTTGGAGATAAAATGAGCATCGTTATCGTCATTTTCATGCTTCTAGGGAGCCAAAACTCAAGATTTGGCTTATGGTTAAAAGTGACTTAAAAGGACCCAAATGCTCACTTCGAGGGCTTAAAGCGTGTTTATTCACTGCGGGAAGAGATATAAACAACATTTAGAGTAAATTATTGTTCATGCGAGAACGTTCAATTTTTCATTCAAAACGATCGATGACCCGCGACCTGATGAAATTGCTCTGAGATGACCAAAATGTTACGTTTTGAAAATGTTCATCTTTCAACTAATTTTGACTCTCAGAGGTGGATCATCACTTTTGGAGATAAAATGAGCATCGTTATCGTCATTTTCATGCTTCTAGGGAGCCAAAACTCAAGATTTGGCTCATGGTTAAAAGTGACTTAAAAGGCCCAAAATGCTCACTTCGAGGGCTTAAAACGTGTTTATTCACTGCCGGAAGAGATATAAACAATAGTTAGAGTGAATTAATGTTCATGCGAGAACGTTCAATTTTTCATGCAAAACAATCGATGACCCGCGACCTGATGAAATTGCTCTGAGATGACCAAAATGGTCCGTTTTGAAAATGTTCATCTTTCAACTAATTTTGACTCTCAGAGGTGGATCATCACTATTGGAGATAAAATGAGCATCGTTATCGTCATTTTCCTGCTTCTAGGGAGCCAAAACTCAAGATTTGGCTTATGGTTAAAAGTGACTTAACAGGACCCAAATGCTCACTTCGAGGACTTAAAACGTGTTTATTCACTGCAGGAAGAGATATAAACAACATTTAGAGTAAATTATTGTTCATGCGAGAACGTTCAATTTTTCATTCAAAACGATCGATGACCCGCGACCTGATGAAATTGCTCTGAGATGACCAAAATGGTCCGTTTTGAAAATTTTCATCTTTCAACTAATTTTGACTCTCAGAGGTGGATCATCACTTTTGGAGATAAAATGAGCATCGTTATCGCCATTTTCATGCTTCTAGGGAGCCAAAACTCAAGATTTGGCTCATGGTTAAAAGTGACTGAAAAGGCCCAAAATGCTCACTTCGAGGGCTTAAAACGTGTTTATTCACTGCGGGAAGAGATATGAACAATAGTTAGAGTGAATTAATGCTCATGCGAGAACGTTCAATTTTTCATGCAAAACGATCGATGACCCGCGACCTGATGAAATGACTCTGAGATGACCAAAATGTTCCGTTTTGAAAATTTTCATCTTTCAACTAATTTTGACTCTCAGAGGTGGATCATCACTTTTGGAGATAAAATGAGCATCGTTATAGTCATTTTCATGCTTCTAGAGAGCCAAAACTCAAGATTTGGCTTATGGTTAAAAGTGACTTAAAAGGACACAAATGCTCACTTCGAGGGCTTAAAACTTGTTTATTCACTGCAGGAAGAGATATAAACAACATTTAGAGTAAATTATTGTTCATGCGAGAACGTTCAATTTTTCATGCAAAACGATCGATGACCCGCGACCTGATGAAATTGCTCTGAGATGACCAAAATGTTCCGTCTTGAAAATGTTCATCTTTCAACTAATTTTGACTCTCAGAGGTGGATCATCACTTTTGGAGATAAAATGAGCATCGTTATCGTCATTTTCATGCTTCTAGGGAGCCAAAACTCAAGATTTGGCTTATGGTTAAAAGTGACTTAAAAGGACCCAAATGCTCACTTTGAGGGCTTAAAGCGTGTTTATTCACTGCGGGAAGAGATATAAACAACATTTAGAGTAAATTATTGTTCATGCGAGAACGTTCAATTTTTCATGCAAAACGATCGATGACCCGCGACCTGATGAAATGACTCTGAGATGACCAAAATGTTCCGTTTTGAAAATTTTCATCTTTCAACTAATTTTGACTCTCAGAGGTGGATCATCACTTTTGGAGATAAAATGAGCATCGTTATAGTCATTTTCATGCTTCTAGAGAGCCAAAACTCAAGATTTGGCTTATGGTTAAAAGTGACTTAAAAGGACACAAATGCTCACTTCGAGGGCTTAAAACGTGTTTATTCACTGCCGGAAGAGATATAAACAATAGTTAGAGTGAATTAATGTTCATGCGAGAACGTTAAATTTTTCATTCAAAACGATCGATGACCCGCGACCTGATGAAATTGCTCTGAGATGACCAAAATGTTACGTTTTGAAAATGTTCATCTTTCAACTAATTTTGACTCTCAGAGGTGGATCATCACTTTTGGAGATAAAATGAGCATCGTTATCGTCATTTTCATGCTTCTAGGGAGCCAAAACTCAAGATTTGGCTCATGGTTAAAAGTGACTTAAAAGGCCCAAAATGCTCACTTCGAGGGCTTAAAACGTGTTTATTCACTGCGGAAAGAGATATAAACAATATTTAGAGTGAATTAATGTTCATGCGAGAACGTTCAATTTTTCATGCAAAACGATCGATGACCCGCGACCTGATGAAATGACTCTGAGATGACCAAAATGTTCCGTTTTGAAAAAGTTCATCTTTCAACTAATTTTGACTCTCAGAGGTGGATCATCACTTTTGGAGATAAAATGAGCATCGTTATCGTAATTTTCATGCTTCTAGGGAGCCAAAACTCAAGATTTGGCTTATGGTTAAAAGTGACTATAAAGGACCCAAATGCTCACTTCGAGGGCTTGATACGTGTTTATTTACTGCGGGAAGAGATATAAACAATAGTTAGAGTGAATTAATGTTCATGCGAGAACGTTCAATTTTTCATGCAAAACGATCGATGACCCGCGACCTGATGAAATGACTCTGAGATTACCAAAATGTTCCGTTTTGAAAATTTTCATCTTTCAACTAATTTTGACTCTCAGAGGTGGATCATCACTTTTGGAGATAAAATGAGCATCGTTATCGTCATTTTCATGCTTCTAGGGAGCCAAAACTCAAGATTTGGCTTATGGTTAAAAGTGACTTAAAAGGACCCAAATGCTCACTTGGAGGGCTTAAAACGTGTTTATTCACTGCGGGAAGAGATATAAACAACATTTAGAGTAAATTATTGTTCATGCGAGAACGTTCAATTTTTCATGCAAAACGATCGATGACCCGCGACCTGATGAAATTACTCTGAGATGACCAAAATGGTCCGTTTTGAAAATTTTCATCTTTCAACTAATTTTGACTCTCAGAGGTTGATCATCACTTTTGGAGATAAAATGAGCATCGTTATCGTCATTTTCATGCTTCTAGGGAGCCAAAACTCAAGATTTGGCTTATGGTTAAAAGTGACTTAAAAGGACCCAAATGCTCACTTTGAGGGCTTAAAACGTGTTTATTCACTGCGGAAAGAGATATAAACAATATTTAGAGTGAATTAATGTTCATGCGAGAACGTTCAATTTTTCATGCAAAACGATCGATGACCCGCGACCTGATGAAATGACTCTGAGATGACCAAAATGTTTCGTCTTGAAAATTTTCATCTTTCAACTAATTTTGACTCTCAGAGGTGGATCATCACTTTTGGAGATAAAATGAGCATCGTTATCGTCATTTTCATGCTTCTAGGGAGCCAAAACTCAAGATTTGGCTTATGGTTAAAAGTGACTTAACAGGACCCAAATGCTCACTTCGAGGGCTTAAAACGTGTTTATTCACTGCAGGAAGAGATATAAACAACATTTAGAGTAAATTATTGTTCATGCGAGAACGTTCAATTTTTCATGCAAAACGATCGATGACCCGCGACCTGATGAAATTGCTCTGAGATGACCAAAATGGTCCGTTTTGAAAATTTTCATCTTTCAACTAATTTTGACTCTCAGAGGTGGATCATCACTTTTGGAGATAAAATGAGCATCGTTATCGTCATTTTCATGCTTCTAGGGAGCCAAAACTCAAGATTTGGCTTATGGTTAAAAGTGACTTAAAAGGACCCAAATGCTCACTTTGAGGGCTTAAAACGTGTTTATTCACTCCGGAAAGAGATATAAACAATATTTAGAGTGAATTAATGTTCATGCGAGAACGTTCAATTTTTCATTCAAAACGATCGATGACCCGCGACCTGATGAAATGACTCTGAGATTACCAAAATGTTCCGTTTTGAAAAAGTTCATCTTTCAACTAATTTTGACTCTCTGAGGTGGATCATCACTTTTGGAGATAAAATGAGCATCGTTATCGTCATTTTCATGCTTCTAGGGAGCCAAAACTCAAGATTTGGCTTATGGTTAAAAGTGACTTAAAAGGACCCAAATGCTCACTTTGAGGGCTTAAAACGTGTTTATTCACTGCGGAAAGAGATATAAACAATATTTAGAGTGAATTAATGTTCATGCGAGAACGTTCAATTTTTCATGCAAAACGATCGATGACCCGCGACCTGATGAAATGACTCTGAGATGACCAAAATGTTCCGTTTTGAAAAAGTTCATCTTTCAACTAATTTTGACTCTCAGAGGTGGATCATCACTTTTGGAGATAAAATGAGCATCGTTATCGTAATTTTCATGCTTCTAGGGAGCCAAAACTCAAGATTTGGCTTATGGTTAAAAGTGACTATAAAGGACCCAAATGCTCACTTCGAGGGCTTGATACGTGTTTATTTACTGCGGGAAGAGATATAAACAATAGTTAGAGTGAATTAATGTTCATGCGAGAACGTTCAATTTTTCATGCAAAACGATCGATGACCCGCGACCTGATGAAATGACTCTGAGATTACCAAAATGTTCCGTTTTGAAAATTTTCATCTTTCAACTAATTTTGACTCTCAGAGGTGGATCATCACTTTTGGAGATAAAATGAGCATCGTTATCGTCATTTTCATGCTTCTAGGGAGCCAAAACTCAAGATTTGGCTTATGGTTAAAAGTGACTTAAAAGGACCCAAATGCTCACTTGGAGGGCTTAAAACGTGTTTATTCACTGCGGGAAGAGATATAAACAACATTTAGAGTAAATTATTGTTCATGCGAGAACGTTCAATTTTTCATGCAAAACGATCGATGACCCGCGACCTGATGAAATTACTCTGAGATGACCAAAATGGTCCGTTTTGAAAATTTTCATCTTTCAACTAATTTTGACTCTCAGAGGTTGATCATCACTTTTGGAGATAAAATGAGCATCGTTATCGTCATTTTCATGCTTCTAGGGAGCCAAAACTCAAGATTTGGCTTATGGTTAAAAGTGACTTAAAAGGACCCAAATGCTCACTTTGAGGGCTTAAAACGTGTTTATTCACTGCGGAAAGAGATATAAACAATATTTAGAGTGAATTAATGTTCATGCGAGAACGTTCAATTTTTCATGCAAAACGATCGATGACCCGCGACCTGATGAAATGACTCTGAGATGACCAAAATGTTTCGTCTTGAAAATTTTCATCTTTCAACTAATTTTGACTCTCAGAGGTGGATCATCACTTTTGGAGATAAAATGAGCATCGTTATCGTCATTTTCATGCTTCTAGGGAGCCACAACTCAAGATTTGGCTTATGGATAAAAGTGAATTAACAGGACCCAAATGCTCACTTCGAGGGCTTAAAACGTGTTTATTCACTGCAGGAAGAGATATAAACAACATTTAGAGTAAATTATTGTTCATGCGAGAACGTTCAATTTTTCATGCAAAACGATCGATGACCCGCGACCTGATGAAATTGCTCTGAGATGACCAAAATGGTCCGTTTTGAAAATTTTCATCTTTCAACTAATTTTGACTCTCAGAGGTGGATCATCACTTTTGGAGATAAAATGAGCATCGTTATCGTAATTTTCATGCTTCTAGGGAGCCAAAACTCAAGATTTGGCTTATGGTTAAAAGTGACTTAAAAGGACCCAAATGCTCACTTTGAGGGCTTAAAACGTGTTTATTCACTCCGGAAAGAGATATAAACAATATTTAGAGTGAATTAATGTTCATGCGAGAACGTTCAATTTTTCATTCAAAACGATCGATGACCCGCGACCTGATGAAATGACTCTGAGATTACCAAAATGTTCCGTTTTGAAAAAGTTCATCTTTCAACTAATTTTGACTCTCTGAGGTGGATCATCACTTTTGGAGATAAAATGAGCATCGTTATCGTCATTTTCATGCTTCTAGGGAGCCAAAACTCAAGATTTGGCTTATGGTTAAAAGTGACTTAAAAGGACCCAAATGCTCACTTCGAGGGCTTAAAACGTGTTTATTCACTGCCGGAAGAGATATAAACAATAGTTAGAGTGAATTAATGTTCATGCGAGAACGTTCAATTTTTCATGCAAAACGATCGATGACCCGCGACCTGATGAAATTACTCTGAGATGACCAAAATGGTCCGTTTTGAAAATTTTAATCTTTCAACTAATTTAGACTCTCAGAGGTTGATCATCACTTTTGGAGATAAAATGAGCATCGTTATCGTCATTTTCATGCTTCTAGGGAGCCAAAACTCAAGATTTGGCTTATGGTTAAAAGTGACTTAAAAGGACCCAAATGCTCACTTTGAGGGCTTAAAATGTGTTTATTCACTGCGGAAAGAGATATAAACAATATTTAGAGTGAATTAATGTTCATGCGAGAACGTTCAATTTTTCATGCAAAACGATCGATGACCCGCGACCTGATGAAATGACTCTGAGATGACCAAAATGTTCCGTCTTGAAAATTTTCATCTTTCAACTAATTTTGACTCTCAGAGGTGGATCATCACTTTTGGAGATAAAATGAGCATCGTTATCGTCATTTTCATGCTTCTAGGGAGCCAAAACTCAAGATTTGGCTTATGGTTAAAAGTGACTTAAAAGGACCCAAATGCTCACTTCGAGGGCTTAAAGCGTGTTTATTCACTGCGGGAAGAGATATAAACAACATTTAGAGTAAATTATTGTTCATGCGAGAACGTTCAATTTTTCATTCAAAACGATCGATGACCCGCGACCTGATGAAATTGCTCTGAGATGACCAAAATGTTACGTTTTGAAAATGTTCATCTTTCAACTAATTTTGACTCTCAGAGGTGGATCATCACTTTTGGAGATAAAATGAGCATCGTTATCGCCATTTTCATGCTTCTAGGGAGCCAAAACTCAAGATTTGGCTCATGGTTAAAAGTGACTGAAAAGGCCCAAAATGCTCACTTCGAGGGCTTAAAACGTGTTTATTCACTGCGGGAAGAGATATGAACAATAGTTAGAGTGAATTAATGTTCATGCGAGAACGTTCAATTTTTCATGCAAAACGATCGATGACCCGCGACCTGATGAAATGACTCTGAGATGACCAAAATGTTCCGTTTTGAAAATTTTCATCTTTCAACTAATTTTGACTCTCAGAGGTGGATCATCACTTTTGGAGATAAAATGAGCATCGTTATAGTCATTTTCATGCTTCTAGAGAGCCAAAACTCAAGATTTGGCTTATGGTTAAAAGTGACTTAAAAGGACACAAATGCTCACTTCGAGGGCTTAAAACTTGTTTATTCACTGCAGGAAGAGATATAAACAACATTTAGAGTAAATTATTGTTCATGCGAGAACGTTCAATTTTTCATGCAAAACGATCGATGACCCGCGACCTGATGAAATTGCTCTGAGATGACCAAAATGTTCCGTCTTGAAAATGTTCATCTTTCAACTAATTTTGACTCTCAGAGGTGGATCATCACTTTTGGAGATAAAATGAGCATCGTTATCGTCATTTTCATGCTTCTAGGGAGCCAAAACTCAAGATTTGGCTTATGGTTAAAAGTGACTTAAAAGGACCCAAATGCTCACTTTGAGGGCTTAAAGCGTGTTTATTCACTGCGGGAAGAGATATAAACAACATTTAGAGTAAATTATTGTTCATGCGAGAACGTTCAATTTTTCATGCAAAACGATCAATGACCCGCGACCTGATGAAATGACTCTGAGATGACCAAAATGTTCCGTTTTGAAAATTTTCATCTTTCAACTAATTTTGACTCTCAGAGGTGGATCATCACTTTTGGAGATAAAATGAGCATCGTTATAGTCATTTTCATGCTTCTAGAGAGCCAAAACTCAAGATTTGGCTTATGGTTAAAAGTGACTTAAAAGGACACAAATGCTCACTTCGAGGGCTTAAAACGTGTTTATTCACTGCCGGAAGAGATATAAACAATAGTTAGAGTGAATTAATGTTCATGCGAGAACGTTAAATTTTTCATTCAAAACGATCGATGACCCGCGACCTGATGAAATTGCTCTGAGATGACCAAAATGTTACGTTTTGAAAATGTTCATCTTTCAACTAATTTTGACTCTCAGAGGTGGATCATCACTTTTGGAGATAAAATGAGCATCGTTATCGTCATTTTCATGCTTCTAGGGAGCCAAAACTCAAGATTTGGCTCATGGTTAAAAGTGACTTAAAAGGCCCAAAATGCTCACTTCGAGGGCTTAAAACGTGTTTATTCACTGCGGAAAGAGATATAAACAATATTTAGAGTGAATTAATGTTCATGCGAGAACGTTCAATTTTTCATGCAAAACGATCGATGACCCGCGACCTGATGAAATGACTCTGAGATGACCAAAATGTTCCGTTTTGAAAAAGTTCATCTTTCAACTAATTTTGACTCTCAGAGGTGGATCATCACTTTTGGAGATAAAATGAGCATCGTTATCGTAATTTTCATGCTTCTAGGGAGCCAAAACTCAAGATTTGGCTTATGGTTAAAAGTGACTATAAAGGACCCAAATGCTCACTTCGAGGGCTTGATACGTGTTTATTTACTGCGGGAAGAGATATAAACAATAGTTAGAGTGAATTAATGTTCATGCGAGAACGTTCAATTTTTCATGCAAAACGATCGATGACCCGCGACCTGATGAAATGACTCTGAGATTACCAAAATGTTCCGTTTTGAAAATTTTCATCTTTCAACTAATTTTGACTCTCAGAGGTGGATCATCACTTTTGGAGATAAAATGAGCATCGTTATCGTCATTTTCATGCTTCTAGGGAGCCAAAACTCAAGATTTGGCTTATGGTTAAAAGTGACTTAAAAGGACCCAAATGCTCACTTGGAGGGCTTAAAACGTGTTTATTCACTGCGGGAAGAGATATAAACAACATTTAGAGTAAATTATTGTTCATGCGAGAACGTTCAATTTTTCATGCAAAACGATCGATGACCCGCGACCTGATGAAATTACTCTGAGATGACCAAAATGGTCCGTTTTGAAAATTTTCATCTTTCAACTAATTTTGACTCTCAGAGGTTGATCATCACTTTTGGAGATAAAATGAGCATCGTTATCGTCATTTTCATGCTTCTAGGGAGCCAAAACTCAAGATTTGGCTTATGGTTAAAAGTGACTTAAAAGGACCCAAATGCTCACTTTGAGGGCTTAAAACGTGTTTATTCACTGCGGAAAGAGATATAAACAATATTTAGAGTGAATTAATGTTCATGCGAGAACGTTCAATTTTTCATGCAAAACGATCGATGACCCGCGACCTGATGAAATGACTCTGAGATGACCAAAATGTTTCGTCTTGAAAATTTTCATCTTTCAACTAATTTTGACTCTCAGAGGTGGATCATCACTTTTGGAGATAAAATGAGCATCGTTATCGTCATTTTCATGCTTCTAGGGAGCCAAAACTCAAGATTTGGCTTATGGTTAAAAGTGACTTAACAGGACCCAAATGCTCACTTCGAGGGCTTAAAACGTGTTTATTCACTGCAGGAAGAGATATAAACAACATTTAGAGTAAATTATTGTTCATGCGAGAACGTTCAATTTTTCATGCAAAACGATCGATGACCCGCGACCTGATGAAATTGCTCTGAGATGACCAAAATGGTCCGTTTTGAAAATTTTCATCTTTCAACTAATTTTGACTCTCAGAGGTGGATCATCACTTTTGGAGATAAAATGAGCATCGTTATCGTCATTTTCATGCTTCTAGGGAGCCAAAACTCAAGATTTGGCTTATGGTTAAAAGTGACTTAAAAGGACCCAAATGCTCACTTTGAGGGCTTAAAACGTGTTTATTCACTCCGGAAAGAGATATAAACAATATTTAGAGTGAATTAATGTTCATGCGAGAACGTTCAATTTTTCATTCAAAACGATCGATGACCCGCGACCTGATGAAATGACTCTGAGATTACCAAAATGTTCCGTTTTGAAAAAGTTCATCTTTCAACTAATTTTGACTCTCTGAGGTGGATCATCACTTTTGGAGATAAAATGAGCATCGTTATCGTCATTTTCATGCTTCTAGGGAGCCAAAACTCAAGATTTGGCTTATGGTTAAAAGTGACTTAAAAGGACCCAAATGCTCACTTTGAGGGCTTAAAACGTGTTTATTCACTGCGGAAAGAGATATAAACAATATTTAGAGTGAATTAATGTTCATGCGAGAACGTTCAATTTTTCATGCAAAACGATCGATGACCCGCGACCTGATGAAATGACTCTGAGATGACCAAAATGTTCCGTTTTGAAAAAGTTCATCTTTCAACTAATTTTGACTCTCAGAGGTGGATCATCACTTTTGGAGATAAAATGAGCATCGTTATCGTAATTTTCATGCTTCTAGGGAGCCAAAACTCAAGATTTGGCTTATGGTTAAAAGTGACTATAAAGGACCCAAATGCTCACTTCGAGGGCTTGATACGTGTTTATTTACTGCGGGAAGAGATATAAACAATAGTTAGAGTGAATTAATGTTCATGCGAGAACGTTCAATTTTTCATGCAAAACGATCGATGACCCGCGACCTGATGAAATGACTCTGAGATTACCAAAATGTTCCGTTTTGAAAATTTTCATCTTTCAACTAATTTTGACTCTCAGAGGTGGATCATCACTTTTGGAGATAAAATGAGCATCGTTATCGTCATTTTCATGCTTCTAGGGAGCCAAAACTCAAGATTTGGCTTATGGTTAAAAGTGACTTAAAAGGACCCAAATGCTCACTTGGAGGGCTTAAAACGTGTTTATTCACTGCGGGAAGAGATATAAACAACATTTAGAGTAAATTATTGTTCATGCGAGAACGTTCAATTTTTCATGCAAAACGATCGATGACCCGCGACCTGATGAAATTACTCTGAGATGACCAAAATGGTCCGTTTTGAAAATTTTCATCTTTCAACTAATTTTGACTCTCAGAGGTTGATCATCACTTTTGGAGATAAAATGAGCATCGTTATCGTCATTTTCATGCTTCTAGGGAGCCAAAACTCAAGATTTGGCTTATGGTTAAAAGTGACTTAAAAGGACCCAAATGCTCACTTTGAGGGCTTAAAACGTGTTTATTCACTGCGGAAAGAGATATAAACAATATTTAGAGTGAATTAATGTTCATGCGAGAACGTTCAATTTTTCATGCAAAACGATCGATGACCCGCGACCTGATGAAATGACTCTGAGATGACCAAAATGTTTCGTCTTGAAAATTTTCATCTTTCAACTAATTTTGACTCTCAGAGGTGGATCATCACTTTTGGAGATAAAATGAGCATTGTTATCGTCATTTTCATGCTTCTAGGGAGCCACAACTCAAGATTTGGCTTATGGATAAAAGTGACTTAACAGGACCCAAATGCTCACTTCGAGGGCTTAAAACGTGTTTATTCACTGCAGGAAGAGATATAAACAACATTTAGAGTAAATTATTGTTCATGCGAGAACGTTCAATTTTTCATGCAAAACGATCGATGACCCGCGACCTGATGAAATTGCTCTGAGATGACCAAAATGGTCCGTTTTGAAAATTTTCATCTTTCAACTAATTTTGACTCTCAGAGGTGGATCATCACTTTTGGAGATAAAATGAGCATCGTTATCGTAATTTTCATGCTTCTAGGGAGCCAAAACTCAAGATTTGGCTTATGGTTAAAAGTGACTTAAAAGGACCCAAATGCTCACTTTGAGGGCTTAAAACGTGTTTATTCACTCCGGAAAGAGATATAAACAATATTTAGAGTGAATTAATGTTCATGCGAGAACGTTCAATTTTTCATTCAAAACGATCGATGACCCGCGACCTGATGAAATGACTCTGAGATTACCAAAATGTTCCGTTTTGAAAAAGTTCATCTTTCAACTAATTTTGACTCTCTGAGGTGGATCATCACTTTTGGAGATAAAATGAGCATCGTTATCGTCATTTTCATGCTTCTAGGGAGCCAAAACTCAAGATTTGGCTTATGGTTAAAAGTGACTTAAAAGGACCCAAATGCTCACTTCGAGGGCTTAAAACGTGTTTATTCACTGCCGGAAGAGATATAAACAATAGTTAGAGTGAATTAATGTTCATGCGAGAACGTTCAATTTTTCATGCAAAACGATCGATGACCCGCGACCTGATGAAATTACTCTGAGATGACCAAAATGGTCCGTTTTGAAAATTTTAATCTTTCAACTAATTTAGACTCTCAGAGGTTGATCATCACTTTTGGAGATAAAATGAGCATCGTTATCGTCATTTTCATGCTTCTAGGGAGCCAAAACTCAAGATTTGGCTTATGGTTAAAAGTGACTTAAAAGGACCCAAATGCTCACTTTGAGGGCTTAAAATGTGTTTATTCACTGCGGAAAGAGATATAAACAATATTTAGAGTGAATTAATGTTCATGCGAGAACGTTCAATTTTTCATGCAAAACGATCGATGACCCGCGACCTGATGAAATGACTCTGAGATGACCAAAATGTTCCGTCTTGAAAATTTTCATCTTTCAACTAATTTTGACTCTCAGAGGTGGATCATCACTTTTGGAGATAAAATGAGCATCGTTATCGTCATTTTCATGCTTCTAGGGAGCCAAAACTCAAGATTTGGCTTATGGTTAAAAGTGACTTAAAAGGACCCAAATGCTCACTTCGAGGGCTTAAAGCGTGTTTATTCACTGCGGGAAGAGATATAAACAACATTTAGAGTAAATTATTGTTCATGCGAGAACGTTCAATTTTTCATTCAAAACGATCGATGACCCGCGACCTGATGAAATTGCTCTGAGATGACCAAAATGTTACGTTTTGAAAATGTTCATCTTTCAACTAATTTTGACTCTCAGAGGTGGATCATCACTTTTGGAGATAAAATGAGCATCGTTATCGTCATTTTCATGCTTCTAGGGAGCCAAAACTTAAGATTTGGCTCATGGTTAAAAGTGACTTAAAAGGCCCAAAATGCTCACTTCGAGGGCTTAAAACGTGTTTATTCACTGCCGGAAGAGATATAAACAATAGTTAGAGTGAATTAATGTTCATGCGAGAACGTTCAATTTTTCATGCAAAACAATCGATGACCCGCGACCTGATGAAATTGCTCTGAGATGACCAAAATGGTCCGTTTTGAAAATGTTCATCTTTCAACTAATTTTGACTCTCAGAGGTGGATCATCACTATTGGAGATAAAATGAGCATCGTTATCGTCATTTTCATGCTTCTAGGGAGCCAAAACTCAAGATTTGGCTTATGGTTAAAAGTGACTTAACAGGACCCAAATGCTCACTTCGAGGGCTTAAAACGTGTTTATTCACTGCAGGAAGAGATATAAACAACATTTAGAGTAAATTATTGTTCATGCGAGAACGTTCAATTTTTCATGCAAAACGATCGATGACCCGCGACCTGATGAAATTGCTCTGAGATGACCAAAATGGTCCGTTTTGAAAATTTTCATCTTTCAACTAATTTTGACTCTCAGAGGTGGATCATCACTTTTGGAGATAAAATGAGCATCGTTATCGCCATTTTCATGCTTCTAGGGAGCCAAAACTCAAGATTTGGCTCATGGTTAAAAGTGACTGAAAAGGCCCAAAATGCTCACTTCGAGGGCTTAAAACGTGTTTATTCACTGCGGGAAGAGATATAAACAATAGTTAGAGTGAATTAATGTTCATGCGAGAACGTTCAATTTTTCATGCAAAACGATCGATGACCCGCGACCTGATGAAATGACTTTGAGATGACCAAAATGTTCCGTTTAGAAAATTTTCATCTTTCAACTAATTTTGACTCTCAGAGGTGGATCATCACTTTTGGAGATAAAATGAGCATCGTTATAGTCATTTTCATGCTTCTAGGGAGCCAAAACTCAAGATTTGGCTTATGGTTAAAAGTGACTTAAAAGGACCCAAATGCTCACTTTGAGGGCTTAAAACGTGTTTATTCACTGCGGAAAGAGATATAAACAATATTTAGAGTGAATTAATGTTCATGCGAGAACGTTCAATTTTTCATGCAAAACGATCGATGACCCGCGACCTGATGAAATGACTCTGAGATGACCAAAATGTTCCGTTTTGAAAAAGTTCATCTTTCAACTAATTTTGACTCTCAGAGGTGGATCATCACTTTTGGAGATAAAATGAGCATCGTTATCGTAATTTTCATGCTTCTAGGGAGCCAAAACTCAAGATTTGGCTTATGGTTAAAAGTGACTATAAAGGACCCAAATGCTCACTTCGAGGGCTTGATACGTGTTTATTTACTGCGGGAAGAGATATAAACAATAGTTAGAGTGAATTAATGTTCATGCGAGAACGTTCAATTTTTCATGCAAAACGATCGATGACCCGCGACCTGATGAAATGACTGAGATTACCAAAATGTTCCGTTTTGAAAATTTTCATCTTTCAACTAATTTTGACTCTCAGAGGTGGATCATCACTTTTGGAGATAAAATGAGCATCGTTATCGTCATTTTCATGCTTCTAGGGAGCCAAAACTCAAGATTTGGCTTATGGTTAAAAGTGACTTAAAAGGACCCAAATGCTCACTTTGAGGGCTTAAAACGTGTTTATTCACTGCGGAAAGAGATATAAACAATATTTAGAGTGAATTAATGTTCATGCGAGAACGTTCAATTTTTCATGCAAAACGATCGATGACCCGTGACCTGATGAAATGACTCTGAGATGACCAAAATGTTTCGTCTTGAAAATTTTCATCTTTCAACTAATTTTGACTCTCAGAGGTGGATCATCACTTTTGGAGATAAAATGAGCATCGTTATCGTCATTTTCATGCTTCTAGGGAGCCAAAACTCAAGATTTGGCTTATGGTTAAAAGTGACTTAACAGGACCCAAATGCTCACTTCGAGGGCTTAAAACGTGTTTATTCACTGCAGGAAGAGATATAAACAACATTTAGAGTAAATTATTGTTCATGCGAGAACGTTCAATTTTTCATGCAAAACGATCGATGACCCGCGACCTGATGAAATTGCTCTGAGATTACCAAAATGTTCCGTTTTGAAAAAGTTCATCTTTCAACTAATTTTGACTCTCTGAGGTGGATCATCACTTTTGGAGATAAAATGAGCATCGTTATCGTCATTTTCATGCTTCTAGGGAGCCAAAACTCAAGATTTGGCTTATGGTTAAAAGTGACTTAAAAGGACCCAAATGCTCACTTCGAGGGCTTAAAACGTGTTTATTCACTGCGGGAAGAGATATAAACAATAGTTAGAGTGAATTAATGTTCATGCGAGAACGTTCAATTTTTCATGCAAAACGATCGATGACCCGCGACCTGATGAAATTACTCTGAGATGACCAAAATGTTCAGTTTAGAAAATTTTCATCTTTCAACTAATTTTGACTCTCAGAGGTGGATCATCACTTTTGGAGATAAAATGAGCATCGTTATCGTCATTTTCATGCTTCTAGGGAGCCAAAACTCAAGATTTGGCTTATGGTTAAAAGTGACTTAAAAGGACCCAAATGCTCACTTTGAGGGCTTAAAACGTGTTTATTCACTCCGGAAAGAGATATAAACAATATTTAGAGTGAATTAATGTTCATGCGAGAACGTTCAATTTTTCATTCAAAACGATCGATGACCCGCGACCTGATGAAATTGCTCTGAGATGACCAAAATGTTACGTTTTGAAAATGTTCATCTTTCAACTAATTTTGACTCTCAGAGGTGGATCATCACTTTTGGAGATAAAATGAGCATCGTTATCGTCATTTTCATGCTTCTAGGGAGCCAAAACTTAAGATTTGGCTCATGGTTAAAAGTGACTTAAAAGGCCCAAAATGCTCACTTCGAGGGCTTAAAACGTGTTTATTCACTGCCGGAAGAGATATAAACAATAGTTAGAGTGAATTAATGTTCATGCGAGAACGTTCAATTTTTCATGCAAAACAATCGATGACCCGCGACCTGATGAAATTGCTCTGAGATGACCAAAATGGTCCGTTTTGAAAATGTTCATCTTTCAACTAATTTTGACTCTCAGAGGTGGATCATCACTATTGGAGATAAAATGAGCATCGTTATCGTCATTTTCATGCTTCTAGGGAGCCAAAACTCAAGATTTGGCTTATGGTTAAAAGTGACTTAACAGGACCCAAATGCTCACTTCGAGGGCTTAAAACGTGTTTATTCACTGCAGGAAGAGATATAAACAACATTTAGAGTAAATTATTGTTCATGCGAGAACGTTCAATTTTTCATGCAAAACGATCGATGACCCGCGACCTGATGAAATTGCTCTGAGATGACCAAAATGGTCCGTTTTGAAAATTTTCATCTTTCAACTAATTTTGACTCTCAGAGGTGGATCATCACTTTTGGAGATAAAATGAGCATCGTTATCGCCATTTTCATGCTTCTAGGGAGCCAAAACTCAAGATTTGGCTCATGGTTAAAAGTGACTGAAAAGGCCCAAAATGCTCACTTCGAGGGCTTAAAACGTGTTTATTCACTGCGGGAAGAGATATAAACAATAGTTAGAGTGAATTAATGTTCATGCGAGAACGTTCAATTTTTCATGCAAAACGATCGATGACCCGCGACCTGATGAAATGACTTTGAGATGACCAAAATGTTCCGTTTAGAAAATTTTCATCTTTCAACTAATTTTGACTCTCAGAGGTGGATCATCACTTTTGGAGATAAAATGAGCATCGTTATCGTCATTTTCATGCTTCTAGGGAGCCAAAACTCAAGATTTGGCTTATGGTTAAAAGTGACTTAAAAGGACCCAAATGCTCACTTTGAGGGCTTAAAACGTGTTTATTCACTGCGGAAAGAGATATAAACAATATTTAGAGTGAATTAATGTTCATGCGAGAACGTTCAATTTTTCATGCAAAACGATCGATGACCCGCGACCTGATGAAATGACTCTGAGATGACCAAAATGTTCCGTTTTGAAAAAGTTCATCTTTCAACTAATTTTGACTCTCAGAGGTGGATCATCACTTTTGGAGATAAAATGAGCATCGTTATCGTAATTTTCATGCTTCTAGGGAGCCAAAACTCAAGATTTGGCTTATGGTTAAAAGTGACTATAAAGGACCCAAATGCTCACTTCGAGGGCTTGATACGTGTTTATTTACTGCGGGAAGAGATATAAACAATAGTTAGAGTGAATTAATGTTCATGCGAGAACGTTCAATTTTTCATGCAAAACGATCGATGACCCGCGACCTGATGAAATGACTCTGAGATTACCAAAATGTTCCGTTTTGAAAATTTTCATCTTTCAACTAATTTTGACTCTCAGAGGTGGATCATCACTTTTGGAGATAAAATGAGCATCGTTATCGTCATTTTCATGCTTCTAGGGAGCCAAAACTCAAGATTTGGCTTATGGTTAAAAGTGACTTAACAGGACCCAAATGCTCACTTCGAGGGCTTAAAACGTGTTTATTCACTGCAGGAAGAGATATAAACAACATTTAGAGTAAATTATTGTTCATGCGAGAACGTTCAATTTTTCATGCAAAACGATCGATGACCCGCGACCTGATGAAATTGCTCTGAGATTACCAAAATGTTCCGTTTTGAAAAAGTTCATCTTTCAACTAATTTTGACTCTCTGAGGTGGATCATCACTTTTGGAGATAAAATGAGCATCGTTATCATCATTTTCATGCTTCTAGGGAGCCAAAACTCAAGATTTGGCTTATGGTTAAAAGTGACTTAAAAGGACCCAAATGCTCACTTCGAGGGCTTAAAACGTGTTTAGTCACTGCGGGAAGAGATATAAACAATAGTTAGAGTGAATTAATGTTCATGCGAGAACGTTCAATTTTTCATGCAAAACGATCGATGACCCGCGACCTGATGAAATTACTCTGAGATGACCAAAATGTTCCGTTTAGAAAATTTTCATCTTTCAACTAATTTTGACTCTCAGAGGTGGATCATCACTTTTGGAGATAAAATGAGCATCGTTATCGTCATTTTCATGCTTCTAGGGAGCCAAAACTCAAGATTTGGCTTATGGTTAAAAGTGACTTAAAAGGACCCAAATGCTCACTTTGAGGGCTTAAAACGTGTTTATTCACTCCGGAAAGAGATATAAACAATATTTAGAGTGAATTAATGTTCATGCGAGAACGTTCAATTTTTCATTCAAAACGATCGATGACCCGCGACCTGATGAAATGACTCTGAGATTACCAAAATGTTCCGTTTTGAAAAAGTTCATCTTTCAACTAATTTTGACTCTCTGAGGTGGATCATCACTTTTGGAGATAAAATGAGCATCGTTATCGTCATTTTCATGCTTCTAGGGAGCCAAAACTCAAGATTTGGCTTATGGTTAAAAGTGACTTAAAAGGACCCAAATGCTCACTTTGAGGGCTTAAAACGTGTTTATTCACTGCGGAAAGAGATATAAACAATATTTAGAGTGAATTAATGTTCATGCGAGAACGTTTAATTTTTCATGCAAAACGATCGATGACCCGCGACCTGATGAAATGACTCTGAGATGACCAAAATGTTCCGTCTTGAAAATTTTCATCTTTCAACTAATTTTTACTCTCAGAGGTGGATCATCACTTTTGGAGATAAAATGAGCATCGTTATCGTCATTTTCATGCTTCTAGGGAGCCAAAACTCAAGATTTGGCTTATGGTTAAAAGTGACTTAAAAGGACCCAAATGCTCACTTCGAGGGCTTAAAGCGTGTTTATTCACTGCGGGAAGAGATATAAACAACATTTAGAGTAAATTATTGTTCATGCGAGAACGTTCAATTTTTCATTCAAAACGATCGATGACCCGCGACCTGATGAAATTGCTCTGAGATGACCAAAATGTTACGTTTTGAAAATGTTCATCTTTCAACTAATTTTGACTCTCAGAGGTGGATCATCACTTTTGGAGATAAAATGAGCATCGTTATCGTCATTTTCATGCTTCTAGGGAGCCAAAACTTAAGATTTGGCTCATGGTTAAAAGTGACTTAAAAGGCCCAAAATGCTCACTTCGAGGGCTTAAAACGTGTTTATTCACTGCCGGAAGAGATATAAACAATAGTTAGAGTGAATTAATGTTCATGCGAGAACGTTCAATTTTTCATGCAAAACAATCGATGACCCGTGACCTGATGAAATTGCTCTGAGATGACCAAAATGGTCCGTTTTGAAAATGTTCATCTTTCAACTAATTTTGACTCTCAGAGGTGGATCATCACTATTGGAGATAAAATGAGCATCGTTATCGTCATTTTCATGCTTCTAGGGAGCCAAAACTCAAGATTTGGCTTATGGTTAAAAGTGACTTAACAGGACCCAAATGCTCACTTCGAGGGCTTAAAACGTGTTTATTCACTGCAGGAAGAGATATAAACAACATTTAGAGTAAATTATTGTTCATGCGAGAACGTTCAATTTTTCATGCAAAACGATCGATGACCCGCGACCTGATGAAATTGCTCTGAGATGACCAAAATGGTCCGTTTTGAAAATTTTCATCTTTCAACTAATTTTGACTCTCAGAGGTGGATCATCACTTTTGGAGATAAAATGAGCATCGTTATCGCCATTTTCATGCTTCTAGGGAGCCAAAACTCAAGATTTGGCTCATGGTTAAAAGTGACTGAAAAGGCCCAAAATGCTCACTTCGAGGGCTTAAAACGTGTTTATTCACTGCAGGAAGAGATATAAACAATAGTTAGAGTGAATTAATGTTCATGCGAGAACGTTCAATTTTTCATGCAAAACGATCGATGACCCGCGACCTGATGAAATGACTCTGAGATGACCAAAATGTTCCGTTTTGAAAAAGTTCATCTTTCAACTAATTTTGACTCTCAGAGGTGGATCATCACTTTTGGAGATAAAATGAGCATCGTTATCGTCATTTTCATGCTTCTAGGGAGCCAAAACTCAAGATTTGGCTTATGGTTAAAAGTGACTTAAAAGGACCCAAATGCTCACTTGGAGGGCTTAAAACGTGTTTATTCAATGCGGGAAGAGATATAAACAACATTTAGAGTAAATTATTGTTCATGCGAGAACGTTCAATTTTTCATGCAAAACGATCGATGACCCGCGACCTGATGAAATGACTCTGAGATGACCAAAATGTTCCGTCTTGAAAATTTTCATCTTTCAACTAATTTTGACTCTCAGAGGTGGATCATCACTTTTGGAGATAAAATGAGCATCGTTATCGTCATTTTCATGCTTCTAGGGAGCCAAAACTCAAGATTTGGCTTATGGTTAAAAGTGACTTAAAAGGACCCAAATGCTCACTTTGAGGGCTTAAAGCGTGTTTATTCACTGCGGGAAGAGATATAAACAACATTTAGAGTAAATTATTGTTCATGCGAGAACGTTCAATTTTTCATGCAAAACGATCGATGACCCGCGACCTGATGAAATTGCTCTGAGATGACCAAAATGGTCCGTTTTGAAAATGTTCATCTTTCAACTAATTTTGACTCTCAGAGGTGGATCATCACTATTGGAGATAAAATGAGCATCGTTATCGTCATTTTCATGCTTCTAGGGAGCCAAAACTCAAGATTTGGCTCATGGTTAAAAGTGACTTAAAAGGCCCAAAATGCTCACTTCGAGGGCTTAAAACGTGTTTATTCACTGCCGGAAGAGATATGAACAATAGTTAGAGTGAATTAATGTTCATGCGAGAACGTTCAATTTTTCATGCAAAACAATCGATGACCCGCGACCTGATGAAATTGCTCTGAGATTACCAAAATGGTCCGTTTTGAAAATGTTCATCTTTCAACTAATTTTGACTCTCAGAGGTGGATCATCACTATTGGAGATAAAATGAGCATCGTTATCGTCATTTTCATGCTTCTAGGGAGCCAAAACTCAAGATTTGGCTTATGGTTAAAAGTGACTTAAAAGGACCCAAATGCTCACTTCGAGGGCTTAAAACGTGTTTATTCACTGCGGAAAGAGATATAAACAATATTTAGAGTGAATTAATGTTCATGCGAGAACGTTCAATTTTTCATGCAAAACGATCGATGACCCGCGACCTGATGAAATTGCTCTGAGATGACCAAAAATGGTCCGTTTTGAAAAAGTTCATCTTTCAACTAATTTTGACTCTCAGAGGTGGATCATCACTTTTGGAGATAAAATGAGCATCGTTATCGCCATTTTCATGCTTCTAGGGAGCCAAAACTCAAGATTTGGCTCATGGTTAAAAGTGACTGAAAAGGCCCAAAATGCTCACTTCGAGGGCTTAAAACGTGTTTATTCACTGCGGGAAGAGATATAAACAATAGTTAGAGTGAATTAATGTTCATGCGAGAACGTTCAATTTTTCATGCAAAACGATCGATGACCCGCGACCTGACGAAATGACTCTGAGATGACCAAAATGTTCCGTTTTGAAAATGTTGATCTTTCAACTAATTTTGACTCTCAGAGGTGGATCATCACTTTTGGAGATAAAATGAGCATCGTTATAGTCATTTTCATGCTTCTAGGGAGCCAAAACTCAAGATTTGGCTTATGGTTAAAAGTGACTTAAAAGGACCCAAATGCTCACTTCGAGGGCTTAAAACGTGTTTATTCACTGCAGGAAGAGATATAAACAACATTTAGAGTAAATTATTGTTCATGCGAGAACGTTCAATTTTTCATGCAAAACGACCGATGACCCGCGACCTGATGAAATTGCTCTGAGATGACCAAAATGGTCCGTTTTGAAAATGTTCATCTTTCAACTAATTTTGACTCTCAGAGGTTGATCATCACTTTTGGAGATAAAATGAGCATCGTTATCGTCATTTTCATGCTTCTAGGGAGCCAAAACTCAAGATTTGGCTTATGGTTAAAAGTGACTTAAAAGGACCCAAATGCTCACTTTGAGGGCTTAAAACGTGTTTATTCACTGCGGAAAGAGATATAAACAATATTTAGAGTGAATTAATGTTCATGCGAGAACGTTCAATTTTTCATGCAAAACGATCGATGACCCGCGACCTGATGAAATGACTCTGAGATGACCAAAATGTTCCGTTTTGAAAAAGTTCATCTTTCAACTAATTTTGACTCTCAGAGGTGGATCATCACTTTTGGAGATAAAATGAGCATCGTTATCGTAATTTTCATGCTTCTAGGGAGCCAAAACTCAAGATTTGGCTTATGGTTAAAAGTGACTATAAAGGACCCAAATGCTCACTTCGAGGGCTTGATACGTGTTTATTTACTGCGGGAAGAGATATAAACAATAGTTAGAGTGAATTAATGTTCATGCGAGAACGTTCAATTTTTCATGCAAAACGATCGATGACCCGCGACCTGATGAAATGACTCTGAGATTACCAAAATGTTCCGTTTTGAAAATTTTCATCTTTCAACTAATTTTGACTCTCAGAGGTGGATCATCACTTTTGGAGATAAAATGAGCATCGTTATCGTCATTTTCATGCTTCTAGGGAGCCAAAACTCAAGATTTGGCTTATGGTTAAAAGTGACTTAAAAGGACCCAAATGCTCACTTGGAGGGCTTAAAACGTGTTTATTCACTGCGGGAAGAGATATAAACAATATTTAGAGTAAATTATTGTTCATGCGAGAACGTTCAATTTTTCATGCAAAACGATCGATGACCCGCGACCTGATGAAATTACTCTGAGATGACCAAAATGGTCCGTTTTGAAAATTTTCATCTTTCAACTAATTTTGACTCTCAGAGGTTGATCATCACTTTTGGAGATAAAATGAGCATCGTTATCGTCATTTTCATGCTTCTAGGGAGCCAAAACTCAAGATTTGGCTTATGGTTAAAAGTGACTTAAAAGGACCCAAATGCTCACTTTGAGGGCTTAAAACGTGTTTATTCACTGCGGAAAGAGATATAAACAATATTTAGAGTGAATTAATGTTCATGCGAGAACGTTCAATTTTTCATGCAAAACGATCGATGACCCGTGACCTGATGAAATGACTCTGAGATGACCAAAATGTTTCGTCTTGAAAATTTTCATCTTTCAACTAATTTTGACTCTCAGAGGTGGATCATCACATTTGGAGATAAAATGAGCATCGTTATCGTCATTTTCATGCTTCTAGGGAGCCAAAACTCAAGATTTGGCTTATGGTTAAAAGTGACTTAAAAGGACCCAAATGCTCACTTTGAGGGCTTAAAACGTGTTTATTCACTCCGGAAAGAGATATAAACAATATTTAGAGTGAATTAATGTTCATGCGAGAACGTTCAATTTTTCATTCAAAACGATCGATGACCCGCGACCTGATGAAATGACTCTGAGATTACCAAAATGTTCCGTTTTGAAAAAGTTCATCTTTCAACTAATTTTGACTCTCTGAGGTGGATCATCACTTTTGGAGATAAAATGAGCATCGTTATCGTCATTTTCATGCTTCTAGGGAGCCAAAACTCAAGATTTGGCTTATGGTTAAAAGTGACTTAAAAGGACCCAAATGCTCACTTCGAGGGCTTAAAACGTGTTTATTCACTGCGGGAAGAGATATAAACAATAGTTAGAGTGAATTAATGTTCATGCGAGAACGTTCAATTTTACATGCAAAACGATCGATGACCCGCGACCTGATGAAATTACTCTGAGATGACCAAAATGGTCCGTTTTGAAAATTTTAATCTTTCAACTAATTTAGACTCTCAGAGGTTGATCATCACTTTTGGAGATAAAATGAGCATCGTTATCGTCATTTTCATGCTTCTAGGGAGCCAAAACTCAAGATTTGGCTTATGGTTAAAAGTGACTTAAAAAGACCCAAATGCTCACTTTGAGGGCTTAAAACGTGTTTATTCACTGCGGAAAGAGATATAAACAATATTTAGAGTGAATTAATGTTCATGCGAGAACGTTCAATTTTTCATGCAAAACGATCGATGACCCGCGACCTGATGAAATGACTCTGAGATGACCAAAATGTTCCGTCTTGAAAATTTTCATCTTTCAACTAATTTTGACTCTCAGAGGTGGATCATCACTTTTGGAGATAAAATGAGCATCGTTATCGTCATTTTCATGCTTCTAGGGAGCCAAAACTCAAGATTTGGCTTATGGTTAAAAGTGACTTAAAAGGACCCAAATGCTCACTTCGAGGGCTTAAAGCGTGTTTATTCACTGCGGGAAGAGATATAAACAACATTTAGAGTAAATTATTGTTCATGCGAGAACGTTCAATTTTTCATTCAAAACGATCGATGACCCGCGACCTGATGAAATTGCTCTGAGATGACCAAAATGTTACGTTTTGAAAATGTTCATCTTTCAACTAATTTTGACTCTCAGAGGTGGATCATCACTTTTGGAGATAAAATGAGCATCGTTATCGTCATTTTCATGCTTCTAGGGAGCCAAAACTTAAGATTTGGCTCATGGTTAAAAGTGACTTAAAAGGCCCAAAATGCTCACTTCGAGGGCTTAAAACGTGTTTATTCACTGCCGGAAGAGATATAAACAATAGTTAGAGTGAATTAATGTTCATGCGAGAACATTCAATTTTTCATGCAAAACAATCGATGACCCGCGACCTGATGAAATTGCTCTGAGATGACCAAAATGGTCCGTTTTGAAAATGTTCATCTTTCAACTAATTTTGACTCTCAGAGGTGGATCATCACTATTGGAGATAAAATGAGCATCGTTATCGTCATTTTCATGCTTCTAGGGAGCCAAAACTCAAGATTTGGCTTGTGGTTAAAAGTGACTTAACAGGACCCAAATGCTCACTTCGAGGGCTTAAAACGTGTTTATTCACTGCAGGAAGAGATATAAACAACATTTAGAGTAAATTATTGTTCATGCGAGAACGTTCAATTTTTCATGCAAAACGATCGATGACCCGCGACCTGATGAAATTGCTCTGAGATGACCAAAATGGTCCGTTTTGAAAATTTTCATCTTTCAACTAATTTTGACTCTCAGAGGTGGATCATCACTTTTGGAGATAAAATGAGCATCGTTATCGCCATTTTCATGCTTCTAGGGAGCCAAAACTCAAGATTTGGCTCATGGTTAAAAGTGACTGAAAAGGCCCAAAATGCTCACTTCGAGGGCTTAAAACGTGTTTATTAACTGCGGGAAGAGATATAAACAATAGTTAGAGTGAATTAATGTTCATGCGAGAACGTTCAATTTTTCATGCAAAACGATCGATGACCCGCGACCTGATGAAATGACTCTGAGATGACCAAAATGTTCCGTTTTGAAAATTTTCATCTTTCAACTAATTTTGACTCTCAGAGGTGGATCATCACTTTTGGAGATAAAATGAGCATCGTTATCGTCATTTTCATGCTTCTAGGGAGCCAAAACTTAAGATTTGGCTCATGGTTAAAAGTGACTTAAAAGGCCCAAAATGCTCACTTCGAGGGCTTAAAACGTGTTTATTCACTGCCGGAAGAGATATAAACAATAGTTAGAGTGAATTAATGTTCATGCGAGAACATTCAATTTTTCATGCAAAACAATCGATGACCCGCGACCTGATGAAATTGCTCTGAGATGACCAAAATGGTCCGTTTTGAAAATGTTCATCTTTCAACTAATTTTGACTCTCAGAGGTGGATCATCACTATTGGAGATAAAATGAGCATCGTTATCGTCATTTTCATGCTTCTAGGGAGCCAAAACTCAAGATTTGGCTTATGGTTAAAAGTGACTTAACAGGACCCAAATGCTCACTTCGAGGGCTTAAAACGTGTTTATTCACTGCAGGAAGAGATATAAACAACATTTAGAGTAAATTATTGTTCATGCGAGAACGTTCAATTTTTCATGCAAAACGATCGATGACCCGCGACCTGATGAAATTGCTCTGAGATGACCAAAATGGTCCGTTTTGAAAATTTTCATCTTTCAACTAATTTTGACTCTCAGAGGTGGATCATCACTTTTGGAGATAAAATGAGCATCGTTATCGCCATTTTCATGCTTCTAGGGAGCCAAAACTCAAGATTTGGCTCATGGTTAAAAGTGACTGAAAAGGCCCAAAATGCTCACTTCGAGGGCTTAAAACGTGTTTATTAACTGCGGGAAGAGATATAAACAATAGTTAGAGTGAATTAATGTTCATGCGAGAACGTTCAATTTTTCATGCAAAACGATCGATGACCCGCGACCTGATGAAATGACTCTGAGATGACCAAAATGTTCCGTTTTGAAAATTTTCATCTTTCAACTAATTTTGACTCTCAGAGGTGGATCATCACTTTTGGAGATAAAATGAGCATCGTTATAGTCATTTTCATGCTTCTAGGGAGCCAAAACTCAAGATTTGGCTTATGGTTAAAAGTGACTTAAAAGGACACAAATGCTCACTTTGAGGGCTTAAAACGTGTTTATTCACTGCGGAAAGAGATATAAACAATATTTAGAGTGAATTAATGTTCATGCGAGAACGTTCAATTTTTCATGCAAAACGATCGATGACCCGCGACCTGATGAAATGACTCTGAGATGACCAAAATGTTCCGTTTTGAAAAAGTTCATCTTTCAACTAATTTTGACTCTCAGAGGTGGATCATCACTTTTGGAGATAAAATGAGCATCGTTATCGTCATTTTCATGCTTCTAGGGAGCCAAAACTCAAGATTTGGCTTATGGTTAAAAGTGACTTAAAAGGACCCAAATGCTCACTTGGAGGGCTTAAAACGTGTTTATTCAATGCGGGAAGAGATATAAACAACATTTAGAGTAAATTATTGTTCATGCGAGAACGTTCAATTTTTCATGCAAAACGATCGATGACCCGCGACCTGATGAAATGACTCTGAGATGACCAAAATGTTCCGTCTTGAAAATTTTCATCTTTCAACTAATTTTGACTCTCAGAGGTGGATCATCACTTTTGGAGATAAAATGAGCATCGTTATCGTCATTTTCATGCTTCTAGGGAGCCAAAACTCAAGATTTGGCTTATGGTTAAAAGTGACTTAAAAGGACCCAAATGCTCACTTTGAGGGCTTAAAGCGTGTTTATTCACTGCGGGAAGAGATATAAACAACATTTAGAGTAAATTATTGTTCATGCGAGAACGTTCAATTTTTCATGCAAAACGATCGATGACCCGCGACCTGATGAAATTGCTCTGAGATGACCAAAATGGTCCGTTTTGAAAATGTTCATCTTTCAACTAATTTTGACTCTCAGAGGTGGATCATCACTATTGGAGATAAAATGAGCATCGTTATCGTCATTTTCATGCTTCTAGGGAGCCAAAACTCAAGATTTGGCTCATGGTTAAAAGTGACTTAAAAGGCCCAAAATGCTCACTTCGAGGGCTTAAAACGTGTTTATTCACTGCCGGAAGAGATATGAACAATAGTTAGAGTGAATTAATGTTCATGCGAGAACGTTCAATTTTTCATGCAAAACAATCGATGACCCGCGACCTGATGAAATTGCTCTGAGATTACCAAAATGGTCCGTTTTGAAAATGTTCATCTTTCAACTAATTTTGACTCTCAGAGGTGGATCATCACTATTGGAGATAAAATGAGCATCGTTATCGTCATTTTCATGCTTCTAGGGAGCCAAAACTCAAGATTTGGCTTATGGTTAAAAGTGACTTAAAAGGACCCAAATGCTCACTTTGAGGGCTTAAAACGTGTTTATTCACTGCGGAAAGAGATATAAACAATATTTAGAGTGAATTAATGTTCATGCGAGAACGTTCAATTTTTCATGCAAAACGATCGATGACCCGCGACCTGATGAAATTGCTCTGAGATGACCAAAATGGTCCGTTTTGAAAAAGTTCATCTTTCAACTAATTTTGACTCTCAGAGGTGGATCATCACTTTTGGAGATAAAATGAGCATCGTTATCGCCATTTTCATGCTTCTAGGGAGCCAAAACTCAAGATTTGGCTCATGGTTAAAAGTGACTGAAAAGGCCCAAAATGCTCACTTCGAGGGCTTAAAACGTGTTTATTCACTGCGGGAAGAGATATAAACAATAGTTAGAGTGAATTAATGTTCATGCGAGAACGTTCAATTTTTCATGCAAAACGATCGATGACCCGCGACCTGACGAAATGACTCTGAGATGACCAAAATGTTCCGTTTTGAAAATTTTGATCTTTCAACTAATTTTGACTCTCAGAGGTGGATCATCACTTTTGGAGATAAAATGAGCATCGTTATAGTCATTTTCATGCTTCTAGGGAGCCAAAACTCAAGATTTGGCTTATGGTTCAAAGTGACTTAAAAGGACCCAAATGCTCACTTCGAGGGCTTAAAACGTGTTTATTCACTGCAGGAAGAGATATAAACAACATTTAGAGTAAATTATTGTTCATGCGAGAACGTTCAATTTTTCATGCAAAACGACCGATGACCCGCGACCTGATGAAATTGCTCTGAGATGACCAAAATGGTCCGTTTTGAAAATTTTCATCTTTCAACTAATTTTGACTCTCAGAGGTTGATCATCACTTTTGGAGATAAAATGAGCATCGTTATCGTCATTTTCATGCTTCTAGGGAGCCAAAACTCAAGATTTGGCTTATGGTTAAAAGTGACTTAAAAGGACCCAAATGCTCACTTTGAGGGCTTAAAACGTGTTTATTCACTGCGGAAAGAGATATAAACAATATTTAGAGTGAATTAATGTTCATGCGAGAACGTTCAATTTTTCATGCAAAACGATCGATGACCCGCGACCTGATGAAATTGCTCTGAGATGACCAAAATGGTCCGTTTTGAAAAAGTTCATCTTTCAACTAATTTTGACTCTCAGAGGTGGATCATCACTTTTGGATATCAAATGAGCATCGTTATCGTCATTTTCATGCTTCTAGGGAGCCAAAACTCAAGATTTGGCTTATGATTAAAAGTGACTATAAAGGACCCAAATGCTCACTTCGAGGGCTTAAAACGTGTTTATTCACTGCGGGAAGAGATATAAACAATAGTTAGAGTGAATTAATGTTCATGCGAGAACGTTCAATTTTTCATGCAAAACGATCGATGACCCGCGACCTGATGAAATGACTCTGAGATTACCAAAATGTTCCGTTTTGAAAATTTTCATCTTTCAACTAATTTTGACTCTCAGAGGTGGATCATCACTTTTGGAGATAAAATGAGTATCGTTATCGTCATTTTCATGCTTCTAGGGAGCCAAAACTCAAGATTTGGCTTATGGTTAAAAGTGACTTAAAAGGACCCAAATGCTCACTTTGAGGGCTTAAAACGTGTTTATTCACTGCGGAGAGAGATATAAACAATATTTAGAGTGAATTAATGTTCATGCGAGAACGTTCAATTTTTCATGCAAAACGATCGATGACCCGCGACCTGATGAAATGACTCTGAGATGACCAAAATGTTCCGTTTTGAAAAAGTTCATCTTTCAACTAATTTTGACTCTCTGAGGTGGATCATCACTTTTGGAGATAAAATGAGCATCGTTATCGTCATTTTCATGCTTCTAGGGAGCCAAAACTCAAGATTTGGCTTATGGTTAAAAGTGACTTAAAAGGACCCAAATGCTCACTTCGAGGGCTTAAAACGTGTTTATTCACTGCGGGAAGAGATATAAACAATAGTTAGAGTGAATTAATGTTCATGCGAGAACGTTCAATTTTTCATGCAAAACGATCGATGACCCGCGACCTGATGAAATTACTCTGAGATGACCAAAATGGTCCGTTTTGAAAATTTTAATCTTTCAACTAATTTAGACTCTCAGAGGTTGATCATCACTTTTGGAGATAAAATGAGCATCGTTATCGTCATTTTCATGCTTCTAGGGAGCCAAAACTCAAGATTTGGCTTATGGTTAAAAGTGACTTAAAAAGACCCAAATGCTCACTTTGAGGGCTTAAAACATGTTTATTCACTGCGGAAAGAGATATAAACAATATTTAGAGTGAATTAATGTTCATGCGAGAACGTTCAATTTTTCATGCAAAACGATCGATGACCCGCGACCTGATGAAATGACTCTGAGATGACCAAAATGTTCCGTCTTGAAAATTTTCATCTTTCAACTAATTTTGACTCTCAGAGGTGGATCATCACTTTTGGAGATAAAATGAGCATCGTTATCGTCATTTTCATGCTTCTAGGGAGCCAAAACTCAAGATTTGGCTTATGGTTAAAAGTGACTTAAAAGGACCCAAATGCTCACTTCGAGGGCTTAAAGCGTGTTTATTCACTGCGGGAAGAGATATAAACAACATTTAGAGTAAATTATTGTTCATGCGAGAACGTTCAATTTTTCATTCAAAACGATCGATGACCCGCGACCTGATGAAATTGCTCTGAGATGACCAAAATGTTACGTTTTGAAAATGTTCATCTTTCAACTAATTTTGACTCTCAGAGGTGGATCATCACTTTTGGAGATAAAATGAGCATCGTTATCGTCATTTTCATGCTTCTAGGGAGCCAAAACTTAAGATTTGGCTCATGGTTAAAAGTGACTTAAAAGGCCCAAAATGCTCACTTCGAGGGCTTAAATTGTGTTTATTCACTGCCGGAAGAGATATAAACAATAGTTAGAGTGAATTAATGTTCATGCGAGAACATTCAATTTTTCATGCAAAACAATCGATGACCCGCGACCTGATGAAATTGCTCTGAGATGACCAAAATGGTCCGTTTTGAAAATGTTCATCTTTCAACTAATTTTGACTCTCAGAGGTGGATCATCACTATTGGAGATAAAATGAGCATCGTTATCGTCATTTTCATGCTTCTAGGGAGCCAAAACTCAAGATTTGGCTTATGGTTAAAAGTGACTTAAAAGGACACAAATGCTCACTTCGAGGGCTTAAAACGTGTTTATTCACTGCAGGAAGAGATATAAACAACATTTAGAGTAAATTATTGTTCATGCAAGAACGTTCAATTTTTCATGCAAAACGATCGATGACCCGCGACCTGATGAAATTGCTCTGAGATGACCAAAATGGTCCGTTTTGAAATTTTTCATCTTTCAACTAATTTTGACTCTCAGAGGTTGATCATCACTTTTGGAGATAAAATGAGCATCGTTATCGTCATTTTCATGCTTCTAGGGAGCCAAAACTCAAGATTTGGCTTATGGTTAAAAGTGACTTAAAAGGACCCAAATGCTCACTTTGAGGGCTTAAAACGTGTTTATTCACTGCGGAAAGAGATATAAACAATATTTAGAGTGAATTAATGTTCATGCGAGAACGTTCAATTTTTCATGCAAAACGATCGATGACCCGCGACCTGATGAAATGACTCTGAGATGACCAAAATGTTCCGTTTTGAAAAAGTTCATCTTTCAACTAATTTTGACTCTCAGAGGTGGATCATCACTTTTGGAGATAAAATGAGCATCGTTATCGTCATTTTCATGCTTCTAGGGAGCCAAAACTCAAGATTTGGCTTATGGTTAAAAGTGACTTAAAAGGACCCAAATGCTCACTTGGAGGGCTTAAAACGTGTTTATTCAATGCGGGAAGAGATATAAACAACATTTAGAGTAAATTATTGTTCATGCGAGAACGTTCAATTTTTCATGCAAAACGATCGATGACCCGCGACCTGATGAAATGACTCTGAGATGACCAAAATGTTCCGTCTTGAAAATTTTCATCTTTCAACTAATTTTGACTCTCAGAGGTGGATCATCACTTTTGGAGATAAAATGAGCATCGTTATCGTCATTTTCATGCTTCTAGGGAGCCAAAACTCAAGATTTGGCTTATGGTTAAAAGTGACTTAAAAGGACCCAAATGCTCACTTTGAGGGCTTAAAGCGTGTTTATTCACTGCGGGAAGAGATATAAACAACATTTAGAGTAAATTATTGTTCATGCGAGAACGTTCAATTTTTCATGCAAAACGATCGATGACCCGCGACCTGATGAAATTGCTCTGAGATGACCAAAATGGTCCGTTTTGAAAATGTTCATCTTTCAACTAATTTTGACTCTCAGAGGTGGATCATCACTATTGGAGATAAAATGAGCATCGTTATCGTCATTTTCATGCTTCTAGGGAGCCAAAACTCAAAATTTGGCTCATGGTTAAAAGTGACTGAAAAGGCCCAAAATGCTCACTTCGAGGGCTTAAAACGTGTTTATTAACTGCGGGAAGAGATATAAACAATAGTTAGAGTGAATTAATGTTCATGCGAGAACGTTCAATTTTTCATGCAAAACGATCGATGACCCGCGACCTGATGAAATGACTCTGAGATGACCAAAATGTTCCGTTTTGAAAATTTTCATCTTTCAACTAATTTTGACTCTCAGAGGTGGATCATCACTTTTGGAGATAAAATGAGCATCGTTATAGTCATTTTCATGCTTCTAGGGAGCCAAAACTCAAGATTTGGCTTATGGTTAAAAGTGACTTAAAAGGACACAAATGCTCACTTCGAGGGCTTAAAACGTGTTTATTCACTGCAGGAAGAGATATAAACAACATTTAGAGTAAATTATTGTTCATGCAAGAACGTTCAATTTTTCATGCAAAACGATCGATGACCCGCGACCTGATGAAATTGCTCTGAGATGACCAAAATGGTCCGTTTTGAAATTTTTCATCTTTCAACTAATTTTGACTCTCAGAGGTTGATCATCACTTTTGGAGATAAAATGAGCATCGTTATCGTCATTTTCATGCTTCTAGGGAGCCAAAATTCAAGATTTGGCTTATGGTTAAAAGTGACTTAAAAGGACCCAAATGCTCACTTTGAGGGCTTAAAACGTGTTTATTCACTGCGGAAAGAGATATAAACAATATTTAGAGTGAATTAATGTTCATGCGAGAACGTTCAATTTTTCATGCAAAACGATCGATGACCCGCGACCTGATGAAATGACTCTGAGATGACCAAAATGTTCCGTTTTGAAAAAGTTCATCTTTCAACTAATTTTGACTCTCAGAGGTGGATCATCACTTTTGGAGATAAAATGAGCATCGTTATCGTCATTTTCATGCTTCTAGGGAGCCAAAACTCAAGATTTGGCTTATGGTTAAAAGTGACTTAAAAGGACCCAAATGCTCACTTGGAGGGCTTAAAACGTGTTTATTCAATGCGGGAAGAGATATAAACAACATTTAGAGTAAATTATTGTTCATGCGAGAACGTTCAATTTTTCATGCAAAACGATCGATGACCCGCGACCTGATGAAATGACTCTGAGATGACCAAAATGTTCCGTCTTGAAAATTTTCATCTTTCAACTAATTTTGACTCTCAGAGGTGGATCATCACTTTTGGAGATAAAATGAGCATCGTTATCGTCATTTTCATGCTTCTAGGGAGCCAAAACTCAAGATTTGGCTTATGGTTAAAAGTGACTTAAAAGGACCCAAATGCTCACTTTGAGGGCTTAAAGCGTGTTTATTCACTGCGGGAAGAGATATAAACAACATTTAGAGTAAATTATTGTTCATGCGAGAACGTTCAATTTTTCATGCAAAACGATCGATGACCCGCGACCTGATGAAATTGCTCTGAGATGACCAAAATGGTCCGTTTTGAAAATGTTCATCTTTCAACTAATTTTGACTCTCAGAGGTGGATCATCACTATTGGAGATAAAATGAGCATCGTTATCGTCATTTTCATGCTTCTAGGGAGCCAAAACTCAAGATTTGGCTCATGGTTAAAAGTGACTTAAAAGGCCCAAAATGCTCACTTTGAGGGCTTAAAACGTGTTTATTCACTGCCGGAAGAGATATGAACAATAGTTAGAGTGAATTAATGTTCATGCGAGAACGTTCAATTTTTCATGCAAAACAATCGATGACCCGCGACCTGATGAAATTGCTCTGAGATTACCAAAATGGTCCGTTTTGAAAATGTTCATCTTTCAACTAATTTTGACTCTCAGAGGTGGATCATCACTATTGGAGATAAAATGAGCATCGTTATCGTCATTTTCATGCTTCTAGGGAGCCAAAACTCAAGATTTGGCTTATGGTTAAAAGTGACTTAAAAGGACCCAAATGCTCACTTTGAGGGCTTAAAACGTGTTTATTCACTGCGGAAAGAGATATAAACAATATTTAGAGTGAATTAATGTTCATGCGAGAACGTTCAATTTTTCATGCAAAACGATCGATGACCCGCGACCTGATGAAATTGCTCTGAGATGACCAAAATGGTCAGTTTTGAAAAAGTTCATCTTTCAACTAATTTTGACTCTCAGAGGTGGATCATCACTTTTGGAGATAAAATGAGCATCGTTATCGCCATTTTCATGCTTCTAGGGAGCCAAAACTCAAGATTTGGCTCATGGTTAAAAGTGACTGAAAAGGCCCAAAATGCTCACTTCGAGGGCTTAAAACGTGTTTATTCACTGCGGGAAGAGATATAAACAATAGTTAGAGTGAATTAATGTTCATGCGAGAACGTTCAATTTTTCATGCAAAACGATCGATGACCCGCGACCTGACGAAATGACTCTGAGATGACCAAAATGTTCCGTTTTGAAAATTTTGATCTTTCAACTAATTTTGACTCTCAGAGGTGGATCATCGCTTTTGGAGATAAAATGAGCATCGTTATAGTCATTTTCATGCTTCTAGGGAGCCAAAACTCAAGATTTGGCTTATGGTTAAAAGTGACTTAAAAGGACCCAAATGCTCACTTCGAGGGCTTAAAACGTGTTTATTCACTGCAGGAAGAGATATAAACAACATTTAGAGTAAATTATTGTTCATGCGAGAACGTTCAATTTTTCATGCAAAACGACCGATGACCCGCGACCTGATGAAATTGCTCTGAGATGACCAAAATGGTCCGTTTTGAAAATTTTCATCTTTCAACTAATTTTGACTCTCAGAGGTTGATCATCACTTTTGGAGATAAAATGAGCATCGTTATCGTCATTTTCATGCTTCTAGGGAGCCAAAACTCAAGATTTGGCTTATGGTTAAAAGTGACTTAAAAGGACCCAAATGCTCACTTTGAGGGCTTAAAACGTGTTTATTCACTGCGGAAAGAGATATAAACAATATTTAGAGTGAATTAATGTTCATGCGAGAACGTTCAATTTTTCATGCAAAACGATCGATGACCCGCGACCTGATGAAATTGCTCTGAGATGACCAAAATGGTCCGTTTTGAAAAAGTTCATCTTTCAACTAATTTTGACTCTCAGAGGTGGATCATCACTTTTGGATATCAAATGAGCATCGTTATCGTCATTTTCATGCTTCTAGGGAGCCAAAACTCAAGATTTGGCTTATGATTAAAAGTGACTATAAAGGACCCAAATGCTCACTTCGAGGGCTTAAAACGTGTTTATTCACTGCGGGAAGAGATATAAACAATAGTTAGAGGGAATTAATGTTCATGCGAGAACGTTCAATTTTTCATGCAAAACGATCGATGACCCGCGACCTGATGAAATGACTCTGAGATTACCAAAATGTTCCGTTTTGAAAATTTTCATCTTTCAACTAATTTTGACTCTCAGAGGTGGATCATCACTTTTGGAGATAAAATGAGTATCGTTATCGTCATTTTCATGCTTCTAGGGAGCCAAAACTCAAGATTTGGCTTATGGTTAAAAGTGACTTAAAAGGACCCAAATGCTCACTTTGAGGGCTTAAAACGTGTTTATTCACTGCGGAGAGAGATATAAACAATATTTAGAGTGAATTAATGTTCATGCGAGAACGTTCAATTTTTCATGCAAAACGATCGATGACCCGCGACCTGATGAAATTGCTCTGAGATGACCAAAATGGTCCGTTTTGAAAATGTTCATCTTTCAACTAATTTTGACTCTCAGAGGTGGATCATCACTATTGGAGATAAAATGAGCATCGTTATCGTCATTTTCATGCTTCTAGGGAGCCAAAACTCAAGATTTGGCTCATGGTTAAAAGTGACTTAAAAGGCCCAAAATGCTCACTTTGAGGGCTTAAAACGTGTTTATTCACTGCCGGAAGAGATATGAACAATAGTTAGAGTGAATTAATGTTCATGCGAGAACGTTCAATTTTTCATGCAAAACAATCGATGACCCGCGACCTGATGAAATTGCTCTGAGATTACCAAAATGGTCCGTTTTGAAAATGTTCATCTTTCAACTAATTTTGACTCTCAGAGGTGGATCATCACTATTGGAGATAAAATGAGCATCGTTATCGTCATTTTCATGCTTCTAGGGAGCCAAAACTCAAGATTTGGCTTATGGTTAAAAGTGACTTAAAAGGACCCAAATGCTCACTTTGAGGGCTTAAAACGTGTTTATTCACTGCGGAAAGAGATATAAACAATATTTAGAGTGAATTAATGTTCATGCGAGAACGTTCAATTTTTCATGCAAAACGATCGATGACCCGCGACCTGATGAAATTGCTCTGAGATGACCAAAATGGTCAGTTTTGAAAAAGTTCATCTTTCAACTAATTTTGACTCTCAGAGGTGGATCATCACTTTTGGAGATAAAATGAGCATCGTTATCGCCATTTTCATGCTTCTAGGGAGCCAAAACTCAAGATTTGGCTCATGGTTAAAAGTGACTGAAAAGGCCCAAAATGCTCACTTCGAGGGCTTAAAACGTGTTTATTCACTGCGGGAAGAGATATAAACAATAGTTAGAGTGAATTAATGTTCATGCGAGAACGTTCAATTTTTCATGCAAAACGATCGATGACCCGCGACCTGACGAAATGACTCTGAGATGACCAAAATGTTCCGTTTTGAAAATTTTGATCTTTCAACTAATTTTGACTCTCAGAGGTGGATCATCACTTTTGGAGATAAAATGAGCATCGTTATAGTCATTTTCATGCTTCTAGGGAGCCAAAACTCAAGATTTGGCTTATGGTTAAAAGTGACTTAAAAGGACCCAAATGCTCACTTCGAGGGCTTAAAACGTGTTTATTCACTGCAGGAAGAGATATAAACAACATTTAGAGTAAATTATTGTTCATGCGAGAACGTTCAATTTTTCATGCAAAACGACCGATGACCCGCGACCTGATGAAATTGCTCTGAGATGACCAAAATGGTCCGTTTTGAAAATTTTCATCTTTCAACTAATTTTGACTCTCAGAGGTTGATCATCACTTTTGGAGATAAAATGAGCATCGTTATCGTCATTTTCATGCTTCTAGGGAGCCAAAACTCAAGATTTGGCTTATGGTTAAAAGTGACTTAAAAGGACCCAAATGCTCACTTTGAGGGCTTAAAACGTGTTTATTCACTGCGGAAAGAGATATAAACAATATTTAGAGTGAATTAATGTTCATGCGAGAACGTTCAATTTTTCATGCAAAACGATCGATGACCCGCGACCTGATGAAATTGCTCTGAGATGACCAAAATGGTCCGTTTTGAAAAAGTTCATCTTTCAACTAATTTTGACTCTCAGAGGTGGATCATCACTTTTGGATATCAAATGAGCATCGTTATCGTCATTTTCATGCTTCTAGGGAGCCAAAACTCAAGATTTGGCTTATGATTAAAAGTGACTATAAAGGACCCAAATGCTCACTTCGAGGGCTTAAAACGTGTTTATTCACTGCGGGAAGAGATATAAACAATAGTTAGAGGGAATTAATGTTCATGCGAGAACGTTCAATTTTTCATGCAAAACGATCGATGACCCGCGACCTGATGAAATGACTCTGAGATTACCAAAATGTTCCGTTTTGAAAATTTTCATCTTTCAACTAATTTTGACTCTCAGAGGTGGATCATCACTTTTGGAGATAAAATGAGTATCGTTATCGTCATTTTCATGCTTCTAGGGAGCCAAAACTCAAGATTTGGCTTATGGTTAAAAGTGACTTAAAAGGACCCAAATGCTCACTTTGAGGGCTTAAAACGTGTTTATTCACTGCGGAGAGAGATATAAACAATATTTAGAGTGAATTAATGTTCATGCGAGAACGTTCAATTTTTCATGCAAAACGATCGATGACCCGCGACCTGATGAAATGACTCTGAGATGACCAAAATGTTCCGTTTTGAAAAAGTTCATCTTTCAACTAATTTTGACTCTCAGAGGTGGATCATCACTTTTGGAGATAAAATGAGCATCGTTATCGCCATTTTCATGCTTCTAGGGAGCCAAAACTCAAGATTTGGCTCATGGTTAAAAGTGACTGAAAAGGCCCAAAATGCTCACTTCGAGGGCTTAAAACGTGTTTATTCACTGCGGGAAGAGATATAAACAATAGTTAGAGTGAATTAATGTTCATGCGAGAACGTTCAATTTTTCATGCAAAACGATCGATGACCCGCGACCTGACGAAATGACTCTGAGATGACCAAAATGTTCCGTTTTGAAAATTTTCATCTTTCAACTAATTTTGACTCTCAGAGGTGGATCATCACTTTTGGAGATAAAATGAGCATCGTTATAGTCATTTTCATGCTTCTAGGGAGCCAAAACTCAAGATTTGGCTTATGGTTAAAAGTGACTTAAAAGGACCCAAATGCTCACTTCGAGGGCTTAAAACGTGTTTATTCACTGCAGGAAGAGATATAAACAACATTTAGAGTAAATTATTGTTCATGCGAGAACGTTCAATTTTTCATGCAAAACGATCGATGACCCGCGACCTGATGAAATTGCTCTGAGATGACCAAAATGGTCCGTTTTGAAAATTTTCATCTTTCAACTAATTTTGACTCTCAGAGGTTGATCATCACTTTTGGAGATAAAATGAGCATCGTTATCGTCATTTTCATGCTTCTAGGGAGCCAAAACTCAAGATTTGGCTTATGGTTAAAAGTGACTTAAAAGGACCCAAATGCTCACTTTGAGGGCTTAAAACGTGTTTATTCACTGCAGAAAGAGATATAAACAATATTTAGAGTGAATTAATGTTCATGCGAGAACGTTCAATTTTTCATGCAAAACGATCGATGACCCGCGACCTGATGAAATTGCTCTGAGATGACCAAAATGGTCCGTTTTGAAAAAGTTCATCTTTCAACTAATTTTGACTCTCAGAGGTGGATCATCACTTTTGGATATAAAATGAGCATCGTTATCGCCATTTTCATGCTTCTAGGGAGCCAAAACTCAAGATTTGGCTCATGGTTAAAAGTGACTGAAAAGGCCCAAAATGCTCACTTCGAGGGCTTAAAACGTGTTTATTCACTGCGGGAAGAGATATAAACAATAGTTAGAGTGAATTAATGTTCATGCGAGAACGTTCAATTTTTCTTGCAAAACGATCGATGACCCGCGACCTGATGAAATGACTCTGAGATGACCAAAATGTTCCGTTTTGAAAAAGTTCATCTTTCAACTAATTTTGACTCTCAGAGGTGGATCATCACTTTTGGATATAAAATGAGCATCGTTATCGTCATTTTCATGCTTCTAGGGAGCCAAAACTCAAGATTTGGCTTATGGTTAAAAGTGACTTAAAAGGACCCAAATGCTCACTTTGAGGGCTTAAAACGTGTTTATTCACTGCGGAAAGAGATATAAACAATATTTAGAGTGAATTAATGTTCATGCGAGAACGTTCAATTTTTCATGCAAAACGATCGATGACCCGCGACCTGATGAAATTGCTCTGAGATGACCAAAATGGTCAGTTTTGAAAAAGTTCATCTTTCAACTAATTTTGACTCTCAGAGGTGGATCATCACTTTTGGAGATAAAATGAGCATCGTTATCGCCATTTTCATGCTTCTAGGGAGCCAAAACTCAAGATTTGGCTCATGGTTAAAAGTGACTGAAAAGGCCCAAAATGCTCACTTCGAGGGCTTAAAACGTGTTTATTCACTGCGGGAAGAGATATAAACAATAGTTAGAGTGAATTAATGTTCATGCGAGAACGTTAAATTTTTCATGCAAAACGATCGATGACCCGCGACCTGACGAAATGACTCTGAGATGACCAAAATGTTCCGTTTTGAAAATTTTGATCTTTCAACTAATTTTGACTCTCAGAGGTGGATCATCGCTTTTGGAGATAAAATGAGCATCGTTATAGTCATTTTCATGCTTCTAGGGAGCCAAAACTCAAGATTTGGCTTATGGTTAAAAGTGACTTAAAAGGACCCAAATGCTCACTTCGAGGGCTTAAAACGTGTTTATTCACTGCAGGAAGAGATATAAACAACATTTAGAGTAAATTATTGTTCATGCGAGAACGTTCAATTTTTCATGCAAAACGACCGATGACCCGCGACCTGATGAAATTGCTCTGAGATGACCAAAATGGTCCGTTTTGAAAATTTTCATCTTTCAACTAATTTTGACTCTCAGAGGTTGATCATCACTTTTGGAGATAAAATGAGCATCGTTATCGTCATTTTCATGCTTCTAGGGAGCCAAAACTCAAGATTTGGCTTATGGTTAAAAGTGACTTAAAAGGACCCAAATGCTCACTTTGAGGGCTTAAAACGTGTTTATTCACTGCGGAAAGAGATATAAACAATATTTAGAGTGAATTAATGTTCATGCGAGAACGTTCAATTTTTCATGCAAAACGATCGATGACCCGCGACCTGATGAAATTGCTCTGAGATGACCAAAATGGTCCGTTTTGAAAAAGTTCATCTTTCAACTAATTTTGACTCTCAGAGGTGGATCATCACTTTTGGATATCAAATGAGCATCGTTATCGTCATTTTCATGCTTCTAGGGAGCCAAAACTCAAGATTTGGCTTATGATTAAAAGTGACTATAAAGGACCCAAATGCTCACTTCGAGGGCTTAAAACGTGTTTATTCACTGCGGGAAGAGATATAAACAATAGTTAGAGGGAATTAATGTTCATGCGAGAACGTTCAATTTTTCATGCAAAACGATCGATGACCCGCGACCTGATGAAATGACTCTGAGATTACCAAAATGTTCCGTTTTGAAAATTTTCATCTTTCAACTAATTTTGACTCTCAGAGGTGGATCATCACTTTTGGAGATAAAATGAGTATCGTTATCGTCATTTTCATGCTTCTAGGGAGCCAAAACTCAAGATTTGGCTTATGGTTAAAAGTGACTTAAAAGGACCCAAATGCTCACTTTGAGGGCTTAAAACGTGTTTATTCACTGCGGAGAGAGATATAAACAATATTTAGAGTGAATTAATGTTCATGCGAGAACGTTCAATTTTTCATGCAAAACGATCGATGACCCGCGACCTGATGAAATTGCTCTGAGATGACCAAAATGGTCCGTTTTGAAAATGTTCATCTTTCAACTAATTTTGACTCTCAGAGGTGGATCATCACTATTGGAGATAAAATGAGCATCGTTATCGTCATTTTCATGCTTCTAGGGAGCCAAAACTCAAGATTTGGCTCATGGTTAAAAGTGACTTAAAAGGCCCAAAATGCTCACTTTGAGGGCTTAAAACGTGTTTATTCACTGCCGGAAGAGATATGAACAATAGTTAGAGTGAATTAATGTTCATGCGAGAACGTTCAATTTTTCATGCAAAACAATCGATGACCCGCGACCTGATGAAATTGCTCTGAGATTACCAAAATGGTCCGTTTTGAAAATGTTCATCTTTCAACTAATTTTGACTCTCAGAGGTGGATCATCACTATTGGAGATAAAATGAGCATCGTTATCGTCATTTTCATGCTTCTAGGGAGCCAAAACTCAAGATTTGGCTTATGGTTAAAAGTGACTTAAAAGGACCCAAATGCTCACTTTGAGGGCTTAAAACGTGTTTATTCACTGCGGAAAGAGATATAAACAATATTTAGAGTGAATTAATGTTCATGCGAGAACGTTCAATTTTTCATGCAAAACGATCGATGACCCGCGACCTGATGAAATTGCTCTGAGATGACCAAAATGGTCAGTTTTGAAAAAGTTCATCTTTCAACTAATTTTGACTCTCAGAGGTGGATCATCACTTTTGGAGATAAAATGAGCATCGTTATCGCCATTTTCATGCTTCTAGGGAGCCAAAACTCAAGATTTGGCTCATGGTTAAAAGTGACTGAAAAGGCCCAAAATGCTCACTTCGAGGGCTTAAAACGTGTTTATTCACTGCGGGAAGAGATATAAACAATAGTTAGAGTGAATTAATGTTCATGCGAGAACGTTCAATTTTTCATGCAAAACGATCGATGACCCGCGACCTGACGAAATGACTCTGAGATGACCAAAATGTTCCGTTTTGAAAATTTTGATCTTTCAACTAATTTTGACTCTCAGAGGTGGATCATCACTTTTGGAGATAAAATGAGCATCGTTATAGTCATTTTCATGCTTCTAGGGAGCCAAAACTCAAGATTTGGCTTATGGTTAAAAGTGACTTAAAAGGACCCAAATGCTCACTTCGAGGGCTTAAAACGTGTTTATTCACTGCAGGAAGAGATATAAACAACATTTAGAGTAAATTATTGTTCATGCGAGAACGTTCAATTTTTCATGCAAAACGACCGATGACCCGCGACCTGATGAAATTGCTCTGAGATGACCAAAATGGTCCGTTTTGAAAATTTTCATCTTTCAACTAATTTTGACTCTCAGAGGTTGATCATCACTTTTGGAGATAAAATGAGCATCGTTATCGTCATTTTCATGCTTCTAGGGAGCCAAAACTCAAGATTTGGCTTATGGTTAAAAGTGACTTAAAAGGACCCAAATGCTCACTTTGAGGGCTTAAAACGTGTTTATTCACTGCGGAAAGAGATATAAACAATATTTAGAGTGAATTAATGTTCATGCGAGAACGTTCAATTTTTCATGCAAAACGATCGATGACCCGCGACCTGATGAAATTGCTCTGAGATGACCAAAATGGTCCGTTTTGAAAAAGTTCATCTTTCAACTAATTTTGACTCTCAGAGGTGGATCATCACTTTTGGATATCAAATGAGCATCGTTATCGTCATTTTCATGCTTCTAGGGAGCCAAAACTCAAGATTTGGCTTATGATTAAAAGTGACTATAAAGGACCCAAATGCTCACTTCGAGGGCTTAAAACGTGTTTATTCACTGCGGGAAGAGATATAAACAATAGTTAGAGGGAATTAATGTTCATGCGAGAACGTTCAATTTTTCATGCAAAACGATCGATGACCCGCGACCTGATGAAATGACTCTGAGATTACCAAAATGTTCCGTTTTGAAAATTTTCATCTTTCAACTAATTTTGACTCTCAGAGGTGGATCATCACTTTTGGAGATAAAATGAGTATCGTTATCGTCATTTTCATGCTTCTAGGGAGCCAAAACTCAAGATTTGGCTTATGGTTAAAAGTGACTTAAAAGGACCCAAATGCTCACTTTGAGGGCTTAAAACGTGTTTATTCACTGCGGAGAGAGATATAAACAATATTTAGAGTGAATTAATGTTCATGCGAGAACGTTCAATTTTTCATGCAAAACGATCGATGACCCGCGACCTGATGAAATGACTCTGAGATGACCAAAATGTTCCGTTTTGAAAAAGTTCATCTTTCAACTAATTTTGACTCTCAGAGGTGGATCATCACTTTTGGAGATAAAATGAGCATCGTTATCGCCATTTTCATGCTTCTAGGGAGCCAAAACTCAAGATTTGGCTCATGGTTAAAAGTGACTGAAAAGGCCCAAAATGCTCACTTCGAGGGCTTAAAACGTGTTTATTCACTGCGGGAAGAGATATAAACAATAGTTAGAGTGAATTAATGTTCATGCGAGAACGTTCAATTTTTCATGCAAAACGATCGATGACCCGCGACCTGACGAAATGACTCTGAGATGACCAAAATGTTCCGTTTTGAAAATTTTCATCTTTCAACTAATTTTGACTCTCAGAGGTGGATCATCACTTTTGGAGATAAAATGAGCATCGTTATAGTCATTTTCATGCTTCTAGGGAGCCAAAACTCAAGATTTGGCTTATGGTTAAAAGTGACTTAAAAGGACCCAAATGCTCACTTCGAGGGCTTAAAACGTGTTTATTCACTGCAGGAAGAGATATAAACAACATTTAGAGTAAATTATTGTTCATGCGAGAACGTTCAATTTTTCATGCAAAACGATCGATGACCCGCGACCTGATGAAATTGCTCTGAGATGACCAAAATGGTCCGTTTTGAAAATTTTCATCTTTCAACTAATTTTGACTCTCAGAGGTTGATCATCACTTTTGGAGATAAAATGAGCATCGTTATCGTCATTTTCATGCTTCTAGGGAGCCAAAACTCAAGATTTGGCTTATGGTTAAAAGTGACTTAAAAGGACCCAAATGCTCACTTTGAGGGCTTAAAACGTGTTTATTCACTGCAGAAAGAGATATAAACAATATTTAGAGTGAATTAATGTTCATGCGAGAACGTTCAATTTTTCATGCAAAACGATCGATGACCCGCGACCTGATGAAATTGCTCTGAGATGACCAAAATGGTCCGTTTTGAAAAAGTTCATCTTTCAACTAATTTTGACTCTCAGAGGTGGATCATCACTTTTGGATATAAAATGAGCATCGTTATCGCCATTTTCATGCTTCTAGGGAGCCAAAACTCAAGATTTGGCTCATGGTTAAAAGTGACTGAAAAGGCCCAAAATGCTCACTTCGAGGGCTTAAAACGTGTTTATTCACTGCGGGAAGAGATATAAACAATAGTTAGAGTGAATTAATGTTCATGCGAGAACGTTCAATTTTTCTTGCAAAACGATCGATGACCCGCGACCTGATGAAATGACTCTGAGATGACCAAAATGTTCCGTTTTGAAAAAGTTCATCTTTCAACTAATTTTGACTCTCAGAGGTGGATCATCACTTTTGGATATAAAATGAGCATCGTTATCGCCATTTTCATGCTTCTAGGGAGCCAAAACTCAAGATTTGGCTCATGGTTAAAAGTGACTGAAAAGGCCCAAAATGCTCACTTCGAGGGCTTAAAACGTGTTTATTCACTGCGGGAAGAGATATAAACAATAGTTAGAGTGAATTAATGTTCATGCGAGAACGTTCAATTTTTCATGCAAAACGATCGATGACCCGCGACCTGATGAAATTGCTCTGAGATGACCAAAATGGTCCGTTTTGAAAATTTTGATCTTTCAACTAATTTTGACTCTCAGAGGTGGATCATCACTTTTGGAGATAAAATGAGCATCGTTATAGTCATTTTCATGCTTCTAGGGAGCCAAAACTCAAGTTTGGCTTATGGTTAAAAGTGACTTAAAAGGACCCAAATGCTCACTTTGAGGGCTTAAAACGTGTTTATTCACTGCGGAAAGAGATATAAACAACATTTAGAGTGAATTAATGTTCATGCGAGAACGTTCAATTTTTCATGCAAAACGATCGATGACCCGCGACCTGATGAAATTGCTCTGAGATGACCAAAATGGTCCGTTTTGAAAAAGTTCATCTTTCAACTAATTTTGACTCTCAGAGGTGGATCATCACTTTTGGATATAAAATGAGCATCGTTATCGCCATTTTCATGCTTCTAGGGAGCCAAAACTCAAGATTTGGCTCATGGTTAAAAGTGACTGAAAAGGCCCAAAATGCTCACTTCGAGGGCTTAAAACGTGTTTATTCACTGCGGGAAGAGATATAAACAATAGTTAGAGTGAATTAATGTTCATGCGAGAACGTTCAATTTTTCATGCAAAACGATCGATGACCCGCGACCTGATGAAATGACTCTGAGATGACCAAAATGGTCCGTTTTGAAATTTTTCATCTTTCAACTAATTTTGACTCTCAGAGGTTGATCATCACTTTTGGAGATAAAATGAGCATCGTTATCGTCATTTTCATGCTTCTAGGGAGCCAAAACTCAAGATTTGGCTTATGGTTAAAAGTGACTTAACAGGACCCAAATGCTCACTTCGAGGGCTTAAAAGGTGTTTATTCACTGCAGGAAGAGATATAAATAACATTTAGAGTAAATTATTGTTCATGCGAGAACGTTCAATTTTTCATGCAAAACGATCGATGACCCGCGACCTGATGAAATTGCTCTGAGATGACCAAAATGTTCCGTTTTGAAAAAGTTCATCTTTCAACTAATTTTGACTCTCAGAGGTGGATCATCACTTTTGGAGATAAAATGAGCATCGTTATCGTCATTTTCATGCTTCTAGGGAGCCAAAACTCAAGATTTGGCTTATGGTTAAAAGTGACTATAAAGGACCCAAATGCTCACTTCGAGGGCTTAAAACGTGTTTATTCACTGTGGGAAGAGATATAAACAATAGTTAGAGTGAATTAATGTTCATGCGAGAACGTTCAATTTTTCATGCAAAACGATCGATGACCCGCGACCTGATGAAATGACTCTGAGATGACCAAAATGTTCTGTTTTGAAAAAGTTCATCTTTCAACTAATTTTGACTCTCAGAGGTGGATCATCACTTTTGGAGATAAAATGAGCATCGTTATCGCCATTTTCATGCTTCTAGGGAGCCAAAACTCAAGATTTGGCTCATGGTTAAAAGTGACTGAAAAGGCCCAAAATGCTCACTTCGAGGGCTTAAAACGTGTTTATTCACTGCGGGAAGAGATATAAACAATAGTTAGAGTGAATTAATGTTCATGCGAGAACATTCAATTTTTCATGCAAAACGATCGATGACCCGCGACCTGACGAAATGACTCTGAGATGACCAAAATGTTCCGTTTTGAAAATTTTGATCTTTCAACTAATTTTGACTCTCAGAGGTGGATCATCACTTTTGGAGATAAAATGAGCATCGTTATAGTCATTTTCATGCTTCTAGGGAGCCAAAACTCAAGATTTGGCTTATGGTTAAAAGTGACTTAAAAGGACCCAAATGCTCACTTCGAGGGCTTAAAACGTGTTTATTCACTGCAGGAAGAGATATAAACAACATTTAGAGTAAATTATTGTTCATGCGAGAACGTTCAATTTTTCATGCAAAACGACCGATGACCCGCGACCTGATGAAATTGCTCTGAGATGACCAAAATGGTCCGTTTTGAAAATTTTCATCTTTCAACTAATTTTGACTCTCAGAGGTTGATCATCACTTTTGGAGATAAAATGAGCATCGTTATCGTCATTTTCATGCTTCTAGGGAGCCAAAACTCAAGATTTGGCTTATGGTTAAAAGTGACTTAAAAGGACCCAAATGCTCACTTTGAGGGCTTAAAACGTGTTTATTCACTGCGGAAAGAGATATAAACAATATTTAGAGTGAATTAATGTTCATGCGAGAACGTTCAATTTTTCATGCAAAACGATCGATGACCCGCGACCTGATGAAATTGCTCTGAGATGACCAAAATGGTCCGTTTTGAAAAAGTTCATCTTTCAACTAATTTTGACTCTCAGAGGTGGATCATCACTTTTGGATATCAAATGAGCATCGTTATCGTCATTTTCATGCTTCTAGGGAGCCAAAACTCAAGATTTGGCTTATGATTAAAAGTGACTATAAAGGACCCAAATGCTCACTTCGAGGGCTTAAAACGTGTTTATTCACTGCGGGAAGAGATATAAACAATAGTTAGAGTGAATTAATGTTCATGCGAGAACGTTCAATTTTTCATGCAAAACGATCGATGACCCGCGACCTGATGAAATTGCTCTGAGATGACCAAAATGGTCCGTTTTGAAAATTTTCATCTTTCAACTAATTTTGACTCTCAGAGGTGGATCATCACTTTTGGAGATAAAATGAGTATCGTTATCGTCATTTTCATGCTTCTAGGGAGCCAAAACTCAAGATTTGGCTTATGGTTAAAAGTGACTTAAAAGGACCCAAATGCTCACTTTGAGGGCTTAAAACGTGTTTATTCACTGCGGAAAGAGATATAAACAATATTTAGAGTGAATTAATGTTCATGCGAGAACGTTCAATTTTTCATGCAAAACGATCGATGACCCGCGACCTGATGAAATTGCTCTGAGATGACCAAAATGGTCCGTTTTGAAAAAGTTCATCTTTCAACTAATTTTGACTCTCAGAGGTGGATCATCACTTTTGGATATAAAATGAGCATCGTTATCGCCATTTTCATGCTTCTAGGGAGCCAAAACTCAAGATTTGGCTCATGGTTAAAAGTGACTGAAAAGGCCCAAAATGCTCACTTCGAGGGCTTAAAACGTGTTTATTCACTGCGGGAAGAGATATAAACAATAGTTAGAGTGAATTAATGTTCATGCGAGAACGTTCAATTTTTCATGCAAAACGATCGATGACCCGCGACCTGATGAAATGACTCTGAGATGACCAAAATGGTCCGTTTTGAAATTTTTCATCTTTCAACTAATTTTGACTCTCAGAGGTTGATCATCACTTTTGGAGATAAAATGAGCATCGTTATCGTCATTTTCATGCTTCTAGGGAGCCAAAACTCAAGATTTGGCTTATGGTTAAAAGTGACTTAAAAGGACCCAAATGCTCACTTTGAGGGCTTAAAACGTGTTTATTCACTGCGGAAAGAGATATAAACAATATTTAGAGTGAATTAATGTTCATGCGAGAATGTTCAATTTTTCATGCAAAACGATCGATGACCCGCGACCTGATGAAATGACTCTGAGATGACCAAAATGTTTCGTCTTGAAAATTTTCATCTTTCAACTAATTTTGACTCTCAGAGGTGGATCATCACTTTTGGAGATAAAATGAGCATCGTTATCGTCATTTTCATGCTTCTAGGGAGCCAAAACTCAAGATTTGGCTTATGGTTAAAAGTGACTTAACAGGACCCAAATGCTCACTTCGAGGGCTTAAAAGGTGTTTATTCACTGCAGGAAGAGATATAAACAACATTTAGAGTAAATTATTGTTCATGCGAGAACGTTCAATTTTTCATGCAAAACGATCGATGACCCGCGACCTGATGAAATTGCTCTGAGATGACCAAAATGTTCCGTTTTGAAAAAGTTCATCTTTCAACTAATTTTGACTCTCAGAGGTGGATCATCACTTTTGGAGATAAAATGAGCATCGTTATCGTCATTTTCATGCTTCTAGGGAGCCAAAACTCAAGATTTGGCTTATGGTTAAAAGTGACTATAAAGGACCCAAATGCTCACTTCGAGGGCTTAAAACGTGTTTATTCACTGCGGGAAGAGATATAAACAATAGTTAGAGTGAATTAATGTTCATGCGAGAACGTTCAATTTTTCATGCAAAACGATCGATGACCCGCGACCTGATGAAATGACTCTGAGATGACCAAAATGTTCTGTTTTGAAAAAGTTCATCTTTCAACTAATTTTGACTCTCAGAGGTGGATCATCACTTTTGGAGATAAAATGAGCATCGTTATCGCCATTTTCATGCTTCTAGGGAGCCAAAACTCAAGATTTGGCTCATGGTTAAAAGTGACTGAAAAGGCCCAAAATGCTCACTTCGAGGGCTTAAAACGTGTTTATTCACTGCGGGAAGAGATATAAACAATAGTTAGAGTGAATTAATGTTCATGCGAGAACGTTCAATTTTTCATGCAAAACGATCGATGACCCGCGACCTGACGAAATGACTCTGAGATGACCAAAATGTTCCGTTTTGAAAATTTTGATCTTTCAACTAATTTTGACTCTCAGAGGTGGATCATCACTTTTGGAGATAAAATGAGCATCGTTATAGTCATTTTCATGCTTCTAGGGAGCCAAAACTCAAGATTTGGCTTATGGTTAAAAGTGACTTAAAAGGACCCAAATGCTCACTTCGAGGGCTTAAAACGTGTTTATTCACTGCAGGAAGAGATATAAACAACATTTAGAGTAAATTATTGTTCATGCGAGAACGTTCAATTTTTCATGCAAAACGACCGATGACCCGCGACCTGATGAAATTGCTCTGAGATGACCAAAATGGTCCGTTTTGAAAATTTTCATCTTTCAACTAATTTTGACTCTCAGAGGTTGATCATCACTTTTGGAGATAAAATGAGCATCGTTATCGTCATTTTCATGCTTCTAGGGAGCCAAAACTCAAGATTTGGCTTATGGTTAAAAGTGACTTAAAAGGACCCAAATGCTCACTTTGAGGGCTTAAAACGTGTTTATTCACTGCGGAAAGAGATATAAACAATATTTAGAGTGAATTAATGTTCATGCGAGAACGTTCAATTTTTCATGCAAAACGATCGATGACCCACGACCTGATGAAATTGCTCTGAGATGACCAAAATGGTCCGTTTTGAAAAAGTTCATCTTTCAACTAATTTTGACTCTCAGAGGTGGATCATCACTTTTGGATATCAAATGAGCATCGTTATCGTCATTTTCATGCTTCTAGGGAGCCAAAACTCAAGATTTGGCTTATGATTAAAAGTGACTATAAAGGACCCAAATGCTCACTTCGAGGGCTTAAAACGTGTTTATTCACTGCGGGAAGAGATATAAACAATAGTTAGAGTGAATTAATGTTCATGCGAGAACGTTCAATTTTTCATGCAAAACGATCGATGACCCGCGACCTGATGAAATGACTCTGAGATTACCAAAATGTTCCGTTTTGAAAATTTTCATCTTTCAACTAATTTTGACTCTCAGAGGTGGATCATCACTTTTGGAGATAAAATGAGTATCGTTATCGTCATTTTCATGCTTCTAGGGAGCCAAAACTCAAGATTTGGCTTATGGTTAAAAGTGACTTAAAAGGACCCAAATGCTCACTTTGAGGGCTTAAAACGTGTTTATTCACTGCGGAGAGAGATATAAACAATATTTAGAGTGAATTAATGTTCATGCGAGAACGTTCAATTTTTCATGCAAAACGATCGATGACCCGCGACCTGATGAAATGACTCTGAGATGACCAAAATGTTCCGTTTTGAAAAAGTTCATCTTTCAACTAATTTTGACTCTCAGAGGTGGATCATCACTTTTGGAGATAAAATGAGCATCGTTATCGCCATTTTCATGCTTCTAGGGAGCCAAAACTCAAGATTTGGCTCATGGTTAAAAGTGACTGAAAAGGCCCAAAATGCTCACTTCGAGGGCTTAAAACGTGTTTATTCACTGCGGGAAGAGATATAAACAATAGTTAGAGTGAATTAATGTTCATGCGAGAACGTTCAATTTTTCATGCAAAACGATCGATGACCCGCGACCTGACGAAATGACTCTGAGATGACCAAAATGTTCCGTTTTGAAAATTTTCATCTTTCAACTAATTTTGACTCTCAGAGGTGGATCATCACTTTTGGAGATAAAATGAGCATCGTTATAGTCATTTTCATGCTTCTAGGGAGCCAAATCTCAAGATTTGGCTTATGGTTAAAAGTGACTTAAAAGGACCCAAATGCTCACTTCGAGGGCTTAAAACGTGTTTATTCACTGCAGGAAGAGATATAAACAACATTTAGAGTAAATTATTGTTCATGCGAGAACGTTCAATTTTTCATGCAAAACGATCGATGACCCGCGACCTGATGAAATTGCTCTGAGATGACCAAAATGGTCCGTTTTGAAAATTTTCATCTTTCAACTAATTTTGACTCTCAGAGGTTGATCATCACTTTTGGAGATAAAATGAGCATCGTTATCGTCATTTTCATGCTTCTAGGGAGCCAAAACTCAAGATTTGGCTTATGGTTAAAAGTGACTTAAAAGGACCCAAATGCTCACTTTGAGGGCTTAAAACGTGTTTATTCACTGCAGAAAGAGATATAAACAATATTTAGAGTGAATTAATGTTCATGCGAGAACGTTCAATTTTTCATGCAAAACGATTGATGACCCGCGACCTGATGAAATTGCTCTGAGATGACCAAAATGGTCAGTTTTGAAAAAGTTCATCTTTCAACTAATTTTGACTCTCAGAGGTGGATCATCACTTTTGGATATAAAATGAGCATCGTTATCGCCATTTTCATGCTTCTAGGGAGCCAAAACTCAAGATTTGGCTCATGGTTAAAAGTGACTGAAAAGGCCCAAAATGCTCACTTCGAGGGCTTAAAACGTGTTTATTCACTGCGGGAAGAGATATAAACAATAGTTAGAGTGAATTAATGTTCATGCGAGAACGTTCAATTTTTCCTGCAAAACGATCGATGACCCGCGACCTGATGAAATGACTCTGAGATGACCAAAATGTTCCGTTTTGAAAAAGTTCATCTTTCAACTAATTTTGACTCACAGAGGTGGATCATCACTTTTGGAGATAAAATGAGCATCGTTATCGTCATTTTCATGCTTCTAGGGAGCCAAAACTCAAGATTTGGCTTATGGTTAAAAGTGACTATAAAGGACCCAAATGCTCACTTCGAGGGCTTAAAACGTGTTTATTCACTGCGGGAAGAGATATAAACAATAGTTAGAGTGAATTAATGTTCATGCGAGAACGTTCAATTTTTCATGCAAAACGATCGATGACCCGCGACCTGATGAAATGACTCTGAGATTACCAAAATGTTCCGTTTTGAAAATTTTCATCTTTCAACTAATTTTGACTCTCAGAGGTGGATCATCACTTTTGGAGATAAAATGAGCATCGTTATAGTCATTTTCATGCTTCTAGGGAGCCAAAACTCAAGATTTGGCTTATGGTTAAAAGTGACTTAAAAGGACCCAAATGCTCACTTCGAGGGCTTAAAACGTGTTTATTCACTGCAGGAAGAGATATAAACAACATTTAGAGTAAATTATTGTTCATGCGAGAACGTTCAATTTTTCATGCAAAACGATCGATGACCCGCGACCTGATGAAATTGCTCTGAGATGACCAAAATGGTCCGTTTTGAAAATTTTCATCTTTCAACTAATTTTGACTCTCAGAGGTTGATCATCACTTTTGGAGATAAAATGAGCATCGTTATCGTCATTTTCATGCTTCTAGGGAGCCAAAACTCAAGATTTGGCTTATGGTTAAAAGTGACTTAAAAGGACCCAAATGCTCACTTTGAGGGCTTAAAACGTGTTTATTCACTGCAGAAAGAGATATAAACAATATTTAGAGTGAATTAATGTTCATGCGAGAACGTTCAATTTTTCATGCAAAACGATCGATGACCCGCGACCTGATGAAATTGCTCTGAGATGACCAAAATGGTCCGTTTTGAAAAAGTTCATCTTTCAACTAATTTTGACTCTCAGAGGTGGATCATCACTTTTGGATATAAAATGAGCATCGTTATCGCCATTTTCATGCTTCTAGGGAGCCAAAACTCAAGATTTGGCTCATGGTTAAAAGTGACTGAAAAGGCCCAAAATGCTCACTTCGAGGGCTTAAAACGTGTTTATTCACTGCGGGAAGAGATATAAACAATAGTTAGAGTGAATTAATGTTCATGCGAGAACGTTCAATTTTTCTTGCAAAACGATCGATGACCCGCGACCTGATGAAATGACTCTGAGATGACCAAAATGTTCCGTTTTGAAAAAGTTCATCTTTCAACTAATTTTGACTCTCAGAGGTGGATCATCACTTTTGGAGATAAAATGAGCATCGTTATCGTCATTTTCATGCTTCTAGGGAGCCAAAACTCAAGATTTGGCTTATGGTTAAAAGTGACTATAAAGGACCCAAATGCTCACTTCGAGGGCTTAAAACGTGTTTATTCACTGCGGGAAGAGATATAAACAATAGTTAGAGTGAATTAATGTTCATGCGAGAATGTTCAATTTTTCATGCAAAACGATCGATGACCCGCGACCTGATGAAATGACTCTGAGATTACCAAAATGTTCCGTTTTGAAAATTTTCATCTTTCAACTAATTTTGACTCTCAGAGGTGGATCATCACTTTTGGAGATAAAATGAGCATCGTTATCGTCATTTTCATGCTTCTAGGGAGCCAAAACTCAAGATTTGGCTTATGGTTAAAAGTGACTTAAAAGGACCCAAATGCTCACTTTGAGGGCTTAAAACGTGTTTATTCACTGCAGAAAGAGATATAAACAATATTTAGAGTGAATTAATGTTCATGCGAGAACGTTCAATTTTTCATGCAAAACGATTGATGACCCGCGACCTGATGAAATTGCTCTGAGATGACCAAAATGGTCAGTTTTGAAAAAGTTCATCTTTCAACTAATTTTGACTCTCAGAGGTGGATCATCACTTTTGGATATAAAATGAGCATCGTTATCGCCATTTTCATGCTTCTAGGGAGCCAAAACTCAAGATTTGGCTCATGGTTAAAAGTGACTGAAAAGGCCCAAAATGCTCACTTCGAGGGCTTAGAAACGTGTTTATTCACTGCGGGAAGAGATATAAACAATAGTTAGAGTGAATTAATGTTCATGCGAGAACGTTCAATTTTTCCTGCAAAACGATCGATGACCCGCGACCTGATGAAATGACTCTGAGATGACCAAAATGTTCCGTTTTGAAAAAGTTCATCTTTCAACTAATTTTGACTCACAGAGGTGGATCATCACTTTTGGAGATAAAATGAGCATCGTTATCGTCATTTTCATGCTTCTAGGGAGCCAAAACTCAAGATTTGGCTTATGGTTAAAAGTGACTATAAAGGACCCAAATGCTCACTTCGAGGGCTTAAAACGTGTTTATTCACTGCGGGAAGAGATATAAACAATAGTTAGAGTGAATTAATGTTCATGCGAGAACGTTCAATTTTTCATGCAAAACGATCGATGACCCGCGACCTGATGAAATGACTCTGAGATTACCAAAATGTTCCGTTTTGAAAATTTTCATCTTTCAACTAATTTTGACTCTCAGAGGTGGATCATCACTTTTGGAGATAAAATGAGCATCGTTATAGTCATTTTCATGCTTCTAGGGAGCCAAAACTCAAGATTTGGCTTATGGTTAAAAGTGACTTAAAAGGACCCAAATGCTCACTTCGAGGGCTTAAAACGTGTTTATTCACTGCAGGAAGAGATATAAACAACATTTAGAGTAAATTATTGTTCATGCGAGAACGTTCAATTTTTCATGCAAAACGATCGATGACCCGCGACCTGATGAAATTGCTCTGAGATGACCAAAATGGTCCGTTTTGAAAATTTTCATCTTTCAACTAATTTTGACTCTCAGAGGTTGATCATCACTTTTGGAGATAAAATGAGCATCGTTATCGTCATTTTCATGCTTCTAGGGAGCCAAAACTCAAGATTTGGCTTATGGTTAAAAGTGACTTAAAAGGACCCAAATGCTCACTTTGAGGGCTTAAAACGTGTTTATTCACTGCAGAAAGAGATATAAACAATATTTAGAGTGAATTAATGTTCATGCGAGAACGTTCAATTTTTCATGCAAAACGATCGATGACCCGCGACCTGATGAAATTGCTCTGAGATGACCAAAATGGTCCGTTTTGAAAAAGTTCATCTTTCAACTAATTTTGACTCTCAGAGGTGGATCATCACTTTTGGATATAAAATGAGCATCGTTATCGCCATTTTCATGCTTCTAGGGAGCCAAAACTCAAGATTTGGCTCATGGTTAAAAGTGACTGAAAAGGCCCAAAATGCTCACTTCGAGGGCTTAAAACGTGTTTATTCACTGCGGGAAGAGATATAAACAATAGTTAGAGTGAATTAATGTTCATGCGAGAACGTTCAATTTTTCTTGCAAAACGATCGATGACCCGCGACCTGATGAAATGACTCTGAGATTACCAAAATGTTCCGTTTTGAAAATTTTCATCTTTCAACTAATTTTGACTCTCAGAGGTGGATCATCACTTTTGGAGATAAAATGAGCATCGTTATCATCATTTTCATGCTTCTAGGGAGCCAAAACTCAAGATTTGGCTTATGGTTAAAAGTGACTTAAAAGGACCCAAATGCTCACTTTGAGGGCTTAAAACGTGTTTATTCACTGCGGAGAGAGATATAAACAATATTTAGAGTGAATTAATGTTCATGCGAGAACGTTCAATTTTTCATGCAAAACGATCGATGACCTGCGACCTGACGAAATGACTCTGAGATGACCAAAATGTTCCGTTTTGAAAATTTTCATCTTTCAACTAATTTTGACTCTCAGAGGTGGATCATCACTTTTGGAGATAAAATGAGCATCGTTATAGTCATTTTCATGCTTCTAGGGAGCCAAAACTCAAGATTTGGCTTATGGTTAAAAGTGACTTAAAAGGACCCAAATGCTCACTTCGAGGGCTTAAAACGTGTTTATTCACTGCAGGAAGAGATATAAACAACATTTAGAGTAAATTATTGTTCATGCGAGAACGTTCAATTTTTCATGCAAAACGATCGATGACCCGCGACCTGATGAAATTGCTCTGAGATGACCAAAATGGTCCGTTTTGAAAATTTTCATCTTTCAACTAATTTTGACTCTCAGAGGTTGATCATCACTTTTGGAGATAAAATGAGCATCGTTATCGTCATTTTCATGCTTCTAGGGAGCCAAAACTCAAGATTTGGCTTATGGTTAAAAGTGACTTAAAAGGACCCAAATGCTCACTTTGAGGGCTTAAAACGTGTTTATTCACTGCAGAAAGAGATATAAACAATATTTAGAGTGAATTAATGTTCATGCGAGAACGTTCAATTTTTCATGCAAAACGATCGATGACCCGCGACCTGATGAAATTGCTCTGAGATGACCAAAATGGTCCGTTTTGAAAAAGTTCATCTTTCAACTAATTTTGACTCTCAGAGGTGGATCATCACTTTTGGATATAAAATGAGCATCGTTATCGCCATTTTCATGCTTCTAGGGAGCCAAAACTCAAGATTTGGCTCATGGTTAAAAGTGACTGAAAAGGCCCAAAATGCTCACTTCGAGGGCTTAAAACGTGTTTATTCACTGCGGGAAGAGATATAAACAATAGTTAGAGTGAATTAATGTTCATGCGAGAACGTTCAATTTTTCATGCAAAACGATCGATGACCCGCGACCTGATGAAATGACTCTGAGATGACCAAAATGGTCCGTTTTGAAAATTTTGATCTTTCAACTAATTTTGACTCTCAGAGGTGGATCATCACTTTTGGAGATAAAATGAGCATCGTTATAGTCATTTTCATGCTTCTAGGGAGCCAAAACTCAAGATTTGACTTATGGTTAAAAGTGACTTAAAAGGACCCAAATGCTCACTTCGAGGGCTTAAAACGTGTTTATTCACTGCAGGGAGAGATATAAACAACATTTAGAGTAAATTATTGTTCATGCGAGAACGTTCAATTTTTCATGCAAAACGATCGATGACCCGCGACCTGATGAAATTGCTCTGAGATGACCAAAATGGTCCGTTTTGAAAATGTTCATCTTTCAACTAATTTTGACTCTCAGAGGTTGATCATCACTTTTGGAGAAAAAATGAGCATCGTTATCGTCATTTTCATGCTTCTAGGGAGCCAAAACTCAAGATTTGGCTTATGGTTAAAAGTGACTTAAAAGGACCCAAATGCTCACTTTGAGGGCTTAAAACGTGTTTATTCACTGCGGAAAGAGATATAAACAATATTTAGAGTGAATTAATGTTCATGCGAGAACGTTCAATTTTTCATGCAAAACGATCGATGACCCGCGACCTGATGAAATTGCTCTGAGATGACCAAAATGGTCCGTTTTGAAAAAGTTCATCTTTCAACTAATTTTGACTCTCAGAGGTGGATCATCACTTTTGGATATAAAATGAGCATCGTTATCGCCATTTTCATGCTTCTAGGGAGCCAAAACTCAAGATTTGGCTCATGGTTAAAAGTGACTGAAAAGGCCCAAAATGCTCACTTCGAGGGCTTAAAACGTGTTTATTCACTGCAGGAAGAGATATAAACAATAGTTAGAGTGAATTAATGTTCATGCGAGAACGTTCAATTTTTCATGCAAAACGATCGATGACCCGCGACCTGATGAAATGACTCTGAGATGACCAAAATGGTCCGTTTTGAAATTTTTCATCTTTCAACTAATTTTGACTCTCAGAGGTTGATCATCACTTTTGGAGATAAAATGAGCATCGTTATCGTCATTTTCATGCTTCTAGGGAGCCAAAACTCAAGATTTGGCTTATGGTTAAAAGTGACTTAAAAGGACCCAAATGCTCACTTTGAGGGCTTAAAACGTGTTTATTCACTGCGGAAAGAGATATAAACAATATTTAGAGTGAATTAATGTTCATGCGAGAATGTTCAATTTTTCATGCAAAACGATCGATGACCCGCGACCTGATGAAATGACTCTGAGATGACCAAAATGTTTCGTCTTGAAAATTTTCATCTTTCAACTAATTTTGACTCTCAGAGGTGGATCATCACTTTTGGAGATAAAATGAGCATCGTTATCGTCATTTTCATGCTTCTAGGGAGCCAAAACTCAAGATTTGGCTTATGGTTAAAAGTGACTTAACAGGACCCAAATGCTCACTTCGAGGGCTTAAAAGGTGTTTATTCACTGCAGGAAGAGATATAAATAACATTTAGAGTAAATTATTGTTCATGCGAGAACGTTCAATTTTTCATGCAAAACGATCGATGACCCGCGACCTGATGAAATTGCTCTGAGATGACCAAAATGTTCCGTTTTGAAAAAGTTCATCTTTCAACTAATTTTGACTCTCAGAGGTGGATCATCACTTTTGGAGATAAAATGAGCATCGTTATCGTCATTTTCATGCTTCTAGGGAGCCAAAACTCAAGATTTGGCTTATGGTTAAAAGTGACTATAGAGGACCCAAATGCTCACTTCGAGGGCTTAAAACGTGTTTATTCACTGCGGGAAGAGATATAAACAATAGTTAGAGTGAATTAATGTTCATGCGAGAACGTTCAATTTTTCATGCAAAACGATCGATGACCCGCGACCTGATGAAATGACTCTGAGATTACCAAAATGTTCCGTTTTGAAAATTTTCATCTTTCAACTAATTTTGACTCTCAGAGGTGGATCATCACTTTTGGAGATAAAATGAGCATCGTTATCGTCATTTTCATGCTTCTAGGGAGCCAAAACTCAAGATTTGGCTTATGGTTAAAAGTGACTTAAAAGGACCCAAATGCTCACTTTGAGGGCTTAAAACGTGTTTATTCACTGCGGAGAGAGATATAAACAATATTTAGAGTGAATTAATGTTCATGCGAGAACGTTCAATTTTTCATGCAAAACGATCGATGACCTGCGACCTGACGAAATGACTCTGAGATGACCAAAATGTTCCGTTTTGAAAATTTTCATCTTTCAACTAATTTTGACTCTCAGAGGTGGATCATCACTTTTGGAGATAAAATGAGCATCGTTATAGTCATTTTCATGCTTCTAGGGAGCCAAAACTCAAGATTTGGCTTATGGTTAAAAGTGACTTAAAAGGACCCAAATGCTCACTTCGAGGGCTTAAAACGTGTTTATTCACTGCAGGAAGAGATATAAACAACATTTAGAGTAAATTATTGTTCATGCGAGAACGTTCAATTTTTCATGCAAAACGATCGATGACCCGCGACCTGATGAAATTGCTCTGAGATGACCAAAATGGTCCGTTTTGAAAATTTTCATCTTTCAACTAATTTTGACTCTCAGAGGTTGATCATCACTTTTGGAGATAAAATGAGCATCGTTATCGTCATTTTCATGCTTCTAGGGAGCCAAAACTCAAGATTTGGCTTATGGTTAGAAGTGACTTAAAAGGACCCAAATGCTCACTTTGAGGGCTTAAAACGTGTTTATTCACTGCAGAAAGAGATATAAACAATATTTAGAGTGAATTAATGTTCATGCGAGAACGTTCAATTTTTCATGCAAAACGATCGATGACCCGCGACCTGATGAAATTGCTCTGAGATGACCAAAATGGTCCGTTTTGAAAAAGTTCATCTTTCAACTAATTTTGACTCTCAGAGGTGGATCATCACTTTTGGAGATAAAATGAGCATCGTTATCGCCATTTTCATGCTTCTAGGGAGCCAAAACTCAAGATTTGGCTCATGGTTAAAAGTGACTGAAAAGGCCCAAAATGCTCACTTCGAGGGCTTAAAACGTGTTTATTCACTGCGGGAAGAGATATAAACAATAGTTAGAGTGAATTAATGTTCATGCGAGAACGTTCAATTTTTCATGCAAAACGATCGATGACCCGCGACCTGACGAAATGACTCTGAGATGACCAAAATGTTCCGTTTTGAAAATTTTGATCTTTCAACTAATTTTGACTCTCAGAGGTGGATCATCACTTTTGGAGATAAAATGAGCATCGTTATAGTCATTTTCATGCTTCTAGGGAGCCAAAACTCAAGATTTGGCTTATGGTTAAAAGTGACTTAAAAGAACCCAAATGCTCACTTCGAGGGCTTAAAACGTGTTTATTCACTGCAGGAAGAGATATAAACAACATTTAGAGTAAATTATTGTTCATGCGAGAACGTTCAATTTTTCATGCAAAACGACCGATGACCCGCGACCTGATGAAATTGCTCTGAGATGACCAAAATGGTCCGTTTTGAAAATTTTCATCTTTCAACTAATTTTGACTCTCAGAGGTTGATCATCACTTTTGGAGATAAAATGAGCATCGTTATCGTCATTTTCATGCTTCTAGGGAGCCAAAACTCAAGATTTGGCTTATGGTTAAAAGTGACTTAAAAGGACCCAAATGCTCACTTTGAGGGCTTAAAACGTGTTTATTCACTGCGGAAAGAGATATAAACAATATTTAGAGTGAATTAATGTTCATGCGAGAACGTTCAATTTTTCATGCAAAACGATCGATGACCCGCGACCTGATGAAATTGCTCTGAGATGACCAAAATGGTCCGTTTTGAAAAAGTTCATCTTTCAACTAATTTTGACTCTCAGAGGTGGATCATCACTTTTGGATATCAAATGAGCATCGTTATCGTCATTTTCATGCTTCTAGGGAGCCAAAACTCAAGATTTGGCTTATGATTAAAAGTGACTATAAAGGACCCAAATGCTCACTTCGAGGGCTTAAAACGTGTTTATTCACTGCGGGAAGAGATATAAACAATAGTTAGAGTGAATTAATGTTCATGCGAGAACGTTCAATTTTTCATGCAAAACGATCGATGACCCGCGACCTGATGAAATTGCTCTGAGATGACCAAAATGGTCCGTTTTGAAAATTTTCATCTTTCAACTAATTTTGACTCTCAGAGGTGGATCATCACTTTTGGAGATAAAATGAGTATCGTTATCGTCATTTTCATGCTTCTAGGGAGCCAAAACTCAAGATTTGGCTTATGGTTAAAAGTGACTTAAAAGGACCCAAATGCTCACTTTGAGGGCTTAAAACGTGTTTATTCACTGCGGAAAGAGATATAAACAATATTTAGAGTGAATTAATGTTCATGCGAGAACGTTCAATTTTTCATGCAAAACGATCGATGACCCGCGACCTGATGAAATTGCTCTGAGATGACCAAAATGGTCCGTTTTGAAAAAGTTCATCTTTCAACTAATTTTGACTCTCAGAGGTGGATCATCACTTTTGGATATAAAATGAGCATCGTTATCGCCATTTTCATGCTTCTAGGGAGCCAAAACTCAAGATTTGGCTCATGGTTAAAAGTGACTGAAAAGGCCCAAAATGCTCACTTCGAGGGCTTAAAACGTGTTTATTCACTGCGGGAAGAGATATAAACAATAGTTAGAGTGAATTAATGTTCATGCGAGAACGTTCAATTTTTCATGCAAAACGATCGATGACCCGCGACCTGATGAAATGACTCTGAGATGACCAAAATGGTCCGTTTTGAAATTTTTCATCTTTCAACTAATTTTGACTCTCAGAGGTTGATCATCACTTTTGGAGATAAAATGAGCATCGTTATCGTCATTTTCATGCTTCTAGGGAGCCAAAACTCAAGATTTGGCTTATGGTTAAAAGTGACTTAAAAGGACCCAAATGCTCACTTTGAGGGCTTAAAACGTGTTTATTCACTGCGGAAAGAGATATAAACAATATTTAGAGTGAATTAATGTTCATGCGAGAATGTTCAATTTTTCATGCAAAACGATCGATGACCCGCGACCTGATGAAATGACTCTGAGATGACCAAAATGTTTCGTCTTGAAAATTTTCATCTTTCAACTAATTTTGACTCTCAGAGGTGGATCATCACTTTTGGAGATAAAATGAGCATCGTTATCGTCATTTTCATGCTTCTAGGGAGCCAAAACTCAAGATTTGGCTTATGGTTAAAAGTGACTTAAAAGGACCCAAATGCTCACTTCGAGGGCTTAAAACGTGTTTATTCACTGCAGGAAGAGATATAAACAACATTTAGAGTAAATTATTGTTCATGCGAGAACGTTCAATTTTTCATGCAAAACGACCGATGACCCGCGACCTGATGAAATTGCTCTGAGATGACCAAAATGGTCCGTTTTGAAAATTTTCATCTTTCAACTAATTTTGACTCTCAGAGGTTGATCATCACTTTTGGAGATAAAATGAGCATCGTTATCGTCATTTTCATGCTTCTAGGGAGCCAAAACTCAAGATTTGGCTTATGGTTAAAAGTGACTTAAAAGGACCCAAATGCTCACTTTGAGGGCTTAAAACGTGTTTATTCACTGCGGAAAGAGATATAAACAATATATAGAGTGAATTAATGTTCATGCGAGAACGTTCAATTTTTCATGCAAAACGATCGATGACCCGCGACCTGATGAAATTGCTCTGAGATGACCAAAATGGTCCGTTTTGAAAAAGTTCATCTTTCAACTAATTTTGACTCTCAGAGGTGGATCATCACTTTTGGATATCAAATGAGCATCGTTATCGTCATTTTCATGCTTCTAGGGAGCCAAAACTCAAGATTTGGCTTATGATTAAAAGTGACTATAAAGGACCCAAATGCTCACTTCGAGGGCTTAAAACGTGTTTATTCACTGCGGGAAGAGATATAAACAATAGTTAGAGTGAATTAATGTTCATGCGAGAACGTTCAATTTTTCATGCAAAACGATCGATGACCCGCGACCTGATGAAATGACTCTGAGATTACCAAAATGTTCCGTTTTGAAAATTTTCATCTTTCAACTAATTTTGACTCTCAGAGGTGGATCATCACTTTTGGAGATAAAATGAGTATCTTATCGTCATTTTCATGCTTCTAGGGAGCCAAAACTCAAGATTTGGCTTATGGTTAAAAGTGACTTAAAAGGACCCAAATGCTCACTTTGAGGGCTTAAAACGTGTTTATTCACTGCGGAGAGAGATATAAACAATATTTAGAGTGAATTAATGTTCATGCGAGAACGTTCAATTTTTCATGCAAAACGATCGATGACCCGCGACCTGATGAAATGACTCTGAGATGACCAAAATGTTCCGTTTTGAAAAAGTTCATCTTTCAACTAATTTTGACTCTCAGAGGTGGATCATCACTTTTGGAGATAAAATGAGCATCGTTATCGCCATTTTCATGCTTCTAGGGAGCCAAAACTCAAGATTTGGCTCATGGTTAAAAGTGACTGAAAAGGCCCAAAATGCTCACTTCGAGGGCTTAAAACGTGTTTATTCACTGCGGGAAGAGATATAAACAATAGTTAGAGTGAATTAATGTTCATGCGAGAACGTTCAATTTTTCATGCAAAACGATCGATGACCCGCGACCTGACGAAATGACCCTGAGATGACCAAAATGTTCCGTTTTGAAAATTTTCATCTTTCAACTAATTTTGACTCTCAGAGGTGGATCATCACTTTTGGAGATAAAATGAGCATCGTTATAGTCATTTTCATGCTTCTAGGGAGCCAAAACTCAAGATTTGGCTTATGGTTAAAAGTGACTTAAAAGGACCCAAATGCTCACTTCTAGGGCTTAAAACGTGTTTATTCACTGCAGGAAGAGATATAAACAACATTTAGAGTAAATTATTGTTCATGCGAGAACGTTCAATTTTTCATGCAAAACGATCGATGACCCGCGACCTGATGAAATTGCTCTGAGATGACCAAAATGGTCCGTTTTGAAAATTTTCATCTTTCAACTAATTTTGACTCTCAGAGGTTGATCATCACTTTTGGAGATAAAATGAGCATCGTTATCGTCATTTTCATGCTTCTAGGGAGCCAAAACTCAAGATTTGGCTTATGGTTAAAAGTGACTTAAAAGGACCCAAATGCTCACTTTGAGGGCTTAAAACGTGTTTATTCACTGCAGAAAGAGATATAAACAATATTTAGAGTGAATTAATGTTCATGCGAGAACGTTCAATTTTTCATGCAAAACGATCGATGACCCGCGACCTGATGAAATTGCTCTGAGATGACCAAAATGGTCAGTTTTGAAAAAGTTCATCTTTCAACTAATTTTGACTCTCAGAGGTGGATCATCACTTTTGGATATAAAATGAGCATCGTTATCGCCATTTTCATGCTTCTAGGGAGCCAAAACTCAAGATTTGGCTCATGGTTAAAAGTGACTGAAAAGGCCCAAAATGCTCACTTCGAGGGCTTAAAACGTGTGTATTCACTGCGGGAAGAGATATAAACAATAGTTAGAGTGAATTGATGTTCATGCGAGAACGTTCAATTTTTCTTGCAAAACGATCGATGACCCGCGACCTGATGAAATGACTCTGAGATGACCAAAATGTTCCGTTTTGAAAAAGTTCATCTTTCAACTAATTTTGACTCACAGAGGTGGATCATCACTTTTGGAGATAAAATGAGCATCGTTATCGTCATTTTCATGCTTCTAGGGAGCCAAAACTCAAGATTTGGCTTATGGTTAAAAGTGACTATAAAGGACCCAAATGCTCACTTCGAGGGCTTAAAACGTGTTTATTCACTGCGGGAAGAGATATAAACAATAGTTAGAGTGAATTAATGTTCATGCGAGAACGTTCAATTTTTCATGCAAAACGATCGATGACCCGCGACCTGATGAAATGACTCTGAGATTACCAAAATGTTCCGTTTTGAACATTTTCATCTTTCAACTAATTTTGACACTCAGAGGTGGATCATCACTTTTGGAGATAAAATGAGCATCGTTATCGTCATTTTCATGCTTCTAGGGAGCCAAAACTCAAGATTTGGCTTATGGTTAAAAGTGACTTAAAAGGACCCAAATGCTCACTTTGAGGGCTTAAAACGTGTTTATTCACTGCGGAGAGAGATATAAACAATATTTAGAGTGAATTAATGTTCATGCGAGAACGTTCAATTTTTCATGCAAAACGATCGATGACCTGCGACCTGACGAAATGACTCTGAGATGACCAAAATGTTCCGTTTTGAAAATTTTCATCTTTCAACTAATTTTGACTCTCAGAGGTGGATCATCACTTTTGGAGATAAAATGAGCATCGTTATAGTCATTTTCATGCTTCTAGGGAGCCAAAACTCAAGATTTGGCTTATGGTTAAAAGTGACTTAAAAGGACCCAAATGCTCACTTCGAGGGCTTAAAACGTGTTTATTCACTGCAGGAAGAGATATAAACAACATTTAGAGTAAATTATTGTTCATGCGAGAACGTTCAATTTTTCATGCAAAACGATCGATGACCCGCGACCTGATGAAATTGCTCTGAGATGACCAAAATGGTCCGTTTTGAAAATGTTCATCTTTCAACTAATTTTGACTCTCAGAGGTTGATCATCACTTTTGGAGATAAAATGAGCATCGTTATCGTCATTTTCATGCTTCTAGGGAGCCAAAACTCAAGATTTGGCTTATGGTTAAAAGTGACTTAAAAGGACCCAAATGCTCACTTTGAGGGCTTAAAACGTGTTTATTCACTGCAGAAAGAGATATAAACAATATTTAGAGTGAATTAATGTTCATGCGAGAACGTTCAATTTTTCATGCAAAACGATCGATGACCCGCGACCTGATGAAATTGCTCTGAGATGACCAAAATGGTCCGTTTTGAAAATTTTCATCTTTCAACTAATTTTGACTCTCAGAGGTTGATCATCACTTTTGGAGAAAAAATGAGCATCGTTATCGTCATTTTCATGCTTCTAGGGAGCCAAAACTCAAGATTTGGCTTATGGTTAAAAGTGACTTAAAAGGACCCAAATGCTCACTTTGAGGGCTTAAAACGTGTTTATTCACTGCGGAAAGAGATATAAACAATATTTAGAGTGAATTAATGTTCATGCGAGAACGTTCAATTTTTCATGCAAAACGATCGATGACCCGCGACCTGATGAAATTGCTCTGAGATGACCAAAATGGTCCGTTTTGAAAAAGTTCATCTTTCAACTAATTTTGACTCTCAGAGGTGGATCATCACTTTTGGATATAAAATGAGCATCGTTATCGCCATTTTCATGCTTCTAGGGAGCCAAAACTCAAGATTTGGCTCATGGTTAAAAGTGACTGAAAAGGCCCAAAATGCTCACTTCGAGGGCTTAAAACGTGTTTATTCACTGCGGGAAGAGATATAAACAATAGTTAGAGTGAATTAATGTTCATGCGAGAACGTTCAATTTTTCATGCAAAACGATCGATGACCCGCGACCTGATGAAATGACTCTGAGATGACCAAAATGGTCCGTTTTGAAATTTTTCATCTTTCAACTAATTTTGACTCTCAGAGGTTGATCATCACTTTTGGAGATAAAATGAGCATCGTTATCGTCATTTTCATGCTTCTAGGGAGCCAAAACTCAAGATTTGGCTTATGGTTAAAAGTGACTTAAAAGGACCCAAATGCTCACTTTGAGGGCTTAAAACGTGTTTATTCACTGCGGAAAGAGATATAAACAATAGTTAGAGTGAATTAATGTTCATGCGAGAACGTTCAATTTTTCATGCAAAACGATCGATGACCCGCGACCTGATGAAATGACTCTGAGATGACCAAAATGGTCCGTTTTGAAAATTTTGATCTTTCAACTAATTTTGACTCTCAGAGGTGGATCATCACTTTTGGAGATAAAATGAGCATCGTTATCGCCATTTTCATGCTTCTAGGGAGCCAAAACTCAAGATTTGGCTCATGGTTAAAAGTGACTGAAAAGGCCCAAAATGCTCACTTCGAGGGCTTAAAACGTGTTTATTCACTGCGGGAAGAGATATAAACAATAGTTAGAGTGAATTAATGTTCATGCGAGAACGTTCAATTTTTCATGCAAAACGATCGATGACCCGCGACCTGACGAAATGACTCTGAGATGACCAAAATGTTCCGTTTTGAAAATTTTGATCTTTCAACTAATTTTGACTCTCAGAGGTGGATCATCACTTTTGGAGATAAAATGAGCATCGTTATAGTCATTTTCATGCTTCTAGGGAGCCAAAACTCAAGATTTGGCTTATGGTTAAAAGTGACTATAAAGGACCCAAATGCTCACTTCGAGGGCTTAAAACGTGTTTATTCACTGCGGGAAGAGATATAAACAATAGTTAGAGTGAATTAATGTTCATGCGAGAACGTTCAATTTTTCATGCAAAACGATCGATGACCCGCGACCTGATGAAATGACTCTGAGATTACCAAAATGTTCCGTTTTGAACATTTTCATCTTTCAACTAATTTTGACACTCAGAGGTGGATCATCACTTTTGGAGATAAAATGAGCATCGTTATCGTCATTTTCATGCTTCTAGGGAGCCAAAACTCAAGATTTGGCTTATGGTTAAAAGTGACTTAAAAGGACCCAAATGCTCACTTTGAGGGCTTAAAACGTGTTTATTCACTGCGGAGAGAGATATAAACAATATTTAGAGTGAATTAATGTTCATGCGAGAACGTTCAATTTTTCATGCAAAACGATCGATGACCTGCGACCTGACGAAATGACTCTGAGATGACCAAAATGTTCCGTTTTGAAAATTTTCATCTTTCAACTAATTTTGACTCTCAGAGGTGGATCATCACTTTTGGAGATAAAATGAGCATCGTTATAGTCATTTTCATGCTTCTAGGGAGCCAAAACTCAAGATTTGGCTTATGGTTAAAAGTGACTTAAAAGGACCCAAATGCTCACTTCGAGGGCTTAAAACGTGTTTATTCACTGCAGGAAGAGATATAAACAACATTTAGAGTAAATTATTGTTCATGCGAGAACGTTCAATTTTTCATGCAAAACGATCGATGACCCGCGACCTGATGAAATTGCTCTGAGATGACCAAAATGGTCCGTTTTGAAAATGTTCATCTTTCAACTAATTTTGACTCTCAGAGGTTGATCATCACTTTTGGAGATAAAATGAGCATCGTTATCGTCATTTTCATGCTTCTAGGGAGCCAAAACTCAAGATTTGGCTTATGGTTAAAAGTGACTTAAAAGGACCCAAATGCTCACTTTGAGGGCTTAAAACGTGTTTATTCACTGCAGAAAGAGATATAAACAATATTTAGAGTGAATTAATGTTCATGCGAGAACGTTCAATTTTTCATGCAAAACGATCGATGACCCGCGACCTGATGAAATTGCTCTGAGATGACCAAAATGGTCCGTTTTGAAAATTTTCATCTTTCAACTAATTTTGACTCTCAGAGGTTGATCATCACTTTTGGAGAAAAAATGAGCATCGTTATCGTCATTTTCATGCTTCTAGGGAGCCAAAACTCAAGATTTGGCTTATGGTTAAAAGTGACTTAAAAGGACCCAAATGCTCACTTTGAGGGCTTAAAACGTGTTTATTCACTGCGGAAAGAGATATAAACAATATTTAGAGTGAATTAATGTTCATGCGAGAACGTTCAATTTTTCATGCAAAACGATCGATGACCCGCGACCTGATGAAATTGCTCTGAGATGACCAAAATGGTCCGTTTTGAAAAAGTTCATCTTTCAACTAATTTTGACTCTCAGAGGTGGATCATCACTTTTGGATATAAAATGAGCATCGTTATCGCCATTTTCATGCTTCTAGGGAGCCAAAACTCAAGATTTGGCTCATGGTTAAAAGTGACTGAAAAGGCCCAAAATGCTCACTTCGAGGGCTTAAAACGTGTTTATTCACTGCGGGAAGAGATATAAACAATAGTTAGAGTGAATTAATGTTCATGCGAGAACGTTCAATTTTTCATGCAAAACGATCGATGACCCGCGACCTGATGAAATGACTCTGAGATGACCAAAATGGTCCGTTTTGAAATTTTTCATCTTTCAACTAATTTTGACTCTCAGAGGTTGATCATCACTTTTGGAGATAAAATGAGCATCGTTATCGTCATTTTCATGCTTCTAGGGAGCCAAAACTCAAGATTTGGCTTATGGTTAAAAGTGACTTAAAAGGACCCAAATGCTCACTTTGAGGGCTTAAAACGTGTTTATTCACTGCGGAAAGAGATATAAACAATAGTTAGAGTGAATTAATGTTCATGCGAGAACGTTCAATTTTTCATGCAAAACGATCGATGACCCGCGACCTGATGAAATGACTCTGAGATGACCAAAATGGTCCGTTTTGAAAATTTTGATCTTTCAACTAATTTTGACTCTCAGAGGTGGATCATCACTTTTGGAGATAAAATGAGCATCGTTATAGTCATTTTCATGCTTCTAGGGAGCCAAAACTCAAGATTTGGCTTATGGTTAAAAGTGACTTAAAAGGACCCAAATGCTCACTTCGAGGGCTTAAAACGTGTTTATTCACTGCAGGGAGAGATATAAACAACATTTAGAGTAAATTATTGTTCATGCGAGAACGTTCAATTTTTCATGCAAAACGATCGATGACCCGCGACCTGATGAAATTGCTCTGAGATGACCAAAATGGTCCGTTTTGAAAATTTTCATCTTTCAACTAATTTTGACTCTCAGAGGTTGATCATCACTTTTGGAGAAAAAATGAGCATCGTTATCGTCATTTTCATGCTTCTAGGGAGCCAAAACTCAAGATTTGGCTTATGGTTAAAAGTGACTTAAAAGGACCCAAATGCTCACTTTGAGGGCTTAAAACGTGTTTATTCACTGCGGAAAGAGATATAAACAATATTTAGAGTGAATTAATGTTCATGCGAGAACGTTCAATTTTTCATGCAAAACGATCGATGACCCGCGACCTGATGAAATTGCTCTGAGATGACCAAAATGGTCCGTTTTGAAAAAGTTCATCTTTCAACTAATTTTGACTCTCAGAGGTGGATCATCACTTTTGGATATAAAATGAGCATCGTTATCGCCATTTTCATGCTTCTAGGGAGCCAAAACTCAAGATTTGGCTCATGGTTAAAAGTGACTGAAAAGGCCCAAAATGCTCACTTCGAGGGCTTAAAACGTGTTTATTCACTGCGGGAAGAGATATAAACAATAGTTAGAGTGAATTAATGTTCATGCGAGAACGTTCAATTTTTCTTGCAAAACGATCGATGACCCGCGACCTGATGAAATGACTCTGAGATGACCAAAATGTTCCGTTTTGAAAAAGTTCATCTTTCAACTAATTTTGACTCTCAGAGGTGGATCATCACTTTTGGAGATAAAATGAGCATCGTTATCGTCATTTTCATGCTTCTAGGGAGCCAAAACTCAAGATTTGGCTTATGATTAAAAGTGACTATAAAGGACCCAAATGCTCACTTCGAGGGCTTAAAACGTGTTTATTCACTGCGGGAAGAGATATAAACAATAGTTAGAGTGAATTAATGTTCATGCGAGAACGTTCAATTTTTCATGCAAAACGATCGATGACCCGCGACCTGATGAAATGACTCTGAGATTACCAAAATGTTCCGTTTTGAAAATTTTCATCTTTCAACTAATTTTGACTCTCAGAGGTGGATCATCACTTTTGGAGATAAAATGAGTATCGTTATCGTCATTTTCATGCTTCTAGGGAGCCAAAACTCAAGATTTGGCTTATGGTTAAAAGTGACTTAAAAGGACCCAAATGCTCACTTTGAGGGCTTAAAACGTGTTTATTCACTGCGGAGAGAGATATAAACAATATTTAGAGTGAATTAATGTTCATGCGAGAACGTTCAATTTTTCATGCAAAACGATCGATGACCCGCGACCTGATGAAATGACTCTGAGATGACCAAAATGTTCCGTTTTGAAAAAGTTCATCTTTCAACTAATTTTGACTCTCAGAGGTGGATCATCACTTTTGGAGATAAAATGAGCATCGTTATCGCCATTTTCATGCTTCTAGGGAGCCAAAACTCAAGATTTGGCTCATGGTTAAAAGTGACTGAAAAGGCCCAAAATGCTCACTTCGAGGGCTTAAAACGTGTTTATTCACTGCGGGAAGAGATATAAACAATAGTTAGAGTGAATTAATGTTCATGCGAGAACGTTCAATTTTTCATGCAAAACGATCGATGACCCGCGACCTGACGAAATGACTCTGAGATGACCAAAATGTTCCGTTTTGAAAATTTTCATCTTTCAACTAATTTTGACTCTCAGAGGTGGATCATCACTTTTGGAGATAAAATGAGCATCGTTATAGTCATTTTCATGCTTCTAGGGAGCCAAAACTCAAGATTTGGCTTATGGTTAAAAGTGACTTAAAAGGACCCAAATGCTCACTTCGAGGGCTTAAAACGTGTTTATTCACTGCAGGAAGAGATATAAACAACATTTAGAGTAAATTATTGTTCATGCGAGAACGTTCAATTTTTCATGCAAAACGATCGATGACCCGCGACCTGATGAAATTGCTCTGAGATGACCAAAATGGTCCGTTTTGAAAATTTTCATCTTTCAACTAATTTTGACTCTCAGAGGTTGATCATCACTTTTGGAGATAAAATGAGCATCGTTATCGTCATTTTCATGCTTCTGGGGAGCCAAAACTCAAGATTTGGCTTATGGTTAAAAGTGACTTAAAAGGACCCAAATGCTCACTTTGAGGGCTTAAAACGTGTTTATTCACTGCAGAAAGAGATATAAACAATATTTAGAGTGAATTAATGTTCATGCGAGAACGTTCAATTTTTCATGCAAAACGATCGATGACCCGCGACCTGATGAAATTGCTCTGAGATGACCAAAATGGTCCGTTTTGAAAAAGTTCATCTTTCAACTAATTTTGACTCTCAGAGGTGGATCATCACTTTTGGAGATAAAATGAGCATCGTTATCGTCATTTTCATGCTTCTAGGGAGCCAAAACTCAAGATTTGGCTTATGGTTAAAAGTGACTTAAAAGGACCCAAATGCTCACTTTGAGGGCTTAAAACGTGTTTATTCACTGCGGAGAGAGATATAAACAATATTTAGAGTGAATTAATGTTCATGCGAGAACGTTCAATTTTTCATGCAAAACGATCGATGACCCGCGACCTGACGAAATGACTCTGAGATGACCAAAATGTTACGTTTTGAAAATTTTCATCTTTCAACTAATTTTGACTCTCAGAGGTGGATCATCACTTTTGGAGATAAAATGAGCATCGTTATAGTCATTTTCATGCTTCTAGGGAGCCAAAACTCAAGATTTGGCTTATGGTTAAAAGTGACTTAAAAGGACCCAAATGCTCACTTCGAGGGCTTAAAACGTGTTTATTCACTGCAGGAAGAGATATAAACAACATTTAGAGTAAATTATTGTTCATGCGAGAACGTTCAATTTTTCATGCAAAACGATCGATGACCCGCGACCTGATGAAATTGCTCTGAGATGACCAAAATGGTCCGTTTTGAAAATTTTCATCTTTCAACTAATTTTGACTCTCAGAGGTTGATCATCACTTTTGGAGATAAAATGAGCATCGTTATCGTCATTTTCATGCTTCTAGGGAGCCAAAACTCAAGATTTGGCTTATGGTTAAAAGTGACTTAAAAGGACCCAAATGCTCACTTTGAGGGCTTAAAACGTGTTTATTCACTGCAGAAAGAGATATAAACAATATTTAGAGTGAATTAATGTTCATGCGAGAACGTTCAATTTTTCATGCAAAACGATCGATGACCCGCGACCTGATGAAATTGCTCTGAGATGACCAAAATGGTCCGTTTTGAAAAAGTTCATCTTTCAACTAATTTTGACTCTCAGAGGTGGATCATCACTTTTGGATATAAAATGAGAATCGTTATCGCCATTTTCATGCTTCTAGGGAGCCAACACTCAAGATTTGGCTCATGGTTAAAAGTGACTGAAAAGGCCCAAAATGCTCACTTCGAGGGCTTAAAACGTGTTTATTCACTGCGGGAAGAGATATAAACAATAGTTAGAGTGAATTAATGTTCATGCGAGAACGTTCAATTTTTCTTGCAAAACGATCGATGACCCGCGACCTGATGAAATGACTCTGAGATGACCAAAATGTTCCGTTTTGAAAAAGTTCATCTTTCAACTAATTTTGACTCTCAGAGGTGGATCATCACTTTTGGAGATAAAATGAGCATCGTTATCGTCATTTTCATGCTTCTAGGGAGCCAAAACTCAAGATTTGGCTTATGGTTAAAAGTGACTATAAAGGACCCAAATGCTCACTTCGAGGGCTTAAAACGTGTTTATTCACTGCGGGAAGAGATATAAACAATAGTTAGAGTGAATTAATGTTCATGCGAGAACGTTCAATTTTTCATGCAAAACGATCGATGACCCGCGACCTGATGAAATGACTCTGAGATTACCAAAATGTTCCGTTTTGAAAATTTTCATCTTTCAACTAATTTTGACTCTCAGAGGTGGATCATCACTTTTGGAGATAAAATGAGCATCGTTATCGTCATTTTCATGCTTCTAGGGAGCCAAAACTCAAGATTTGGCTTATGGTTAAAAGTGACTTAAAAGGACCCAAATGCTCACTTTGAGGGCTTAAAACGTGTTTATTCACTGCGGAGAGAGATATAAACAATATTTAGAGTGAATTAATGTTCATGCGAGAACGTTCAATTTTTCATGCAAAACGATCGATGACCCGCGACCTGACGAAATGACTCTGAGATGACCAAAATGTTCCGTTTTGAAAATTTTCATCTTTCAACTAATTTTGACTCTCAGAGGTGGATCATCATTTTTGGAGATAAAATGAGCATCGTTATAGTCATTTTTATGCTTCTAGGGAGCCAAAACTCAAGATTTGGCTTATGGTTAAAAGTGACTTAAAAGGACCCAAATGCTCACTTCGAGGGCTTAAAACGTGTTTATTCACTGCAGGAAGAGATATAAACAACATTTAGAGTAAATTATTGTTCATGCGAGAACGTTCAATTTTTCATGCAAAACGATCGATGACCCGCGACCTGATGAAATTGCTCTGAGATGACCAAAATGGTCCGTTTTGAAAATTTTCATCTTTCAACTAATTTTGACTCTCAGAGGTTGATCATCACTTTTGGAGATAAAATGAGCATCGTTATCGTCATTTTCATGCTTCTAGGGAGCCAAAACTCAAGATTTGGCTTATGGTTAAAAGTGACTTAAAAGGACCCAAATGCTCACTTTGAGGGCTTAAAACGTGTTTATTCACTGCAGAAAGAGATATAAACAATATTTAGAGTGAATTAATGTTCATGCGAGAACGTTCAATTTTTCATGCAAAACGATCGATGACCCGCGACCTGATGAAATTGCTCTGAGATGACCAAAATGGTCCGTTTTGAAAAAGTTCATCTTTCAACTAATTTTGACTCTCAGAGGTGGATCATCACTTTTGGATATAAAATGGGCATCGTTATCGCCATTTTCATGCTTCTAGGGAGCCAAAACTCAAGATTTGGCTCATGGTTAAAAGTGACTGAAAAGGCCCAAAATGCTCACTTCGAGGGCTTAAAACGTGTTTATTCACTGCGGGAAGAGATATAAACAATAGTTAGAGTGAATTAATGTTCATGCGAGAACGTTCAATTTTTCATGCAAAACGATCGATGACCCGCGAACTGATGAAATGACTCTGAGATGACCAAAATGGTCCGTTTTGAAAATTTTGATCTTTCAACTAATTTTGACTCTCAGAGGTGGATCATCACTTTTGGAGATAAAATGAGCATCGTTATAGTCATTTTCATGCTTCTAGGGAGCCAAAACTCAAGATTTGGCTTATGGTTAAAAGTGACTTAAAAGGACCCAAATGCTCACTTCGAGGGCTTAAAACGTGTTTATTCACTGCAGGAAGAGATATAAACAACATTTAGAGTAAATTATTGTTCATGCGAGAACGTTCAATTTTTCATGCAAAACGATCGATGACCCGCGACCTGATGAAATTGCTCTGAGATGACCAAAATGGTCCGTTTTGAAAATTTTCATCTTTCAACTAATTTTGACTCTCAGAGGTTGATCATCACTTTTGGAGAAAAAATGAGCATCGTTATCGTCATTTTCATGCTTCTAGGGAGCCAAAACTCAAGATTTGGCTTATGGTTAAAAGTGACTTAAAAGGACCTAAATGCTCACTTTGAGGGCTTAAAACGTGTTTATTCACTGCGGAAAGAGATATAAACAATATTTAGAGTGAATTAATGTTCATGCGAGAACGTTCAATTTTTCATGCAAAACGATCGATGACCCGCGACCTGATGAAATTGCTCTGAGATGACCAAAATGGTCCGTTTTGAAAAAGTTCATCTTTCAACTAATTTTGACTCTCAGAGGTGGATCATCACTTTTGGATATAAAATGAGCATCGTTATCGCCATTTTCATGCTTCTAGGGAGCCAAAACTCAAGATTTGGCTCATGGTTAAAAGTGACTGAAAAGGCCCAAAATGCTCACTTCGAGGGCTTAAAACGTGTTTATTCACTGCGGGAAGAGATATAAACAATAGTTAGAGTGAATTAATGTTCATGCGAGAACGTTCAATTTTTCATGCAAAACGATCGATGACCCGCGACCTGATGAAATGACTCTGAGATGACCAAAATGGTCCGTTTTGAAATTTTTCATCTTTCAATTAATTTTGACTCTCAGAGGTTGATCATCACTTTTGGAGATAAAATGAGCATCGTTATCGTCATTTTCATGCTTCTAGGGAGCCAAAACTCAAGATTTGGCTTATGGTTAAAAGTGACTTAAAAGGACCCAAATGCTCACTTTGAGGGCTTAAAACGTGTTTATTCACTGCGGAAAGAGATATAAACAATATTTAGAGTGAATTAATGTTCATGCGAGAACGTTCAATTTTTCATGCAAAACGATCGATGACCCGCGACCTGATGAAATGACTCTGAGATGACCAAAATGTTTCGTCTTGAAAATTTTCATCTTTCAACTAATTTTGACTCTCAGAGGTGGATCATCACTTTTGGAGATAAAATGAGCATCGTTATCGTCATTTTCATGCTTCTAGGGAGCCAAAACTCAAGATTTGGCTTATGGTTAAAAGTGACTTAACAGGACCCAAATGCTCACTTCGAGGGCTTAAAAGGTGTTTATTCACTGCAGGAAGAGATATAAACAACATTTAGAGTAAATTATTGTTCATGCGAGAACGTTCAATTTTTCATGCAAAACGATCGATGACCCGCGACCTGATGAAATTGCTCTGAGATGACCAAAATGTTCCGTTTTGAAAAAGTTCATCTTTCAACTAATTTTGACTCTCAGAGGTGGATCATCACTTTTGGAGATAAAATGAGCATCGTTATCGTCATTTTCATGCTTCTAGGGAGCCAAAACTCAAGATTTGGCTTATGGTTAAAAGTGACTATAAAGGACCCAAATGCTCACTTCGAGGGCTTAAAACGTGTTTATTCACTGCGGGAAGAGATATAAACAATAGTTAGAGTGAATTAATGTTCATGCGAGAACGTTCAATTTTTCATGCAAAACGATCGATGACCCGCGACCTGATGAAATGACTCTGAGATGACCAAAATGTTCCGTTTTGAAAAAGTTCATCTTTCAACTAATTTTGACTCTCAGAGGTGGATCATCACTTTTGGAGATAAAATGAGCATCGTTATCGCCATTTTCATGCTTCTAGGGAGCCAAAACTCAAGATTTGGCTCATGGTTAAAAGTGACTGAAAAGGCCCAAAATGCTCACTTCGAGGGCTTAAAACGTGTTTATTCACTGCGGGAAGAGATATAAACAATAGTTAGAGTGAATTAATGTTCATGCGAGAACGTTCAATTTTTCATGCAAAACGATCGATGACCCGCGACCTGACGAAATGACTCTGAGATGACCAAAATGTTCCGTTTTGAAAATTTTCATCTTTCAACTAATTTTGACTCTCAGAGGTGGATCATCACTTTTGGAGATAAAATGAGCATCGTTATAGTCATTTTCATGCTTCTAGGGAGCCAAAACTCAAGATTTGGCTTATGGTTAAAAGTGACTTAAAAGGACCCAAATGCTCACTTTGAGGGCTTAAAACGTGTTTATTCACTGCAGAAAGAGATATAAACAATATTTAGAGTGAATTAATGTTCATGCGAGAACGTTCAATTTTTCATGCAAAACGATCGATGACCCGCGACCTGATGAAATTGCTCTGAGATGACCAAAATGGTCCGTTTTGAAAAAGTTCATCTTTCAACTAATTTTGACTCTCAGAGGTGGATCATCACTTTTGGATATAAAATGAGCATCGTTATCGTCATTTTCATGCTTCTAGGGAGCCAAAACTCAAGATTTGGCTCATGGTTAAAAGTGACTTAAAAGGCCCAAAATGCTCACTTCGAGGGCTTAAAACGTGTTTATTCACTGCCGGAAGAGATATAAACAATAGTTAGAGTGAATTAATGTTCATGCGAGAACGTTCAATTTTTCATGCAAAACAATCGATGACCCGCGACCTGATGAAATTGCTCTGAGATTACCAAAATGGTCCGTTTTGAAAAAGTTCATCTTTCAACTAATTTTGACTCTCAGAGGTGGATCATCACTTTTGGAGATAAAATGAGCATCGTTATCGCCATTTTCATGCTTCTAGGGAGCCAAAACTCAAGAATTGGCTCATGGTTAAAAGTGACTGAAAAGGCTCAAAATGCTCACTTCGAGGGCTTAAAACGTGTTTATTCACTGCGGGAAGAGATATAAACAATAGTTAGAGTGAATTAATGTTCATGCGAGAACGTTTAATTTTTCATGCAAAACGATCGATGACCCGCGACCTGATGAAATGACTCTGAGATGACCAAAATGTTCCGTTTTGAAAATTTTCATCTTTCAACTAATTTTGACTCTCAGAGGTGGATCATCACTTTTGGAGATAAAATGAGCTTCGTTATAGTCATTTTCATGCTTCTAGGGAGCCAAAACTCAAGATTTGGCTTATGGTTAAAAGTGACTTAAAAGGACCCAAATGCTCACTTCGAGGGCTTAAAACGTGTTTATTCACTGCAGGAAGAGATATAAACAACATTTAGAGTAAATTATTGTTCATGCGAGAACGTTCAATTTTTCATGCAAAACGATCGATGACCCGCGACCTGATGAAATTGCTCTGAGATGACCAAAATGGTCCGTGTTGAAAATTTTCATCTTTCAAATAATTTTGACTCTCAGAGGTTGATCATCACTTTTGGAGATAAAATGAGCATCGTTATCATCATTTTTATGCTTCTAGGGAGCCAAAACTCAAGATTTGGCTTATGGTTAAAAGTGACTTAAAAGGACCCAAATGCTCACTTTGAGGGCTTAAAACGTGTTTATTCACTGCGGAAAGAGATATAAACAATATTTAGAGTGAATTAATGTTCATGCGAGAACGTTCAATTTTTCATGCAAAACGATCGATGACCCGCGACCTGATGAAATGACTCTGAGATGACCAAAATGTCCGTTTTGAAAAAGTTCATCTTTCAACTAATTTTGACTCTCAGAGGTGGATCATCACTTTTGGAGATAAAATGAGCATCGTTATCGTCATTTTCATGCTTCTAGGGAGCCAAAACTCAAGATTTGGCTTATGGTTAAAAGTGATTATAAAGGACCCAAATGCTCACTTCGAGGGCTTAAAACGTGTTTATTCACTGCGGGAAGAGATATAAACAATAGTTAGAGTGAATTAATGTTCATGCGAGAACGTTCAATTTTTCATGCAAAACGATCGATGACCCACGACCTGATGAAATGACTCTGAGATGACCAAAATGTTTCGTTTTTTTAAAAAGTTCATCTTTCAACTAATTTTGACTCTCAGAGGTGGATCATCACTTTTGGAGATAAAATGAGCATCGTTATCGTCATTTTCATGCTTCTAGGGAGCCAAAACTCAAGATTTGGCTTATGGTTAAAAGTGACTATAATGGACCCAAATGCTCACTTCGAGGGCTTAAAACGTGTTTATTCACTGCGGGAAGAGATATAAACAATAGTTAGAGTGAATTAATGTTCATGCGAGAACGTTCAATTTTTCATGCAAAACGATCGATGACCCGCGACCTGATGAAATGACTCTGAGATGACCAAAATGTTCCGTTTTGAAAATTTTCATCTTTCAACTAATTTTGACTCTCAGAGGTGGATCATCACTTTTGGAGATAAAATGAGCATCGTTATAGTCATTTTCATGCTTCTAGGGAGCCAAAACTCAAGATTTGGCTTATGGTTAAAGTGACTTAAAAGGACACAAATGCTCACTTCGAGGGCTTAAAACGTGTTTATTCACTGCAGGAAGAGATATAAACAAAATTTAGAGTAAATTATTGTTCATGCGAGAACGTTCAATTTTTCATGCAAAACGATCGATGACCCGCGACTTGATGAAATTGCTCTGAGATGACCAAAATGGTCCGTTTTGAAATTTTTCATCTTTCAACTAATTTTGACTCTCAGAGGTTGATCATCACTTTTGGAGATAAAATGAGCATCGTTATCGTCATTTTCATGCTTCTAGGGAGCCAAAACTCAAGATTTGGCTTATGGTTAAAAGTGACTTAAAAGGACCCAAATGCTCACTTGGAGGGCTTAAAACGTGTTTATTCACTGCGGGAAGAGATATAAACAACATTTAGAGTAAATTATTGTTCATGCGAGAACGTTCAATTTTTCATGCAAAACGATCGATGACCCGCGACCTGATGAAATTACTCTGAGATGACCAAAATGGTCCGTTTTGAAAATTTTCATCTTTCAACTAATTTTGACTCTCAGAGGTTGATCATCACTTTTGGAGATAAAATGAGCATCGTTATCGTCATTTTCATGCTTCTAGGGAGCCAAAACTCAAGATTTGGCTTATGGTTAAAAGTGACTTAAAAGGACCCAAATGCTCACTTTGAGGGCTTAAAACGTGTTTATTCACTGCGGAAAGAGATATAAACAATATTTAGAGTGAATTAATGTTCATGCGAGAACGTTCAATTTTTCATGCAAAACGATCGATGACCCGCGACCTGATGAAATGACTCTGAGATGACCAAAATGTTTCGTCTTGAAAATTTTCATCTTTCAACTAATTTTGACTCTCAGAGGTGGATCATCACTTTTGGAGATAAAATTAGCATCGTTATCGTCATTTTCATGCTTCTAGGGAGCCAAAACTCAAGATTTGGCTTATGGTTAAAAGTGACTTAACAGGACCCAAATGCTCACTTCGAGGGCTTAAAACGTGTTTATTCACTGCAGGAAGAGATATAAACAACATTTAGACTAAATAATTGTTCATGCGAGAACGTTCAATTTTTCATGCAAAACGATCGATGACCCGCGACCTGATGAAATTGCTCTGAGATGACCAAAATGGTCCGTTTTGAAAATTTCCATCTTTCAACTAATTTTGACTCTCAGAGGTGGATCATCACTTTTGGAGATAAAATGAGCATCGTTATCGCCATTTTCATGCTTCTAGGGAGCCAAAACTCAAGATTTGGCTCATGGTTAAAAGTGACTGAAAAGGCCCAAAATGCTCACTTCGAGGGCTTAAAACATGTTTATTCACTGCGGGAAGAGATATAAACAATAGTTAGAGTGAATTAATGTTCATGCGAGAACGTTCAATTTTTCATGCAAAACGATCGATGACCCGCGACCTGATGAAATGACTCTGAGATGACCAAAATGGTCCGTTTTGAAATTTTTCATCTTTCAACTAATTTTGACTCTCAGAGGTTGATCATCACTTTTGGAGATAAAATGAGCATCGTTATCGTCATTTTCATGCTTCTAGGGAGCCAAAACTCAAGATTTGGCTTATGGTTAAAAGTGACTTAAAAGGACCCAAATGCTCACTTTGAGGGCTTAAAACGTGTTTATTCACTGCGGAAAGAGATATAAACAATATTTAGAGTGAATTAATGTTCATGCGAGAACGTTCAATTTTTCATGCAAAACGATCGATGACCCGCGACCTGATTAAATTGCTCTGAGATGACCAAAATGTTCCGTTTTGAAAAAGTTCATCTTTCAACTAATTTTGACTCTCAGAGGTGGATCATCACTTTTGGAGATAAAATGAGCATCGTTATCGTCATTTTCATGCTTCTAGGGAGCCAAAACTCAAGATTTGGCTTATGGTTAAAAGTGACTATAAAGGACCCAAATGCTCACTTCGAGGGCTTAAAACGTGTTTATTCACTGCGGGAAGAGATATAAACAATAGTTAGAGTGAATTAATGTTCATGCGAGAACGTTAAATTTTTCATGCAAAACGATCGATGACCCGCGACCTGATGAAATGACTCTGAGATGACCAAAATGTTCCGTTTTGAAAAAGTTCATCTTTCTACTAATTTTGACTCTCAGAGGTGGATCATCACTTTTGGAGATAAAATGAGCATCGTTATCGTCATTTTCATGCTTCTAGGGAGCCAAAACTCAAGATTTGGCTCATGGTTAAAAGTGACTGAAAAGGCCCAAAATGCTCACTTCGAGGGCTTAAAACGTGTTTATTCACTGCGGGAAGAAATATAAACAATAGTTAGAGTGAATTAATGTTCATGCGAGAACGTTCAATTTTTCATGCAAAACGATCGATGACCCGCGACCTGATGAAATGACTCTGAGATGACCAAAATGGTCCGTTTTGAAATTTTTCATCTTTCAACTAATTTTGACTCTCAGAGGTTGATCATCACTTTTGGAGATAAAATGAGCATCGTTATCGTCATTTTCATGCTTCAAGGGAGCCAAAACTCAAGATTTGGCTTATGGTTAAAAGTGACTTAAAAGGACCCAAATGCTCACTTCGAGGGCTTAAAACGTGTTTATTCACTGCAGGAAGAGATATAAACAACATTTAGAGTAAATTATTGTTCATGCGAGAACGTTCAATTTTTCATGCAAAACGATCGATGACCCGCGACCTGATGAAATTGCTCTGAGATGACCAAAATGGTCCGTTTTGAAAATTTTCATCTTTCAACTAATTTTGACTCTCAGAGGTTGATCATCACTTTTGGAGATAAAATGAGCATCGTTATCGTCATTTTCATGCTTCTAGGGAGCCAAAACTCAAGATTTGGCTTATGGTTAAAAGTGACTTAAAAGGACCCAAATGCTCACTTTGAGGGCTTAAAACGTGTTTATTCACTGCAGAAAGAGATATAAACAATATTTAGAGTGAATTAATGTTCATGCGAGAACGTTCAATTTTTCATGCAAAACGATCGATGACCCGCGACCTGATGAAATTGCTCTGAGATGACCAAAATGGTCCGTTTTGAAAAAGTTCATCTTTCAACTAATTTTGACTCTCAGAGGTGGATCATCACTTTTGGATATAAAATGAGCATCGTTATCGCCATTTTCATGCTTCTAGGGAGCCAAAACTCAAGATTTGGCTCATGGTTAAAATTGACTGAAAAGGCCCAAAATGCTCACTTCGAGGGCTTAAAACGTGTTTATTCACTGCGGGAAGAGATATAAACAATAGTTAGAGTGAATTAATGTTCATGCGAGAACGTTCAATTTTTCATGCAAAACGATCGATGACCCGCGACCTGATGAAATGACTCTGAGATGACCAAAATGGTCCGTTTTGAAATTTTTCATCTTTCAACTAATTTTGACTCTCAGAGGTTGATCATCACTTTTGGAGATAAAATGAGCATCGTTATCGTCATTTTCATGCTTCAAGGGAGCCAAAACTCAAGATTTGGCTTATGGTTAAAAGTGACTTAAAAGGACCCAAATGCTCACTTTGAGGGCTTAAAACGTTTTTATTCACTGCGGAAAGAGATATAAACAATATTTAGAGTGAATTAATGTTCATGCGAGAACGTTCAATTTTTCATGCAAAACGATCGATGACCCGCGACCTGATGAAATGACTCTGAGATGACCAAAATGTTCCGTTTTGAAAAAGTTCATCTTTCAACTAATTTTGACTCTCAGAGGTGGATCATCACTTTTGGAGATAAAATGAGCATCGTTATCGTCATTTTCATGCTTCTAGGGAGCCAAAACTCAAGATTTGGCTTATGGTTAAAAGTGACTTAAAAGGACCCAAATGTTCACATTGAGGGCTTAAAACGTGTTTATTCACTGCGGAGAGAGATATAAACAATATTTAGAGTGAAATAATGTTCATGCGAGAACGTTCAATTTTTCATGCAAAACGATCGATGACCCGCGACCTGATGAAATGACTCTGAGATGACCAAAATGTTCCGTTTTGAAAAAGTTCATCTTTCAACTAATTTTGACTCTCAGAGGTGGATCATCACTTTTGGAGATAAAATGAGCATCGTTATCGCCATTTTCATGCTTCTAGGGAGCCAAAACTCAAGATTTGGCTCATGGTTAAAAGTGACTGAAAAGGCCCAAAATGCTCACTTCGAGGGCTTAAAACGTGTTTATTCACTGCGGGAAGAAATATAAACAATAGTTAGAGTGAATTAATGTTCATGCGAGAACGTTCAATTTTTCATGCAAAACGATCGATGACCCGCGACCTGATGAAATGACTCTGAGATGACCAAAATGGTCCGTTTTGAAATTTTTCATCTTTCAACTAATTTTGACTCTCAGAGGTTGATCATCACTTTTGGAGATAAAATGAGCATCGTTATCGTCATTTTCATGCTTCAAGGGAGCCAAAACTCAAGATTTGGCGTATGGTTAAAAGTGACTTAAAAGGACCCAAATGCTCACTTCGAGGGCTTAAAACGTGTTTATTCACTGCAGGAAGAGATATAAACAACATTTAGAGTAAATTATTGTTCATGCGAGAACGTTCAATTTTTCATGCAAAACGATCGATGACCCGCGACCTGATGAAATTGCTCTGAGATGACCAAAATGGTCCGTTTTGAAAATTTTCATCTTTCAACTAATTTTGACTCTCAGAGGTTGATCATCACTTTTGGAGATAAAATGAGCATCGTTATCGTCATTTTCATGCTTCTAGTGAGCCAAAACTCAAGATTTGGCTTATGGTTAAAAGTGACTTAAAAGGACCCAAATGCTCACTTTGAGGGCTTAAAACGTGTTTATTCACTGCAGAAAGAGATATAAACAATATTTAGAGTGAATTAATGTTCATGCGAGATTGTTCAATTTTTCATGCAAAACGATCGATGACCCGCGACCTGATGAAATTGCTCTGAGATGACCAAAATGGTCCGTTTTGAAAAAGTTCATCTTTCAACTAATTTTGACTCTCAGAGGTGGATCATCACTTTTGGATATAAAATGAGCATCGTTATCGCCATTTTCATGCTTCTAGGGAGCCAAAACTCAAGATTTGGCTCATGGTTAAAAGTGACTGAAAAGGCCCAAAATGCTCACTTCGAGGGCTTAAAACGTGTTTATTCACTGCGGGAAGAAATATAAACAATAGTTAGAGTGAATTAATGTTCATGCGAGAACGTTCAATTTTTCATGCAAAACGATCGATGACCCGCGACCTGATGAAATGACTCTGAGATGACCAAAATGGTCCGTTTTGAAATTTTTCATCTTTCAACTAATTTTGACTCTCAGAGGTTGATCATCACTTTTGGAGATAAAATGAGCATCGTTATCGTCATTTTCATGCTTCAAGGGAGCCAAAACTCTAGATTTGGCTTATGGTTAAAAGTGACTTAAAAGGACCCAAATGCTCACTTTGAGGGCTTAAAACGTTTTTATTCACTGCGGAAAGAGATATAAACAATATTTAGAGTGAATTAATGTTCATGCGAGAACGTTCAATTTTTCATGCAAAACGATCCTGATGAAATGACTCTGAGATGACCAAAATGTTCCATTTTGAAAAAGTTCATCTTTCAACTAATTTTGACTCTCAGAGGTGGATCATCACTTTTGGAGATAAAATGAGCATCGTTATCGTCATTTTCATGCTTCTAGGGAGCCAAAACTCAAGATTTGGCTTATGGTTAAAAGTGACTTAAAAGGACCCAAATGTTCACATTGAGGGCTTAAAACGTGTTTATTCACTGCGGAGAGAGATATAAACAATATTTAGAGTGAATTAATGTTCATGCGAGAACGTTCAATTTTTCATGCAAAACGATCGATGACCCGCGACCTGATGAAATGACTCTGAGATGACCAAAATGTTCCGTTTTGAAAAAGTTCATCTTTCAACTAATTTTGACTCTCAGAGGTGGATCATCACTTTTGGAGATAAAATGAGCATCGTTATCGCCATTTTCATGCTTCTAGGGAGCCAAAACTCAAGATTTGGCTCATGGTTAAAAGTGACTGAAAAGGCCCAAAATGCTCACTTCGAGGGCTTAAAACGTGTTTATTCACTGCGGGAAGAGATATAAACAATAGTTAGAGTGAATTAATGTTCATGCGAGAACGTTCAATTTTTCATGCAAAACGATCGATGACCCGCGACCTGACGAAATGACTCTGAGATGACCAAAATGTTCCGTTTTGAAAATTTTCATCTTTCAACTAATTTTGACTCTCAGAGGTGGATCATCACTTTTGGAGATAAAATGAGCATCGTTATAGTCATTTTCATGCTTCTAGGGAGCCAAAACTCAAGATTTGGCTTATGGTTAAAAGTGACTTAAAAGGACCCAAATGCTCACTTCGAGGGCTTAAAACGTGTTTATTCACTGCAGGAAGAGATATAAACAACATTTAGAGTAAATTATTGTTCATGCGAGAACGTTCAATTTTTCATGCAAAACGATCGATGACCCGCGACCTGATGAAATTGCTCTGAGATGACCAAAATGGTCCGTTTTGAAAATTTTCATCTTTCAACTAATTTTGACTCTCAGAGGTTGATCATCACTTTTGGAGATAAAATGAGCATCGTTATCGTCATTTTCATGCTTCTAGGGAGCCAAAACTCAAGATTTGGCTTATGGTTAAAAGTGACTTAAAAGGACCCAAATGCTCACTTTGAGGGCTTAAAACGTGTTTATTCACTGCAGAAAGAGATATAAACAATATTTAGAGTGAATTAATGTTAATGCGAGAACGTTCAATTTTTCATGCAAAACGATCGATGACCCGCGACCTGATGAAATTGCTCTGAGATGACCAAAATGGTCCATTTTGAAAAAGTTCATCTTTCAACTAATTTTGACTCTCAGAGGTGGATCATCACTTTTGGATATAAAATGAGCATCGTTATCGCCATTTTCATGCTTCTAGGGAGCCAAAACTCAAGATTTGGCTCATGGTTAAAAGTGACTGAAAAGGCCCAAAATGCTCACTTCGAGGGCTTAAAACGTGTTTATTCACTGCGGGAAGAGATATAAACAATAGTTAGAGTGAATTAATGTTCATGCGAGAACGTTCAATTTTTCATGCAAAACGATCGATGACCCGCGACCTGATGAAATGACTCTGAGATGACCAAAATGGTCCTTTTTGAAATTTTTCATCTTTCAACTAATTTTGACTCTCAGAGGTTGATCATCACTTTTGGAGATAAAATGAGCATCGTTATCGTCATTTTCATGCTTCTAGGGAGCCAAAACTCAAGATTTGGCTTATGGTTAAAAGTGACTTGAAAGGACCCAAATGCTCACTTTGAGGGCTTAAAACGTGTTTATTCACTGCGGAAAGAGATATAAACAATATTTAGAGTGAATTAATGTTCATGCGAGGACGTTCAATTTTTCATGCAAAACGATCGATGACCCGCGACCTGATGAAATGACTCTGAGATGACCAAAATGTTCCGTTTTGAAAAAGTTCATCTTTCAACTAATTTTGACTCTCAGAGGTGGATCATCACTTTTGGAGATAAAATGAGCATCATTATCGTCATTTTCATGCTTCTAGGGAGCCAAAACTCAAGATTTGGCTTATGGTTAAAAGTGACTTAAAAGGACCCAAATGCTCACTTTGAGGGCTTAAAACGTGTTTATTCACTGCGGAGAGAGATATAAACAATATTTAGAGTGAATTAATGTTCATGCGAGAACGTTCAATTTTTCATGCAAAACGATCGATGACCCGCGACCTGATGAAATTGCTCTGAGATGACCAAAATGGTCCGTTTTGAAAATTTTCATCTTTCAACTAATTTTGACTCTCAGAGGTTGATCATCACTTTTGGAGATAAAATGAGCATCGTTATCGTCATTTTCATGCTTCTAGGGAGCCAAAACTCAAGATTTGGCTTATGGTTAAAAGTGACTTAAAAGGACCCAAATGCTCACTTCGAGGGCTTAAAACGTGTTTATTCACTGCAGGAAGAGATATAAACAACATTTAGAGTGAATTATTGTTCATGCGAGAACGTTCAATTTTTCATGCAAAACGATCGATGACCCGTGACCTGATGAAATGACTCTGAGATGACCAAAATGGTCCGTTTTGAAATTTTTCATCTTTCAACTAATTTTGACTCTCAGAGGTTGATCATCACTTTTGGAGATAAAATGAGCATCGTTATCGTCATTTTCATGCTTCTAGGGAGCCAAAACTCAAGATTTGGCTTATGGTTAAAAGTGACTTAAAAGGACCCAAATGCTCACTTTGAGGGCTTAAAACGTGTTTATTCACTGCGGAAAGAGATATAAACAATATTTAGAGTGAATTAATGTTCATGCGAGAACGTTCAATTTTTCATGCAAAACGATCGATGACCCGCGACCTGATGAAATGACTCTGAGATGACCAAAATGTTCCGTTTTGAAAAAGTTCATCTTTCAACTAATTTTGACTCTCAGAGGTGGATCATCACTTTTGGAGATAAAATGAGCATCGTTATCGTCATTTTCATGCTTCTAGGGAGCCAAAACTCAAGATTTGGCTCATGGTTAAAAGTGACTTAAAAGGCCCAAAATGCTCACTTCGAGGGCTTAAAACGTGTTTATTCACTGCCGGAAGAGATATAAACAATAGTTAGAGTGAATTAATGTTCATGCGAGAACGTTCAATTTTTCATGCAAAACAATCGATGACCCGCGACCTGATGAAATTGCTCTGAGATTACCAAAATGGTCCGTTTTGAAAAAGTTCATCTTTCAACTAATTTTGACTCTCAGAGGTGGATCATCACTTTTGGAGATAAAATGAGCATCGTTATCGCCATTTTCATGCTTCTAGGGAGCCAAAACTCAAGATTTGGCTTATGGTTAAAAGTGACTATAAAGGACCCAAATGCTCACTTCGAGGGCTTAAAACGTGTTTATTCACTGCGGGAAGAGATATAAACAACATTTAGAATAAATTATTGTTCATGCGAGAACGTTCAATTTTTCATGCAAAACGATCGATGACCCGCGACCTGATGAAATTGCTCTGAGATGACCAAAATGGTCCGTTTTGAAAATTTTCATCTTTCAAATAATTTTGACTCTCAGAGGTTGATCATCACTTTTGGAGATAAAATGAGCATCGTTATCGTCATTTTCATGCTTCTAGGGAGCCAAAACTCAAGATTTGGCTTATGGTTAAAAGTGACTTAAAAGGACCCAAATGCTCACTTTGAGGGCTTAAAACGTGTTTATTCACTGCGGAAAGAGATATAAACAATAGTTAGAGTGAATTAATGTTCATGCGAGAACGTTCAATTTTTCATGCAAAACGATCGATGACCCGCGACCTGATGAAATGACTCTGAGATGACCAAAATGTTCCGTTTTGAAAATTTTCATCTTTCAACTAATTTTGACTCTCAGAGGTGGATCATCACTTTTGGAGATAAAATGAGCATCGTTATCGTCATTTTCATGCTTCTAGGGAGCCAAAACTCAAGATTTGGCTTATGGTTAAAAGTGACTTAAAAGGACCCAAATGCTCACTTTGAGGGCTTAAAACGTGTTTATTCACTGCGGGAAGAGATATAAACAACATTTAGAATAAATTAATGTTCATGCGAGAACGTTCAATTTTTCATGCAAAACGATCGATGACCCGCGACCTGATGAAATGACTCTGAGATGACCAAAATGTTCCGTTTTGAAAAAGTTCATCTTTCAACTAATTTTGACTCTCAGAGGTGGATCATCACTTTTGGAGATAAAATGAGCATCGTTATCGTCATTTTCATGCTTCTAGGGAGCCAAAACTCAAGATTTGGCTTATGGTTAAAAGTGACTTAAAAGGACCCAAATGCTCACTTTGAGGGCTTAAAACGTGTTTATTCACTGCGGAAAGAGATATAAACAATAGTTAGAGTGAATTAATGTTCATGCGAGAACGTTCAATTTTTCATGCAAAACGATCGATGACCCGCGACCTGATGAAATGACTCTGAGATGACCAAAATGTTCCGTTTTGAAAATTTTCATCTTTCAACTAATTTTGACTCTCAGAGGTGGATCATCACTTTTGGAGATAAAATGAGCATCGTTATAGTCATTTTCATGCTTCTAGGGAGCCAAAACTCAAGATTTGGCTTATGGTTAAAAGTGACTTAAAAGGACACAAATGCTCACTTCGAGGGCTTAAAACGTGTTTATTCACTGCAGGAAGAGATATAAACAAAATTTAGAGTAAATTATTGTTCATGCGAGAACGTTCAATTTTTCATGCAAAACGATCGATGACCCGCGACCTGATGAAATTGCTCTGAGATGACCAAAATGGTCCGTTTTGAAATTTTTCATCTTTCAACTAATTTTGACTCTCAGAGGTTGATCATCACTTTTGGAGATAAAATGAGCATCATTATCGTCATTTTCATGCTTCTAGGGAGCCAAAACTCAAGATTTGGCTTATGGTTAAAAGTGACTTAAAAGGACCCAAATGCTCACTTGGAGGGCTTAAAACGTGTTTATTCACTGCGGGAAGAGATATAAACAACATTTAGAGTAAATTATTGTTCATGCGAGAACGTTCAATTTTTCATGCAAAACGATCGATGACCCGCGACCTGATGAAATTACTCTGAGATGACCAAAATGGTCCGTTTTGAAAATTTTCATCTTTCAACTAATTTTGACTCTCAGAGGTTGATCATCACTTTTGGAGATAAAATGAGCATCGTTATCGTCATTTTCATGCTTCTAGGGAGCCAAAACTCAAGATTTGGCTTATGGTTAAAAGTGACTTAAAAGGACCCAAATGCTCACTTTGAGGGCTTAAAACGTGTTTATTCACTGCGGAAAGAGATATAAACAATATTTAGAGTGAATTAATGTTCATGCGAGAACGTTCAATTTTTCATGCAAAACGATCGATGACCCGCGACCTGATGAAATGACTCTGAGATGACCAAAATGTTTCGTCTTGAAAATTTTCATCTTTCAACTAATTTTGACTCTCAGAGGTGGATCATCACTTTTGGAGATAAAATTAGCATCATTATCGTCATTTTCATGCTTCTAGGGAGCCAAAACTCAAGATTTGGCTTATGGTTAAAAGTGACTTAACAGGACCCAAATGCTCACTTCGAGGGCTTAAAACGTGTTTATTCACTGCAGGAAGAGATATAAACAACATTTAGACTAAATAATTGTTCATGCGAGAACGTTCAATTTTTCATGCAAAACGATCGATGACCCGCGACCTGATGAAATTGCTCTGAGATGACCAAAATGGTCCGTTTTGAAAATTTTCATCTTTCAACTAATTTTGACTCTCAGAGGTGGATCATCACTTTTGGAGATAAAATGAGCATCGTTATCGCCATTTTCATGCTTCTAGGGAGCCAAAACTCAAGATTTGGCTCATGGTTAAAAGTGACTGAAAAGGCCCAAAATGCTCACTTCGAGGGCTTAAAACATGTTTATTCACTGCGGGAAGAGATATAAACAATAGTTAGAGTGAATTAATGTTCATGCGAGAACGTTCAATTTTTCATGCAAAACGATCGATGACCCGCGACCTGATGAAATGACTCTGAGATGACCAAAATGGTCCGTTTTGAAATTTTTCATCTTTCAACTAATTTTGACTCTCAGAGGTTGATCATCACTTTTGGAGATAAAATGAGCATCGTTATCGTCATTTTCATGCTTCTAGGGAGCCAAAACTCAAGATTTGGCTTATGGTTAAAAGTGACTTAAAAGGACCCAAATGCTCACTTTGAGGGCTTAAAACGTGTTTATTCACTGCGGAAAGAGATATAAACATTATTTAGAGTGAATTAATGTTCATGCGAGAACGTTCAATTTTTCATGCAAAACGATCGATGACCCGCGACCTGATGAAATGACTCTGAGATGACCAAAATGTTCCGTTTTGAAAAAGTTCATCTTTCAACTAATTTTGACTCTCAGAGGTGGATCATCACTTTTGGAGATAAAATGAGCATCGTTATCGTCATTTTCATGCTTCTAGGGAGCCAAAACTCAAGATTTGGCTTATGGTTAAAAGTGACTATAAAGGACCCAAATGCTCACTTCGAGGGCTTAAAACGTGTTTATTCACTGCAGGAAGACATATAAACAACATTTAGAGTAAATTATTGTTCATGCGAGAACGTTCAATTTTTCATGCAAAACGATCGATGACCCGCGACCTGATGAAATTGCTCTGAGATGACCAAAATGGTCCGTTTTGAAAATTGTCATCTTTCAACTAATTTTGACTCTCAGAGGTTGATCATCACTTTTGGAGATAAAATGAGCATCGTTATCGTCATTTTCATGCTTCTAGGGAGCCAAAACTCAAGATTTGGCTTATGGTTAAAAGTGACTTAAAAGGACCCAAATGCTCACTTTGAGGGCTTAAAACGTGTTTATTCACTGCAGAAAGAGATATAAACAATATTTAGAGTGAATTAATGTTCATGCGAGAACGTTCAATTTTTCATGCAAAACGATCGATGACCCGCGACCTGATGAAACTGCTCTGAGATGACCAAAATGGTCCGTTTTGAAAAAGTTCATCTTTCAACTAATTTTGACTCTCAGAGGTGGATCATCACTTTTGGATATAAAATGAGCATCGTTATCGTCATTTTCATGCTTCTAGGGAGCCAAAACTCAAGATTTGGCTCATGGTTAAAAGTGACTGAAAAGGCCCAAAATGCTCACTTCGAGGGCTTAAAACGTGTTTATTCACTGCGGGAAGAGATATAAACAATAGTTAGAGTGAATTAATGTTCATGCAAGAACGTTCAATTTTTCATGCAAAACGATCGATGACCCGCGACCTGATGAAATGACTCTGAGATGACCAAAATGGTCAGTTTTGAAATTTTTCATCTTTCAACTAATTTTGACTCTCAGAGGTTGATCATCACTTTTGGAGATAAAATGAGCATCGTTATCGTCATTTTCATGCTTCTAGGGAGCCAAAACTCAAGATTTGGCTTATGGTTAAAAGTGACTTAAAAGGACCAAAATGCTCACTTTGAGGGCTTAAAACGTGTTTATTCACTGCGGAAAGAGATATAAACAATATTTAGAGTGAATTAATGTTCATGCGAGAACGTTCAATTTTTCATGCAAAACGATCGATGACCCGCGACCTGATGAAATGACTCTGAGATGACCAAAATGTTCCGTTTTGAAAAAGTTCATCTTTCAACTAATTTTGACTCTCAGAGGTGGATCATCACTTTTGGAGATAAAATGAGCATCGTTATCGTCATTTTCATGCTTCTAGGGAGCCAAAACTCAAGATTTGGCTTATGGTTAAAAGTGACTTAAAAGGACCCAAATGCTCACTTTGAGGGCTTAAAACGTGTTTATTCACTGCGGAGAGAGATATAAACAATATTTAGAGTGAATTAATGTTCATGCGAGAACGTTCAATTTTTCATGCAAAACGATCGATGACCCGCGACCTGATGAAATGACTCTGAGATGACCAAAATGTTCCGTTTTGAAAAAGTTCATCTTTCAACTAATTTTGACTCTCAGAGGTGGATCATCACTTTTGGAGATAAAATGAGCATCGTTATCGCCATTTTCATGCTTCTAGGGAGCCAAAACTCAAGATTTGGCTTATGGTTAAAAGTGACTTAAAAGGACCCAAATGCTCACTTTGAGGGCTTAAAACGTGTTTATTCACTGCAGAAAGAGATATAAACAATATTTAGAGTGAATTAATGTTCATGTGAGAACGTTCAATTTTTCATGCAAAACGATCGATGACCCGCGACCTGATGAAATTGCTCTGAGATGACCAAAATGGTCCGTTTTGAAAAAGTTCATCTTTCAACTAATTTTGACTCTCAGAGGTGGATCATCACTTTTGGATATAAAATGAGCATCGTTATCGCCATTTTCATGCTTCTAGGGAGCCAAAACTCAAGATTTGGCTCATGGTTAAAAGTGACTGAAAGGCCCGAAAATGCTCACTTCGAGGGCTTAAAACGTGTTTATTCACTGCGGGAAGAGATATAAACAATAGTTAGAGTGAATTAATGTTCATGCGAGAACGTTCAATTTTTCATGCAAAACGATCGATGACCCGCGACCTGATGAAATGACTCTGAGATGACCAAAATGGTCCGTTTTGAAATTTTTCATCTTTCAACTAATTTTGACTCTCAGAGGTTGATCATCACTTTTGGAGATAAAATGAGCATCGTTATCGTCATTTTCATGCTTCTAGGGAGCCAAAACTCAAGATTTGGCTTATGGTTAAAAGTGACTTAAAAGGACCCAAATGCTCACTTTGAGGGCTTAAAACGTGTTTATTCACTGAGGAAAGAGATATAAACAATATTTAGAGTGAATTAATGTTCATGCGAGAACGTTCAATTTTTCATGCAAAACGATCGATGACCCGCGACCTGATGAAATGACTCTGAGATGACCAAAATGTTCCGTTTTGAAAAAGTTCATCTTTTAACTAATTTTGACTCTCAGAGGTGGATCATCACTTTTGGAGATAAAATGAGCATCGTTATCGTCATTTTCATGCTTCTAGGGAGCCAAAACTCAAGATTTGGCTCATGGTTAAAAGTGACTTAAAAGGCCCAAAATGCTCACTTCGAGGGCTTAAAACGTGTTTATTCACTGCCGGAAGAGATATAAACAATAGTTAGAGTGAATTAATGTTCATGCGAGAACGTTCAATTTTTCATGCAAAACAATCGATGACCCGCGACCTGATGAAATTGCTCTGAGATTACCAAAATGGTCCGTTTTGAAAAAGTTCATCTTTCAACTAATTTTGACTCTCAGAGGTGGATCATCACTTTTGGAGATAAAATGAGCATCGTTATCGGCATTTTCATGCTTCTAGGGAGCCAAAACTCAAGAATTGGCTCATGGTTAAAAGTGACTGAAAAGGCTCAAAATGCTCACTTCGAGGGCTTAAAACGTGTTTATTCACTGCGGGAAGAGATATAAACAATAGTTAGAGTGAATTAATGTTCATGCGAGAACGTTCAATTTTTCATGCAAAACGATCGATGACCCGCGACCTGATGAAATGACTCTGAGATGACCAAAATGTTCCGTTTTGAAAATTTTCATCTTTCAACTAATTTTGACTCTCAGAGGTGGATCATCACTTTTGGAGATAAAATGAGCATCGTTATAGTCATTTTCATGCTTCTAGGGAGCCAAAACTCAAGATTTGGCTTATGGTTAAAAGTGACTTAAAAGGACCCAAATGCTCACTTCGAGGGCTTAAAACGTGTTTATTCACTGCAGGAAGAGATATAAACAACATTTAGAGTAAATTATTGTTCATGCGAGAACGTTCAATTTTTCATGCAAAACGATCGATGACCCGCGACCTGATGAAATTGCTCTGAGATGACCAAAATGGTCCGTTTTGAAAATTTTCATCTTTCAAATAATTTTGACTCTCAGAGGTTGATCATCAATTTTGGAGATAAAATGAGCATCGTTATCATCATTTTTATGCTTCTAGGGAGCCAAAACTCAAGATTTGGCTTATGGTTAAAAGTGACTTAAAAGGACCCAAATGCTCACTTTGAGGGCTTAAAACGTGTTTATTCACTGCGGAAAGAGATATAAACAATATTTAGAGTGAATTAATGTTCATGCGAGAACGTTCAATTTTTCATGCAAAACGATCGATGACCCGCGACCTGATGAAATGACTCTGAGATGACCAAAATGTCCGTTTTGAAAAAGTTCATCTTTCAACTAATTTTGACTCTCAGAGGTGGATCATCACTTTTGGAGATAAAATAAGCATCGTTATCGTCATTTTCATGCTTCTAGGGAGCCAAAACTCAAGATTTGGCTTATGGTTAAAAGTGACTATAAAGGACCCAAATGCTCACTTCGAGGGCTTAAAACGTGTTTATTCACTGCGGGAAGAGATATAAACAATAGTTAGAGTGAATTAATGTTCATGCGAGAACGTTCAATTTTTCATGCAAAACGATCGATGACCCGCGACCTGATGAAATGACTCTGAGATGACCAAAATGTTCCGTTTTGAAAATTTTCATCTTTCAACTAATTTTGACTCTCAGAGGTGGATCATCACTTTTGGAGATAAAATGAGCATCATTATAGTCATTTTCATGCTTCTAGGGAGCCAAAACTCAAGATTTGGCTTATGGTTAAAAGTGACTTAAAAGGACACAAATGCTCACTTCGAGGGCTTAAAACGTGTTTATTCACTGCAGGAAGAGATATAAACAAAATTTAGAGTAAATTATTGTTCATGCGAGAACGTTCAATTTATCATGCAAAACGATCGATGACCCGCGACCTGATGAAATTGCTCTGAGATGACCAAAATGGTCCGTTTTGAAATTTTTCATCTTTCAACTAATTTTGACTCTCAGAGGTTGATCATCACTTTTGGAGATAAAATGAGCATCGTTATCGTCATTTTTATGCTTCTAGGGAGCCAAAACTCAAGATTTGGCTTATGGTTAAAAGTGACTTAAAAGGACCCAAATGCTCACTTTGAGGGCTTAAAACGTGTTTATTCACTGCGGAAAGAGATATAAACAATATTTAGAGTGAATTAATGTTCATGCGAGAACGTTCAATTTTTCATGCAAAACGATCGATGACCCGCGACCTGATGAAATGACTCTGAGATGACCAAAATGTCCGTTTTGAAAAAGTTCATCTTTCAACTAATTTTGACTCTCAGAGGTTGATCATCACTTTTGGAGATAAAATGAGCATCGTTATCGTCATTTTCATGCTTCTAGGGAGCCAAAACTCAAGATTTGGCTTATGGTTAAAAGTGACTTAAAAGGACCCAAATGCTCACTTTGAGGGCTTAAAACGTGTTTATTCACTGCAGAAAGAGATATAAACAATATTTAGAGTGAATTAATGTTCATGCGAGAACGTTCAATTTTTCATGCAAAACGATCGATGACCCGCGACCTGATGAAACTGCTCTGAGATGACCAAAATGGTCCGTTTTGAAAAAGTTCATCTTTCAACTAATTTTGACTCTCAGAGGTGGATCATCACTTTTGGATATAAAATGAGCATCGTTATCGCCATTTTCATGCTTCTAGGGAGCCAAAACTCAAGATTTGGCTCATGGTTAAAAGTGACTGAAAAGGCCCAAAATGCTCACTTCGAGGGCTTAAAACGTGTTTATTCACTGCGGGAAGAGATATAAACAATAGTTAGAGTGAATTAATGTTCATGCAAGAACGTTCAATTTTTCATGCAAAACGATCGATGACCCGCGACCTGATGAAATGACTCTGAGATGACCAAAATGGTCCGTTTTGAAATTTTTCATCTTTCAACTAATTTTGACTCTCAGAGGTTGATCATCACTTTTGGAGATAAAATGAGCATCGTTATCGTCATTTTCATGCTTCTAGGGAGCCAAAACTCAAGATTTGGCTTATGGTTAAAAGTGACTTAAAAGGACCAAAATGCTCACTTTGAGGGCTTAAAACGTGTTTATTCACTGCGGAAAGAGATATAAACAATATTTAGAGTGAATTAATGTTCATGCGAGAACGTTCAATTTTTCATGCAAAACGATCGATGACCCGCGACCTGATGAAATGACTCTGAGATGACCAAAATGTTCCGTTTTGAAAAAGTTCATCTTTCAACTAATTTTGACTCTCAGAGGTGGATCATCACTTTTGGAGATAAAATGAGCATCGTTATCGTCATTTTCATGCTTCTAGGGAGCCAAAACTCAAGATTTGGCTTATGGTTAAAAGTGACTTAAAAGGACCCAAATGCTCACTTTGAGGGCTTAAAACGTGTTTATTCACTGCGGAGAGAGATATAAACAATATTTAGAGTGAATTAATGTTCATGCGAGAACGTTCAATTTTTCATGCAAAACGATCGATGACCCGCGACCTGATGAAATGACTCTGAGATGACCAAAATGTTCCGTTTTGAAAAAGTTCATCTTTCAACTAATTTTGACTCTCAGAGGTGGATCATCACTTTTGGAGATAAAATGAGCATCGTTATCGCCATTTTCATGCTTCTAGGGAGCCAAAACTCAAGATTTGGCTTATGGTTAAAAGTGACTTAAAAGGACCCAAATGCTCACTTTGAGGGCTTAAAACGTGTTTATTCACTGCAGAAAGAGATATAAACAATATTTAGAGTGAATTAATGTTCATGTGAGAACGTTCAATTTTTCATGCAAAACGATCGATGACCTGATGAAATTGCTCTGAGATGACCAAAATGGTCCGTTTTGAAAAAGTTCATCTTTCAACTAATTTTGACTCTCAGAGGTGGATCATCACTTTTGGATATAAAATTAGCATCGTTATCGCCATTTTCATGCTTCTAGGGAGCCAAAACTCAAGATTTGGCTCATGGTTAAAAGTGACTGAAAGGCCCGAAAATGCTCACTTCGAGGGCTTAAAACGTGTTTATTCACTGCGGGAAGAGATATAAACAATAGTTAGAGTGAATTAATGTTCATGCGAGAACGTTCAATTTTTCATGCAAAACGATCGATGACCCGCGACCTGATGAAATGACTCTGAGATGACCAAAATGGTCCGTTTTGAAATTTTTCATCTTTCAACTAATTTTGACTCTCAGAGGTTGATCATCACTTTTGGAGATAAAATGAGCATCGTTATCGTCATTTTCATGCTTCTAGGGAGCCAAAACTCAAGATTTGGCTTATGGTTAAAAGTGACTTAAAAGGACCCAAATGCTCACTTTGAGGGCTTAAAACGTGTTTATTCACTGCAGAAAGAGATATAAACAATATTTAGAGTGAATTAATGTTCATGCGAGAACGTTCAATTTTTCATGCAAAACGATCGATGACCCGCGACCTGATGAAATTGCTCTGAGATGACCAAAATGGTCCGTTTTGAAAAAGTTCATCTTTCAACTAATTTTGACTCTCAGAGGTGGATCATCACTTTTGGATATAAAATGAGCATCGTTATCGCCATTTTCATGCTTCTAGGGAGCCAAAACTCAAGATTTGGCTCATGGTTAAAAGTGACTGAAAAGGCCCAAAATGCTCACTTCGAGGGCTTAAAACGTGTTTATTCACTGCGGGAAGAGATATAAACAATAGTTAGAGTGAATTAATGTTCATGCGAGAACGTTCAATTTTTCATGCAAAACGATCGATGACCCGCGACCTGATGAAATGACTCTGAGATGACCAAAATGGTCCGTTTTGAAATTTTTCATCTTTCAACTAATTTTGACTCTCAGAGGTTGATCATCACTTTTGGAGATAAAATGAGCATCGTTATCGTCATTTTCATGCTTCAAGGGAGCCAAAACTCTAGATTTGGCTTATGGTTAAAAGTGACTTAAAAGGACCCAAATGCTCACTTTGAGGGCTTAAAACGTTTTTATTCACTGCGGAAAGAGATGTAAACAATATTTAGAGTGAATTAATGTTCATGCGAGAACGTTCAATTTTTCATGCAAAACGATCGATGACCCGCGACCTGATGAAATGACTCTGAGATGACCAAAATGTTCCGTTTTGAAAAAGTTCATCTTTCAACTAATTTTGACTCTCAGAGGTGGATCATCACTTTTGGAGATAAAATGAGCATCGTTATCGTCATTTTCATGCTTCTAGGGAGCCAAAACTCAAGATTTGGCTTATGGTTAAAAGTGACTTAAAAGGACCCAAATGTTCACATTGAGGGCTTAAAACGTGTTTATTCACTGCGGAGAGAGATATAAACAATATTTAGAGTGAATTAATGTTCATGCGAGAACGTTCAATTTTTCATGCAAAACGATCGATGACCCGCGACCTGATGAAATGACTCTGAGATGACCAAAATGTTCCGTTTTGAAAAAGTTCATCTTTCAACTAATTTTGACTCTCAGAGGTGGATCATCACTTTTGGAGATAAAATGAGCATCGTTATCGCCATTTTCATGCTTCTAGGGAGCCAAAACTCAAGATTTGGCTCATGGTTAAAAGTGACTGAAAAGGCCCAAAATGCTCACTTCGAGGGCTTAAAACGTGTTTATTCACTGCGGGAAGAGATATAAACAATAGTTAGAGTGAATTAATGTTCATGCGAGAACGTTCAATTTTTCATGCAAAACGATCGATGACCCGCGACCTGACGAAATGACTCTGAGATGACCAAAATGTTCCGTTTTGAAAATTTTCATCTTTCAACTAATTTTGACTCTCAGAGGTGGATCATCACTTTTGGAGATAAAATGAGCATCGTTATAGTCATTTTCATGCTTCTAGGGAGCCAAAACTCAAGATTTGGCTTATGGTTAAAAGTGACTTAAAAGGACCCAAATGCTCACTTCGAGGGCTTAAAACGTGTTTATTCACTGCAGGAAGAGATATAAACAACATTTAGAGTAAATTATTGTTCATGCGAGAACGTTCAATTTTTCATGCAAAACGATCGATGACCCGCGACCTGATGAAATTGCTCTGAGATGACCAAAATGGTCCGTTTTGAAAATTTTCATCTTTCAACTAATTTTGACTCTCAGAGGTTGATCATCACTTTTGGAGATAAAATGAGCATCGTTATCGTCATTTTCATGCTTCTAGGGAGCCAAAACTCAAGATTTGGCTTATGGTTAAAAGTGACTTAAAAGGACCCAAATGCTCACTTTGAGGGCTTAAAACGTGTTTATTCACTGCAGAAAGAGATATAAACAATATTTAGAGTGAATTAATGTTCATGCGAGAACGTTCAATTTTTCATGCAAAACGATCGATGACCCGCGACCTGATGAAATTGCTCTGAGATGACCAAAATGGTCCATTTTGAAAAAGTTCATCTTTCAACTAATTTTGACTCTCAGAGGTGGATCATCACTTTTGGATATAAAATGAGCATCGTTATCGCCATTTTCATGCTTCTAGGGAGCCAAAACTCAAGATTTGGCTCATGGTTAAAAGTGACTGAAAAGGCCCAAAATGCTCACTTCGAGGGCTTAAAACGTGTTTATTCACTGCGGGAAGAGATATAAACAATAGTTAGAGTGAATTAATGTTCATGCGAGAACGTTCAATTTTTCATGCAAAACGATCGATGACCCGCGACCTGATGAAATGACTCTGAGATGACCAAAATGGTCCGTTTTGAAATTTTTCATCTTTCAACTAATTTTGACTCTCAGAGGTTGATCATCACTTTTGGAGATAAAATGAGCATCGTTATCGTCATTTTCATGCTTCTAGGGAGCCAAAACTCAAGATTTGGCTTATGGTTAAAAGTGACTTAAAAGGACCCAAATGCTCACTTTGAGGGCTTAAAACGTGTTTATTCACTGCGGAAAGAGATATAAACAATATTTAGAGTGAATTAATGTTCATGCGAGAACGTTCAATTTTTCATGCAAAACGATCGATGACCCGCGACCTGATGAAATGACTCTGAGATGACCAAAATGTTCCGTTTTGAAAAAGTTCATCTTTCAACTAATTTTGACTCTCAGAGGTGGATCATCACTTTTGGAGATAAAATGAGCATCATTATCGTCATTTTCATGCTTCTAGGGAGCCAAAACTCAAGATTTGGCTTATGGTTAAAAGTGACTTAAAAGGACCCAAATGCTCACTTTGAGGGCTTAAAACGTGTTTATTCACTGCGGAGAGAGATATAAACAATATTTAGAGTGAATTAATGTTCATGCGAGAACGTTCAATTTTTCATGCAAAACGATCGATGACCCGCGACCTGATGAAATTGCTCTGAGATGACCAAAATGGTCCGTTTTGAAAATTTTCATCTTTCAACTAATTTTGACTCTCAGAGGTTGATCATCACTTTTGGAGATAAAATGAGCATCGTTATCGTCATTTTCATGCTTCTAGGGAGCCAAAACTCAAGATTTGGCTTATGGTTAAAAGTGACTTAAAAGGACCCAAATGCTCACTTCGAGGGCTTAAAACGTGTTTATTCACTGCAGGAAGAGATATAAACAACATTTAGAGTGAATTATTGTTCATGCGAGAACGTTCAATTTTTCATGCAAAACGATCGATGACCCGCGACCTGATTAAATGACTCTGAGATGACCAAAATGGTCCGTTTTGAAATTTTTCATCTTTCAACTAATTTTGACTCTCAGAGGTTGATCATCACTTTTGGAGATAAAATGAGCATCGTTATCGTCATTTTCATGCTTCTAGGGAGCCAAAACTCAAGATTTGGCTTATGGTTAAAAGTGACTTAAAAGGACCCAAATGCTCACTTTGAGGGCTTAAAACGTGTTTATTCACTGCGGAAAGAGATATAAACAATATTTAGAGTGAATTAATGTTCATGCGAGAACGTTCAATTTTTCATGCAAAACGATCGATGACCCGCGACCTGATGAAATGACTCTGAGATGACCAAAATGTTCCGTTTTGAAAAAGTTCATCTTTCAACTAATTTTGACTCTCAGAGGTGGATCATCACTTTTGGAGATAAAATGAGCATCGTTATCGTCATTTTCATGCTTCTAGGGAGCCAAAACTCAAGATTTGGCTCATGGTTAAAAGTGACTTAAAAGGACCCAAATGCTCACTTTGAGGGCTTAAAACGTGTTTATTCACTGCGGAAAGAGATATAAACAATATTTAGAGTGAATTAATGTTCATGCGAGAACGTTCAATTTTTCATGCAAAACGATCGATGACCCGCGACCTGATGAAATGACTCTGAGATGACCAAAATGTCCGTTTTGAAAAAGTTCATCTTTCAACTAATTTTGACTCTCAGAGGTGGATCATCACTTTTGGAGATAAAATAAGCATCGTTATCGTCATTTTCATGCTTCTAGGGAGCCAAAACTCAAGATTTGGCTTATGGTTAAAAGTGACTTAAAAGGACACAAATGCTCACTTCGAGGGCTTAAAACGTGTTTATTCACTGCAGGAAGAGATATAAACAAAATTTAGAGTAAATTATTGTTCATGCGAGAACGTTCAATTTATCATGCAAAACGATCGATGACCCGCGACCTGATGAAATTGCTCTGAGATGACCAAAATGGTCCGTTTTGAAATTTTTCATCTTTCAACTAATTTTGACTCTCAGAGGTTGATCATCACTTTTGGAGATAAAATGAGCATCGTTATCGTCATTTTTATGCTTCTAGGGAGCCAAAACTCAAGATTTGGCTTATGGTTAAAAGTGACTTAAAAGGACCCAAATGCTCACTTTGAGGGCTTAAAACGTGTTTATTCACTGCGGAAAGAGATATAAACAATATTTAGAGTGAATTAATGTTCATGCGAGAACGTTCAATTTTTCATGCAAAACGATCGATGACCCGCGACCTGATGAAATGACTCTGAGATGACCAAAATGTCCGTTTTGAAAAAGTTCATCTTTCAACTAATTTTGACTCTCAGAGGTGGATCATCACTTTTGGAGATAAAAAAAGCATCGTTATCGTCATTTTCATGCTTCTAGGGAGCCAAAACTCAAGATTTGGCTTATGGTTAAAAGTGACTATAAAGGACCCAAATGCTCACTTTGAGGGCTTAAAACGTGTTTATTCACTGCAGAAAGAGATATAAACAATATTTAGAGTGAATTAATGTTCATGCGAGAACGTTCAATTTTTCATGCAAAACGATCGATGACCCGCGACCTGATGAAACTGCTCTGAGATGACCAAAATGGTCCGTTTTGAAAAAGTTCATCTTTCAACTAATTTTGACTCTCAGAGGTGGATCATCACTTTTGGATATAAAATGAGCATCGTTATCGCCATTTTCATGCTTCTAGGGAGCCAAAACTCAAGATTTGGCTCATGGTTAAAAGTGACTGAAAAGGCCCAAAATGCTCACTTCGAGGGCTTAAAACGTGTTTATTCACTGCGGGAAGAGATATAAACAATAGTTAGAGTGAATTAATGTTCATGCAAGAACGTTCAATTTTTCATGCAAAACGATCGATGACCCGCGACCTGATGAAATGACTCTGAGATGACCAAAATGGTCCGTTTTGAAATTTTTCATCTTTCAACTAATTTTGACTCTCAGAGGTTGATCATCACTTTTGGAGATAAAATGAGCATCGTTATCGTCATTTTCATGCTTCTAGGGAGCCAAAACTCAAGATTTGGCTTATGGTTAAAAGTGACTTAAAAGGACCAAAATGCTCACTTTGAGGGCTTAAAACGTGTTTATTCACTGCGGAAAGAGATATAAACAATATTTAGAGTGAATTAATGTTCATGCGAGAACGTTCAATTTTTCATGCAAAACGATCGATGACCCGCGACCTGATGAAATGACTCTGAGATGACCAAAATGTTCCGTTTTGAAAAAGTTCATCTTTCAACTAATTTTGACTCTCAGAGGTGGATCATCACTTTTGGAGATAAAATGAGCATCGTTATCGTCATTTTCATGCTTCTAGGGAGCCAAAACTCAAGATTTGGCTTATGGTTAAAAGTGACTTAAAAGGACCCAAATGCTCACTTTGAGGGCTTAAAATGTGTTTATTCACTGCGGAGAGAGATATAAACAATATTTAGAGTGAATTAATGTTCATGCGAGAACGTTCAATTTTTCATGCAAAACGATCGATGACCCGCGACCTGATGAAATGACTCTGAGATGACCAAAATGTTCCGTTTTGAAAAAGTTCATCTTTCAACTAATTTTGACTCTCAGAGGTGGATCATCACTTTTGGAGATAAAATGAGCATCGTTATCGTCATTTTCATGCTTCTAGGGAGCCAAAACTCAAGATTTGGCTTATGGTTAAAAGTGACTTAAAAGGACCCAAATGCTCACTTTGAGGGCTTAAAACGTGTTTATTCACTGCAGAAAGAGATATAAACAATATTTAGAGTGAATTAATGTTCATGCGAGAACGTTCAATTTTTCATGCAAAACGATCGATGACCCGCGACCTGATGAAATTGCTCTGAGATGACCAAAATGGTCCGTTTTGAAAAAGTTCATCTTTCAACTAATTTTGACTCTCAGAGGTGGATCATCACTTTTGGATATAAAATGAGCATCGTTATCGCCATTTTCATGCTTCTAGGGAGCCAAAACTCAAGATTTGGCTCATGGTTAAAAGTGACTGAAAAGGCCCAAAATGCTCACTTCGAGGGCTTAAAACGTGTTTATTCACTGCGGGAAGAGATATAAACAATAGTTAGAGTGAATTAATGTTCATGCGAGAACGTTCAATTTTTCATGCAAAACGATCGATGACCCGCGACCTGATGAAATGACTCTGAGATGACCAAAATGGTCCGTTTTGAAATTTTTCATCTTTCAACTAATTTTGACTCTCAGAGGTTGATCATCACTTTTGGAGATAAAATGAGCATCGTTATCGTCATTTTCATGCTTCAAGGGAGCCAAAACTCTAGATTTGGCTTATGGTTAAAAGTGACTTAAAAGGACCCAAATGCTCACTTTGAGGGCTTAAAACGTTTTTATTCACTGCGGAAAGAGATATAAACAATATTTAGAGTGAATTAATGTTCATGCGAGAACGTTCAATTTTTCATGCAAAACGATCGATGACCCGCGACCTGATGAAATGACTCTGAGATGACCAAAATGTTCCGTTTTGAAAAAGTTCATCTTTCAACTAATTTTGACTCTCACAGGTGGATCATCACTTTTGGAGATAAAATGAGCATCGTTATCGTCATTTTCATGCTTCTAGGGAGCCAAAACTCAAGATTTGGCTTATGGTTAAAAGTGACTTAAAAGGACCCAAATGTTCACATTGAGGGCTTAAAACGTGTTTATTCACTGCGGAGAGAGATATAAACAATATTTAGAGTGAATTAATGTTCATGCGAGAACGTTCAATTTTTCATGCAAAACGATCGATGACCCGCGACCTGATGAAATGACTCTGAGATGACCAAAATGTTCCGTTTTGAAAAAGTTCATCTTTCAACTAATTTTGACTCTCAGAGGTGGATCATCACTTTTGGAGATAAAATGAGCATCGTTATCGCCATTTTCATGCTTCTAGGGAGCCAAAACTCAAGATTTGGCTCATGGTTAAAAGTGACTGAAAAGGCCCAAAATGCTCACTTCGAGGGCTTAAAACGTGTTTATTCACTGCGGGAAGAGATATAAACAATAGTTAGAGTGAATTAATGTTCATGCGAGAACGTTCAATTTTTCATGCAAAACGATCGATGACCCGCGACCTGACGAAATGACTCTGAGATGACCAAAATGTTCCGTTTTGAAAATTTTCATCTTTCAACTAATTTTGACTCTCAGAGGTTGATCATCACTTTTGGAGATAAAATGAGCATCGTTATCGTCATTTTCATGCTTCTAGGGAGCCAAAACTCAAGATTTGGCTTATGGTTAAAAGTGACTTAAAAGGACCCAAATGCTCACTTTGAGGGCTTAAAACGTGTTTATTCACTGCAGAAAGAGATATAAACAATATTTAGAGTGAATTAATGTTCATGCGAGAACGTTCAATTTTTCATGCAAAACGATCGATGACCCGCGACCTGATGAAATGACTCTGAGATGACCAAAATGTCCGTTTTGAAAAAGTTCATCTTTCAACTAATTTTGACTCTCAGAGGTGGATCATCACTTTTGGAGATAAAATAAGCATCGTTATCGTCATTTTCATGCTTCTAGGGAGCCAAAACTCAAGATTTGGCTTATGGTTAAAAGTGACTTAAAAGGACACAAATGCTCACTTCGAGGGCTTAAAACGTGTTTATTCACTGCAGGAAGAGATATAAACAAAATTTAGAGTAAATTATTGTTCATGCGAGAACGTTCAATTTATCATGCAAAACGATCGATGACCCGCGACCTGATGAAATTGCTCTGAGATGACCAAAATGGTCCGTTTTGAAATTTTTCATCTTTCAACTAATTTTGACTCTCAGAGGTTGATCATCACTTTTGGAGATAAAATGAGCATCGTTATCGTCATTTTTATGCTTCTAGGGAGCCAAAACTCAAGATTTGGCTTATGGTTAAAAGTGACTTAAAAGGACCCAAATGCTCACTTTGAGGGCTTAAAACGTGTTTATTCACTGCGGAAAGAGATATAAACAATATTTAGAGTGAATTAATGTTCATGCGAGAACGTTCAATTTTTCATGCAAAACGATCGATGACCCGCGACCTGATGAAATGACTCTGAGATGACCAAAATGTCCGTTTTGAAAAAGTTCATCTTTCAACTAATTTTGACTCTCAGAGGTGGATCATCACTTTTGGAGATAAAAAAAGCATCGTTATCGTCATTTTCATGCTTCTAGGGAGCCAAAACTCAAGATTTGGCTTATGGTTAAAAGTGACTATAAAGGACCCAAATGCTCACTTTGAGGGCTTAAAACGTGTTTATTCACTGCAGAAAGAGATATAAACAATATTTAGAGTGAATTAATGTTCATGCGAGAACGTTCAATTTTTCATGCAAAACGATCGATGACCCGCGACCTGATGAAACTGCTCTGAGATGACCAAAATGGTCCGTTTTGAAAAAGTTCATCTTTCAACTAATTTTGACTCTCAGAGGTGGATCATCACTTTTGGATATAAAATGAGCATCGTTATCGCCATTTTCATGCTTCTAGGGAGCCAAAACTCAAGATTTGGCTCATGGTTAAAAGTGACTGAAAAGGCCCAAAATGCTCACTTCGAGGGCTTAAAACGTGTTTATTCACTGCGGGAAGAGATATAAACAATAGTTAGAGTGAATTAATGTTCATGCAAGAACGTTCAATTTTTCATGCAAAACGATCGATGACCCGCGACCTGATGAAATGACTCTGAGATGACCAAAATGGTCCGTTTTGAAATTTTTCATCTTTCAACTAATTTTGACTCTCAGAGGTTGATCATCACTTTTGGAGATAAAATGAGCATCGTTATCGTCATTTTCATGCTTCTAGGGAGCCAAAACTCAAGATTTGGCTTATGGTTAAAAGTGACTTAAAAGGACCAAAATGCTCACTTTGAGGGCTTAAAACGTGTTTATTCACTGCGGAAAGAGATATAAACAATATTTAGAGTGAATTAATGTTCATGCGAGAACGTTCAATTTTTCATGCAAAACGATCGATGACCCGCGACCTGATGAAATGACTCTGAGATGACCAAAATGTTCCGTTTTGAAAAAGTTCATCTTTCAACTAATTTTGACTCTCAGAGGTGGATCATCACTTTTGGAGATAAAATGAGCATCGTTATCGTCATTTTCATGCTTCTAGGGAGCCAAAACTCAAGATTTGGCTTATGGTTAAAAGTGACTTAAAAGGACCCAAATGCTCACTTTGAGGGCTTAAAATGTGTTTATTCACTGCGGAGAGAGATATAAACAATATTTAGAGTGAATTAATGTTCATGCGAGAACGTTCAATTTTTCATGCAAAACGATCGATGACCCGCGACCTGATGAAATGACTCTGAGATGACCAAAATGTTCCGTTTTGAAAAAGTTCATCTTTCAACTAATTTTGACTCTCAGAGGTGGATCATCACTTTTGGAGATAAAATGAGCATCGTTATCGTCATTTTCATGCTTCTAGGGAGCCAAAACTCAAGATTTGGCTTATGGTTAAAAGTGACTTAAAAGGACCCAAATGCTCACTTTGAGGGCTTAAAACGTGTTTATTCACTGCAGAAAGAGATATAAACAATATTTAGAGTGAATTAATGTTCATGCGAGAACGTTCAATTTTTCATGCAAAACGATCGATGACCCGCGACCTGATGAAATTGCTCTGAGATGACCAAAATGGTCCGTTTTGAAAAAGTTCATCTTTCAACTAATTTTGACTCTCAGAGGTGGATCATCACTTTTGGATATAAAATGAGCATCGTTATCGCCATTTTCATGCTTCTAGGGAGCCAAAACTCAAGATTTGGCTCATGGTTAAAAGTGACTGAAAAGGCCCAAAATGCTCACTTCGAGGGCTTAAAACGTGTTTATTCACTGCGGGAAGAGATATAAACAATAGTTAGAGTGAATTAATGTTCATGCGAGAACGTTCAATTTTTCATGCAAAACGATCGATGACCCGCGACCTGATGAAATGACTCTGAGATGACCAAAATGGTCCGTTTTGAAATTTTTCATCTTTCAACTAATTTTGACTCTCAGAGGTTGATCATCACTTTTGGAGATAAAATGAGCATCGTTATCGTCATTTTCATGCTTCAAGGGAGCCAAAACTCTAGATTTGGCTTATGGTTAAAAGTGACTTAAAAGGACCCAAATGCTCACTTTGAGGGCTTAAAACGTTTTTATTCACTGCGGAAAGAGATATAAACAATATTTAGAGTGAATTAATGTTCATGCGAGAACGTTCAATTTTTCATGCAAAACGATCGATGACCCGCGACCTGATGAAATGACTCTGAGATGACCAAAATGTTCCGTTTTGAAAAAGTTCATCTTTCAACTAATTTTGACTCTCACAGGTGGATCATCACTTTTGGAGATAAAATGAGCATCGTTATCGTCATTTTCATGCTTCTAGGGAGCCAAAACTCAAGATTTGGCTTATGGTTAAAAGTGACTTAAAAGGACCCAAATGTTCACATTGAGGGCTTAAAACGTGTTTATTCACTGCGGAGAGAGATATAAACAATATTTAGAGTGAATTAATGTTCATGCGAGAACGTTCAATTTTTCATGCAAAACGATCGATGACCCGCGACCTGATGAAATGACTCTGAGATGACCAAAATGTTCCGTTTTGAAAAAGTTCATCTTTCAACTAATTTTGACTCTCAGAGGTGGATCATCACTTTTGGAGATAAAATGAGCATCGTTATCGCCATTTTCATGCTTCTAGGGAGCCAAAACTCAAGATTTGGCTCATGGTTAAAAGTGACTGAAAAGGCCCAAAATGCTCACTTCGAGGGCTTAAAACGTGTTTATTCACTGCGGGAAGAGATATAAACAATAGTTAGAGTGAATTAATGTTCATGCGAGAACGTTCAATTTTTCATGCAAAACGATCGATGACCCGCGACCTGACGAAATGACTCTGAGATGACCAAAATGTTCCGTTTTGAAAATTTTCATCTTTCAACTAATTTTGACTCTCAGAGGTTGATCATCACTTTTGGAGATAAAATGAGCATCGTTATCGTCATTTTCATGCTTCTAGGGAGCCAAAACTCAAGATTTGGCTTATGGTTAAAAGTGACTTAAAAGGACCCAAATGCTCACTTTGAGGGCTTAAAACGTGTTTATTCACTGCAGAAAGAGATATAAACAATATTTAGAGTGAATTAATGTTCATGCGAGAACGTTCAATTTTTCATGCAAAACGATCGATGACCCGCGACCTGATGAAATTGCTCTGAGATGACCAAAATGGTCCATTTTGAAAAAGTTCATCTTTCAACTAATTTTGACTCTCAGAGGTGGATCATCACTTTTGGATATAAAATGAGCATCGTTATCGCCATTTTCATGCTTCTAGGGAGCCAAAACTCAAGATTTGGCTCATGGTTAAAAGTGACTGAAAAGGCCCAAAATGCTCACTTCGAGGGCTTAAAACGTGTTTATTCACTGCCGGAAGAGATATAAACAATAGTTAGAGTGAATTAATGTTCATGCGAGAACGTTCAATTTTTCATGCAAAACAATCAATGACCCGCGACCTGATGAAATTGCTCTGAGATTACCAAAATGGTCCGTTTTGAAAATTTTCATCTTTCAAATAATTTTGACTCTCAGAGGTTGATCATCACTTTTGGAGATAAAATGAGCATCGTTATCGTCATTTTCATGCTTCTAGGGAGCCAAAACTCAAGATTTGGCTTATGGTTAAAAGTGACTATAAAGGACCCAAATGCTCACTTCGAGGGCTTAAAACGTGTTTATTCACTGCGGGAAGAGATATAAACAATAGTTAGAGTGAATTAATGTTCATGCGAGAACGTTCAATTTTTCATGCAAAACGATCGATGACCCGCGACCTGATGAAATGACTCTGAGATTACCAAAATGTTCCGTTTTGAAAATTTTCATCTTTCAACTAATTTTGACTCTCAGAGGTGGATCATCACTTTTGGAGATAAAATGAGCATCGTTATCGTCATTTTCATGCTTCTAGGGAGCCAAAACTCAAGATTTGGCTTATGGTTAAAAGTGACTTAAAAGGACCCAAATGCTCACTTTGAGGGCTTAAAACATGTTTATTCACTGCGGAAAGAGATATAAACAATATTTAGAGTGAATTAATGTTCATGCGAGAACGTTCAATTTTTCATGCAAAACGATCGATGACCCGCGACCTGATGAAATGACTCTGAGATGACCAAAATGTTCCGTTTTGAAAAAGTTCATCTTTCAACTAATTTTGACTCTCAGAGGTGGATCATCACTTTTGGAGATAAAATGAGCATCGTTATCGTCATTTTCATGCTTCTAGGGAGCCAAAACTCAAGATTTGGCTTATGGTTAAAAGTGACTTAAAAGGACCCAAATGCTCACTTTGAGGGCTTAAAACGTGTTTATTCACTGCGGAAAGAGATATAAACAATAGTTAGAGTGAATTAATGTTCATGCGAGAACGTTCAATTTTTCATGCAAAACGATCGATGACCCGCGACCTGATGAAATGACTCTGAGATGACCAAAATGTCCGTTTTGAAAAAGTTCATCTTTCAACTAATTTTGACTCTCAGAGGTGGATCATCACTTTTGGAAATAAAATAAGCATCGTTATCGTCATTTTCATGCTTCTAGGGAGCCAAAACTCAAGATTTGGCTTATGGTTAAAAGTGACTATAAAGGACCCAAATGCTCACTTCGAGGGCTTAAAACGTGTTTATTCACTGCGGGAAGGAATATAAACAATAGTTAGAGTGAATTAATGTTCATGCGAGAACGTTCAATTTTTCATGCAAAACGATCGATGACCCGCGACCTGATGAAATGACTCTGAGATGACCAAAATGTTCCGTTTTGAAAATTTTCATCTTTCAACTAATTTTGACTCTCAGAGGTGGATCATCACTTTTGGAGATAAAATGAGCATCATTATAGTCATTTTCATGCTTCTAGGGAGCCAAAACTCAAGATTTGGCTTATGGTTAAAAGTGACTTAAAAGGACACAAATGCTCACTTCGAGGGCTTAAAACGTGTTTATTCACTGCAGGAAGAGATATAAACAAAATTTAGAGTAAATTATTGTTCATGGGAGAACGTTCAATTTATCATGCAAAACGATCGATGACCCGCGACCTGATGAAATTGCTCTGAGATGACCAAAATGGTCCGTTTTGAAATTTTTCATCTTTCAACTAATTTTGACTCTCAGAGGTTGATCATCACTTTTGGAGATAAAATGAGCATCGTTATCGTCATTTTTATGCTTCTAGGGAGCCAAAACTCAAGATTTGGCTTATGGTTAAAAGTGACTTAAAAGGACCCAAATGCTCACTTTGAGGGCTTAAAACGTGTTTATTCACTGCGGAAAGAGATATAAACAATATTTAGAGTGAATTAATGTTCATGCGAGAACGTTCAGTTTTTCATGCAAAACGATCGATGACCCGCGACCTGATGAAATGACTCTGAGATGACCAAAATGTCCGTTTTGAAAAAGTTCATCTTTCAACTAATTTTGACTCTCAGAGGTGGATCATCACTTTTGGAGATAAAAAAAGCATCGTTATCGTCATTTTCATGCTTCTAGGGAGCCAAAACTCAAGATTTGGCTTATGGTTAAAAGTGACTATAAAGGACCCAAATGCTCACTTCGAGGGCTTAAAACGTGTTTATTCACTGCAGGAAGACATATAAACAACATTTAGAGTAAATTATTGTTCATGCGAGAACGTTCAATTTTTCATGCAAAACGATCGATGACCCGCGACCTGATGAAATTGCTCTGAGATGACCAAAATGGTCCGTTTTGAAAATTTTCATCTTTCAACTAATTTTGACTCTCAGAGGTTGATCATCACTTTTGGAGATAAAATGAGCATCGTTATCGTCATTTTCATGCTTCTAGGGAGCCAAAACTCAAGATTTGGCTTATGGTTAAAAGTGACTTAAAAGGACCCAAATGCTCACTTTGAGGGCTTAAAACGTGTTTATTCACTGCAGAAAGAGATATAAACAATATTTAGAGTGAATTAATGTTCATGCGAGAACGTTCAATTTTTCATGCAAAACGATCGATGACCCGCGACCTGATGAAACTGCTCTGAGATGACCAAAATGGTCCGTTTTGAAAAAGTTCATCTTTCAACTAATTTTGACTCTCAGAGGTGGATCATCACTTTTGGATATAAAATGAGCATCGTTATCGCCATTTTCATGCTTCTAGGGAGCCAAAACTCAAGATTTGGCTCATGGTTAAAAGTGACTGAAAAGGCCCAAAATGCTCACTTCGAGGGCTTAAAACGTGTTTATTCACTGCGGGAAGAGATATAAACAATAGTTAGAGTGAATTAATGTTCATGCAAGAACGTTCAATTTTTCATGCAAAACGATCGATGACCCGCGACCTGATGAAATGACTCTGAGATGACCAAAATGGTCCGTTTTGACATTTTTCATCTTTCAACTAATTTTGACTCTCAGAGGTTGATCATCACTTTTGGAGATAAAATGAGCATCGTTATCGTCATTTTCATGCTTCTAGGGAGCCAAAACTCAAGATTTGGCTTATGGTTAAAAGTGACTTAAAAGGACCAAAATGCTCACTTTGAGGGCTTAAAACGTGTTTATTCACTGCGGAAAGAGATATAAACAATATTTAGAGTGAATTAATGTTCATGCGAGAACGTTCAATTTTTCATGCAAAACGATCGATGACCCGCGACCTGATGAAATGACTCTGAGATGACCAAAATGTTCCGTTTTGAAAAAGTTCATCTTTCAACTAATTTTGACTCTCAGAGGTGGATCATCACTTTTGGAGATAAAATGAGCATCGTTATCGTCATTTTCATGCTTCTAGGGAGCCAAAACTCAAGATTTGGCTTATGGTTAAAAGTGACTTAAAAGGACCCAAATGCTCACTTTGAGGGCTTAAAATGTGTTTATTCACTGCGGAGAGAGATATAAACAATATTTAGAGTGAATTAATGTTCATGCGAGAACGTTCAATTTTTCATGCAAAACGATCGATGACCCGCGACCTGATGAAATGACTCTGAGATGACCAAAATGTTCCGTTTTGAAAAAGTTCATCTTTCAACTAATTTTGACTCTCAGAGGTGGATCATCACTTTTGGAGATAAAATGAGCATCGTTATCGCCATTTTCATGCTTCTAGGGAGCCAAAACTCAAGATTTGGCTTATGGTTAAAAGTGACTTAAAAGGACCCAAATGCTCACTTTGAGGGCTTAAAACGTGTTTATTCACTGCAGAAAGAGATATAAACAATATTTAGAGTGAATTAATGTTCATGTGAGAACGTTCAATTTTTCATGCAAAACGATCGATGACCCGCGACCTGATGAAATTGCTCTGAGATGACCAAAATGGTCCGTTTTGAAAAAGTTCATCTTTCAACTAATTTTGACTCTCAGAGGTGGATCATCACTTTTGGATATAAAATGAGCATCGTTATCGCCATTTTCATGCTTCTAGGGAGCCAAAACTCAAGATTTGGCTCATGGTTAAAAGTGACTGAAAGGCCCGAAAATGCTCACTTCGAGGGCTTAAAACGTGTTTATTCACTGCGGGAAGAGATATAAACAATAGTTAGAGTGAATTAATGTTCATGCGAGAACGTTCAATTTTTCATGCAAAACGATCGATGACCCGCGACCTGATGAAATGACTCTGAGATGACCAAAATGGTCCGTTTTGAAATTTTTCATCTTTCAACTAATTTTGACTCTCAGAGGTTGATCATCACTTTTGGAGATAAAATGAGCATCGTTATCGTCATTTTCATGCTTCTAGGGAGCCAAAACTCAAGATTTGGCTTATGGTTAAAAGTGACTTAAAAGGACCCAAATGCTCACTTTGAGGGCTTAAAACGTGTTTATTCACTGCAGAAAGAGATATAAACAATATTTAGAGTGAATTAATGTTCATGCGAGAACGTTCAATTTTTCATGCAAAACGATCGATGACCCGCGACCTGATGAAATTGCTCTGAGATGACCAAAATGGTCCGTTTTGAAAAAGTTCATCTTTCAACTAATTTTGACTCTCAGAGGTGGATCATCACTTTTGGATATAAAATGAGCATCGTTATCGCCATTTTCATGCTTCTAGGGAGCCAAAACTCAAGATTTGGCTCATGGTTAAAAGTGACTGAAAAGGCCCAAAATGCTCACTTCGAGGGCTTAAAACGTGTTTATTCACTGCGGGAAGAGATATAAACAATAGTTAGAGTGAATTAATGTTCATGCGAGAACGTTCAATTTTTCATGCAAAACGATCGATGACCCGCGACCTGATGAAATGACTCTGAGATGACCAAAATGGTCCGTTTTGAAATTTTTCATCTTTCAACTAATTTTGACTCTCAGAGGTTGATCATCACTTTTGGAGATAAAATGAGCATCGTTATCGTCATTTTCATGCTTCAAGGGAGCCAAAACTCTAGATTTGGCTTATGGTTAAAAGTGACTTAAAAGGACCCAAATGCTCACTTTGAGGGCTTAAAACGTTTTTATTCACTGCGGAAAGAGATATAAACAATATTTAGAGTGAATTAATGTTCATGCGAGAACGTTCAATTTTTCATGCAAAACGATCGATGACCCGCGACCTGATGAAATGACTCTGAGATGACCAAAATGTTCCGTTTTGAAAAAGTTCATCTTTCAACTAATTTTGACTCTCAGAGGTGGATCATCACTTTTGGAGATAAAATGAGCATCGTTATCGTCATTTTCATGCTTCTAGGGAGCCAAAACTCAAGATTTGGCTTATGGTTAAAAGTGACTTAAAAGGACCCAAATGTTCACATTGAGGGCTTAAAACGTGTTTATTCACTGCGGAGAGAGATATAAACAATATTTAGAGTGAATTAATGTTCATGCGAGAACGTTCAATTTTTCATGCAAAACGATCGATGACCCGCGACCTGATGAAATGACTCTGAGATGACCAAAATGTTCCGTTTTGAAAAAGTTCATCTTTCAACTAATTTTGACTCTCAGAGGTGGATCATCACTTTTGGAGATAAAATGAGCATCGTTATCGCCATTTTCATGCTTCTAGGGAGCCAAAACTCAAGATTTGGCTCATGGTTAAAAGTGACTGAAAAGGCCCAAAATGCTCACTTCGAGGGCTTAAAACGTGTTTATTCACTGCGGGAAGAGATATAAACAATAGTTAGAGTGAATTAATGTTCATGCGAGAACGTTCAATTTTTCATGCAAAACGATCGATGACCCGCGACCTGACGAAATGACTCTGAGATGACCAAAATGTTCCGTTTTGAAAATTTTCATCTTTCAACTAATTTTGACTCTCAGAGGTGGATCATCACTTTTGGAGATAAAATGAGCATCGTTATAGTCATTTTCATGCTTCTAGGGAGCCAAAACTCAAGATTTGGCTTATGGTTAAAAGTGACTTAAAAGGACCCAAATGCTCACTTCGAGGGCTTAAAACGTGTTTATTCACTGCAGGAAGAGATATAAACAACATTTAGAGTAAATTATTGTTCATGCGAGAACGTTCAATTTTTCATGCAAAACGATCGATGACCCGCGACCTGATGAAATTGCTCTGAGATGACCAAAATGGTCCGTTTTGAAAATTTTCATCTTTCAACTAATTTTGACTCTCAGAGGTTGATCATCACTTTTGGAGATAAAATGAGCATCGTTATCGTCATTTTCATGCTTCTAGGGAGCCAAAACTCAAGATTTGGCTTATGGTTAAAAGTGACTTAAAAGGACCCAAATGCTCACTTTGAGGGCTTAAAACGTGTTTATTCACTGCAGAAAGAGATATAAACAATATTTAGAGTGAATTAATGTTCATGCGAGAACGTTCAATTTTTCATGCAAAACGATCGATGACCCGCGACCTGATGAAATTGCTCTGAGATGACCAAAATGGTCCATTTTGAAAAAGTTCATCTTTCAACTAATTTTGACTCTCAGAGGTGGATCATCACTTTTGGATATAAAATGAGCATCGTTATCGCCATTTTCATGCTTCTAGGGAGCCAAAACTCAAGATTTGGCTCATGGTTAAAAGTGACTGAAAAGGCCCAAAATGCTCACTTCGAGGGCTTAAAACGTGTTTATTCACTGCGGGAAGAGATATAAACAATAGTTAGAGTGAATTAATGTTCATGCGAGAACGTTCAATTTTTCATGCAAAACGATCGATGACCCGCGACCTGATGAAATGACTCTGAGATGACCAAAATGGTCCGTTTTGAAATTTTTCATCTTTCAACTAATTTTGACTCTCAGAGGTTGATCATCACTTTTGGAGATAAAATGAGCATCGTTATCGTCATTTTCATGCTTCTAGGGAGCCAAAACTCAAGATTTGGCTTATGGTTAAAAGTGACTTAAAAGGACCCAAATGCTCACTTTGAGGGCTTAAAACGTGTTTATTCACTGCGGAAAGAGATATAAACAATATTTAGAGTGAATTAATGTTCATGCGAGAACGTTCAATTTTTCATGCAAAACGATCGATGACCCGCGACCTGATGAAATGACTCTGAGATGACCAAAATGTTCCGTTTTGAAAAAGTTCATCTTTCAACTAATTTTGACTCTCAGAGGTGGATCATCACTTTTGGAGATAAAATGAGCATCATTATCGTCATTTTCATGCTTCTAGGGAGCCAAAACTCAAGATTTGGCTTATGGTTAAAAGTGACTTAAAAGGACCCAAATGCTCACTTTGAGGGCTTAAAACGTGTTTATTCACTGCGGAGAGAGATATAAACAATATTTAGAGTGAATTAATGTTCATGCGAGAACGTTCAATTTTTCATGCAAAACAATCGATGACCCGCGACCTGATGAAATTGCTCTGAGATTACCAAAATGGTCCGTTTTGAAAATTTTCATCTTTCAACTAATTTTGACTCTCAGAGGTTGATCATCACTTTTGGAGATAAAATGAGCATCGTTATCGTCATTTTCATGCTTCTAGGGAGCCAAAACTCAAGATTTGGCTTATGGTTAAAAGTGACTTAAAAGGACCCAAATGCTCACTTCGAGGGCTTAAAACGTGTTTATTCACTGCAGGAAGAGATATAAACAACATTTAGAGTGAATTATTGTTCATGCGAGAACGTTCAATTTTTCATGCAAAACGATCGATGACCCGCGACCTGATGAAATGACTCTGAGATGACCAAAATGGTCCGTTTTGAATTTTTTTATCTTTCAACTAATTTTGACTCTCAGAGGTTGATCATCACTTTTGGAGATAAAATGAGCATCGTTATCGTCATTTTCATGCTTCTAGGGAGCCAAAACTCAAGATTTGGCTTATGGTTAAAAGTGACTTAAAAGGACCCAAATGCTCACTTTGAGGGCTTAAAACGTGTTTATTCACTGCGGAAAGAGATATAAACAATATTTAGAGTGAATTAATGTTCATGCGAGAACGTTCAATTTTTCATGCAAAACGATCGATGACCCGCGACCTGATGAAATGACTCTGAGATGACCAAAATGTTCCGTTTTGAAAAAGTTCATCTTTCAACTAATTTTGACTCTCAGAGGTGGATCATCACTTTTGGAGATAAAATGAGCATCGTTATCGTCATTTTCATGCTTCTAGGGAGCCAAAACTCAAGATTTGGCTCATGGTTAAAAGTGACTTAAAAGGCCCAAAATGCTCACTTCGAGGGCTTAAAACGTGTTTATTCACTGCCGGAAGAGATATAAACAATAGTTAGAGTGAATTAATGTTCATGCGAGAACGTTCAATTTTTCATGCAAAACAATCGATGACCCGCGACCTGATGAAATTGCTCTGAGATTACCAAAATGGTCCGTTTTGAAAAAGTTCATCTTTCAACTAATTTTGACTCTCAGAGGTGGATCATCACTTTTGGAGATAAAATGAGCATCGTTATCGCCATTTTCATGCTTCTAGGGAGCCAAAACTCAAGATTTGGCTTATGGTTAAAAGTGACTATAAAGGACCCAAATGCTCACTTCGAGGGCTTAAAACGTGTTTATTCACTGCGGGAAGAGATATAAACAACATTTAGAATAAATTATTGTTCATGCGAGAACGTTCAATTTTTCATGCAAAACGATCGATGACCCGCGACCTGATGAAATTGCTCTGAGATGACCAAAATGGTCCGTTTTGAAAATTTTCATCTTTCAAATAATTTTGACTCTCAGAGGTTGATCATCACTTTTGGAGATAAAATGAGCATCGTTATCGTCATTTTCATGCTTCTAGGGAGCCAAAACTCAAGATTTGGCTTATGGTTAAAAGTGACTATAAAGGACCCAAATGCTCACTTTGAGGGCTTAAAACATGTTTATTCACTGCGGAAAGAGATATAAACAATATTTAGAGTGAATTAATGTTCATGCGAGAACGTTCAATTTTTCATGCAAAACGATCGATGACCCGCGACCTGATGAAATGACTCTGAGATGACCAAAATGTTCCGTTTTGAAAAAGTTCATCTTTCAACTAATTTTGACTCTCAGAGGTGGATCATCACTTTTGGAGATAAAATGAGCATCGTTATCGTCATTTTCATGCTTCTAGGGAGCCAAAACTCAAGATTTGGCTTATGGTTAAAAGTGACTTAAAAGGACCCAAATGCTCACTTTGAGGGCTTAAAACGTGTTTATTCACTGCGGAAAGAGATATAAACAATAGTTAGAGTGAATTAATGTTCATGCGAGAACGTTCAATTTTTCATGCAAAACGATCGATGACCCGCGACCTGATGAAATGACTCTGAGATGACCAAAATGTTCCGTTTTGAAAATTTTCATCTTTCAACTAATTTTGACTCTCAGAGGTGGATCATCACTTTTGGAGATAAAATGAGCATCGTAATAGTCATTTTCATGCTTCTAGGGAGCCAAAACTCAAGATTTGGCTTATGGTTAAAAGTGACTTAAAAGGACACAAATGCTCACTTCGAGGGCTTAAAACGTGTTTATTCACTGCAGGAAGAGATATAAACAAAATTTAGAGTAAATTATTGTTCATGCGAGAACGTTCAATTTTTCATGCAAAACGATCGATGACCCGCGACCTGATGAAATTGCTCTGAGATGACCAAAATGGTCCGTTTTGAAATTTTTCATCTTTCAACTAATTTTGACTCTCAGAGGTTGATCATCACTTTTGGAGATAAAATGAGCATCATTATCGTCATTTTCATGCTTCTAGGGAGCCAAAACTCAAGATTTGGCTTATGGTTAAAAGTGACTTAAAAGGACCCAAATGCTCACTTGGAGGGCTTAAAACGTGTTTATTCACTGCGGGAAGAGATATAAACAACATTTAGAGTAAATTATTGTTCATGCGAGAACGTTCAATTTTTCATGCAAAACGATCGATGACCCGCGACCTGATGAAATTACTCTGAGATGACCAAAATGGTCCGTTTTGAAAATTTTCATCTTTCAACTAATTTTGACTCTCAGAGGTTGATCATCACTTTTGGAGATAAAATGAGCATCGTTATCGTCATTTTCATGCTTCTAGGGAGCCAAAACTCAAGATTTGGCTTATGGTTAAAAGTGACTTAAAAGGACCCAAATGCTCACTTTGAGGGCTTAAAACGTGTTTATTCACTGCGGAAAGAGATATAAACAATATTTAGAGTGAATTAATGTTCATGCGAGAACGTTCAATTTTTCATGCAAAACGATCGATGACCCGCGACCTGATGAAATGACTCTGAGATGACCAAAATGTTTCGTCTTGAAAATTTTCATCTTTCAACTAATTTTGACTCTCAGAGGTGGATCATCACTTTTGGAGATAAAATTAGCATCATTATCGTCATTTTCATGCTTCTAGGGAGCCAAAACTCAAGATTTGGCTCATGGTTAAAAGTGACTTAACAGGACCCAAATGCTCACTTCGAGGGCTTAAAACGTGTTTATTCACTGCAGGAAGAGATGTAAACAACATTTAGACTAAATAATTGTTCATGCGAGAACGTTCAATTTTTCATGCAAAACGATCGATGACCCGCGACCTGATGAAATTGCTCTGAGATGACCAAAATGGTCCGTTTTGAAAATTTTCATCTTTCAACTAATTTTGACTCTCAGAGGTGGATCATCACTTTTGGAGATAAAATGAGCATCGTTATCGCCATTTTCATGCTTCTAGGGAGCCAAAACTCAAGATTTGGCTCATGGTTAAAAGTGACTGAAAAGGCCCAAAATGCTCACTTCGAGGGCTTAAAACATGTTTATTCACTGCGGGAAGAGATATAAACAATAGTTAGAGTGAATTAATGTTCATGCGAGAACGTTTAATTTTTCATGCAAAACGATCGATGACCCGCGACCTGATGAAATGACTCTGAGATGACCAAAATGGTCCGTTTTGAAATTTTTCATCTTTCAACTAATTTTGACTCTCAGAGGTTGATCATCACTTTTGGAGATAAAATGAGCATCGTTATCGTCATTTTCATGCTTCTAGGGAGCCAAAACTCAAGATTTGGCTTATGGTTAAAAGTGACTTAAAAGGACCCAAATGCTCACTTTGAGGGCTTAAAACGTGTTTATTCACTGCGGAAAGAGATATAAACATTATTTAGAGTGAATTAATGTTCATGCGAGAACGTTCAATTTTTCATGCAAAACGATCGATGACCCGCGACCTGATGAAATGACTCTGAGATGACCAAAATGTTCCGTTTTGAAAAAGTTCATCTTTCAACTAATTTTGACTCTCAGAGGTGGATCATCACTTTTGGAGATAAAATGAGCATCGTTATCGTCATTTTCATGCTTCTAGGGAGCCAAAACTCAAGATTTGGCTTATGGTTAAAAGTGACTATAAAGGACCCAAATGCTCACTTCGAGGGCTTAAAACGTGTTTATTCACTGCAGGAAGACATATAAACAACATTTAGAGTAAATTATTGTTCATGCGAGAACGTTCAATTTTTCATGCAAAACGATCGATGACCCGCGACCTGATGAAATTGCTCTGAGATGACCAAAATGGTCCGTTTTGAAAATTTTCATCTTTCAACTAATTTTGACTCTCAGAGGTTGATCATCACTTTTGGAGATAAAATGAGCATCGTTATCGTCATTTTCATGCTTCTAGGGAGCCAAAACTCAAGATTTGGCTTATGGTAAAAAGTGACTTAAAAGGACCCAAATGCTCACTTTGAGGGCTTAAAACGTGTTTATTCACTGCAGAAAGAGATATAAACAATATTTAGAGTGAATTAATGTTCATGCGAGAACGTTCAATTTTTCATGCAAAACGATCGATGACCCGCGACCTGATGAAACTGCTCTGAGATGACCAAAATGGTCCGTTTTGAAAAAGTTCATCTTTCAACTAATTTTGACTCTCAGAGGTGGATCATCACTTTTGGATATAAAATGAGCATCGTTATCGCCATTTTCATGCTTCTAGGGAGCCAAAACTCAAGATTTGGCTCATGGTTAAAAGTGACTGAAAAGGCCCAAAATGCTCACTTCGAGGGCTTAAAACGTGTTTATTCACTGCGGGAAGAGATATAAACAATAGTTAGAGTGAATTAATGTTCATGCAAGAACGTTCAATTTTTCATGCAAAACGATCGATGACCCGCGACCTGATGAAATGACTCTGAGATGACCAAAATGGTCCGTTTTGAAATTTTTCATCTTTCAACTAATTTTGACTCTCAGAGGTTGATCATCACTTTTGGAGATAAAATGAGCATCGTTATCGTCATTTTCATGCTTCTAGGGAGCCAAAACTCAAGATTTGGCTTATGGTTAAAAGTGACTTAAAAGGACCAAAATGCTCACTTTGAGGGCTTAAAACGTGTTTATTCACTGCGGAAAGAGATATAAACAATATTTAGAGTGAATTAATGTTCATGCGAGAACGTTCAATTTTTCATGCAAAACGATCGATGACCCGCGACCTGATGAAATGACTCTGAGATGACCAAAATGTTCCGTTTTGAAAAAGTTCATCTTTCAACTAATTTTGACTCTCAGAGGTGGATCATCACTTTTGGAGATAAAATGAGCATCGTTATCGTCATTTTCATGCTTCTAGGGAGCCAAAACTCAAGATTTGGCTTATGGTTAAAAGTGACTTAAAAGGACCCAAATGCTCACTTTGAGGGCTTAAAACGTGTTTATTCACTGCGGAGAGAGATATAAACAATATTTAGAGTGAATTAATGTTCATGCGAGAACGTTCAATTTTTCATGCAAAACGATCGATGACCCGCGACCTGATGAAATGACTCTGAGATGACCAAAATGTTCCGTTTTGAAAAAGTTCATCTTTCAACTAATTTTGACTCTCAGAGGTGGATCATCACTTTTGGAGATAAAATGAGCATCGTTATCGCCATTTTCATGCTTCTAGGGAGCCAAAACTCAAGATTTGGCTTATGGTTAAAATTGACTTAAAAGGACCCAAATGCTCACTTTGAGGGCTTAAAACGTGTTTATTCACTGCAGAAAGAGATATAAACAATATTTAGAGTGAATTAATGTTCATGTGAGAACGTTCAATTTTTCATGCAAAACGATCGATGACCCGCGACCTGATGAAATTGCTCTGAGATGACCAAAATGGTCCGTTTTGAAAAAGTTCATCTTTCAACTAATTTTGACTCTCAGAGGTGGATCATCACTTTTGGATATAAAATGAGCATCGTTATCGCCATTTTCATGCTTCTAGGGAGCCAAAACTCAAGATTTGGCTCATGGTTAAAAGTGACTGAAAGGCCCGAAAATGCTCACTTCGAGGGCTTAAAACGTGTTTATTCACTGCGGGAAGAGATATAAACAATAGTTAGAGTGAATTAATGTTCATGCGAGAACGTTCAATTTTTCATGCAAAACGATCGATGACCCGCGACCTGATGAAATGACTCTGAGATGACCAAAATGGTCCGTTTTGAAATTTTTCATCTTTCAACTAATTTTGACTCTCAGAGGTTGATCATCACTTTTGGAGATAAAATGAGCATCGTTATCGTCATTTTCATGCTTCTAGGGAGCCAAAACTCAAGATTTGGCTTATGGTTAAAAGTGACTTAAAAGGACCCAAATGCTCACTTTGAGGGCTTAAAACGTGTTTATTCACTGAGGAAAGAGATATAAACAATATTTAGAGTGAATTAATGTTCATGCGAGAACGTTCAATTTTTCATGCAAAACGATCGATGACCCGCGACCTGATGAAATGACTCTGAGATGACCAAAATGTTCCGTTTTGAAAAAGTTCATCTTTTAACTAATTTTGACTCTCAGAGGTGGATCATCACTTTTGGAGATGAAATGAGCATCGTTATCGTAATTTTCATGCTTCTAGGGAGCCAAAACTCAAGATTTGGCTCATGGTTAAAAGTGACTTAAAAGGCCCAAAATGCTCACTTCGAGGGCTTAAAACGTGTTTATTCACTGCCGGAAGAGATATAAACAATAGTTAGAGTGAATTAATGTTCATGCGAGAACGTTCAATTTTTCATGCAAAACAATCGATGACCCGCGACCTGATGAAATTGCTCTGAGATTACCAAAATGGTCCGTTTTGAAAAAGTTCATCTTTCAACTAATTTTGACTCTCAGAGGTGGATCATCACTTTTGGAGATAAAATGAGCATCGTTATCGTCATTTTCATGCTTCTAGGGAGCCAAAACTCAAGATTTGGCTCATGGTTAAAAGTGACTTAAAAGGCCCAAAATGCTCACTTCGAGGGCTTAAAACGTGTTTATTCACTGCCGGAAGAGATATAAACAATAGTTAGAGTGAATTAATGTTCATGCGAGAACGTTCAATTTTTCATGCAAAACAATCGATGACCCGCGACCTGATGAAATTGCTCTGAGATTACCAAAATGGTCCGTTTTGAAAAAGTTCATCTTTCAACTAATTTTGACTCTCAGAGGTGGATCATCACTTTTGGAGATAAAATGAGCATCGTTATCGCCATTTTCATGCTTCTAGGGAGCCAAAACTCAAGAATTGGCTCATGGTTAAAAGTGACTGAAAAGGCTCAAAATGCTCACTTCGAGGGCTTAAAACGTGTTTATTCACTGCGGGAAGAGATATAAACAATAGTTAGAGTGAATTAATGTTCATGCGAGAACGTTCAATTTTTCATGCAAAACGATCGATGACCCGCGACCTGATGAAATGACTCTGAGATGACCAAAATGTTCCGTTTTGAAAATTTTCATCTTTCAACTAATTTTGACTCTCAGAGGTGGATCATCACTTTTGGAGATAAAATGAGCATCGTTATAGTCATTTTCATGCTTCTAGGGAGCCAAAACTCAAGATTTGGCTTATGGTTAAAAGTGACTTAAAAGGACCCAAATGCTCACTTCGAGGGCTTAAAACGTGTTTATTCACTGCAGGAAGAGATATAAACAACATTTAGAGTAAATTATTGTTCATGCGAGAACGTTCAATTTTTCATGCAAAACGATCGATGACCCGCGACCTGATGAAATTGCTCTGAGATGACCAAAATGGTCCGTTTTGAAAATTTTCATCTTTCAAATAATTTTGACTCTCAGAGGTTGATCATCAATTTTGGAGATAAAATGAGCATCGTTATCATCATTTTTATGCTTCTAGGGAGCCAAAACTCAAGATTTGGCTTATGGTTAAAAGTGACTTAAAAGGACCCAAATGCTCACTTTGAGGGCTTAAAACGTGTTTATTCACTGCGGAAAGAGATATAAACAATATTTAGAGTGAATTAATGTTCATGCGAGAACGTTCAATTTTTCATGCAAAACGATCGATGACCCGCGACCTGATGAAATGACTCTGAGATGACCAAAATGTCCGTTTTGAAAAAGTTCATCTTTCAACTAATTTTGACTCTCAGAGGTGGATCATCACTTTTGGAGATAAAATAAGCATCGTTATCGTCATTTTCATGCTTCTAGGGAGCCAAAACTCAAGATTTGGCTTATGGTTAAAAGTGACTATAAAGGACCCAAATGCTCACTTCGAGGGCTTAAAACGTGTTCATTCACTGCGGGAAGAGATATAAACAATAGTTAGAGTGAATTAATGTTCATGCGAGAACGTTCAATTTTTCATGCAAAACGATCGATGACCCGCGACCTGATGAAATGACTCTGAGATGACCAAAATGTTCCGTTTTGAAAATTTTCATCTTTCAACTAATTTTGACTCTCAGAGGTGGATCATCACTTTTGGAGATAAAATGAGCATCATTATAGTCATTTTCATGCTTCTAGGGAGCCAAAACTCAAGATTTGGCTTATGGTTAAAAGTGACTTAAAAGGACCCAAATGCTCACTTGGAGGGCTTAAAACGTGTTTATTCACTGCGGGAAGAGATATAAACAACATTTAGAGTAAATTATTGTTCATGCGAGAACGTTCAATTTCTCATGCAAAACAATCGATGACCCGCGACCTGATGAAATTACTCTGAGATGACCAAAATGGTCCGTTTTGAAAATTTTCATCTTTCAACTAATTTTGACTCTCAGAGGTTGATCATCACTTTTGGAGATAAAATGAGCATCGTTATCGTCATTTTCATGCTTCTAGGGAGCCAAAACTCAAGATTTGGCTTATGGTTAAAAGTGACTTAAAAGGACCCAAATGCTCACTTTGAGGGCTTAACACGTGTTTATTCACTGCGGAAAGAGATATAAACAATATTTAGAGTGAATTAATGTTCATGCGAGAATGTTCAATTTTTCATGCAAAACGATCGATGACCCGCGACCTGATGAAATGACTCTGAGATGACCAAAATGTTTCGTCTTGAAAATTTTCATCTTTCAACTAATTTTGACTCTCAGAGGTGGATCATCACTTTTGGAGATAAAATGAGCATCGTTATAGTCATTTTCATGCTTCTAGGGAGCCAAAACTCAAGATTTGGCTTATGGTTAAAAGTGACTTAAAAGGACCCAAATGCTCACTTCGAGGGCTTAAAACGTGTTTATTCACTGCAGGAAGAGATATAAACAACATTTAGAGTAAATTATTGTTCATGCGAGAACGTTCAATTTTTCATGCAAAACGATCGATGACCCGCGACCTGATGAAATTGCTCTGAGATGACCAAAATGTCCGTTTTGAAAAAGTTCATCTTTCAACTAATTTTGACTCTCAGAGGTGGATCATCAATTTTGGAGATAAAATGAGCATCGTTATCATCATTTTTATGCTTCTAGGGAGCCAAAACTCAAGATTTGGCTTATGGTTAAAAGTGACTTAAAAGGACCCAAATGCTCACTTTGAGGGCTTAAAACGTGTTTATTCACTGCGGAAAGAGATATAAACAATATTTAGAGTGAATTAATGTTCATGCGAGAACGTTCAATTTTTCATGCAAAACGATCGATGACCCGCGACCTGATGAAATGACTCTGAGATGACCAAAATGTCCGTTTTGAAAAAGTTCATCTTTCAACTAATTTTGACTCTCAGAGGTGGATCATCACTTTTGGAGATAAAATAAGCATCGTTATCGTCATTTTCATGCTTCTAGGGAGCCAAAACTCAAGATTTGGCTTATGGTTAAAAGTGACTATAAAGGACCCAAATGCTCACTTCGAGGGCTTAAAACGTGTTCATTCACTGCGGGAAGAGATATAAACAATAGTTAGAGTGAATTAATGTTCATGCGAGAACGTTCAATTTTTCATGCAAAACGATCGATGACCCGCGACCTGATGAAATGACTCTGAGATGACCAAAATGTTCCGTTTTGAAAATTTTCATCTTTCAACTAATTTTGACTCTCAGAGGTGGATCATCACTTTTGGAGATAAAATGAGCATCATTATAGTCATTTTCATGCTTCTAGGGAGCCAAAACTCAAGATTTGGCTTATGGTTAAAAGTGACTTAAAAGGACCCAAATGCTCACTTGGAGGGCTTAAAACGTGTTTATTCACTGCGGGAAGAGATATAAACAACATTTAGAGTAAATTATTGTTCATGCGAGAACGTTCAATTTTTCATGCAAAACGATCGATGACCCGCGACCTGATGAAATTACTCTGAGATGACCAAAATGGTCCGTTTTGAAAATTTTCATCTTTCAACTAATTTTGACTCTCAGAGGTTGATCATCACTTTTGGAGATAAAATGAGCATCGTTATCGTCATTTTCATGCTTCTAGGGAGCCAAAACTCAAGATTTGGCTTATGGTTAAAAGTGACTTAAAAGGACCCAAATGCTCACTTTGAGGGCTTAAAACGTGTTTATTCACTGCGGAAAGAGATATAAACAATATTTAGAGTGAATTAATGTTCATGCGAGAATGTTCAATTTTTCATGCAAAACGATCGATGACCCGCGACCTGATGAAATGACTCTGAGATGACCAAAATGTTTCGTCTTGAAAATTTTCATCTTTCAAATAATTTTGACTCTGAGAGGTGGATCATCACTTTTGGAGATAAAATGAGCATCGTTATCGTCATTTTCATGCTTCTAGGGAGCCAAAACTCAAGATTTGGCTTATGGTTAAAAGTGACTTAACAGGACCCAAATGCTCACTTCGAGGGCTTAAAACATGTTTATTCACTGCAGGAAGAGATATAAACAACATTTAGAGTAAATTATTGTTCATGCGAGAACGTTCAATTTTTCATGCAAAACGATCGATGACCCGCGACCTGATGAAATTGCTCTGAGATGACCAAAATGGTCCGTTTTGAAAATTTTCATCTTTCAACTAATTTTGACTCTCAGAGGTGGATCATCACTTTTGGAGATAAAATGAGCATCGTTATCGCCATTTTCATGCTTCTAGGGAGCCAAAACTCAAGATTTGACTCATGGTTAAAAGTGACTGAAAAGGCCCAAAATGCTCACTTCGAGGGCTTAAAACATGTTTATTCACTGCGGGAAGAGATATAAACAATAGTTAGAGTGAATTATTGTTCATGCGAGAACGTTCAATTTTTCATGCAAAACGATCGATGACCCGCGACCTGATGAAATGACTCTGAGATGACCAAAATGTTCCGTTTTGAAAATTTTCATCTTTCAACTAATTTTGACTCTCAGAGGTGGATCATCACTTTTGGAGATAAAATGAGCATCGTTATAGTCATTTTCATGCTTCTAGGGAGCCAAAACTCAAGATTTGGCTTATGGTTAAAAGTGACTTAAAAGGACACAAATGCTCACTTCGAGGGCTTAAAACGTGTTTATTCACTGCAGGAAGAGATATAAACAACATTTAGAGTAAATTATTGTTCATGCGAGAACGTTCAATTTTTCATGCAAAACGATCGATGACCCGCGACCTGATGAAATTGCTCTGAGATGACCAAAATGGTCCGTTTTGAAATTTTTCATCTTTCAACTAATTTTGACTCTCAGAGGTTGATCATCACTTTTGGAGATAAAATGAGCATCGTTATCGTCATTTTCATGCTTCTAGGGAGCCAAAACTCAAGATTTGGCTTATGGTTAAAAGTGACTTAAAAGGACCCAAATGCTCACTTTGAGGGCTTAAAACGTGTTTATTCACTGCGGAAAGAGATATAAACAATATTTAGAGTGAATTAATGTTCATGCGAGAATGTTCAATTTTTCATGCAAAACGATCGATGACCCGCGACCTGATGAAATTACTCTGAGATTACCAAAATGTTCCGTTTTGAAAATTTTCATCTTTCAACTAATTTTGACTCTCAGAGGTGGATCATCACTTTTGGAGATAAAATGAGCATCGTTATCGTCATTTTCATGCTTCTAGGGAGCCAAAACTCAAGATTTGACTCATGGTTAAAAGTGACTGAAAAGGCCCAAAATGCTCACTTCGAGGGCTTAAAACATGTTTATTCACTGCGGGAAGAGATATAAACAATAGTTAGAGTGAATTAATGTTCATGCGAGAACGTTCAATTTTTCATGCAAAACGATCGATGACCCGCGACCTGATGAAATGACTCTGAGATGACCAAAATGTTCCGTTTTGAAAATTTTAATCTTTCAACTAATTTTGACTCTCAGAGGTGGATCATCACTTTTGGAGATAAAATGAGCATCGTTATAGTCATTTTCATGCTTCTAGGGAGCCAAAACTCAAGATTTGGCTTATGGTTAAAAGTGACTTAAAAGGACACAAATGCTCACTTCGAGGGCTTAAAACGTGTTTATTCACTGCAGGAAGAGATATAAACAAAATTTAGAGTAAATTATTGTTCATGCGAGAACGTTCAATTTTTCATGCAAAACGATCGATGACCCGCGACCTGATGAAATTGCTCTGAGATGACCAAAATGGTCCGTTTTGAAATTTTTCATCTTTCAACTAATTTTGACTCTCAGAGGTTGATCATCACTTTTGGAGATAAAATGAGCATCGTTATCGTCATTTTCATGCTTCTAGGGAGCCAAAACTCAAGATTTGGCTTATGGTTAAAAGTGACTTAAAAGGACCCAAATGCTCACTTTGAGGGCTTAAAACGTGTTTATTCACTGCGGAAAGAGATATAAACAATATTTAGAGTGAATTAATGTTCATGCGAGAATGTTCAATTTTTCATGCAAAACGATCGATGACCCGCGACCTGATGAAATTACTCTGAGATTACCAAAATGTTCCGTTTTGAAAATTTTCATCTTTCAACTAATTTTGACTCTCAGAGGTGGATCATCACTTTTGGAGATAAAATGAGCATCGTTATCGTCATTTTCATGCTTCTAGGGAGCCAAAACTCAAGATTTGGCTTATGGTTAAAAGTGACTTAAAAGGACCCAAATGCTCACTTGGAGGGCTTAAAACGTGTTTATTCACTGCGGGAAGAGATATAAACAACATTTAGAGTAAATTATTGTTCATGCGAGAATGTTCAATTTTTCATGCAAAACGATCGATGACCCGCGACCTGATGAAATTACTCTGAGATGACCAAAATGGTCCGTTTTGAAAATTTTCATCTTTCAACTAATTTTGACTCTCAGAGGTTGATCATCACTTTTGGAGATAAAATGAGCATCGTTATCATCATTTTCATGCTTCTAGGGAGCCAAAACTCAAGTTTTGGCTTATGGTTAAAAGTGACTTAAAAGGACCCAAATGCTCACTTTGAGGGCTTAAAACGTGTTTATTCACTGCGGAAAGAGATATAAACAATATTTAGAGTGAATTAATGTTCATGCGAGAACGTTCAATTTTTCATGCAAAACGATCGATGACCCGCGACCTGATGAAATGACTGAGATGACCAAAATGTTCAGTTTTGAAAAAGTTCATCTTTCAACTAATTTTGACTCTCAGAGGTGGATCATCACTTTTGGAGATAAAATGAGCATCGTTATCGTCATTTTCATGCTTCTAGGGAGCCAAAACTCAAGATTTGGCTTATGGTTAAAAGTGACTTAAAAGGACCGAAATGCTCACTTCGAGGGCTTAAAACGTGTTTATTCACTGCGGGAAGAGATATAAACAATAGTTAGAGTGAATTAATGTTCATGCGAGAACGTTCAATTTTTCATGCAAAACGATCGATGACCCGCGACCTGATGAAATGACTCTGAGATGACCAAAATGTTCCGTTTTGAAAATTTTCATCTTTCAACTAATTTTGACTCTCAGAGGTGGATCATCACTTTTGGAGATAAAATGAGCATCGTTATAGTCATTTTCATGCTTCTAGGGAGCCAAAACTCAAGATTTGGCTTATGGTTAAAAGTGACTTAAAAGGACACAAATGCTCACTTCGAGGGCTTAAAACGTGTTTATTCACTGCAGGAAGAGATATAAACAACATTTAGAGTAAATTATTGTTCATGCGAGAACGTTCAATTTTTCATGCAAAACGATCGATGACCCGCGACCTGATGAAATTGCTCTGAGATGACCAAAATGGTACGTTTTGAAATTTTTCATCTTTCAACTAATTTTGACTCTCAGAGGTTGATCATCACTTTTGGAGATAAAATGAGCATCGTTATCGTCATTTTCATGCTTCTAGGGAGCCAAAACTCAAGATTTGGCTTATGGTTAAAAGTGACTTAAAAGGATCCAAATGCTCACTTTGAGGGCTTAAAACGTGTTTATTCACTCCGGAAAGAGATATAAACAATATTTAGAGTGAATTAATGTTCATGCGAGAACGTTCAATTTTTCATGCAAAACGATCGATGACCCGCGACCTGATGAAATGACTCTGAGATGACCAAAATGTTCCGTTTTGAAAAAGTTCATCTTTCAACTAATTTTGACTCTCTGAGGTGGATCATCACTTTTGGAGATAAAATGAGCATCGTTATCGTCATTTTCATGCTTCTAGGGAGCCAAAACTCAAGATTTGGCTTATGGTTAAAAGTGACTTAACAGGACCCAAATGCTCACTTCGAGGGCTTAAAACGTGTTTATTCACTGCAGGAAGAGATATAAACAACATTTAGAGTAAATTATTGTTCATGCGAGAACGTTCAATTTTTCATGCAAAACGATCGATGACCCGCGACCTGATGAAATTGCTCTGAGATGACCAAAATGGTCCGTTTTGAAAATTGTCATCTTTCAACTAATTTTGACTCTCAGAGGTGGATCATCACTTTTGGAGATAAAATGAGCATCGTTATCGCCATTTTCATGCTTCTAGGGAGCCAAAACTCAAGATTTGGCTCATGGTTAAAAGTGACTGAAAAGGCCCAAAATGCTCACTTCGAGGGCTTAAAACATGTTTATTCACTGCGGGAAGAGATATAAACAATAGTTAGAGTGAATTAATGTTCATGCGAGAACGTTCAATTTTTCATGCAAAACGATCGATGACCCGCGACCTGATGAAATGACTCTGAGATGACCAAAATGTTCCGTTTTGAAAATTTTCATCTTTCAACTAATTTTGACTCTCAGAGGTGGATCATCACTTTTGGAGATAAAATGAGCATCGTTATAGTCATTTTCATGCTTCTAGGGAGCCAAAACTCAAGATTTGGCTTATGGTTAAAAGTGACTTAAAAGGACACAAATGCTCACTTCGAGGGCTTAAAACGTGTTTATTCACTGCAGGAAGAGATATAAACAACATTTAGAGTAAATTATTGTTCATGCGAGAACGTTCAATTTTTCATGCAAAACGATCGATGACCCGCGACCTGATGAAATTGCTCTGAGATGACCAAAATGGTCCGTTTTGAAATTTTTCATCTTTCAACTAATTTTGACTCTCAGAGGTTGATCATCACTTTTGGAGATAAAATGAGCATCGTTATCGTCATTTTCATGCTTCTAGGGAGCCAAAACTCAAGATTTGGCTTATGGTTAAAAGTGACTTAAAAGGACCCAAATGCTCACTTTGAGGGCTTAAAACGTGTTTATTCACTGCGGAAAGAGATATAAACAATATTTAGAGTGAATTAATGTTCATGCGAGAATGTTCAATTTTTCATGCAAAACGATCGATGACCCGCGACCTGATGAAATTACTCTGAGATTACCAAAATGTTCCGTTTTGAAAATTTTCATCTTTCAACTAATTTTGACTCTCAGAGGTGGATCATCACTTTTGGAGATAAAATGAGCATCGTTATCGTCATGTTCATGCTTCTAGGGAGCCAAAACTCAAGATTTGGCTTATGGTTAAAAGTGACTTAAAAGGACCCAAATGCTCACTTGGAGGGCTTAAAACGTGTTTATTCACTGCGGGAAGAGATATAAACAACACTTAGAGTAAATTATTGTTCATGCGAGAACGTTCAATTTTTCATGCAAAACGATCGATGACCCGCGACCTGATGAAATTGCTCTGAGATGACCAAAATGGTACGTTTTGAAATTTTTCATCTTTCAACTAATTTTGACTCTCAGAGGTTGATCATCACTTTTGGAGATAAAATGAGCATCGTTATCGTCATTTTCATGCTTCTAGGGAGCCAAAACTCAAGATTTGGCTTATGGTTAAAAGTGACTTAAAAGGACCCAAATGCTCACTTTGAGGGCTTAAAACGTGTTTATTCACTCCGGAAAGAGATATAAACAATATTTAGAGTGAATTAATGTTCATGCGAGAACGTTCAATTTTTCATGCAAAACGATCGATGACCCGCGACCTGATGAAATGACTCTGAGATGACCAAAATGTTCCGTTTTGAAAAAGTTCATCTTTCAACTAATTTTGACTCTCTGAGGTGGATCATCACTTTTGGAGATAAAATGAGCATCGTTATCGTCATTTTCATCCTTCTAGGGAGCCAAAACTCAAGATTTGGCTTATGGTTAAAAGTGACTTAAAAGGACCCAAATGCTCACTTCGAGGGCTTAAAACGTGTTTATTCACTGCGGAAAGAGATATAAACAATAGTTAGAGTGAATTAATGTTCATGCGAGAACGTTCAATTTTTCATGCAAAACGATCGATGACCCGCGACCTGATGAAATGACTCTGAGATGACCAAAATGTTCAGTTTTGAAAAAGTTCATCTTTCAACTAATTTTGACTCTCAGAGGTGGATCATCACTTTTGGAGATAAAATGAGCATCGTTATCGTCATTTTCATGCTTCTAGGGAGCCAAAACTCAAGATTTGGCTTATGGTTAAAAGTGACTTAAAAGGACCCAAATGCTCACTTCGAGGGCTTAAAACGTGTTTATTCACTGCGGGAAGAGATATAAACAATAGTTAGAGTGAATTAATGTTCATGCGAGAACGTTCAATTTTTCATGCAAAACGATCGATGACCCGCGACCTGATGAAATGACTCTGAGATGACCAAAATGTTCCGTTTTGAAAATTTTCATCTTTCAACTAATTTTGACTCTCAGAGGTGGATCATCACTTTTGGAGATAAAATGAGCATCGTTATAGTCATTTTCATGCTTCTAGGGAGCCAAAACTCAAGATTTGGCTTATGGTTAAAAGTGACTTAAAAGGACACAAATGCTCACTTCGAGGGCTTAAAACGTGTTTATTCACTGCAGGAAGAGATATAAACAACATTTAGAGTAAATTATTGTTCATGCGAGAACGTTCAATTTTTCATGCAAAACGATCGATGACCCGCGACCTGATGAAATTGCTCTGAGATGACCAAAATGGTACGTTTTGAAATTTTTCATCTTTCAACTAATTTTGACTCTCAGAGGTTGATCATCACTTTTGGAGATAAAATGAGCATCGTTATCGTCATTTTCATGCTTCTAGGGAGCCAAAACTCAAGATTTGGCTTATGGTTAAAAGTGACTTAAAAGGACCCAAATGCTCACTTTGAGGGCTTAAAACGTGTTTATTCACTCCGGAAAGAGATATAAACAATATTTAGAGTGAATTAATGTTCATGCGAGAACGTTCAATTTTTCATGCAAAACGATCGATGACCCGCGACCTGATGAAATGACTCTGAGATGACCAAAATGTTCCGTTTTGAAAAAGTTCATCTTTCAACTAATTTTGACTCTCTGAGGTGGATCATCACTTTTGGAGATAAAATGAGCATCGTTATCGTCATTTTCATCCTTCTAGGGAGCCAAAACTCAAGATTTGGCTTATGGTTAAAAGTGACTTAAAAGGACCCAAATGCTCACTTCGAGGGCTTAAAACGTGTTTATTCACTGCGGGAAGAGATATAAACAATAGTTAGAGTGAATTAATGTTCATGCGAGAACGTTCAATTTTTCATGCAAAACGATCGATGACCCGCGACCTGATGAAATGACTCTGAGGTTACCAAAATGTTCCGTTTTGAAAATTTTCATCTTTCAACTAATTTTGACTCTCAGAGGTGGATCATCACTTTTGGAGATAAAATGAGCATCGTTATCGTCATTTTCATGCTTCTAGGGAGCCAAAACTCAAGATTTGGCTTATGGTTAAAAGTGACTTAAAAGGACCGAAATGCTTAATTGGAGGGCTTAAAACGTGTTTATTCACTGCGGGAAGAGATATAAACAACATTTAGAGTAAATTATTGTTCATGCGAGAACGTTCAATTTTTCATGCAAAACGATCGATGACCCGCGACCTGATGAAATGACTCTGAGATGACCAAAATGTTCCGTTTTGAAAAAGTTCATCTTTCAACTAATTTTGACTCTCTGAGGTGGATCATCACTTTTGGAGATAAAATGAGCATCGTTATCGTCATTTTCATCCTTCTAGGGAGCCAAAACTCAAGATTTGGCTTATGGTTAAAAGTGACTTAAAAGGACCCAAATGCTCACTTCGAGGGCTTAAAACGTGTTTATTCACTGCGGAAAGAGATATAAACAATAGTTAGAGTGAATTAATGTTCATGCGAGAACGTTCAATTTTTCATGCAAAACGATCGATGACCCGCGACCTGATGAAATGACTCTGAGATGACCAAAATGTTCAGTTTTGAAAAAGTTCATCTTTCAACTAATTTTGACTCTCAGAGGTGGATCATCACTTTTGGAGATAAAATGAGCATCGTTATCGTCATTTTCATGCTTCTAGGGAGCCAAAACTCAAGATTTGGCTTATGGTTAAAAGTGACTTAAAAGGACCCAAATGCTCACTTCGAGGGCTTAAAACGTGTTTATTCACTGCGGGAAGAGATATAAACAATAGTTAGAGTGAATTAATGTTCATGCGAGAACGTTCAATTTTTCATGCAAAACGATCGATGACCCGCGACCTGATGAAATGACTCTGAGATGACCAAAATGTTCCGTTTTGAAAATTTTCATCTTTCAACTAATTTTGACTCTCAGAGGTGGATCATCACTTTTGGAGATAAAATGAGCATCGTTATAGTCATTTTCATGCTTCTAGGGAGCCAAAACTCAAGATTTGGCTTATGGTTAAAAGTGACTTAAAAGGACACAAATGCTCACTTCGAGGGCTTAAAACGTGTTTATTCACTGCAGGAAGAGATATAAACAACATTTAGAGTAAATTATTGTTCATGCGAGAACGTTCAATTTTTCATGCAAAACGATCGATGACCCGCGACCTGATGAAATTGCTCTGAGATGACCAAAATGGTACGTTTTGAAATTTTTCATCTTTCAACTAATTTTGACTCTCAGAGGTTGATCATCACTTTTGGAGATAAAATGAGCATCGTTATCGTCATTTTCATGCTTCTAGGGAGCCAAAACTCAAGATTTGGCTTATGGTTAAAAGTGACTTAAAAGGACCCAAATGCTCACTTTGAGGGCTTAAAACGTGTTTATTCACTCCGGAAAGAGATATAAACAATATTTAGAGTGAATTAATGTTCATGCGAGAACGTTCAATTTTTCATGCAAAACGATCGATGACCCGCGACCTGATGAAATGACTCTGAGATGACCAAAATGTTCCGTTTTGAAAAAGTTCATCTTTCAACTAATTTTGACTCTCTGAGGTGGATCATCACTTTTGGAGATAAAATGAGCATCGTTATCGTCATTTTCATCCTTCTAGGGAGCCAAAACTCAAGATTTGGCTTATGGTTAAAAGTGACTTAAAAGGACCCAAATGCTCACTTCGAGGGCTTAAAATGTGTTTATTCACTGCGGGAAGAGATATAAACAATAGTTAGAGTGAATTAATGTTCATGCGAGAACGTTCAATTTTTCATGCAAAACGATCGATGACCCGCGACCTGATGAAATGACTCTGAGGTTACCAAAATGTTCCGTTTTGAAAATTTTCATCTTTCAACTAATTTTGACTCTCAGAGGTGGATCATCACTTTTGGAGATAAAATGAGCATCGTTATCGTCATTTTCATGCTTCTAGGGAGCCAAAACTCAAGATTTGGCTTATGGTTAAAAGTGACTTAAAAGGACCGAAATGCTTACTTGGAGGGCTTAAAACGTGTTTATTCACTGCGGGAAGAGATATAAACAACATTTAGAGTAAATTATTGTTCATGCGAGAACGTTCAATTTTTCATGCAAAACGATCGATGACCCGCGACCTGATGAAATTACTCTGAGATGACCAAAATGGTCCGTTTTGAAAATTTTCATCTTTCAACTAATTTTGACTCTCAGAGGTTGATCATCACTTTTGGAGATAAAATGAGCATCGTTATCGTCATTTTCATGCTTCTAGGGAGCCAAAACTCAAGATTTGGCTTATGGTTAAAAGTGACTTAAAAGGACCCAAATGCTCACTTTGAGGGCTTAAAACGTGTTTATTCACTGCGGAAAGAGATATAAACAATATTTAGAGTGAATTAATGTTCATTCGAGAACGTTCAATTTTTCATGCAAAACGATCGATGACCCGCGACCTGATGAAATGACTCTGAGATGACCAAAATGTTCCGTCTTGAAAATTTTCATCTTTCAACTAATTTTGACTCTCAGAGGTGGATCATCACTTTTGGAGATAAAATGAGCATCGTTATCGTCATTTTCATGCTTCTAGGGAGCCAAAACTCAAGATTTGGCTTATGGTTAAAAGTGACTTAAAAGGACCCAAATGCTCACTTCGAGGGCTTAAAGCGTGTTTATTCACTGCGGGAAGAGATATAAACAACATTTAGAGTAAATTATTGTTCATGCGAGAACGTTCAATTTTTCATTCAAAACGATCGATGACCCGCGACCTGATGAAATTGCTCTGAGATGACCAAAATGTTACGTTTTGAAAATGTTCATCTTTCAACTAATTTTGACTCTCAGAGGTGGATCATCACTTTTGGAGATAAAATGAGCATCGTTATCGTCATTTTCATGCTTCTAGGGAGCCAAAACTCAAGATTTGGCTCATGGTTAAAAGTGACTTAAAAGGCCCAAAATGCTCACTTCGAGGGCTTAAAACGTGTTTATTCACTGCCGGAAGAGATAAAAACAATAGTTAGAGTGAATTAATGTTCATGCGAGAACGTTCAATTTTTCATGCAAAACAATCGATGACCCGCGACCTGATGAAATTGCTCTGAGATGACCAAAATGGTCCGTTTTGAAAATGTTCATCTTTCAACTAATTTTGACTCTCAGAGGTGGATCATCACTATTGGAGATAAAATGAGCATCGTTATCGTCATTTTCATGCTTCTAGGGAGCCAAAACTCAAGATTTGGCTTATGGTTAAAAGTGACTTAACAGGACCCAAATGCTCACTTCGAGGACTTAAAACGTGTTTATTCACTGCAGGAAGAGATATAAACAACATTTAGAGTAAATTATTGTTCATGCGAGAACGTTCAATTTTTCATGCAAAACGATCGATGACCCGCGACCTGATGAAATTGCTCTGAGATGACCAAAATGGTCCGTTTTGAAAATTTTCATCTTTCAACTAATTTTGACTCTCAGAGGTGGATCATCACTTTTGGAGATAAAATGAGCATCGTTATCGCCATTTTCATGCTTCTAGGGAGCCAAAACTCAAGATTTGGCTCATGGTTAAAAGTGACTGAAAAGGCCCAAAATGCTCACTTCGAGGGCTTAAAACGTGTTTCTTCACTGCGGGAAGAAATATAAACAATAGTTAGAGTGAATTAATGTTCATGCGAGAACGTTCAATTTTTCATGCAAAACGATCGATGACCCGCGACCTGATGAAATGACTCTGAGATGACCAAAATGTTCCGTTTTGAAAATTTTCATCTTTCAACTAATTTTGACTCTCAGAGGTGGATCATCACTTTTGGAGATAAAATGAGCATCGTTATAGTCATTTTCATGCTTCTAGAGAGCCAAAACTCAAGATTTGGCTTATGGTTAAAAGTGACTTAAAAGGACACAAATGCTCACTTCGAGGGCTTAAAACGTGTTTATTCACTGCAGGAAGAGATATAAACAACATTTAGAGTAAATTATTGTTCATGCGAGAACGTTCAATTTTTCATGCAAAACGATCGATGACCCGAGACCTGATGAAATTGCTCTGAGATGACCAAAATGGTCCGTTTTGAAATTTTTCATCTTTCAACTAATTTTGACTAATAGAGGTTGATCATCACTTTTGGAGATAAAATGAGCATCGTTATCGTCATTTTCATGCTTCTAGGGAGCCAAAACTCAAGATTTGGCTTATGGTTAAAAGTGACTTAAAAGGACCCAAATGCTCACTTCGAGGGCTTAAAACGTGTTTATTCACTGCGGGAAGAGATATAAACAACATTTAGAGTAAATTATTGTTCATGCGAGAACGTTCAATTTTTCATGCAAAACGATCGATGACCCGCGACCTGATGAAATTGCTCTGAGATGACCAAAATGGTACGTTTTGAAATTTTTCATCTTTCAACTAATTTTGACTCTCAGAGGTTGATCATCACTTTTGGAGATAAAATGAGCATCGTTATCGTCATTTTCATGCTTCTAGGGAGCCAAAACTCAAGATTTGGCTTATGGTTAAAAGTGACTTAAAAGGACCCAAATGCTCACTTTGAGGGCTTAAAACGTGTTTATTCACTCCGGAAAGAGATATAAACAATATTTAGAGTGAATTAATGTTCATGCGAGAACGTTCAATTTTTCATGCAAAACGATCGATGACCCGCGACCTGATGAAATGACTCTGAGATGACCAAAATGTTCCGTTTTGAAAAAGTTCATCTTTCAACTAATTTTGACTCTCTGAGGTGGATCATCACTTTTGGAGATAAAATGAGCATCGTTATCGTCATTTTCATCCTTCTAGGGAGCCAAAACTCAAGATTTGGCTTATGGTTAAAAGTGACTTAAAAGGACCCAAATGCTCACTTCGAGGGCTTAAAACGTGTTTATTCACTGCGGGAAGAGATATAAACAATAGTTAGAGTGAATTAATGTTCATGCGAGAATGTTCAATTTTTCATGCAAAACGATCGATGACCCGCGACCTGATGAAATGACTCTGAGGTTACCAAAATGTTCCGTTTTGAAAATTTTCATCTTTCAACTAATTTTGACTCTCAGAGGTGGATCATCACTTTTGGAGATAAAATGAGCATCGTTATCGTCATTTTCATGCTTCTAGGGAGCCAAAACTCAAGATTTGGCTTATGGTTAAAAGTGACTTAAAAGGACCGAAATGCTTACTTGGAGGGCTTAAAACGTGTTTATTCACTGCGGGAAGAGATATAAACAACATTTAGAGTAAATTATTGTTCATGCGAGAACGTTCAATTTTTCATGCAAAACGATCGATGACCCGCGACCTGATGAAATTACTCTGAGATGACCAAAATGGTCCGTTTTGAAAATTTTCATCTTTCAACTAATTTTGACTCTCAGAGGTTGATCATCACTTTTGGAGATAAAATGAGCATCGTTATCGTCATTTTCATGCTTCTAGGGAGCCAAAACTCAAGATTTGGCTTATGGTTAAAAGTGACTTAAAAGGACCCAAATGCTCACTTTGAGGGCTTAAAACGTGTTTATTCTCTGCGGAAAGAGATATAAACAATATTTAGAGTGAATTAATGTTCATTCGAGAACGTTCAATTTTTCATGCAAAACGATCGATGACCCGCGACCTGATGAAATGACTCTGAGATGACCAAAATGTTCCGTCTTGAAAATTTTCATCTTTCAACTAATTTTGACTCTCAGAGGTGGATCATCACTTTTGGAGATAAAATGAGCATCGTTATCGTCATTTTCATGCTTCTAGGGAGCCAAAACTCAAGATTTGGCTTATGGTTAAAAGTGACTTAAAAGGACCCAAATGCTCACTTCGAGGGCTTAAAGCGTGTTTATTCACTGCGGGAAGAGATATAAACAACATTTAGAGTAAATTATTGTTCATGCGAGAACGTTCAATTTTTCATTCAAAACGATCGATGACCCGCGACCTGATGAAATTGCTCTGAGATGACCAAAATGTTACGTTTTGAAAATGTTCATCTTTCAACTAATTTTGACTCTCAGAGGTGGATCATCACTTTTGGAGATAAAATGAGCATCGTTATCGTCATTTTCATGCTTCTAGGGAGCCAAAACTCAAGATTTGGCTCATGGTTAAAAGTGACTTAAAAGGCCCAAAATGCTCACTTCGAGGGCTTAAAACGTGTTTATTCACTGCCGGAAGAGATAAAAACAATAGTTAGAGTGAATTAATGTTCATGCGAGAACGTTCAATTTTTCATGCAAAACAATCGATGACCCGCGACCTGATGAAATTGCTCTGAGATGACCAAAATGGTCCGTTTTGAAAATGTTCATCTTTCAACTAATTTTGACTCTCAGAGGTGGATCATCACTATTGGAGATAAAATGAGCATCGTTATCGTCATTTTCATGCTTCTAGGGAGCCAAAACTCAAGATTTGGCTTATGGTTAAAAGTGACTTAACAGGACCCAAATGCTCACTTCGAGGACTTAAAACGTGTTTATTCACTGCAGGAAGAGATATAAACAACATTTAGAGTAAATTATTGTTCATGCGAGAACGTTCAATTTTTCATGCAAAACGATCGATGACCCGCGACCTGATGAAATTGCTCTGAGATGACCAAAATGGTCCGTTTTGAAAATTTTCATCTTTCAACTAATTTTGACTCTCAGAGGTGGATCATCACTTTTGGAGATAAAATGAGCATCGTTATCGCCATTTTCATGCTTCTAGGGAGCCAAAACTCAAGATTTGGCTCATGGTTAAAAGTGACTGAAAAGGCCCAAAATGCTCACTTCGAGGGCTTAAAACGTGTTTCTTCACTGCGGGAAGAAATATAAACAATAGTTAGAGTGAATTAATGTTCATGCGAGAACGTTCAATTTTTCATGCAAAACGATCGATGACCCGCGACCTGATGAAATGACTCTGAGATGACCAAAATGTTCCGTTTTGAAAATTTTCATCTTTCAACTAATTTTGACTCTCAGAGGTGGATCATCACTTTTGGAGATAAAATGAGCATCGTTATAGTCATTTTCATGCTTCTAGAGAGCCAAAACTCAAGATTTGGCTTATGGTTAAAAGTGACTTAAAAGGACACAAATGCTCACTTCGAGGGCTTAAAACGTGTTTATTCACTGCAGGAAGAGATATAAACAACATTTAGAGTAAATTATTGTTCATGCGAGAACGTTCAATTTTTCATGCAAAACGATCGATGACCCGAGACCTGATGAAATTGCTCTGAGATGACCAAAATGGTCCGTTTTGAAATTTTTCATCTTTCAACTAATTTTGACTAATAGAGGTTGATCATCACTTTTGGAGATAAAATGAGCATCGTTATCGTCATTTTCATGCTTCTAGGGAGCCAAAACTCAAGATTTGGCTTATGGTTAAAAGTGACTTAAAAGGACCCAAATGCTCACTTTGAGGGCTTAAAACGTGTTTATTCACTGCGGAAAGAGATATAAACAATATTTAGAGTGAATTAATGTTCATGCGAGAACGTTCAATTTTTCATGCAAAACGATCGATGACCCGCGACCTGATGAAATGACTCTGAGATTACCAAAATGTTCCGTTTTGAAAAAGTTCATCTTTCAACTAATTTTGACTCTCAGAGGTGGATCATCACTTTTGGAGATAAAATGAGCATCGTTATCGTAATTTTCATGCTTCTAGGGAGCCAAAACTCAAGATTTGGCTTATGGTTAAAAGTGACTATAAAGGACCCAAATGCTCACTTCGAGGGCTTAAAACGTGTTTATTTACTGCGGGAAGAGATATAAACAATAGTTAGAGTGAATTAATGTTCATGCAAGAACGTTCAATTTTTCATGCAAAACGATCGATGACCCGCGACCTGATGAAATGACTCTGAGATTACCAAAATGTTCCGTTTTGAAAATTTTCATCTTTCAACTAATTTTGACTCTCAGAGGTGGATCATCACTTTTGGAGATAAAATGAGCATCGTTATCGTCATTTTCATGCTTCTAGGGAGCCAAAACTCAAGATTTGGCTTATGGTTAAAAGTGACTTAAAAGGACCCAAATGCTCACTTTGAGGGCTTAAAACGTGTTTATTCACTGCGGAAAGAGATATAAACAATATTTAGAGTGAATTAATGTTCATGCGAGAACGTTCAATTTTTCATGCAAAACGATCGATGGCCCGCGACCTGATGAAATGACTCTGAGATGACCAAAATGTTTCGTCTTGAAAATTTTCATCTTTCAACTAATTTTGACTCTCAGAGGTGGATCATCACTTTTGGAGATAAAATGAGCATCGTTATCGTCATTTTCATGCTTCTAGGGAGCCAAAACTCAAGATTTGGCTTATGGTTAAAAGTGACTTAACAGGACCCAAATGCTCACTTCCAGGGCTTAAACGTGTTTATTCACTGCAGGAAGAGATATAAACAACATTTAGAGTAAATTATTGTTCATGCGAGAACGTTCAATTTTTCATGCAAAACGATCGATGACCCGCGTTTGCTCTGAGATGACCAAATGGTCCGTTTTGAAAATTTTCATCTTTCAACTAATTTTGACTCTCAGAGGTGGATCATCACTTTTGGAGATAAAATGAGCATCGTTATCGTCATTTTCATGCTTCTAGGGAGCCAAAACTCAAGATTTGGCTTATGGTTAAAAGTGACTTAAAAGGACCCAAATGCTCACTTTGAGGGCTTAAAACGTGTTTATTCACTGCGGAAAGAGATATAAACAATATTTAGAGTGAATTAATGTTCATGCGAGAACGTTCAATTTTTCATGCAAAACGATCGATGACCCGCGACCTGATGAAATGACTCTGAGATGACCAAAATGTTCCGTTTTGAAAAAGTTCATCTTTCAACTAATTTTGACTCTCAGAGGTGGATCATCACTTTTGGAGATAAAATGAGCATCGTTATCCTAATTTTCATGCTTCTAGGGAGCCAAAACTCAAGATTTGGCTTATGGTTAAAAGTGACTATAAAGGACCCAAATGCTCACTTCGAGGGCTTAAAACGTGTTTATTCACTGCGGGAAGAGATATAAACAATAGTTAGAGTGAATTAATGTTCATGCGAGAACGTTCAATTTTTCATGCAAAACGATCGATGACCCGCGACCTGATGAAATGACTCTGAGATTACCAAAATGTTCCGTTTTGAAAATTTTCATCTTTCAACTAATTTTGACTCTCAGAGGTGGATCATCACTTTTGGAGATAAAATGAGCATCGTTAACGTCATTTTCATGCTTCTAGGGAGCCAAAACTCAAGATTTGGCTTATGGTTAAAAGTGACTTAAAAGGACCCAAATGCTCACTTGGAGGTCTTAAAACGTGTTTATTCACTGCGGGAAGAGATATAAACAACATTTAGAGTAAATTATTGTTCATGCGAGAACGTTCAATTTTTCATGCAAAACGATCGATGACCCGCGACCTGATGAAATGACTCTGAGATGACCAAAATGTTCCGTCTTGAAAATTTTCATCTTTCAACTAATTTTGACTCTCAGAGGTGGATCATCACTTTTGGAGATAAAATGAGCATCGTTATCGTCATTTTCATGCTTCTAGGGAGCCAAAACTCAAGATTTGGCTCATGGTTAAAAGTGACTGAAAAGGCCCAAAATGCTCACTTCGAGGGCTTAAAACGTGTTTATTCACTGCGGGAAGAGATATAAACAATAGTTAGAGTGAATTAATGTTCATGCGAGAACGTTCAATTTTTCATGCAAAACGATCGATGACCCTCGACCTGACGAAATGACTCTGAGATGACCAAAATGTTCCATTTTGATAATTTTCATCTTTCAACTAATTTTGACTCTCAGAGGTGGATCATCACTTTTGGAGATAAAATGAGCATCGTTATAGTCATTTTCATGCTTCTAGGGAGCCAAAACTCAAGATTTGGCTCATGGTTAAAAGTGACTGAAAAGCCCCAAAATGCTCACTTCAAAGGCTTAAAGCGTGTTTATTCACTGCAGGAAGAGATATAAACAACATTTAGAGTAAATTATTGTTCATGCGAGAACGTTCAATTTTTCATGCAAAACGATCGATGACCCGCGACCTGATGAAATTGCTCTGAGATGACCAAAATTTTCCGTTTTGAAAATGTTCATCTTTCAACTAATTTTGACTCTCAGAGGTTGATCATCACTTTTGGAGATAAAATGAGCATCGTTATCGTCATTTTCATGCTTCTAGGGAGCCAAAACTCAAGATTTGGCTTATGGTTAAAAGTGACTTAAAAGGACCCAAATGCTCACTTTGAGGGCTTAAAACGTGTTTATTTACTGCGGAAAGAGATATAAACAATATTTAGAGTGAATTAATGTTCATGCGAGAACGTTCAATTTTTCATAAAAAACGATCGATGACCTGCGACCTGATGAAATGACTCTGAGATGACCAAAATGTTCCGTTTTGAAAAAGTTCATCTTTCAACTAATTTTGACTCTCAGAGGTGGATCATCACTTTTGGATATAAAATGAGCATCGTTATCGCCATTTTCATGCTTCTAGGGAGCCAAAACTCAAGATTTGGCTCATGGTTAAAAGTGACTGAAAAGGCCCAAAATGCTCACTTCGAGGGCTTAAAACATGTTTATTCACTGCGGGAAGAGATATAAACAATAGTTAGAGTGAATTAATGTTCATGCGAGAACGTTCAATTTTTCATGCAAAACGATCGATGACCCGCGACCTGATGAAATGACTCTGAGATGACCAAAATGTTCCGTTTTGAAAATTTTCATCTTTCAACTAATTTTGACTCTCAGAGGTGGATCATCACTTTTGGAGATAAAATGAGCATCGTTATAGTCATTTTCATGCTTCTAGGGAGCCAAAACTCAAGATTTGGCTTATGGTTAAAAGTGACTTAAAAGGACACAAATGCTCACTTCGAGGGCTTAAAACGTGTTTATTCACTGCAGGAAGAGATATAAACAAAATTTAGAGTAAATTATTGTTCATGCGAGAACGTTCAATTTTTCATGCAAAACGATCGATGACCCGCGACCTGATGAAATTGCTCTGAGATGACCAAAATGGTCCGTTTTGAAATTTTTCATCTTTCAACTAATTTTGACTCTCAGAGGTTGATCATCACTTTTGCAGATAAAATGAGCATCGTTATCGTCATTTTCATGCTTCTAGGGAGCCAAAACTCAAGATTTGGCTTATGGTTAAAAGTGACTTAAAAGGACCCAAATGCTCACTTTGAGGGCTTAAAACGTGTTTATTCACTGCGGAAAGAGATATAAACAATATTTAGAGTGAATTAATGTTCATGCGAGAATGTTCAATTTTTCATGCAAAACGATCGATGACCCGCGACCTGATGAAATTACTCTGAGATTACCAAAATGTTCCGTTTTGAAAATTTTCATCTTTCAACTAATTTTGACTCTCAGAGGTGGATCATCACTTTTGGAGATAAAATGAGCATCGTTATCGTCATTTTCATGCTTCTAGGGAGCCAAAACTCAAGATTTGGCTTATGGTTAAAAGTGACTTAAAAGGACCCAAATGCTCACTTGGAGGGCTTAAAACGTGTTTATTCACTGCGGGAAGAGATATAAACAACATTTAGAGTAAATTATTGTTCATGCGAGAATGTTCAATTTTTCATGCAAAACGATCGATGACCCGCGACCTGATGAAATTACTCTGAGATGACCAAAATGGTCCGTTTTGAAAATTTTCATCTTTCAACTAATTTTGACTCTCAGAGGTTGATCATCACTTTTGGAGATAAAATGAGCATCGTTATCATCATTTTCATGCTTCTAGGGAGCCAAAACTCAAGTTTTGGCTTATGGTTAAAAGTGACTTAAAAGGACCCAAATGCTCACTTTGAGGGCTTAAAACGTGTTTATTCACTGCGGAAAGAGATATAAACAATATTTAGAGTGAATTAATGTTCATGCGAGAACGTTCAATTTTTCATGCAAAACGATCGATGACCCGCGACCTGATGAAATGACTGAGATGACCAAAATGTTCAGTTTTGAAAAAGTTCATCTTTCAACTAATTTTGACTCTCAGAGGTGGATCATCACTTTTGGAGATAAAATGAGCATCGTTATCGTCATTTTCATGCTTCTAGGGAGCCAAAACTCAAGATTTGGCTTATGGTTAAAAGTGACTTAAAAGGACCCAAATGCTCACTTTGAGGGCTTAAAACGTGTTTATTCACTCCGGAAAGAGATATAAACAATATTTAGAGTGAATTAATGTTCATGCGAGAACGTTCAATTTTTCATGCAAAACGATCGATGACCCGCGACCTGATGAAATGACTCTGAGATGACCAAAATGTTCCGTTTTGAAAAAGTTCATCTTTCAACTAATTTTGACTCTCTGAGGTGGATCATCACTTTTGGAGATAAAATGAGCATCGTTATCGTCATTTTCATCCTTCTAGGGAGCCAAAACTCAAGATTTGGCTTATGGTTAAAAGTGACTTAAAAGGACCCAAATGCTCACTTCGAGGGCTTAAAACGTGTTTATTCACTGCGGGAAGAGATATAAACAATAGTTAGAGTGAATTAATGTTCATGCGAGAACGTTCAATTTTTCATGCAAAACGATCGATGACCCGCGACCTGATGAAATGACTCTGAGGTTACCAAAATGTTCCGTTTTGAAAATTTTCATCTTTCAACTAATTTTGACTCTCAGAGGTGGATCATCACTTTTGGAGATAAAATGAGCATCGTTATCGTCATTTTCATGCTTCTAGGGAGCCAAAACTCAAGATTTGGCTTATGGTTAAAAGTGACTTAAAAGGACCGAAATGCTTACTTGGAGGGCTTAAAACGTGTTTATTCACTGCGGGAAGAGATATAAACAACATTTAGAGTAAATTATTGTTCATGCGAGAACGTTCAATTTTTCATGCAAAACGATCGATGACCCGCGACCTGATGAAATTACTCTGAGATGACCAAAATGGTCCGTTTTGAAAATTTTCATCTTTCAACTAATTTTGACTCTCAGAGGTTGATCATCACTTTTGGAGATAAAATGAGCATCGTTATCGTCATTTTCATGCTTCTAGGGAGCCAAAACTCAAGATTTGGCTTATGGTTAAAAGTGACTTAAAAGGACCCAAATGCTCACTTTGAGGGCTTAAAACGTGTTTATTCTCTGCGGAAAGAGATATAAACAATATTTAGAGTGAATTAATGTTCATTCGAGAACGTTCAATTTTTCATGCAAAACGATCGATGACCCGCGACCTGATGAAATGACTCTGAGATGACCAAAATGTTCCGTCTTGAAAATTTTCATCTTTCAACTAATTTTGACTCTCAGAGGTGGATCATCACTTTTGGAGATAAAATGAGCATCGTTATCGTCATTTTCATGCTTCTAGGGAGCCAAAACTCAAGATTTGGCTTATGGTTAAAAGTGACTTAAAAGGACCCAAATGCTCACTTCGAGGGCTTAAAGCGTGTTTATTCACTGCGGGAAGAGATATAAACAACATTTAGAGTAAATTATTGTTCATGCGAGAACGTTCAATTTTTCATTCAAAACGATCGATGACCCGCGACCTGATGAAATTGCTCTGAGATGACCAAAATGTTACGTTTTGAAAATGTTCATCTTTCAACTAATTTTGACTCTCAGAGGTGGATCATCACTTTTGGAGATAAAATGAGCATCGTTATCGTCATTTTCATGCTTCTAGGGAGCCAAAACTCAAGATTTGGCTCATGGTTAAAAGTGACTTAAAAGGCCCAAAATGCTCACTTCGAGGGCTTAAAACGTGTTTATTCACTGCCGGAAGAGATAAAAACAATAGTTAGAGTGAATTAATGTTCATGCGAGAACGTTCAATTTTTCATGCAAAACAATCGATGACCCGCGACCTGATGAAATTGCTCTGAGATGACCAAAATGGTCCGTTTTGAAAATGTTCATCTTTCAACTAATTTTGACTCTCAGAGGTGGATCATCACTATTGGAGATAAAATGAGCATCGTTATCGTCATTTTCATGCTTCTAGGGAGCCAAAACTCAAGATTTGGCTTATGGTTAAAAGTGACTTAACAGGACCCAAATGCTCACTTCGAGGACTTAAAACGTGTTTATTCACTGCAGGAAGAGATATAAACAACATTTAGAGTAAATTATTGTTCATGCGAGAACGTTCAATTTTTCATGCAAAACGATCGATGACCCGCGACCTGATGAAATTGCTCTGAGATGACCAAAATGGTCCGTTTTGAAAATTTTCATCTTTCAACTAATTTTGACTCTCAGAGGTGGATCATCACTTTTGGAGATAAAATGAGCATCGTTATCGCCATTTTCATGCTTCTAGGGAGCCAAAACTCAAGATTTGGCTCATGGTTAAAAGTGACTGAAAAGGCCCAAAATGCTCACTTCGAGGGCTTAAAACGTGTTTCTTCACTGCGGGAAGAAATATAAACAATAGTTAGAGTGAATTAATGTTCATGCGAGAACGTTCAATTTTTCATGCAAAACAATCGATGACCCGCGACCTGATGAAATGACTCTGAGATGACCAAAATGTTCCGTTTTGAAAATTTTCATCTTTCAACTAATTTTGACTCTCAGAGGTGGATCATCACTTTTGGAGATAAAATGAGCATCGTTATAGTCATTTTCATGCTTCTAGAGAGCCAAAACTCAAGATTTGGCTTATGGTTAAAAGTGACTTAAAAGGACACAAATGCTCACTTCGAGGGCTTAAAACGTGTTTATTCACTGCAGGAAGAGATATAAACAACATTTAGAGTAAATTATTGTTCATGCGAGAACGTTCAATTTTTCATGCAAAACGATCGATGACCCGAGACCTGATGAAATTGCTCTGAGATGACCAAAATGGTCCGTTTTGAAATTTTTCATCTTTCAACTAATTTTGACTAATAGAGGTTGATCATCACTTTTGGAGATAAAATGAGCATCGTTATCGTCATTTTCATGCTTCTAGGGAGCCAAAACTCAAGATTTGGCTTATGGTTAAAAGTGACTTAAAAGGACCCAAATGCTCACTTTGAGGGCTTAAAACGTGTTTATTCACTGCGGAAAGAGATATAAACAATATTTAGAGTGAATTAATGTTCATGCGAGAACGTTCAATTTTTCATGCAAAACGATCGATGACCCGCGACCTGATGAAATGACTCTGAGATTACCAAAATGTTCCGTTTTGAAAAAGTTCATCTTTCAACTAATTTTGACTCTCAGAGGTGGATCATCACTTTTGGAGATAAAATGAGCATCGTTATCGTAATTTTCATGCTTCTAGGGAGCCAAAACTCAAGATTTGGCTTATGGTTAAAAGTGACTATAAAGGACCCAAATGCTCACTTCGAGGGCTTAAAACGTGTTTATTTACTGCGGGAAGAGATATAAACAATAGTTAGAGTGAATTAATGTTCATGCAAGAACGTTCAATTTTTCATGCAAAACGATCGATGACCCGCGACCTGATGAAATGACTCTGAGATTACCAAAATGTTCCGTTTTGAAAATTTTCATCTTTCAACTAATTTTGACTCTCAGAGGTGGATCATCACTTTTGGAGATAAAATGAGCATCGTTATCGTCATTTTCATGCTTCTAGGGAGCCAAAACTCAAGATTTGGCTTATGGTTAAAAGTGACTTAAAAGGACCCAAATGCTCACTTTGAGGGCTTAAAACGTGTTTATTCACTGCGGAAAGAGATATAAACAATATTTAGAGTGAATTAATGTTCATGCGAGAACGTTCAATTTTTCATGCAAAACGATCGATGGCCCGCGACCTGATGAAATGACTCTGAGATGACCAAAATGTTTCGTCTTGAAAATTTTCATCTTTCAACTAATTTTGACTCTCAGAGGTGGATCATCACTTTTGGAGATAAAATGAGCATCGTTATCGTCATTTTCATGCTTCTAGGGAGCCAAAACTCAAGATTTGGCTTATGGTTAAAAGTGACTTAACAGGACCCAAATGCTCACTTCCAGGGCTTAAACGTGTTTATTCACTGCAGGAAGAGATATAAACAACATTTAGAGTAAATTATTGTTCATGCGAGAACGTTCAATTTTTCATGCAAAACGATCGATGACCCGCGTTTGCTCTGAGATGACCAAATGGTCCGTTTTGAAAATTTTCATCTTTCAACTAATTTTGACTCTCAGAGGTGGATCATCACTTTTGGAGATAAAATGAGCATCGTTATCGTCATTTTCATGCTTCTAGGGAGCCAAAACTCAAGATTTGGCTTATGGTTAAAAGTGACTTAAAAGGACCCAAATGCTCACTTTGAGGGCTTAAAACGTGTTTATTCACTGCGGAAAGAGATATAAACAATATTTAGAGTGAATTAATGTTCATGCGAGAACGTTCAATTTTTCATGCAAAACGATCGATGACCCGCGACCTGATGAAATGACTCTGAGATGACCAAAATGTTCCGTTTTGAAAAAGTTCATCTTTCAACTAATTTTGACTCTCAGAGGTGGATCATCACTTTTGGAGATAAAATGAGCATCGTTATCCTAATTTTCATGCTTCTAGGGAGCCAAAACTCAAGATTTGGCTTATGGTTAAAAGTGACTATAAAGGACCCAAATGCTCACTTCGAGGGCTTAAAACGTGTTTATTCACTGCGGGAAGAGATATAAACAATAGTTAGAGTGAATTAATGTTCATGCGAGAACGTTCAATTTTTCATGCAAAACGATCGATGACCCGCGACCTGATGAAATGACTCTGAGATTACCAAAATGTTCCGTTTTGAAAATTTTCATCTTTCAACTAATTTTGACTCTCAGAGGTGGATCATCACTTTTGGAGATAAAATGAGCATCGTTAACGTCATTTTCATGCTTCTAGGGAGCCAAAACTCAAGATTTGGCTTATGGTTAAAAGTGACTTAAAAGGACCCAAATGCTCACTTGGAGGTCTTAAAACGTGTTTATTCACTGCGGGAAGAGATATAAACAACATTTAGAGTAAATTATTGTTCATGCGAGAACGTTCAATTTTTCATGCAAAACGATCGATGACCCGCGACCTGATGAAATGACTCTGAGATGACCAAAATGTTCCGTCTTGAAAATTTTCATCTTTCAACTAATTTTGACTCTCAGAGGTGGATCATCACTTTTGGAGATAAAATGAGCATCGTTATCGTCATTTTCATGCTTCTAGGGAGCCAAAACTCAAGATTTGGCTCATGGTTAAAAGTGACTGAAAAGGCCCAAAATGCTCACTTCGAGGGCTTAAAACGTGTTTATTCACTGCGGGAAGAGATATAAACAATAGTTAGAGTGAATTAATGTTCATGCGAGAACGTTCAATTTTTCATGCAAAACGATCGATGACCCTCGACCTGACGAAATGACTCTGAGATGACCAAAATGTTCCATTTTGATAATTTTCATCTTTCAACTAATTTTGACTCTCAGAGGTGGATCATCACTTTTGGAGATAAAATGAGCATCGTTATAGTCATTTTCATGCTTCTAGGGAGCCAAAACTCAAGATTTGGCTCATGGTTAAAAGTGACTGAAAAGCCCCAAAATGCTCACTTCAAAGGCTTAAAGCGTGTTTATTCACTGCAGGAAGAGATATAAACAACATTTAGAGTAAATTATTGTTCATGCGAGAACGTTCAATTTTTCATGCAAAACGATCGATGACCCGCGACCTGATGAAATTGCTCTGAGATGACCAAAATTTTCCGTTTTGAAAATGTTCATCTTTCAACTAATTTTGACTCTCAGAGGTTGATCATCACTTTTGGAGATAAAATGAGCATCGTTATCGTCATTTTCATGCTTCTAGGGAGCCAAAACTCAAGATTTGGCTTATGGTTAAAAGTGACTTAAAAGGACCCAAATGCTCACTTTGAGGGCTTAAAACGTGTTTATTTACTGCGGAAAGAGATATAAACAATATTTAGAGTGAATTAATGTTCATGCGAGAACGTTCAATTTTTCATAAAAAACGATCGATGACCTGCGACCTGATGAAATGACTCTGAGATGACCAAAATGTTCCGTTTTGAAAAAGTTCATCTTTCAACTAATTTTGACTCTCAGAGGTGGATCATCACTTTTGGATATAAAATGAGCATCGTTATCGCCATTTTCATGCTTCTAGGGAGCCAAAACTCAAGATTTGGCTCATGGTTAAAAGTGACTGAAAAGGCCCAAAATGCTCACTTCGAGGGCTTAAAACATGTTTATTCACTGCGGGAAGAGATATAAACAATAGTTAGAGTGAATTAATGTTCATGCGAGAACGTTCAATTTTTCATGCAAAACGATCGATGACCCGCGACCTGATGAAATGACTCTGAGATGACCAAAATGTTCCGTTTTGAAAATTTTCATCTTTCAACTAATTTTGACTCTCAGAGGTGGATCATCACTTTTGGAGATAAAATGAGCATCGTTATAGTCATTTTCATGCTTCTAGGGAGCCAAAACTCAAGATTTGGCTTATGGTTAAAAGTGACTTAAAAGGACACAAATGCTCACTTCGAGGGCTTAAAACGTGTTTATTCACTGCAGGAAGAGATATAAACAAAATTTAGAGTAAATTATTGTTCATGCGAGAACGTTCAATTTTTCATGCAAAACGATCGATGACCCGCGACCTGATGAAATTGCTCTGAGATGACCAAAATGGTCCGTTTTGAAATTTTTCATCTTTCAACTAATTTTGACTCTCAGAGGTTGATCATCACTTTTGGAGATAAAATGAGCATCGTTATCGTCATTTTCATGCTTCTAGGGAGCCAAAACTCAAGATTTGGCTTATGGTTAAAAGTGACTTAAAAGGACCCAAATGCTCACTTTGAGGGCTTAAAACGTGTTTATTCACTGCGGAAAGAGATATAAACAATATTTAGAGTGAATTAATGTTCATGCGAGAATGTTCAATTTTTCATGCAAAACGATCGATGACCCGCGACCTGATGAAATTACTCTGAGATTACCAAAATGTTCCGTTTTGAAAATTTTCATCTTTCAACTAATTTTGACTCTCAGAGGTGGATCATCACTTTTGGAGATAAAATGAGCATCGTTATCGTCATTTTCATGCTTCTAGGGAGCCAAAACTCAAGATTTGGCTTATGGTTAAAAGTGACTTAAAAGGACCCAAATGCTCACTTGGAGGGCTTAAAACGTGTTTATTCACTGCGGGAAGAGATATAAACAACATTTAGAGTAAATTATTGTTCATGCGAGAATGTTCAATTTTTCATGCAAAACGATCGATGACCCGCGACCTGATGAAATTACTCTGAGATGACCAAAATGGTCCGTTTTGAAAATTTTCATCTTTCAACTAATTTTGACTCTCAGAGGTTGATCATCACTTTTGGAGATAAAATGAGCATCGTTATCATCATTTTCATGCTTCTAGGGAGCCAAAACTCAAGTTTTGGCTTATGGTTAAAAGTGACTTAAAAGGACCCAAATGCTCACTTTGAGGGCTTAAAACGTGTTTATTCACTGCGGAAAGAGATATAAACAATATTTAGAGTGAATTAATGTTCATGCGAGAACGTTCAATTTTTCATGCAAAACGATCGATGACCCGCGACCTGATGAAATGACTGAGATGACCAAAATGTTCAGTTTTGAAAAAGTTCATCTTTCAACTAATTTTGACTCTCAGAGGTGGATCATCACTTTTGGAGATAAAATGAGCATCGTTATCGTCATTTTCATGCTTCTAGGGAGCCAAAACTCAAGATTTGGCTTATGGTTAAAAGTGACTTAAAAGGACCCAAATGCTCACTTCGAGGGCTTAAAACGTGTTTATTCACTGCGGGAAGAGATATAAACAATATTTAGAGTGAATTAATGTTCATGCGAGAACGTTCAATTTTTCATGCAAAACGATCGATGACCCGCGACCTGATGAAATGACTCTGAGATGACCAAAATGTTCCGTTTTGAAAAAGTTCATCTTTCAACTAATTTTGACTCTCTGAGGTGGATCATCACTTTTGGAGATAAAATGAGCATCGTTATCGTCATTTTCATGCTTCTAGGGAGCCAAAACTCAAGATTTGGCTTATGGTTAAAAGTGACTTAACAGGACCCAAATGCTCACTTCGAGGGCTTAAAACGTGTTTATTCACTGCAGGAAGAGATATAAACAACATTTAGAGTAAATTATTGTTCATGCGAGAACGTTCAATTTTTCATGCAAAACGATCGATGACCCGCGACCTGATGAAATTGCTCTGAGATGACCAAAATGGTCCGTTTTGAAAATTGTCATCTTTCAACTAATTTTGACTCTCAGAGGTGGATCATCACTTTTGGAGATAAAATGAGCATCGTTATCGCCATTTTCATGCTTCTAGGGAGCCAAAACTCAAGATTTGGCTCATGGTTAAAAGTGACTGAAAAGGCCCAAAATGCTCACTTCGAGGGCTTAAAACATGTTTATTCACTGCGGGAAGAGATATAAACAATAGTTAGAGTGAATTAATGTTCATGCGAGAACGTTCAATTTTTCATGCAAAACGATCGATGACCCGCGACCTGATGAAATTACTCTGAGATGACCAAAATGTTCCGTTTTGAAAATTTTCATCTTTCAACTAATTTTGACTCTCAGAGGTGGATCATCACTTTTGGAGATAAAATGAGCATCGTTATAGTCATTTTCATGCTTCTAGGGAGCCAAAACTCAAGATTTGGCTTATGGTTAAAAGTGACTTAAAAGGACACAAATGCTCACTTCGAGGGCTTAAAACGTGTTTATTCACTGCAGGAAGAGATATAAACAACATTTAGAGTAAATTATTGTTCATGCGAGAACGTTCAATTTTTCATGCAAAACGATCGATGACCCGCGACCTGATGAAATTGCTCTGAGATGACCAAAATGGTCCGTTTTGAAATTTTTCATCTTTCAACTAATTTTGACTCTCAGAGGTTGATCATCACTTTTGGAGATAAAATGAGCATCGTTATCGTCATTTTCATGCTTCTAGGGAGCCAAAACTCAAGATTTGGCTTATGGTTAAAAGTGACTTAAAAGGACCCAAATGCTCACTTTGAGGGCTTAAAACGTGTTTATTCACTGCGGAAAGAGATATAAACAATATTTAGAGTGAATTAATGTTCATGCGAGAATGTTCAATTTTTCATGCAAAACGATCGATGACCCGCGACCTGATGAAATTACTCTGAGATTACCAAAATGTTCCGTTTTGAAAATTTTCATCTTTCAACTAATTTTGACTCTCAGAGGTGGATCATCACTTTTGGAGATAAAATGAGCATCGTTATCGTCATGTTCATGCTTCTAGGGAGCCGAAACTCAAGATTTGGCTTATGGTTAAAAGTGACTTAAAAGGACCCAAATGCTCACTTGGAGGGCTTAAAACATGTTTATTCACTGCGGGAAGAGATATAAACAACACTTAGAGTAAATTATTGTTCATGCGAGAACGTTCAATTTTTCATGCAAAACGATCGATGACCCGCGACCTGATGAAATTGCTCTGAGATGACCAAAATGGTACGTTTTGAAATTTTTCATCTTTCAACTAATTTTGACTCTCAGAGGTTGATCATCACTTTTGGAGATAAAATGAGCATCGTTATCGTCATTTTCATGCTTCTAGGGAGCCAAAACTCAAGATTTGGCTTATGGTTAAAAGTGACTTAAAAGGACCCAAATGCTCACTTTGAGGGCTTAAAACGTGTTTATTCACTCCGGAAAGAGATATAAACAATATTTAGAGTGAATTAATGTTCATGCGAGAACGTTCAATTTTTCATGCAAAACGATCGATGACCCGCGACCTGATGAAATGACTCTGAGATGACCAAAATGTTCCGTTTTGAAAAAGTTCATCTTTCAACTAATTTTGACTCTCTGAGGTGGATCATCACTTTTGGAGATAAAATGAGCATCGTTATCGTCATTTTCATCCTTCTAGGGAGCCAAAACTCAAGATTTGGCTTATGGTTAAAAGTGACTTAAAAGGACCCAAATGCTCACTTCGAGGGCTTAAAACGTGTTTATTCACTGCGGAAAGAGATATAAACAATAGTTAGAGTGAATTAATGTTCATGCGAGAACGTTCAATTTTTCATGCAAAACGATCGATGACCCGCGACCTGATGAAATGACTCTGAGATGACCAAAATGTTCAGTTTTGAAAAAGTTCATCTTTCAACTAATTTTGACTCTCAGAGGTGGATCATCACTTTTGGAGATAAAATGAGCATCGTTATCGTCATTTTCATGCTTCTAGGGAGCCAAAACTCAAGATTTGGCTTATGGTTAAAAGTGACTTAAAAGGACCCAAATGCTCACTTCGAGGGCTTAAAACGTGTTTATTCACTGCGGGAAGAGATATAAACAATAGTTAGAGTGAATTAATGTTCATGCGAGAACGTTCAATTTTTCATGCAAAACGATCGATGACCCGCGACCTGATGAAATGACTCTGAGATGACCAAAATGTTCCGTTTTGAAAATTTTCATCTTTCAACTAATTTTGACTCTCAGAGGTGGATCATCACTTTTGGAGATAAAATGAGCATCGTTATAGTCATTTTCATGCTTCTAGGGAGCCAAAACTCAAGATTTGGCTTATGGTTAAAAGTGACTTAAAAGGACACAAATGCTCACTTCGAGGGCTTAAAACGTGTTTATTCACTGCAGGAAGAGATATAAACAACATTTAGAGTAAATTATTGTTCATGCGAGAACGTTCAATTTTTCATGCAAAACGATCGATGACCCGCGACCTGATGAAATTGCTCTGAGATGACCAAAATGGTACGTTTTGAAATTTTTCATCTTTCAACTAATTTTGACTCTCAGAGGTTGATCATCACTTTTGGAGATAAAATGAGCATCGTTATCGTCATTTTCATGCTTCTAGGGAGCCAAAACTCAAGATTTGGCTTATGGTTAAAAGTGACTTAAAAGGACCCAAATGCTCACTTTGAGGGCTTAAAACGTGTTTATTCACTCCGGAAAGAGATATAAACAATATTTAGAGTGAATTAATGTTCATGCGAGAACGTTCAATTTTTCATGCAAAACGATCAATGACCCGCGACCTGATGAAATGACTCTGAGATGACCAAAATGTTCAGTTTTGAAAAAGTTCATCTTTCAACTAATTTTGACTCTCTGAGGTGGATCATCACTTTTGGAGATAAAATGAGCATCGTTATCGTCATTTTCATCCTTCTAGGGAGCCAAAACTCAAGATTTGGCTTATGGTTAAAAGTGACTTAAAAGGACCCAAATGCTCACTTCGAGGGCTTAAAACGTGTTTATTCACTGCGGGAAGAGATATAAACAATAGTTAGAGTGAATTAATGTTCATGCGAGAACGTTCAATTTTTCATGCAAAACGATCGATGACCCGCGACCTGATGAAATGACTCTGAGGTTACCAAAATGTTCCGTTTTGAAAATTTTCATCTTTCAACTAATTTTGACTCTCAGAGGTGGATCATCACTTTTGGAGATAAAATGAGCATCGTTATCGTCATTTTCATGCTTCTAGGGAGCCAAAACTCAAGATTTGGCTTATGGTTAAAAGTGACTTAAAAGGACCGAAATGCTTACTTGGAGGGCTTAAAACGTGTTTATTCACTGCGGGAAGAGATATAAACAACATTTAGAGTAAATTATTGTTCATGCGAGAACGTTCAATTTTTCATGCAAAACGATCGATGACCCGCGACCTGATGAAATTACTCTGAGATGACCAAAATGGTCCGTTTTGAAAATTTTCATCTTTCAACTAATTTTGACTCTCAGAGGTTGATCATCACTTTTGGAGATAAAATGAGCATCGTTATCGTCATTTTCATGCTTCTAGGGAGCCAAAACTCAAGATTTGGCTTATGGTTAAAAGTGACTTAAAAGGACCCAAATGCTCACTTTGAGGGCTTAAAACGTGTTTATTCACTCCGGAAAGAGATATAAACAATATTTAGAGTGAATTAATGTTCATGCGAGAACGTTCAATTTTTCATGCAAAACGATCGATGACCCGCGACCTGATGAAATGACTCTGAGATGACCAAAATGTTCCGTTTTGAAAAAGTTCATCTTTCAACTAATTTTGACTCTCTGAGGTGGATCATCACTTTTGGAGATAAAATGAGCATCGTTATCGTCATTTTCATCCTTCTAGGGAGCCAAAACTCAAGATTTGGCTTATGGTTAAAAGTGACTTAAAAGGACCCAAATGCTCACTTCGAGGGCTTAAAACGTGTTTATTCACTGCGGAAAGAGATATAAACAATAGTTAGAGTGAATTAATGTTCATGCGAGAACGTTCAATTTTTCATGCAAAACGATCGATGACCCGCGACCTGATGAAATGACTCTGAGATGACCAAAATGTTCAGTTTTGAAAAAGTTCATCTTTCAACTAATTTTGACTCTCAGAGGTGGATCATCACTTTTGGAGATAAAATGAGCATCGTTATCGTCATTTTCATGCTTCTAGGGAGCCAAAACTCAAGATTTGGCTTATGGTTAAAAGTGACTTAAAAGGACCCAAATGCTCACTTCGAGGGCTTAAAACGTGTTTATTCACTGCGGGAAGAGATATAAACAATAGTTAGAGTGAATTAATGTTCATGCGAGAACGTTCAATTTTTCATGCAAAACGATCGATGACCCGCGACCTGATGAAATGACTCTGAGATGACCAAAATGTTCCGTTTTGAAAATTTTCATCTTTCAACTAATTTTGACTCTCAGAGGTGGATCATCACTTTTGGAGATAAAATGAGCATCGTTATAGTCATTTTCATGCTTCTAGGGAGCCAAAACTCAAGATTTGGCTTATGGTTAAAAGTGACTTAAAAGGACACAAATGCTCACTTCGAGGGCTTAAAACGTGTTTATTCACTGCAGGAAGAGATATAAACAACATTTAGAGTAAATTATTGTTCATGCGAGAACGTTCAATTTTTCATGCAAAACGATCGATGACCCGCGACCTGATGAAATTGCTCTGAGATGACCAAAATGGTACGTTTTGAAATTTTTCATCTTTCAACTAATTTTGACTCTCAGAGGTTGATCATCACTTTTGGAGATAAAATGAGCATCGTTATCGTCATTTTCATGCTTCTAGGGAGCCAAAACTCAAGATTTGGCTTATGGTTAAAAGTGACTTAAAAGGACCCAAATGCTCACTTTGAGGGCTTAAAACGTGTTTATTCACTCCGGAAAGAGATATAAACAATATTTAGAGTGAATTAATGTTCATGCGAGAACGTTCAATTTTTCATGCAAAACGATCGATGACCCGCGACCTGATGAAATGACTCTGAGATGACCAAAATGTTCCGTTTTGAAAAAGTTCATCTTTCAACTAATTTTGACTCTCTGAGGTGGATCATCACTTTTGGAGATAAAATGAGCATCGTTATCGTCATTTTCATCCTTCTAGGGAGCCAAAACTCAAGATTTGGCTTATGGTTAAAAGTGACTTAAAAGGACCCAAATGCTCACTTCGAGGGCTTAAAACGTGTTTATTCACTGCGGGAAGAGATATAAACAATAGTTAGAGTGAATTAATGTTCATGCGAGAACGTTCAATTTTTCATGCAAAACGATCGATGACCCGCGACCTGATGAAATGACTCTGAGGTTACCAAAATGTTCCGTTTTGAAAATTTTCATCTTTCAACTAATTTTGACTCTCAGAGGTGGATCATCACTTTTGGAGATAAAATGAGCATCGTTATCGTCATTTTCATGCTTCTAGGGAGCCAAAACTCAAGATTTGGCTTATGGTTAAAAGTGACTTAAAAGGACCGAAATGCTTACTTGGAGGGCTTAAAACGTGTTTATTCACTGCGGGAAGAGATATAAACAACATTTAGAGTAAATTATTGTTCATGCGAGAACGTTCAATTTTTCATGCAAAACGATCGATGACCCGCGACCTGATGAAATTACTCTGAGATGACCAAAATGGTCCGTTTTGAAAATTTTCATCTTTCAACTAATTTTGACTCTCAGAGGTTGATCATCACTTTTGGAGATAAAATGAGCATCGTTATCGTCATTTTCATGCTTCTAGGGAGCCAAAACTCAAGATTTGGCTTATGGTTAAAAGTGACTTAAAAGGACCCAAATGCTCACTTTGAGGGCTTAAAACGTGTTTATTCTCTGCGGAAAGAGATATAAACAATATTTAGAGTGAATTAATGTTCATGCGAGAACGTTCAATTTTTCATGCAAAACGATCGATGACCCGCGACCTGATGAAATGACTCTGAGATGACCAAAATGTTCCGTCTTGAAAATTTTCATCTTTCAACTAATTTTGACTCTCAGAGGTGGATCATCACTTTTGGAGATAAAATGAGCATCGTTATCGTCATTTTCATGCTTCTAGGGAGCCAAAACTCAAGATTTGGCTTATGGTTAAAAGTGACTTAAAAGGACCCAAATGCTCACTTCGAGGGCTTAAAGCGTGTTTATTCACTGCGGGAAGAGATATAAACAACATTTAGAGTAAATTATTGTTCATGCGAGAACGTTCAATTTTTCATTCAAAACGATCGATGACCCGCGACCTGATGAAATTGCTCTGAGATGACCAAAATGTTACGTTTTGAAAATGTTCATCTTTCAACTAATTTTGACTCTCAGAGGTGGATCATCACTTTTGGAGATAAAATGAGCATCGTTATCGTCATTTTCATGCTTCTAGGGAGCCAAAACTCAAGATTTGGCTCATGGTTAAAAGTGACTTAAAAGGCCCAAAATGCTCACTTCGAGGGCTTAAAACGTGTTTATTCACTGCCGGAAGAGATAAAAACAATAGTTAGAGTGAATTAATGTTCATGCGAGAACGTTCAATTTTTCATGCAAAACAATCGATGACCCGCGACCTGATGAAATTGCTCTGAGATGACCAAAATGGTCCGTTTTGAAAATGTTCATCTTTCAACTAATTTTGACTCTCAGAGGTGGATCATCACTATTGGAGATAAAATGAGCATCGTTATCGTCATTTTCATGCTTCTAGGGAGCCAAAACTCAAGATTTGGCTTATGGTTAAAAGTGACTTAACAGGACCCAAATGCTCACTTCGAGGACTTAAAACGTGTTTATTCACTGCAGGAAGAGATATAAACAACATTTAGAGTAAATTATTGTTCATGCGAGAACGTTCAATTTTTCATGCAAAACGATCGATGACCCGCGACCTGATGAAATTGCTCTGAGATGACCAAAATGGTCCGTTTTGAAAATTTTCATCTTTCAACTAATTTTGACTCTCAGAGGTGGATCATCACTTTTGGAGATAAAATGAGCATCGTTATCGCCATTTTCATGCTTCTAGGGAGCCAAAACTCAAGATTTGGCTCATGGTTAAAAGTGACTGAAAAGGCCCAAAATGCTCACTTCGAGGGCTTAAAACGTGTTTCTTCACTGCGGGAAGAAATATAAACAATAGTTAGAGTGAATTAATGTTCATGCGAGAACGTTCAATTTTTCATGCAAAACGATCGATGACCCGCGACCTGATGAAATGACTCTGAGATGACCAAAATGTTCCGTTTTGAAAATTTTCATCTTTCAACTAATTTTGACTCTCAGAGGTGGATCATCACTTTTGGAGATAAAATGAGCATCGTTATAGTCATTTTCATGCTTCTAGAGAGCCAAAACTCAAGATTTGGCTTATGGTTAAAAGTGACTTAAAAGGACACAAATGCTCACTTCGAGGGCTTAAAACGTGTTTATTCACTGCAGGAAGAGATATAAACAACATTTAGAGTAAATTATTGTTCATGCGAGAACGTTCAATTTTTCATGCAAAACGATCGATGACCCGCGACCTGATGAAATTGCTCTGAGATGACCAAAATGGTCCGTTTTGAAATTTTTCATCTTTCAACTAATTTTGACTAATAGAGGTTGATCATCACTTTTGGAGATAAAATGAGCATCGTTATCGCCATTTTCATGCTTCTAGGGAGCCAAAACTCAAGATTTGGCTCATGGTTAAAAGTGACTGAAAAGGCCCAAAATGCTCACTTCGAGGGCTTAAAACATGTTTATTCACTGCGGGAAGAGATATAAACAATAGTTAGAGTGAATTAATGTTCATGCGAGAACGTTCAATTTTTCATGCAAAACGATCGATGACCCGCGACCTGATGAAATTACTCTGAGATGACCAAAATGTTCCGTTTTGAAAATTTTCATCTTTCAACTAATTTTGACTCTCAGAGGTGGATCATCACTTTTGGAGATAAAATGAGCATCGTTATAGTCATTTTCATGCTTCTAGGGAGCCAAAACTCAAGATTTGGCTTATGGTTAAAAGTGACTTAAAAGGACACAAATGCTCACTTCGAGGGCTTAAAACGTGTTTATTCACTGCAGGAAGAGATATAAACAACATTTAGAGTAAATTATTGTTCATGCGAGAACGTTCAATTTTTCATGCAAAACGATCGATGACCCGCGACCTGATGAAATTGCTCTGAGATGACCAAAATGGTCCGTTTTGAAATTTTTCATCTTTCAACTAATTTTGACTCTCAGAGGTTGATCATCACTTTTGGAGATAAAATGAGCATCGTTATCGTCATTTTCATGCTTCTAGGGAGCCAAAACTCAAGATTTGGCTTATGGTTAAAAGTGACTTAAAAGGACCCAAATGCTCACTTTGAGGGCTTAAAACGTGTTTATTCACTGCGGAAAGAGATATAAACAATATTTAGAGTGAATTAATGTTCATGCGAGAATGTTCAATTTTTCATGCAAAACGATCGATGACCCGCGACCTGATGAAATTACTCTGAGATTACCAAAATGTTCCGTTTTGAAAATTTTCATCTTTCAACTAATTTTGACTCTCAGAGGTGGATCATCACTTTTGGAGATAAAATGAGCATCGTTATCGTCATGTTCATGCTTCTAGGGAGCCGAAACTCAAGATTTGGCTTATGGTTAAAAGTGACTTAAAAGGACCCAAATGCTCACTTGGAGGGCTTAAAACATGTTTATTCACTGCGGGAAGAGATATAAACAACACTTAGAGTAAATTATTGTTCATGCGAGAACGTTCAATTTTTCATGCAAAACGATCGATGACCCGCGACCTGATGAAATTGCTCTGAGATGACCAAAATGGTACGTTTTGAAATTTTTCATCTTTCAACTAATTTTGACTCTCAGAGGTTGATCATCACTTTTGGAGATAAAATGAGCATCGTTATCGTCATTTTCATGCTTCTAGGGAGCCAAAACTCAAGATTTGGCTTATGGTTAAAAGTGACTTAAAAGGACCCAAATGCTCACTTTGAGGGCTTAAAACGTGTTTATTCACTCCGGAAAGAGATATAAACAATATTTAGAGTGAATTAATGTTCATGCGAGAACGTTCAATTTTTCATGCAAAACGATCGATGACCCGCGACCTGATGAAATGACTCTGAGATGACCAAAATGTTCCGTTTTGAAAAAGTTCATCTTTCAACTAATTTTGACTCTCTGAGGTGGATCATCACTTTTGGAGATAAAATGAGCATCGTTATCGTCATTTTCATCCTTCTAGGGAGCCAAAACTCAAGATTTGGCTTATGGTTAAAAGTGACTTAAAAGGACCCAAATGCTCACTTCGAGGGCTTAAAACGTGTTTATTCACTGCGGAAAGAGATATAAACAATAGTTAGAGTGAATTAATGTTCATGCGAGAACGTTCAATTTTTCATGCAAAACGATCGATGACCCGCGACCTGATGAAATGACTCTGAGATGACCAAAATGTTCAGTTTTGAAAAAGTTCATCTTTCAACTAATTTTGACTCTCAGAGGTGGATCATCACTTTTGGAGATAAAATGAGCATCGTTATCGTCATTTTCATGCTTCTAGGGAGCCAAAACTCAAGATTTGGCTTATGGTTAAAAGTGACTTAAAAGGACCCAAATGCTCACTTCGAGGGCTTAAAACGTGTTTATTCACTGCGGGAAGAGATATAAACAATAGTTAGAGTGAATTAATGTTCATGCGAGAACGTTCAATTTTTCATGCAAAACGATCGATGACCCGCGACCTGATGAAATGACTCTGAGATGACCAAAATGTTCCGTTTTGAAAATTTTCATCTTTCAACTAATTTTGACTCTCAGAGGTGGATCATCACTTTTGGAGATAAAATGAGCATCGTTATAGTCATTTTCATGCTTCTAGGGAGCCAAAACTCAAGATTTGGCTTATGGTTAAAAGTGACTTAAAAGGACACAAATGCTCACTTCGAGGGCTTAAAACGTGTTTATTCACTGCAGGAAGAGATATAAAGAACATTTAGAGTAAATTATTGTTCATGCGAGAACGTTCAATTTTTCATGCAAAACGATCGATGACCCGCGACCTGATGAAATTGCTCTGAGATGACCAAAATGGTACGTTTTGAAATTTTTCATCTTTCAACTAATTTTGACTCTCAGAGGTTGATCATCACTTTTGGAGATAAAATGAGCATCGTTATCGTCATTTTCATGCTTCTAGGGAGCCAAAACTCAAGATTTGGCTTATGGTTAAAAGTGACTTAAAAGGACCCAAATGCTCACTTTGAGGGCTTAAAACGTGTTTATTCACTCCGGAAAGAGATATAAACAATATTTAGAGTGAATTAATGTTCATGCGAGAACGTTCAATTTTTCATGCAAAACGATCAATGACCCGCGACCTGATGAAATGACTCTGAGATGACCAAAATGTTCAGTTTTGAAAAAGTTCATCTTTCAACTAATTTTGACTCTCTGAGGTGGATCATCACTTTTGGAGATAAAATGAGCATCGTTATCGTCATTTTCATCCTTCTAGGGAGCCAAAACTCAAGATTTGGCTTATGGTTAAAAGTGACTTAAAAGGACCCAAATGCTCACTTCGAGGGCTTAAAACGTGTTTATTCACTGCGGGAAGAGATATAAACAATAGTTAGAGTGAATTAATGTTCATGCGAGAACGTTCAATTTTTCATGCAAAACGATCGATGACCCGCGACCTGATGAAATGACTCTGAGGTTACCAAAATGTTCCGTTTTGAAAATTTTCATCTTTCAACTAATTTTGACTCTCAGAGGTGGATCATCACTTTTGGAGATAAAATGAGCATCGTTATCGTCATTTTCATGCTTCTAGGGAGCCAAAACTCAAGATTTGGCTTATGGTTAAAAGTGACTTAAAAGGACCGAAATGCTTACTTGGAGGGCTTAAAACGTGTTTATTCACTGCGGGAAGAGATATAAACAACATTTAGAGTAAATTATTGTTCATGCGAGAACGTTCAATTTTTCATGCAAAACGATCGATGACCCGCGACCTGATGAAATTACTCTGAGATGACCAAAATGGTCCGTTTTGAAAATTTTCATCTTTCAACTAATTTTGACTCTCAGAGGTTGATCATCACTTTTGGAGATAAAATGAGCATCGTTATCGTCATTTTCATGCTTCTAGGGAGCCAAAACTCAAGATTTGGCTTATGGTTAAAAGTGACTTAAAAGGACCCAAATGCTCACTTTGAGGGCTTAAAACGTGTTTATTCACTCCGGAAAGAGATATAAACAATATTTAGAGTGAATTAATGTTCATGCGAGAACGTTCAATTTTTCATGCAAAACGATCGATGACCCGCGACCTGATGAAATGACTCTGAGATGACCAAAATGTTCCGTTTTGAAAAAGTTCATCTTTCAACTAATTTTGACTCTCTGAGGTGGATCATCACTTTTGGAGATAAAATGAGCATCGTTATCGTCATTTTCATCCTTCTAGGGAGCCAAAACTCAAGATTTGGCTTATGGTTAAAAGTGACTTAAAAGGACCCAAATGCTCACTTCGAGGGCTTAAAACGTGTTTATTCACTGCGGAAAGAGATATAAACAATAGTTAGAGTGAATTAATGTTCATGCGAGAACGTTCAATTTTTCATGCAAAACGATCGATGACCCGCGACCTGATGAAATGACTCTGAGATGACCAAAATGTTCAGTTTTGAAAAAGTTCATCTTTCAACTAATTTTGACTCTCAGAGGTGGATCATCACTTTTGGAGATAAAATGAGCATCGTTATCGTCATTTTCATGCTTCTAGGGAGCCAAAACTCAAGATTTGGCTTATGGTTAAAAGTGACTTAAAAGGACCCAAATGCTCACTTCGAGGGCTTAAAACGTGTTTATTCACTGCGGGAAGAGATATAAACAATAGTTAGAGTGAATTAATGTTCATGCGAGAACGTTCAATTTTTCATGCAAAACGATCGATGACCCGCGACCTGATGAAATGACTCTGAGATGACCAAAATGTTCCGTTTTGAAAATTTTCATCTTTCAACTAATTTTGACTCTCAGAGGTGGATCATCACTTTTGGAGATAAAATGAGCATCGTTATAGTCATTTTCATGCTTCTAGGGAGCCAAAACTCAAGATTTGGCTTATGGTTAAAAGTGACTTAAAAGGACACAAATGCTCACTTCGAGGGCTTAAAACGTGTTTATTCACTGCAGGAAGAGATATAAACAACATTTAGAGTAAATTATTGTTCATGCGAGAACGTTCAATTTTTCATGCAAAACGATCGATGACCCGCGACCTGATGAAATTGCTCTGAGATGACCAAAATGGTACGTTTTGAAATTTTTCATCTTTCAACTAATTTTGACTCTCAGAGGTTGATCATCACTTTTGGAGATAAAATGAGCATCGTTATCGTCATTTTCATGCTTCTAGGGAGCCAAAACTCAAGATTTGGCTTATGGTTAAAAGTGACTTAAAAGGACCCAAATGCTCACTTTGAGGGCTTAAAACGTGTTTATTCACTCCGGAAAGAGATATAAACAATATTTAGAGTGAATTAATGTTCATGCGAGAACGTTCAATTTTTCATGCAAAACGATCGATGACCCGCGACCTGATGAAATGACTCTGAGATGACCAAAATGTTACGTTTTGAAAAAGTTCATCTTTCAACTAATTTTGACTCTCTGAGGTGGATCATCACTTTTGGAGATAAAATGAGCATCGTTATCGTCATTTTCATCCTTCTAGGGAGCCAAAACTCAAGATTTGGCTTATGGTTAAAAGTGACTTAAAAGGACCCAAATGCTCACTTCGAGGGCTTAAAACGTGTTTATTCACTGCGGGAAGAGATATAAACAATAGTTAGAGTGAATTAATGTTCATGCGAGAACGTTCAATTTTTCATGCAAAACGATCGATGACCCGCGACCTGATGAAATGACTCTGAGGTTACCAAAATGTTCCGTTTTGAAAATTTTCATCTTTCAACTAATTTTGACTCTCAGAGGTGGATCATCACTTTTGGAGATAAAATGAGCATCGTTATCGTCATTTTCATGCTTCTAGGGAGCCAAAACTCAAGATTTGGCTTATGGTTAAAAGTGACTTAAAAGGACCGAAATGCTTACTTGGAGGGCTTAAAACGTGTTTATTCACTGCGGGAAGAGATATAAACAACATTTAGAGTAAATTATTGTTCATGCGAGAACGTTCAATTTTTCATGCAAAACGATCGATGACCCGCGACCTGATGAAATTACTCTGAGATGACCAAAATGGTCCGTTTTGAAAATTTTCATCTTTCAACTAATTTTGACTCTCAGAGGTTGATCATCACTTTTGGAGATAAAATGAGCATCGTTATCGTCATTTTCATGCTTCTAGGGAGCCAAAACTCAAGATTTGGCTTATGGTTAAAAGTGACTTAAAAGGACCCAAATGCTCACTTTGAGGGCTTAAAACGTGTTTATTCTCTGCGGAAAGAGATATAAACAATATTTAGAGTGAATTAATGTTCATGCGAGAACGTTCAATTTTTCATGCAAAACGATCGATGACCCGCGACCTGATGAAATGACTCTGAGATGACCAAAATGTTCCGTCTTGAAAATTTTCATCTTTCAACTAATTTTGACTCTCAGAGGTGGATCATCACTTTTGGAGATAAAATGAGCATCGTTATCGTCATTTTCATGCTTCTAGGGAGCCAAAACTCAAGATTTGGCTTATGGTTAAAAGTGACTTAAAAGGACCCAAATGCTCACTTCGAGGGCTTAAAGCGTGTTTATTCACTGCGGGAAGAGATATAAACAACATTTAGAGTAAATTATTGTTCATGCGAGAACGTTCAATTTTTCATTCAAAACGATCGATGACCCGCGACCTGATGAAATTGCTCTGAGATGACCAAAATGTTACGTTTTGAAAATGTTCATCTTTCAACTAATTTTGACTCTCAGAGGTGGATCATCACTTTTGGAGATAAAATGAGCATCGTTATCGTCATTTTCATGCTTCTAGGGAGCCAAAACTCAAGATTTGGCTCATGGTTAAAAGTGACTTAAAAGGCCCAAAATGCTCACTTCGAGGGCTTAAAACGTGTTTATTCACTGCCGGAAGAGATAAAAACAATAGTTAGAGTGAATTAATGTTCATGCGAGAACGTTCAATTTTTCATGCAAAACAATCGATGACCCGCGACCTGATGAAATTGCTCTGAGATGACCAAAATGGTCCGTTTTGAAAATGTTCATCTTTCAACTAATTTTGACTCTCAGAGGTGGATCATCACTATTGGAGATAAAATGAGCATCGTTATCGTCATTTTCATGCTTCTAGGGAGCCAAAACTCAAGATTTGGCTTATGGTTAAAAGTGACTTAACAGGACCCAAATGCTCACTTCGAGGACTTAAAACGTGTTTATTCACTGCAGGAAGAGATATAAACAACATTTAGAGTAAATTATTGTTCATGCGAGAACGTTCAATTTTTCATGCAAAACGATCGATGACCCGCGACCTGATGAAATTGCTCTGAGATGACCAAAATGGTCCGTTTTGAAAATTTTCATCTTTCAACTAATTTTGACTCTCAGAGGTGGATCATCACTTTTGGAGATAAAATGAGCATCGTTATCGCCATTTTCATGCTTCTAGGGAGCCAAAACTCAAGATTTGGCTCATGGTTAAAAGTGACTGAAAAGGCCCAAAATGCTCACTTCGAGGGCTTAAAACGTGTTTCTTCACTGCGGGAAGAAATATAAACAATAGTTAGAGTGAATTAATGTTCATGCGAGAACGTTCAATTTTTCATGCAAAACGATCGATGACCCGCGACCTGATGAAATGACTCTGAGATGACCAAAATGTTCCGTTTTGAAAATTTTCATCTTTCAACTAATTTTGACTCTCAGAGGTGGATCATCACTTTTGGAGATAAAATGAGCATCGTTATAGTCATTTTCATGCTTCTAGAGAGCCAAAACTCAAGATTTGGCTTATGGTTAAAAGTGACTTAAAAGGACACAAATGCTCACTTCGAGGGCTTAAAACGTGTTTATTCACTGCAGGAAGAGATATAAACAACATTTAGAGTAAATTATTGTTCATGCGAGAACGTTCAATTTTTCATGCAAAACGATCGATGACCCGCGACCTGATGAAATTGCTCTGAGATGACCAAAATGGTCCGTTTTGAAATTTTTCATCTTTCAACTAATTTTGACTAATAGAGGTTGATCATCACTTTTGGAGATAAAATGAGCATCGTTATCGTCATTTTCATGCTTCTAGGGAGCCAAAACTCAAGATTTGGCTTATGGTTAAAAGTGACTTAAAAGGACCAAAATGCTCACTTTGAGGGCTTAAAACGTGTTTATTCACTGCGGAAAGAGATATAAACAATATTTAGAGTGAATTAATGTTCATGCGAGAACGTTCAATTTTTCATGCAAAACGATCGATGACCCGCGACCTGATGAAATGACTCTGAGATGACCAAAATGTTCCGTTTTGAAAAAGTTCATCTTTCAACTAATTTTGACTCTCAGAGGTGGATCATCACTTTTGGAGATAAAATGAGCATCGTTATCGTCATGTTCATGCTTCTAGGGAGCCGAAACTCAAGATTTGGCTTATGGTTAAAAGTGACTTAAAAGGACCCAAATGCTCACTTGGAGGGCTTAAAACGTGTTTATTCACTGCGGGAAGAGATATAAACAACACTTAGAGTAAATTATTGTTCATGCGAGAACGTTCAATTTTTCATGCAAAACGATCGATGACCCGCGACCTGATGAAATTGCTCTGAGATGACCAAAATGGTACGTTTTGAAATTTTTCATCTTTCAACTAATTTTGACTCTCAGAGGTTGATCATCACTTTTGGAGATAAAATGAGCATCGTTATCGTCATTTTCATGCTTCTAGGGAGCCAAAACTCAAGATTTGGCTTATGGTTAAAAGTGACTTAAAAGGACCCAAATGCTCACTTTGAGGGCTTAAAACGTGTTTATTATATCCGGAAAGAGATATAAACAATATTTAGAGTGAATTAATGTTCATGCGAGAACGTTCAATTTTTCATGCAAAACGATCGATGACCCGCGACCTGATGAAATGACTCTGAGATGACCAAAATGTTCCGTTTTGAAAAAGTTCATCTTTCAACTAATTTTGACTCTCTGAGGTGGATCATCACTTTTGGAGATAAAATGAGCATCGTTATCGTCATTTTCATCCTTCTAGGGAGCCAAAACTCAAGATTTGGCTTATGGTTAAAAGTGACTTAAAAGGACCCAAATGCTCACTTCGAGGGCTTAAAACGTGTTTATTCACTGCGGAAAGAGATATAAACAATAGTTAGAGTGAATTAATGTTCATGCGAGAACGTTCAATTTTTCATGCAAAACGATCGATGACCCGCGACCTGATGAAATGACTCTGAGATGACCAAAATGTTCAGTTTTGAAAAAGTTCATCTTTCAACTAATTTTGACTCTCAGAGGTGGATCATCACTTTTGGAGATAAAATGAGCATCGTTATCGTCATTTTCATGCTTCTAGGGAGCCAAAACTCAAGATTTGGCTTATGGTTAAAAGTGACTTAAAAGGACCCAAATGCTCACTTCGAGGGCTTAAAACGTGTTTATTCACTGCGGGAAGAGATATAAACAATAGTTAGAGTGAATTAATGTTCATGCGAGAACGTTCAATTTTTCATGCAAAACGATCGATGACCCGCGACCTGATGAAATGACTCTGAGATGACCAAAATGTTCCGTTTTGAAAATTTTCATCTTTCAACTAATTTTGACTCTCAGAGGTGGATCATCACTTTTGGAGATAAAATGAGCATCGTTATAGTCATTTTCATGCTTCTAGGGAGCCAAAACTCAAGATTTGGCTTATGGTTAAAAGTGACTTAAAAGGACACAAATGCTCACTTCGAGGGCTTAAAACGTGTTTATTCACTGCAGGAAGAAATATAAACAACATTTAGAGTAAATTATTGTTCATGCGAGAACGTTCAATTTTTCATGCAAAACGATCGATGACCCGCGACCTGATGAAATTGCTATGAGATGACCAAAATGGTACGTTTTGAAATTTTTCATCTTTCAACTAATTTTGACTCTCAGAGGTTGATCATCACTTTTGGAGATAAAATGAGCATCGTTATCGTCATTTTCATGCTTCTAGGGAGCCAAAACTCAAGATTTGGCTTATGGTTAAAAGTGACTTAAAAGGACCCAAATGCTCACTTTGAGGGCTTAAAACGTGTTTATTCACTCCGGAAAGAGATATAAACAATATTTAGAGTGAATTAATGTTCATGCGAGAACGTTCAATTTTTCATGCAAAACGATCAATGACCCGCGACCTGATGAAATGACTCTGAGATGACCAAAATGTTCCGTTTTGAAAAAGTTCATCTTTCAACTAATTTTGACTCTCTGAGGTGGATCATCACTTTTGGAGATAAAATGAGCATCGTTATCGTCATTTTCATCCTTCTAGGGAGCCAAAACTCAAGATTTGGCTTATGGTTAAAAGTGACTTAAAAGGACCCAAATGCTCACTTCGAGGGCTTAAAACGTGTTTATTCACTGCGGGAAGAGATATAAACAATAGTTAGAGTGAATTAATGTTCATGCGAGAACGTTCAATTTTTCATGCAAAACGATCGATGACCCGCGACCTGATGAAATGACTCTGAGGTTACCAAAATGTTCCGTTTTGAAAATTTTCATCTTTCAACTAATTTTGACTCTCAGAGGTGGATCATCACTTTTGGAGATAAAATGAGCATCGTTATCGTCATTTTCATGCTTCTAGGGAGCCAAAACTCAAGATTTGGCTTATGGTTAAAAGTGACTTAAAAGGACCGAAATGCTTACTTGGAGGGCTTAAAACGTGTTTATTCACTGCGGGAAGAGATATAAACAACATTTAGAGTAAATTATTGTTCATGCGAGAACGTTCAATTTTTCATGCAAAACGATCGATGACCCCGCGACCTGATGAAATTACTCTGAGATGACCAAAATGGTCCGTTTTGAAAATTTTCATCTTTCAACTAATTTTGACTCTCAGAGGTTGATCATCACTTTTGGAGATAAAATGAGCATCGTTATCGTCATTTTCATGCTTCTAGGGAGCCAAAACTCAAGATTTGGCTTATGGTTAAAAGTGACTTAAAAGGACCCAAATGCTCACTTTGAGGGCTTAAAACGTGTTTATTCACTCCGGAAAGAGATATAAACAATATTTAGAGTGAATTAATGTTCATGCGAGAACGTTCAATTTTTCATGCAAAACGATCGATGACCCGCGACCTGATGAAATGACTCTGAGATGACCAAAATGTTCCGTTTTGAAAAAGTTCATCTTTCAACTAATTTTGACTCTCTGAGGTGGATCATCACTTTTGGAGATAAAATGAGCATCGTTATCGTCATTTTCATCCTTCTAGGGAGCCAAAACTCAAGATTTGGCTTATGGTTAAAAGTGACTTAAAAGGACCCAAATGCTCACTTCGAGGGCTTAAAACGTGTTTATTCACTGCGGAAAGAGATATAAACAATAGTTAGAGTGAATTAATGTTCATGCGAGAACGTTCAATTTTTCATGCAAAACGATCGATGACCCGCGACCTGATGAAATGACTCTGAGATGACCAAAATGTTCAGTTTTGAAAAAGTTCATCTTTCAACTAATTTTGACTCTCAGAGGTGGATCATCACTTTTGGAGATAAAATGAGCATCGTTATCGTCATTTTCATGCTTCTAGGGAGCCAAAACTCAAGATTTGGCTTATGGTTAAAAGTGACTTAAAAGGACCCAAATGCTCACTTCGAGGGCTTAAAACGTGTTTATTCACTGCGGGAAGAGATATAAACAATAGTTAGAGTGAATTAATGTTCATGCGAGAACGTTCAATTTTTCATGCAAAACGATCGATGACCCGCGACCTGATGAAATGACTCTGAGATGACCAAAATGTTCCGTTTTGAAAATTTTCATCTTTCAACTAATTTTGACTCTCAGAGGTGGATCATCACTTTTGGAGATAAAATGAGCATCGTTATAGTCATTTTCATGCTTCTAGGGAGCCAAAACTCAAGATTTGGCTTATGGTTAAAAGTGACTTAAAAGGACACAAATGCTCACTTCGAGGGCTTAAAACGTGTTTATTCACTGCAGGAAGAGATATAAACAACATTTAGAGTAAATTATTGTTCATGCAAGAACGTTCAATTTTTCATGCAAAACGATCGATGACCCGCGACCTGATGAAATTGCTCTGAGATGACCAAAATGGTACGTTTTGAAATTTTTCATCTTTCAACTAATTTTGACTCTCAGAGGTTGATCATCACTTTTGGAGATAAAATGAGCATCGTTATCGTCATTTTCATGCTTCTAGGGAGCCAAAACTCAAGATTTGGCTTATGGTTAAAAGTGACTTAAAAGGACCCAAATGCTCACTTTGAGGGCTTAAAACGTGTTTATTCACTCCGGAAAGAGATATAAACAATATTTAGAGTGAATTAATGTTCATGCGAGAACGTTCAATTTTTCATGCAAAACGATCGATGACCCGCGACCTGATGAAATGACTCTGAGATGACCAAAATGTTCCGTTTTGAAAAAGTTCATCTTTCAACTAATTTTGACTCTCTGAGGTGGATCATCACTTTTGGAGATAAAATGAGCATCGTTATCGTCATTTTCATCCTTCTAGGGAGCCAAAACTCAAGATTTGGCTTATGGTTAAAAGTGACTTAAAAGGACCCAAATGCTCACTTCGAGGGCTTAAAACGTGTTTATTCACTGCGGGAAGAGATATAAACAATAGTTAGAGTGAATTAATGTTCATGCGAGAACGTTCAATTTTTCATGCAAAACGATCGATGACCCGCGACCTGATGAAATGACTCTGAGGTTACCAAAATGTTCCGTTTTGAAAATTTTCATCTTTCAACTAATTTTGACTCTCAGAGGTAGATCATCACTTTTGGAGATAAAATGAGCATCGTTATCGTCATTTTCATTCTTCTAGGGAGCCAAAACTCAAGATTTGGCTTATGGTTAAAAGTGACTTAAAAGGACCGAAATGCTTACTTGGAGGGCTTAAAACGTGTTTATTCACTGCGGGAAGAGATATAAACAACATTTAGAGTAAATTATTGTTCATGCGAGAACGTTCAATTTTTCATGCAAAACGATCGATGACCCGCGACCTGATGAAATTACTCTGAGATGACCAAAATGGTCCGTTTTGAAAATTTTCATCTTTCAACTAATTTTGACTCTCAGAGGTTGATCATCACTTTTGGAGATAAAATGAGCATCGTTATCGTCATTTTCATGCTTCTAGGGAGCCAAAACTCAAGATTTGGCTTATGGTTAAAAGTGACTTAAAAGGACCCAAATGCTCACTTTGAGGGCTTAAAACGTGTTTATTCTCTGCGGAAAGAGATATAAACAATATTTAGAGTGAATTAATGTTCATGCGAGAACGTTCAATTTTTCATGCAAAACGATCGATGACCCGCGACCTGATGAAATGACTCTGAGATGACCAAAATGTTCCGTCTTGAAAATTTTCATCTTTCAACTAATTTTGACTCTCAGAGGTGGATCATCACTTTTGGAGATAAAATGAGCATCGTTATCGTCATTTTCATGCTTCTAGGGAGCCAAAACTCAAGATTTGGCTTATGGTTAAAAGTGACTTAAAAGGACCCAAATGCTCACTTCGAGGGCTTAAAGCGTGTTTATTCACTGCGGGAAGAGATATAAACAACATTTAGAGTAAATTATTGTTCATGCGAGAACGTTCAATTTTTCATTCAAAACGATCGATGACCCGCGACCTGATGAAATTGCTCTGAGATGACCAAAATGTTACGTTTTGAAAATGTTCATCTTTCAACTAATTTTGACTCTCAGAGGTGGATCATCACTTTTGGAGATAAAATGAGCATCGTTATCGTCATTTTCATGCTTCTAGGGAGCCAAAACTCAAGATTTGGCTCATGGTTAAAAGTGACTTAAAAGGCCCAAAATGCTCACTTCGAGGGCTTAAAACGTGTTTATTCACTGCCGGAAGAGATAAAAACAATAGTTAGAGTGAATTAATGTTCATGCGAGAACGTTCAATTTTTCATGCAAAACAATCGATGACCCGCGACCTGATGAAATTGCTCTGAGATGACCAAAATGGTCCGTTTTGAAAATGTTCATCTTTCAACTAATTTTGACTCTCAGAGGTGGATCATCACTATTGGAGATAAAATGAGCATCGTTATCGTCATTTTCATGCTTCTAGGGAGCCAAAACTCAAGATTTGGCTTATGGTTAAAAGTGACTTAACAGGACCCAAATGCTCACTTCGAGGACTTAAAACGTGTTTATTCACTGCAGGAAGAGATATAAACAACATTTAGAGTAAATTATTGTTCATGCGAGAACGTTCAATTTTTCATGCAAAACGATCGATGACCCGCGACCTGATGAAATTGCTCTGAGATGACCAAAATGGTCCGTTTTGAAAATTTTCATCTTTCAACTAATTTTGACTCTCAGAGGTGGATCATCACTTTTGGAGATAAAATGAGCATCGTTATCGCCATTTTCATGCTTCTAGGGAGCCAAAACTCAAGATTTGGCTCATGGTTAAAAGTGACTGAAAAGGCCCAAAATGCTCACTTCGAGGGCTTAAAACGTGTTTCTTCACTGCGGGAAGAAATATAAACAATAGTTAGAGTGAATTAATGTTCATGCGAGAACGTTCAATTTTTCATGCAAAACGATCGATGACCCGCGACCTGATGAAATGACTCTGAGATGACCAAAATGTTCCGTTTTGAAAATTTTCATCTTTCAACTAATTTTGACTCTCAGAGGTGGATCATCACTTTTGGAGATAAAATGAGCATCGTTATAGTCATTTTCATGCTTCTAGAGAGCCAAAACTCAAGATTTGGCTTATGGTTAAAAGTGACTTAAAAGGACACAAATGCTCACTTCGAGGGCTTAAAACGTGTTTATTCACTGCAGGAAGAGATATAAACAACATTTAGAGTAAATTATTGTTCATGCGAGAACGTTCAATTTTTCATGCAAAACGATCGATGACCCGAGACCTGATGAAATTGCTCTGAGATGACCAAAATGGTCCGTTTTGAAATTTTTCATCTTTCAACTAATTTTGACTAATAGAGGTTGATCATCACTTTTGGAGATAAAATGAGCATCGTTATCGTCATTTTCATGCTTCTAGGGAGCCAAAACTCAAGATTTGGCTTATGGTTAAAAGTGACTTAAAAGGACCCAAATGCTCACTTTGAGGGCTTAAAACGTGTTTATTCACTGCGGAAAGAGATATAAACAATATTTAGAGTGAATTAATGTTCATGCGAGAACGTTCAATTTTTCATGCAAAACGATCGATGACCCGCGACCTGATGAAATGACTCTGAGATTACCAAAATGTTCCGTTTTGAAAAAGTTCATCTTTCAACTAATTTTGACTCTCAGAGGTGGATCATCACTTTTGGAGATAAAATGAGCATCGTTATCGTAATTTTCATGCTTCTAGGGAGCCAAAACTCAAGATTTGGCTTATGGTTAAAAGTGACTATAAAGGACCCAAATGCTCACTTCGAGGGCTTAAAACGTGTTTATTTACTGCGGGAAGAGATATAAACAATAGTTAGAGTGAATTAATGTTCATGCAAGAACGTTCAATTTTTCATGCAAAACGATCGATGACCCGCGACCTGATGAAATGACTCTGAGATTACCAAAATGTTCCGTTTTGAAAATTTTCATCTTTCAACTAATTTTGACTCTCAGAGGTGGATCATCACTTTTGGAGATAAAATGAGCATCGTTATCGTCATTTTCATGCTTCTAGGGAGCCAAAACTCAAGATTTGGCTTATGGTTAAAAGTGACTTAAAAGGACCCAAATGCTCACTTTGAGGGCTTAAAACGTGTTTATTCACTGCGGAAAGAGATATAAACAATATTTAGAGTGAATTAATGTTCATGCGAGAACGTTCAATTTTTCATGCAAAACGATCGATGGCCCGCGACCTGATGAAATGACTCTGAGATGACCAAAATGTTTCGTCTTGAAAATTTTCATCTTTCAACTAATTTTGACTCTCAGAGGTGGATCATCACTTTTGGAGATAAAATGAGCATCGTTATCGTCATTTTCATGCTTCTAGGGAGCCAAAACTCAAGATTTGGCTTATGGTTAAAAGTGACTTAACAGGACCCAAATGCTCACTTCCAGGGCTTAAACGTGTTTATTCACTGCAGGAAGAGATATAAACAACATTTAGAGTAAATTATTGTTCATGCGAGAACGTTCAATTTTTCATGCAAAACGATCGATGACCCGCGTTTGCTCTGAGATGACCAAATGGTCCGTTTTGAAAATTTTCATCTTTCAACTAATTTTGACTCTCAGAGGTGGATCATCACTTTTGGAGATAAAATGAGCATCGTTATCGTCATTTTCATGCTTCTAGGGAGCCAAAACTCAAGATTTGGCTTATGGTTAAAAGTGACTTAAAAGGACCCAAATGCTCACTTTGAGGGCTTAAAACGTGTTTATTCACTGCGGAAAGAGATATAAACAATATTTAGAGTGAATTAATGTTCATGCGAGAACGTTCAATTTTTCATGCAAAACGATCGATGACCCGCGACCTGATGAAATGACTCTGAGATGACCAAAATGTTCCGTTTTGAAAAAGTTCATCTTTCAACTAATTTTGACTCTCAGAGGTGGATCATCACTTTTGGAGATAAAATGAGCATCGTTATCGTAATTTTCATGCTTCTAGGGAGCCAAAACTCAAGATTTGGCTTATGGTTAAAAGTGACTATAAAGGACCCAAATGCTCACTTCGAGGGCTTAAAACGTGTTTATTCACTGCGGGAAGAGATATAAACAATAGTTAGAGTGAATTAATGTTCATGCGAGAACGTTCAATTTTTCATGCAAAACGATCGATGACCCGCGACCTGATGAAATGACTCTGAGATTACCAAAATGTTCCGTTTTGAAAATTTTCATCTTTCAACTAATTTTGACTCTCAGAGGTGGATCATCACTTTTGGAGATAAAATGAGCATCGTTATCGTCATTTTCATGCTTCTAGGGAGCCAAAACTCAAGATTTGGCTTATGGTTAAAAGTGACTTAAAAGGACCCAAATGCTCACTTGGAGGTCTTAAAACGTGTTTATTCACTGCGGGAAGAGATATAAACAACATTTAGAGTAAATTATTGTTCATGCGAGAACGTTCAATTTTTCATGCAAAACGATCGATGACCCGCGACCTGATGAAATGACTCTGAGATGACCAAAATGTTCCGTCTTGAAAATTTTCATCTTTCAACTAATTTTGACTCTCAGAGGTGGATCATCACTTTTGGAGATAAAATGAGCATCGTTATCGTCATTTTCATGCTTCTAGGGAGCCAAAACTCAAGATTTGGCTCATGGTTAAAAGTGACTGAAAAGGCCCAAAATGCTCACTTCGAGGGCTTAAAACGTGTTTATTCACTGCGGGAAGAGATATAAACAATAGTTAGAGTGAATTAATGTTCATGCGAGAACGTTCAATTTTTCATGCAAAACGATCGATGACCCGCGACCTGACGAAATGACTCTGAGATGACCAAAATGTTCCGTTTTGATAATTTTCATCTTTCAACTAATTTTGACTCTCAGAGGTGGATCATCACTTTTGGAGATAAAATGAGCATCGTTATAGTCATTTTCATGCTTCTAGGGAGCCAAAACTCAAGATTTGGCTCATGGTTAAAAGTGACTGAAAAGCCCCAAAATGCTCACTTCAAAGGCTTAAAGCGTGTTTATTCACTGCAGGAAGAGATATAAACAACATTTAGAGTAAATTATTGTTCATGCGAGAACGTTCAATTTTTCATGCAAAACGATCGATGACCCGCGACCTGATGAAATTGCTCTGAGATGACCAAAATTTTCCGTTTTGAAAATGTTCATCTTTCAACTAATTTTGACTCTCAGAGGTTGATCATCACTTTTGGAGATAAAATGAGCATCGTTATCGTCATTTTCATGCTTCTAGGGAGCCAAAACTCAAGATTTGGCTTATGGTTAAAAGTGACTTAAAAGGACCCAAATGCTCACTTTGAGGGCTTAAAACGTGTTTATTTACTGCGGAAAGAGATATAAACAATATTTAGAGTGAATTAATGTTCATGCGAGAACGTTCAATTTTTCATGCAAAACGATCGATGACCCGCGACCTGATGAAATTGCTCTGAGATGACCAAAATGGTCCGTTTTGAAAAAGTTCATCTTTCAACTAATTTTGACTCTCAGAGGTGGATCATCACTTTTGGATATAAAATGAGCATCGTTATCGCCATTTTCATGCTTCTAGGGAGCCAAAACTCAAGATTTGGCTCATGGTTAAAAGTGACTGAAAAGGCCCAAAATGCTCACTTCGAGGGCTTAAAACGTGTTTATTCACTGCGGGAAGAGATATAAACAATAGTTAGAGTGAATTAATGTTCATGCGAGAACGTTCAATTTTTCATGCAAAACGATCGATGACCCGCGACCTGATGAAATGACTCTGAGATGACCAAAATGTTCCGTTTTGAAAATTTTCATCTTTCAACTAATTTTGACTCTCAGAGGTGGATCATCACTTTTGGAGATAAAATGAGCATCGTTATAGTCATTTTCATGCTTCTAGGGAGCCAAAACTCAAGATTTGGCTTATGGTTAAAAGTGACTTAAAAGGACCCAAATGCTCACTTCGAGGGCTTAAAACGTGTTTATTCACTGCAGGAAGAGATATAAACAACATTTAGAGTAAATTATTGTTCATGCGAGAACGTTCAATTTTTCATGCAAAACGATCGAAGACCCGACCTGATGAAATTGCTCTGAGATGACCAAAATGGTCCGTTTTGAAAATTAAAAAATTTCAAATAATTTTGACTCTCAGAGGTTGATCATCACTTTTGGAGATAAAATGAGCATCGTTATCATCATTTTTATGCTTCTAGGGAGCCAAAACTCAAGATTTGGCTTATGGTTAAAAGTGACTTAAAAGGACCCAAATGCTCACTTTGAGGGCTTAAAACGTGTTTATTCACTGCGGAAAGAGATATAAACAATATTTAGAGTGAATTAATGTTCATGCGAGAACGTTCAATTTTTCATGCAAAACGATCGATGACCCGCGACCTGATGAAATGACTCTGAGATGACCAAAATGTCCGTTTTGAAAAAGTTCATCTTTCAACTAATTTTGACTCTCAGAGGTGGATCATCACTTTTGGAGATAAAATGAGCATCGTTATCGTCATTTTCATGCTTCTAGGGAGCCAAAACTCAAGATTTGGCTTATGGTTAAAAGTGACTATAAAGGACCCAAATGCTCACTTCAAGGGCTTAAAACGTGTTTATTCACTGCGGGAAGAGATATAAACAATAGTTAGAGTGAATTAATGTTCATGCGAGAACGTTCAATTTTTCATGCAAAACGATTGATGACCCGCGACCTGATGAAATGACTCTGAGATTACCAAAATGTTCCGTTTTGAAAATTTTCATCTTTCAACTAATTTTGACTCTCAGAGGTGGATCATCACTTTTGGAGATAAAATGAGCATCGTTATCGTCATTTTCATGCTTCTAGGGAGCCAAAACTCAAGATTTGGCTTATGGTTAAAAGTGACTTAAAAGGACCCAAATGCTCACTTTGAGGGCTTAAAACGTGTTTATTCACTGCGGAAAGAGATATAAACAATATTTAGAGTGAATTAATGTTCATGCGAGAACGTTCAATTTTTCATGCAAAACGATCGATGACCCGCGACCTGATGAAATGACTCTGAGATGACCAAAATGTTCCGTTTTGAAAAAGTTCATCTTTCAACTAATTTTGACTCTCAGAGGTGGATCATCACTTTTGGAGATAAAATGAGCATCGTTATCGTCATTTTCATGCTTCTAGGGAGCCAAAACTCAAGATTTGGCTTATGGTTAAAAGTGACTTAAAAGGACCCAAATGCTCACTTTGAGGGCTTAAAACGTGTTTATTCACTGCGGAGAGAGATATAAACAATATTTAGAGTGAATTAATGTTCATGCGAGAACGTTCAATTTTTCATGCAAAACGATCGATGACCCGCGACCTGATGAAATGACTCTGAGATGACCAAAATGTTCCGTTTTGAAAAAGTTCATCTTTCAACTAATTTTGACTCTCAGAGGTGGATCATCACTTTTGGAGATAAAATGAGCATCGTTATCGCCATTTTCATGCTTCTAGGGAGCCAAAACTCAAGATTTGGCTCATGGTTAAAAGTGACTGAAAAGGCCCAAAATGCTCACTTCGAGGGCTTAAAACGTGTTTATTCACTGCGGGAAGAGATATAAACAATAGTTAGAGTGAATTAATGTTCATGCGAGAACGTTCAATTTTTCATGCAAAACGATCGCTGACCCGCGACCTGACGAAATGACTCTGAGATGACCAAAATGTTCCGTTTTGAAAATTTTCATCTTTCAACTAATTTTGACTCTCAGAGGTGGATCATCACTTTTGGAGATAAAATGAGCATCGTTATAGTCATTTTCATGCTTCTAGGGAGCCAAAACTCAAGATTTGGCTTATGGTTAAAAGTGACTTAAAAGGACCCAAATGCTCACTTCGAGGGCTTAAAACGTGTTTATTCACTGCAGGAAGAGATATAAACAACATTTAGAGTAAATTATTGTTCATGCGAGAACGTTCAATTTTTCATGCAAAACGATCGATGACCCGCGACCTGATGAAATTGCTCTGAGATGACCAAAATGGTCCGTTTTTGAAAAAGTTCATCTTTCAACTAATTTTGACTCTCAGAGGTGGATCATCACTTTTGGATATAAAATGAGCATCGTTATCGCCATTTTCATGCTTCTAGGGAGCCAAAACTCAAGATTTGGCTCATGGTTAAAAGTGACTGAAAAGGCCCAAAATGCTCACTTCGAGGGCTTAAAACGTGTTTATTCACTGCGGGAAGAGATATAAACAATAGTTAGAGTGAATTAATGTTCATGCGAGAACGTTCAATTTTTCATGCAAAACGATTGATGACCCGCGACCTGATGAAATGACTCTGAGATTACCAAAATGTTCCGTTTTGAAAATTTTCATCTTTCAACTAATTTTGACTCTCAGAGGTGGATCATCACTTTTGGAGATAAAATGAGCATCGTTATCGTCATTTTCATGCTTCTAGGGAGCCAAAACTCAAGATTTGGCTTATGGTTAAAAGTGACTTAAAAGGACCCAAATGCTCACTTTGAGGGCTTAAAACGTGTTTATTCACTGCGGAAAGAGATATAAACAATATTTAGAGTGAATTAATGTTCATGCGAGAACGTTCAATTTTTCATGCAAAACGATCGATGACCCGCGACCTGATGAAATGACTCTGAGATGACCAAAATGTTCCGTTTTGAAAAAGTTCATCTTTCAACTAATTTTGACTCTCAGAGGTGGATCATCACTTTTGGAGATAAAATGAGCATCGTTATCGTCATTTTCATGCTTCTAGGGAGCCAAAACTCAAGATTTGGCTTATGGTTAAAAGTGACTTAAAAGGACCCAAATGCTCACTTTGAGGGCTTAAAACGTGTTTATTCACTGCGGAGAGAGATATAAACAATATTTAGAGTGAATTAATGTTCATGCGAGAACGTTCAATTTTTCATGCAAAACGATCGATGACCCGCGACCTGATGAAATGACTCTGAGATGACCAAAATGTTCCGTTTTGAAAAAGTTCATCTTTCAACTAATTTTGACTCTCAGAGGTGGATCATCACTTTTGGAGATAAAATGAGCATCGTTATCGCCATTTTCATGCTTCTAGGGAGCCAAAACTCAAGATTTGGCTCATGGTTAAAAGTGACTGAAAAGGCCCAAAATGCTCACTTCGAGGGCTTAAAACGTGTTTATTCACTGCGGGAAGAGATATAAACAATAGTTAGAGTGAATTAATGTTCATGCGAGAACGTTCAATTTTTCATGCAAAACGATCGCTGACCCGCGACCTGACGAAATGACTCTGAGATGACCAAAATGTTCCGTTTTGAAAATTTTCATCTTTCAACTAATTTTGACTCTCAGAGGTGGATCATCACTTTTGGAGATAAAATGAGCATCGTTATAGTCATTTTCATGCTTCTAGGGAGCCAAAACTCAAGATTTGGCTTATGGTTAAAAGTGACTTAAAAGGACCCAAATGCTCACTTCGAGGGCTTAAAACGTGTTTATTCACTGCAGGAAGAGATATAAACAACATTTAGAGTAAATTATTGTTCATGCGAGAACGTTCAATTTTTCATGCAAAACGATCGATGACCCGCGACCTGATGAAATTGCTCTGAGATGACCAAAATGGTCCGTTTTTGAAAAAGTTCATCTTTCAACTAATTTTGACTCTCAGAGGTGGATCATCACTTTTGGATATAAAATGAGCATCGTTATCGCCATTTTCATGCTTCTAGGGAGCCAAAACTCAAGATTTGGCTCATGGTTAAAAGTGACTGAAAAGGCCCAAAATGCTCACTTCGAGGGCTTAAAACGTGTTTATTCACTGCGGGAAGAGATATAAACAATAGTTAGAGTGAATTAATGTTCATGCGAGAACGTTCAATTTTTCATGCAAAACGATCGATGACCCGCGACCTGATGAAATGACTCTGAGATGACCAAAATTGTCCGTTTTGAAATTTTTCATCTTTCAACTAATTTTGACTCTCAGAGGTTGATCATCACTTTTGGAGATAAAATGAGCATCGTTATCGTCATTTTCATGCTTCTAGGGAGCCAAAACTCAAGATTTGGCTTATGGTTAAAAGTGACTTAAAAGGACCCAAATGCTCACTTTGAGGGCTTAAAACGTGTTTATTCACTGCGGAAAGAGATATAAACAATATTTAGAGTGAATTAATGTTCATGCGAGAACGTTCAATTTTTCATGCAAAACGGTCGATGACCCGCGACCTGATGAAATGACTCTGAGATGACCAAAATGTTCCGTTTTGAAAAAGTTCATCTTTCAACTAATTTTGACTCTCAGAGGTGGATCATCACTTTTGGAGATAAAATGAGCATCGTTATCGTCATTTTCATGCTTCTAGGGAGCCAAAACTCAAGATGTGGCTCATGGTTAAAAGTGACTTAAAAGGCCCAAAATGCTCACTTCGAGGGCTTAAAATGTGTTTATTCACTGCCGGAAGAGATATAAACAATAGTTAGAGTGAATTAATGTTCATGCGAGAACGTTCAATTTTTCATGCAAAACAATCGATGACCCGCGACCTGATGAAATTGCTCTGAGATTACCAAAATGGTCCGTTTTGAAAAAGTTCATCTTTCAACTAATTTTGACTCTCAGAGGTGGATCATCACTTTTGGAGATAAAATGAGCATCGTTATCGCCATTTTCATGCTTCTAGGGAGCCAAAACTCAAGAATTGGCTCATGGTTAAAAGTGACTGAAAAGGCTCAAAATGCTCACTTCGAGGGCTTAAAACGTGTTTATTCACTGCGGGAAGAGATATAAACAATAGTTAGAGTGAATTAATGTTCATGCGAGAACGTTCAATTTTTCATGCAAAACGATCGATGACCCGCGACCTGATGAAATGACTCTGAGATGACCAAAATGTTCCGTTTTGAAAATTTTCATCTTTCAGCTAATTTTGATCTCAGAGGTGGATCATCACTTTTGGAGATAAAATGAGCATCGTTATAGTCATTTTCATGCTTCTAGGGAGCCAAAACTCAAGATTTGGCTTATGGTTAAAAGTGACTTAAAAGGACCCAAATGCTCACTTCGAGGGCTTAAAACGTGTTTATTCACTGCAGGAAGAGATATCAACAACATTTAGAGTAAATTATTGTTCATGCGAGAACGTTCAATTTTTCATGCAAAACGATCGATGACCCGACCTGATGAAATTGCTCTGAGATGACCAAAATGGTCCGTTTTGAAAATTTTCATCTTTCAAATAATTTTGACTCTCAGAGGTTGATCATCACTTTTGGAGATAAAATGAGCATCGTTATCATCATTTTTATGCTTCTAGGGAGCCAAAACTCAAGATTTGGCTTATGGTTAAAAGTGACTTAAAAGGACCCAAATGCTCACTTTGAGGGCTTAAAACGTGTTTATTCACTGCGGAAAGAGATATAAACAATATTTAGAGTGAATTAATGTTCATGCGAGAACGTTAAATTTTTCATGCAAAACGATCGATGACCCGCGACCTGATGAAATGACTCTGAGATGACCAAAATGTCCGTTTTGAAAAAGTTCATCTTTCAACTAATTTTGACTCTCAGAGGTGGATCATCACTTTTGGAGATAAAATGAGCATCGTTATCGTCATTTTCATGCTTCTAGGGAGCCAAAACTCAAGATTTGGCTTATGGTTAAAAGTGACTTAAAAGGACCCAAATGCTCACTTTGAGGGCTTAAAACGTGTTTATTCACTGCGGAAAGAGATATAAACAATATTTAGAGTGAATTAATGTTCATGCGAGAACGTTCAATTTTTCATGCAAAACGATCGATGACCCGCGACCTGATGAAATGACTCTGAGATGACCAAAATGTTCCGTTTTGAAAAAGTTCATCTTTCAACTAATTTTGACTCTCAGAGGTGGATCATCACTTTTGGAGATAAAATGAGCATCGTTATCGTCATTTTCATGCTTCTAGGGAGCCAAAACTCAAGATTTGGCTTATGGTTAAAAGTGACTATAAAGGACCCAAATGCTCACTTCGAGGGCTTAAAACGTGTTTATTCACTGCGGGAAGAGATATAAACAATAGTTAGAGTGAATTAATGTTCATGCGAGAACGTTCAATTTTTCATGCAAAACGATCGATGACCCGCGACCTGATGAAATGACTCTGAGATTACCAAAATGTTCCGTTTTGAAAATTTTCATCTTTCAACTAATTTTGACTCTCAGAGGTGGATCATCACTTTTGGAGATAAAATGAGCATCGTTATCGTCATTTTCATGCTTCTAGGGAGCCAAAACTCAAGATTTGGCTTATGGTTAAAAGTGACTTAAAAGGACCCAAATGCTCACTTGGAGGGCTTAAAACGTGTTTATTCACTGCGGGAAGAGATATAAACAACATTTAGAGTAAATTATTGTTCATGCGAGAACGTTCAATTTTTCATGCAAAACGATCGATGACCCGCGACCTGATGAAATGACTCTGAGATGACCAAAATGTTCCGTCTTGAAAATTTTCATCTTTCAACTAATTTTGACTCTCAGAGGTAGATCATCACTTTTGGAGATAAAATGAGCATCATTATCGTCATTTTCATGCTTCTAGGGAGCCAAAACTCAAGATTTGGCTTATGGTTAAAAGTGACTTAAAAGGACCCAAATGCTCACTTTGAGGGCTTAAAACGTGTTTATTCACTGCGGAAAGAGATATAAACAATATTTAGAGTGAATTAATGTTCATGCGAGAACGTTCAATTTTTCATGCAAAACGATCGATGACCCGCGACCTGATAAAATGACTCTGAGATGACCAAAATGTTCCGTTTTGAAAATTTTCATCTTTCAACTAATTTTGACTCTCAGAGGTGGATCATCACTTTTGGAGATAAAATGAGCATTGTTATAGTCATTTTCATGCTTCTAGGGAGCCAAAACTCAAGATTTGGCTTATGGTTAAAAGTGACTTAAAAGGACACAAATGCTCACTTCGAGGGCTTAAAACGTGTTTATTCACTGCAGGAAGAGATATAAACAACATTTAGAGTAAATTATTGTTCATGCGAGAACGTTCAATTTTTCATGCAAAACGATCGATGACCCGCGACCTGATGAAATTGCTCTGAGATGACCAAAATGGTCCGTTTTGAATTTTTTCATCTTTCAACTAATTTTGACTCTCAGAGGTTGATCATCACTTTTGGAGATAAAATGAGCATCGTTATCGTCATTTTCATGCTTCTAGGGAGCCAAAACTCAAGATTTGGCTTATGGTTAAAAGTGACTTAAAAGGACCCAAATGCTCACTTTGAGGGCTTAAAACGTGTTTATTCACTGCGGAAAGAGATATAAACAATATTTAGAGTGAATTAATGTTCATGCGAGAACGTTCAATTTTTCATGCAAAACGATCGATGACCCGCGACCTGATGAAATTGCTCTGAGATGACCAAAATGGTCCGTTTTGAAAATTTTCATCTTTCAACTAATTTTGACTCTCAGAGGTTGATCATCACTTTTGGAGATAAAATGAGCATCGTTATCGTCATTTTCATGCTTCTAGGGAGCCAAAACTCAAGATTTGGCTTATGGTTAAAAGTGACTTAAAAGGACCCAAATGCTCACTTTGAGGGCTTAAAACGTGTTTATTCACTGCGGAAAGAGATATAAACAATATTTAGATTGAATTAATGTTCATGCGAGAACGTTCAATTTTTCATGCAAAACGATCGATGACCCGCGACCTGATGAAATTGCTCTGAGATGACCAAAATGGTCCGTTTTGAAAAAGTTCCTCTTTCAACTAATTTTGACTCTCAGAGGTGGATCATCACTTTTGGATATAAAATGAGCATCGTTATCGCCATTTTCATGCTTCTAGGGAGCCAAAACTCAAGATTTGGCTTATGGTTAAAAGTGACTGAAAAGGCCCAAAATGCTCACTTCGAGGGCTTAAAACGTGTTTATTAACTGCGGGAAGAGATATAAACAATAGGAAGAATGAATTAATGTTCATGCGAGAACGTTCAATTTTTCATGGAAAACGATCGATGACCCGCGACCTGATGAAATTGCTCTGAGATGACCAAAATGGTCCGTTTTGAAAATGTTCATCTTTCAACTAATTTTGACTCTCAGAGGTTGATCATCACTTTTGGAGATAAAATGAGCATCGTTATTGTCATTTTCATGCTTCTAGGGAGCCAAAACTCAAGATTTGGCTTATGGTTAAAAGTGACTTAAAAGGACCCAAATGCTCACTTTGAGGGCTTAAAACGTGTTTATTCACTGCGGAAAGAGATATAAACAATATTTAGATTGAATTAATGTTCATGCGAGAACGTTCAATTTTTCATGCAAAACGATCGATGACCCGCGACCTGATGAAATTGCTCTGAGATGACCAAAATGGTCCGTTTTGAAAAAGTTCATCTTTCAACTAATTTTGACTCTCAGAGGTGGATCATCACTTTTGGATATAAAATGAGCATCGTTATCGCCATTTTCATGCTTCTAGGGAGCCAAAACTCAAGATTTGGCTTATGGTTAAAAGTGACTGAAAAGGCCCAAAATGCTCACTTCGAGGGCTTAAAACGTGTTTATTAACTGCGGGAAGAGATATAAACAATAGGAAGAATGAATTAATGTTCATGCGAGAACGTTCAATTTTTCATGCAAAACCATCGATGACCCGCGACCTGATGAAATGACTCTGAGATGACCAAAATGGTCCGTTTTGAAATTTTTCATCTTTCAACTAATTTTGACTCTCAGAGGTTGATCATCACTTTTGGAGATAAAATGAGCATCGTTATCGTCATTTTCATGCTTCTAGGGAGCCAAAACTCAAGATTTGGCTTATGGTTAAAAGTGACTTAAAAGGACCCAAATGCTCACTTTGAGGGCTTAAAACGTGTTTATTCACCGCGGAAAGAGATATAAACAATATTTAGAGTGAATTAATGTTCATGCGAGAACGTTCAATTTTTCATGCAAAACGATCGATGACCCGCGACCTTATGAAATGACTCTGAGATTACCAAAATGTTCCGTTTTGAAAATTTTCATCTTTCAACTAATTTTGACTCTCAGAGGTGGATCATCACTTTTGGAGATAAAATGAGCATCGTTATCGTCATTTTCATGCTTCTAGGGAGCCAAAACTCAAGATTTGGCTTATGGTTAAAAGTGACTTAAAAGGACCCAAATGCTCACTTTGAGGGCTTAAAACGTGTTTATTCACTGCGGAAAGAGATATAAACAATATTTAGAGTGAATTAATGTTCATGCGAGAACGTTCAATTTTTCATGCAAAACGATCGATGACCCGCGACCTGATGAAATGACTCTGAGATGACCAAAATGTTCCGTTTTGAAAAAGTTCATCTTTCAACTAATTTTGACTCTCAGAGGTGGATCATCACTTTTGGAGATAAAATGAGCATCGTTATCGTCATTTTCATGCTTCTAGGGAGCCAAAACTCAAGATTTGGCTTATGGTTAAAAGTGACTATAAAGGACCCAAATGCTCACTTCGAGGGCTTAAAACGTTTTTATTCACTGCGGGAAGAGATATAAACAATAGTTAGAGTGAATTAATGTTCATGCGAGAACGTTCAATTTTTCATGCAAAACGATCGATGACCCGCGACCTGATGAAATGACTCTGAGATTACCAAAATGTTCCGTTTTGAAAATTTTCATCTTTCAACTAATTTTGACTCTCAGAGGTGGATCATCACTTTTGGAGATAAAATGAGCATCGTTATCATCATTTTCATGCTTCTAGGGAGCCAAAACTCAAGATTTGGCTTATGGTTAAAAGTGACTTAAAAGGACCCAAATGCTCACTTGGAGGGCTTAAAACGTGTTTATTCACTGCGGGAAGAGATATAAACAACATTTAGAGTAAATTATTGTTCATGCGAGAACGTTCAATTTTTCATGCAAAACGATCGATGACCCGCGACCTGATGAAATGACTCTGAGATGACCAAAATGTTCCGTCTTGAAAATTTTCATCTTTCAACTAATTTTGACTCTCGGAGGTAGATCATCACTTTTGGAGATAAAATGAGCATCGTTATCGTCATTTTCATGCTTCTAGGGAGCCGAAACTCAAGATTTGGCTTATGGTTAAAAGTGACTGAAAAGGCCCAAAATGCTCACTTCGAGGGCTTAAAACGTGTTTATTAACTGCGGGAAGAGATATAAACAATAGTTAGAGTGAATTAATGTTCATGCGAGAACGTTCAATTTTTCATGCAGAACGATCGATGACCCGCGACCTGATGAAATGACTCTGAGATGACCAAAATGGTCCGTTTTGAAATTTTTCATCTTTCAACTAATTTTGACTCTCAGAGGTTGATCATCACTTTTGGAGATAAAATGAGCATCGTTATCGTCATTTTCATGCTTCTAGGGAGCCAAAACTCAAGACTTGGCTTATGGTTAAAAGTGACTTAAAAGGACCCAAATGCTCACTTTGAGGGCTTAAAACGTGTTTATTCACTGCAGAAAGAGATATAAACAATATTTAGAGTGAATTAATGTTCATGCGAGAACGTTCAATTTTTCATGCAAAACGATCGATGACCCGCGACCTGATGAAATTGCTCTGAGATGACCAAAATGGTCCGTTTTTGAAAAAGTTCATCTTTCAACTAATTTTGACTCTCAGAGGTGGATCATCACTTTTGGATATAAAATGAGCATCGTTATCGCCATTTTCATGCTTCTAGGGAGCCAAAACTCAAGATTTGGCTCATGGTTAAAAGTGACTGAAAAGGCCCAAAATGCTCACTTCGAGGGCTTAAAACGTGTTTATTCACTGCGGGAAGAGATATAAACAATAGTTAGAGTGAATTAATGTTCATGCGAGAACGTTCAATTTTTCATGCAAAACGATCGATGACCCGCGACCTGATGAAATGACTCTGAGATGACCAAAATTGTCCGTTTTGAAATTTTTCATCTTTCAACTAATTTTGACTCTCAGAGGTTGATCATCACTTTTGGAGATAAAATGAGCATCCTTATCGTCATTTTCATGCTTCTAGGGAGCCAAAACTCAAGATGTGGCTCATGGTTAAAAGTGACTTAAAAGGCCCAAAATGCTCACTTTGAGGGCTTAAAACGTGTTTATTCACTGCGGAAAGAGATATAAACAATATTTAGAGTGAATTAATGTTCATGCGAGAACGTTCAATTTTTCATGCAAAACGATCGATGACCCGCGACCTGATGAAATGACTCTGAGATGACCAAAATGTTCCGTTTTGAAAAAGTTCATCTTTCAACTAATTTTGACTCTCAGAGGTGGATCATCACTTTTGGAGATAAAATGAGCATCGTTATCGTCATTTTCATGCTTCTAGGGAGCCAAAACTCAAGATGTGGCTCATGGTTAAAAGTGACTTAAAAGGCCCAAAATGCTCACTTCGAGGGCTTAAAACGTGTTTATTCACTGCCGGAAGAGATATAAACAATAGTTAGAGTGAATTAATGTTCATGCGAGAACGTTCAATTTTTCATGCAAAACAATCGATGACCCGCGACCTGATGAAATTGCTCTGAGATTACCAAAATGGTCCGTTTTGAAAAAGTTCATCTTTCAACTAATTTTGACTCTCAGAGGTGGATCATCACTTTTGGAGATAAAATGAGCATCGTTATCGCCATTTTCATGCTTCTAGGGAGCCAAAACTCAAGAATTGGCTCATGGTTAAAAGTGACTGAAAAGGCTCAAAATGCTCACTTCGAGGGCTTAAAACGTGTTTATTCACTGCGGGAAGAGATATAAACAATAGTTAGAGTGAATTAATGTTCATGCGAGAACGTTCAATTTTTCATGCAAAACGATCGATGACCCGCGACCTGATGAAATGACTCTGAGATGACCAAAATGTTCCGTTTTGAAAATTTTCATCTTTCAACTAATTTTGACTCTCAGAGGTGGATCATCACTTTTGGAGATAAAATGAGCATCGTTATAGTCATTTTCATGCTTCTAGGGAGCCAAAACTCAAGATTTGGCTTATGGTTAAAAGTGACTTAAAAGGACCCAAATGCTCACTTCGAGGGCTTAAAACGTGTTTATTCACTGCAGGAAGAGATATAAACAACATTTAGAGTAAATTATTGTTCATGCGAGAACGTTCAATTTTTCATGCAAAACGATCGATGACCCGACCTGATGAAATTGCTCTGAGATGACCAAAATGGTCCGTTTTGAAAATTTTCATCTTTCAAATAATTTTGACTCTCAGAGGTTGATCATCACTTTTGGAGATAAAATGAGCATCGTTATCATCATTTTTATGCTTCTAGGGAGCCAAAACTCAAGATTTGGCTTATGGTTAAAAGTGACTTAAAAGGACCCAAATGCTCACTTTGAGGGCTTAAAACGTGTTTATTCACTGCGGAAAGAGATATAAACAATATTTAGAGTGAATTAATGTTCATGCGAGAACGTTAAATTTTTCATGCAAAACGATCGATGACCCGCGACCTGATGAAATGACTCTGAGATGACCAAAATGTTCCGTTTTGAAAATTTTCATCTTTCAACTAATTTTGACTCTCAGAGGTGGATCATCACTTTTGGAGATAAAATGAGCATCGTTATAGTCATTTTCATGCTTCTAGGGAGCCAAAACTCAAGATTTGGCTTATGGTTAAAAGTGACTTAAAAGGACCCAAATGCTCACTTCGAGGGCTTAAAACGTGTTTATTCACTGCAGGAAGAGATATAAACAACATTTAGAGTAAATTATTGTTCATGCGAGAACGTTCAATTTTTCATGCAAAACGATCGATGACCCGACCTGATGAAATTGCTCTGAGATGACCAAAATGGTCCGTTTTGAAAATTTTCATCTTTCAAATAATTTTGACTCTCAGAGGTTGATCATCACTTTTGGAGATAAAATGAGCATCGTTATCATCATTTTTATGCTTCTAGGGAGCCAAAACTCAAGATTTGGCTTATGGTTAAAAGTGACTTAAAAGGACCCAAATGCTCACTTTGAGGGCTTAAAACGTGTTTATTCACTGCGGAAAGAGATATAAACAATATTTAGAGTGAATTAATGTTCATGCGAGAACGTTAAATTTTTCATGCAAAACGATCGATGACCCGCGACCTGATGAAATGACTCTGAGATGACCAAAATGTCCGTTTTGAAAAAGTTCATCTTTCAACTAATTTTGACTCTCAGAGGTGGATCATCACTTTTGGAGATAAAATGAGCATCGTTATCGTCATTTTCATGCTTCTAGGGAGCCAAAACTCAAGATTTGGCTTATGGTTAAAAGTGACTATAAAGGACCCAAATGCTCACTTCGAGGGCTTAAAACGTGTTTATTCACTGCGGGAAGAGATATAAACAATAGTTAGAGTGAATTAATGTTCATGCAAGAACGTTCAATTTTTCATGCAAAACGATCGATGACCCGCGACCTGATGAAATGACTCTGAGATTACCAAAATGTTCCGTTTTGAAAATTTTCATCTTTCAACTAATTTTGACTCTCAGAGGTGGATCATCACTTTTGGAGATAAAATTAGCATCGTTATCGTCATTTTCATGCTTCTAGGGAGCCAAAACTCAAGATTTGGCTTATGGTTAAAAGTGACTTAAAAGGACCCAAATGCTCACTTTGAGGGCTTAAAACGTGTTTATTCACTGCGGAAAGAGATATAAACAATATTTAGAGTGAATTAATGTTCATGCGAGAACGTTCAATTTTTCATGCAAAACGATCGATGACCCGCGACCTGATGAAATGACTCTGAGATGACCAAAATGTTCCGTTTTGAAAAAGTTCATCTTTCAACTAATTTTGACTCTCAGAGGTGGATCATCACTTTTGGAGATAAAATGAGCATCGTTATCGTCATTTTCATGCTTCTAGGGAGCCAAAACTCAAGATTTGGCTTATGGTTAAAAGTGACTATAAAGGACCCAAATGCTCACTTCGAGGGCTTAAAACGTGTTTATTCACTGCGGGAAGAGATATAAACAATAGTTAGAGTGAATTAATGTTCATGCGAGAACGTTCAATTTTTCATGCAAAACGATCGATGACCCGCGACCTGATGAAATGACTCTGAGATGACCAAAATTGTCCGTTTTGAAATTTTTCATCTTTCAACTAATTTTGACTCTCAGAGGTTGATCATCACTTTTGGAGATAAAATGAGCATCCTTATCGTCATTTTCATGCTTCTAGGGAGCCAAAACTCAAGATTTGGCTTATGGTTAAAAGTGACTTAATAGGACCCAAATGCTCACTTTGAGGGCTTAAAACGTGTTTATTCACTGCTGAAAGAGATATAAACAATATTTAGAGTGAATTAATGTTCATGCGAGAACGTTCAATTTTTCATGCAAAACGATCGATGACCCGCGACCTGATGAAATGACTCTGAGATGACCAAAATGTTCCGTTTTGAAAATTTTCATCTTTCAACTAATTTTGACTCTCAGAGGTGGATCATCACTTTTGGAGATAAAATGAGCATCGTTATAGTCATTTTCATGCTTCTAGGGAGCCAAAACTCAAGATTTGGCTTATGGTTAAAAGTGACTTAAAAGGACACAAATGCTCACTTCGAGGGCTTAAAACGTGTTTATTCACTGCAGGAAGAGATATAAACAACATTTAGAGTAAATTATTGTTCATGCGAGAACGTTCAATTTTTCATGCAAAACGATCGATGACCCGCGACCTGATGAAATTGCTCTGAGATGACCAAAATGGTCCGTTTTGAATTTTTTCATCTTTCAACTAATTTTGACTCTCAGAGGTTGATCATCACTTTTGGAGATAAAATGAGCATCGTTATCGTCATTTTCATGCTTCTAGGGAGCCAAAACTCAAGATTTGGCTCATGGTTAAAAGTGACTTAAAAGGACCCAAATGCTCACTTTGAGGGCTTAAAACGTGTTTATTCACTGCGGAAAGAGATATAAACAATATTTAGAGTGAATTAATGTTCATGCGAGAACGTTCAATTTTTCATGCAAAACGGTCGATGACCCGCGACCTGATGAAATTGCTCTGAGATGACCAAAATGGTCCGTTTTGAAAATTTTCATCTTTCAACTAATTTTGACTCTCAGAGGTTGATCATCACTTTTGGAGATAAAATGAGCATCGTTATCGTCATTTTCATGCTTCTAGGGAGCCAAAACTCAAGATTTGGCTTATGGTTAAAAGTGACTTAAAAGGACCCAAATGCTCACTTTGAGGGCTTAAAACGTGTTTATTCACTGCAGAAAGAGATGTAAACAATATTTAGAGTGAATTAATGTTCATGCGAGAACGTTCAATTTTTCATGCAAAACGATCGATGACCCGCGACCTGATGAAATTGCTCTGAGATGACCAAAATGGTCCGTTTTTGAAAAAGTTCATCTTTCAACTAATTTTGACTCTCAGAGGTGGATCATCACTTTTGGATATAAAATGAGCATCGTTATCGCCATTTTCATGCTTCTAGGGAGCCAAAACTCAAGATTTGGTTCATGGTTAAAAGTGACTGAAAAGGCCCAAAATGCTCACTTCGAGGGCTTAAAACGTGTTTATTCACTGCGGGAAGAGATATAAACAATAGTTAGAGTGAATTAATGTTCATGCGAGAACGTTCAATTTTTCATGCAAAACGATCGATGACCCGCGACCTGATGAAATGACTCTGAGATGACCAAAATTGTCCGTTTTGAAATTTTTCATCTTTCAACTAATTTTGACTCTCAGAGGTTGATCATCACTTTTGGAGATAAAATGAGCATCGTTATCGTCATTTTCATGCTTCTAGGGAGCCAAAACTCAAGATTTGGCTTATGGTTAAAAGTGACTTAAAAGGACCCAAATGCTCACTTTGAGGGCTTAAAACGTGTTTATTCACTGCGGAAAGAGATATAAACAATATTTAGAGTGAATTAATGTTCATGCGAGAACGTTCAATTTTTCATGCAAAACGGTCGATGACCCGCGACCTGATGAAATGACTCTGAGATGACCAAAATGTTCCGTTTTGAAAAAGTTCATCTTTCAACTAATTTTGACTCTCAGAGGTGGATCATCACTTTTGGAGATAAAATGAGCATCGTTATCGTCATTTTCATGCTTCTAGGGAGCCAAAACTCAAGATGTGGCTCATGGTTAAAAGTGACTTAAAAGGCCCAAAATGCTCACTTCGAGGGCTTAAAATGTGTTTATTCACTGCCGGAAGAGATATAAACAATAGTTAGAGTGAATTAATGTTCATGCGAGAACGTTCAATTTTTCATGCAAAACAATCGATGACCCGCGACCTGATGAAATTGCTCTGAGATTACCAAAATGGTCCGTTTTGAAAAAGTTCATCTTTCAACTAATTTTGACTCTCAGAGGTGGATCATCACTTTTGGAGATAAAATGAGCATCGTTATCGCCATTTTCATGCTTCTAGGGAGCCAAAACTCAAGAATTGGCTCATGGTTAAAAGTGACTGAAAAGGCTCAAAATGCTCACTTCGAGGGCTTAAAACGTGTTTATTCACTGCGGGAAGAGATATAAACAATAGTTAGAGTGAATTAATGTTCATGCGAGAACGTTCAATTTTTCATGCAAAACGATCGATGACCCGCGACCTGATGAAATGACTCTGAGATGACCAAAATGTTCCGTTTTGAAAATTTTCATCTTTCAGCTAATTTTGACTCTCAGAGGTGGATCATCACTTTTGGAGATAAAATGAGCATCGTTATAGTCATTTTCATGCTTCTAGGGAGCCAAAACTCAAGATTTGGCTTATGGTTAAAAGTGACTTAAAAGGACCCAAATGCTCACTTCGAGGGCTTAAAACGTGTTTATTCACTGCAGGAAGAGATATAAACAACATTTAGAGTAAATTATTGTTCATGCGAGAACGTTCAATTTTTCATGCAAAACGATCGATGACCCGACCTGATGAAATTGCTCTGAGATGACCAAAATGGTCCGTTTTGAAAATTTTCATCTTTCAAATAATTTTGACTCTCAGAGGTTGATCATCACTTTTGGAGATAAAATGAGCATCGTTATCATCATTTTTATGCTTCTAGGGAGCCAAAACTCAAGATTTGGCTTATGGTTAAAAGTGACTTAAAAGGACCCAAATGCTCACTTTGAGGGCTTAAAACGTGTTTATTCACTGCGGAAAGAGATATAAACAATATTTAGAGTGAATTAATGTTCATGCGAGAACGTTAAATTTTTCATGCAAAACGATCGATGACCCGCGACCTGATGAAATGACTCTGAGATGACCAAAATGTCCGTTTTGAAAAAGTTCATCTTTCAACTAATTTTGACTCTCAGAGGTGGATCATCACTTTTGGAGATAAAATGAGCATCGTTATCGTCATTTTCATGCTTCTAGGGAGCCAAAACTCAAGATTTGGCTTATGGTTAAAAGTGACTTAAAAGGACCCAAATGCTCACTTTGAGGGCTTAAAACGTGTTTATTCACTGCGGAAAGAGATATAAACAATATTTAGAGTGAATTAATGTTCATGCGAGAACGTTCAATTTTTCATGCAAAACGATCGATGACCCGCGACCTGATGAAATGACTCTGAGATGACCAAAATGTTCCGTTTTGAAAAAGTTCATCTTTCAACTAATTTTGACTCTCAGAGGTGGATCATCACTTTTGGAGATAAAATGAGCATCGTTATCGTCATTTTCATGCTTCTAGGGAGCCAAAACTCAAGATTTGGCTTATGGTTAAAAGTGACTATAAAGGACCCAAATGCTCACTTCGAGGGCTTAAAACGTGTTTATTCACTGCGGGAAGAGATATAAACAATAGTTAGAGTGAATTAATGTTCATGCGAGAACGTTCAATTTTTCATGCAAAACGATCGATGACCCGCGACCTGATGAAATGACTCTGAGATTACCAAAATGTTCCGTTTTGAAAATTTTCATCTTTCAACTAATTTTGACTCTCAGAGGTGGATCATCACTTTTGGAGATAAAATGAGCATCGTTATCGTCATTTTCATGCTTCTAGGGAGCCAAAACTCAAGATTTGGCTTATGGTTAAAAGTGACTTAAAAGGACCCAAATGCTCACTTGGAGGGCTTAAAACGTGTTTATTCACTGCGGGAAGAGATATAAACAACATTTAGAGTAAATTATTGTTCATGCGAGAACGTTCAATTTTTCATGCAAAACGATCGATGACCCGCGACCTGATGAAATGACTCTGAGATGACCAAAATGTTCCGTCTTGAAAATTTTCATCTTTCAACTAATTTTGACTCTCAGAGGTAGATCATCACTTTTGGAGATAAAATGAGCATCATTATCGTCATTTTCATGCTTCTAGGGAGCCAAAACTCAAGATTTGGCTTATGGTTAAAAGTGACTTAAAAGGACCCAAATGCTCACTTTGAGGGCTTAAAACGTGTTTATTCACTGCGGAAAGAGATATAAACAATATTTAGAGTGAATTAATGTTCATGCGAGAACGTTCAATTTTTCATGCAAAACGATCGATGACCCGCGACCTGATAAAATGACTCTGAGATGACCAAAATGTTCCGTTTTGAAAATTTTCATCTTTCAACTAATTTTGACTCTCAGAGGTGGATCATCACTTTTGGAGATAAAATGAGCATCGTTATAGTCATTTTCATGCTTCTAGGGAGCCAAAACTCAAGATTTGGCTTATGGTTAAAAGTGACTTAAAAGGACACAAATGCTCACTTCGAGGGCTTAAAACGTGTTTATTCACTGCAGGAAGAGATATAAACAACATTTAGAGTAAATTATTGTTCATGCGAGAACGTTCAATTTTTCATGCAAAACGATCGATGACCCGCGACCTGATGAAATTGCTCTGAGATGACCAAAATGGTCCGTTTTGAATTTTTTCATCTTTCAACTAATTTTGACTCTCAGAGGTTGATCATCACTTTTGGAGATAAAATGAGCATCGTTATCGTCATTTTCATGCTTCTAGGGAGCCAAAACTCAAGATTTGGCTTATGGTTAAAAGTGACTTAAAAGGACCCAAATGCTCACTTTGAGGGCTTAAAACGTGTTTATTCACTGCGGAAAGAGATATAAACAATATTTAGATTGAATTAATGTTCATGCGAGAACGTTCAATTTTTCATGCAAAACGATCGATGACCCGCGACCTGATGAAATTGCTCTGAGATGACCAAAATGGTCCGTTTTGAAAAAGTTCATCTTTCAACTAATTTTGACTCTCAGAGGTGGATCATCACTTTTGGATATAAAATGAGCATCGTTATCGCCATTTTCATGCTTCTAGGGAGCCAAAACTCAAGATTTGGCTTATGGTTAAAAGTGACTTAAAAGGACCCAAATGCTCACTTTGAGGGCTTAAAACGTGTTTATTCACCGCGGAAAGAGATATAAACAATATTTAGAGTGAATTAATGTTCATGCGAGAACGTTCAATTTTTCATGCAAAACGATCGATGACCCGCGACCTGATGAAATGACTCTGAGATTACCAAAATGTTCCGTTTTGAAAATTTTCATCTTTCAACTAATTTTGACTCTCAGAGGTGGATCATCACTTTTGGAGATAAAATGAGCATCGTTATCGTCATTTTCATGCTTCTAGGGAGCCAAAACTCAAGATTTGGCTTATGGTTAAAAGTGACTTAAAAGGACCCAAATGCTCACTTTGAGGGCTTAAAACGTGTTTATTCACTGCGGAAAGAGATATAAACAATATTTAGAGTGAATTAATGTTCATGCGAGAACGTTCAATTTTTCATGCAAAACGATCGATGACCCGCGACCTGATGAAATGACTCTGAGATGACCAAAATGTTCCGTTTTGAAAAAGTTCATCTTTCAACTAATTTTGACTCTCAGAGGTGGATCATCACTTTTGGAGATAAAATGAGCATCGTTATCGTCATTTTCATGCTTCTAGGGAGCCAAAACTCAAGATTTGGCTTATGGTTAAAAGTGACTATAAAGGACCCAAATGCTCACTTCGAGGGCTTAAAACGTTTTTATTCACTGCGGGAAGAGATATAAACAATAGTTAGAGTGAATTAATGTTCATGCGAGAACGTTCAATTTTTCATGCAAAACGATCGATGACCCGCGACCTGATGAAATGACTCTGAGATTACCAAAATGTTCCGTTTTGAAAATTTTCATCTTTCAACTAATTTTGACTCTCAGAGGTGGATCATCACTTTTAGAGATAAAATGAGCATCGTTATCATCATTTTCATGCTTCTAGGGAGCCAAAACTCAAGATTTGGCTTATGGTTAAAAGTGACTTAAAAGGACCCAAATGCTCACTTCGAGGGCTTAAAACGTGTTTATTAACTGCGGGAAGAGATATAAACAATAGTTAGAGTGAATTAATGTTCATGCGAGAACGTTCAATTTTTCATGCAAAACGATCGATGACCCGCGACCTGATGAAATGACTCTGAGATTACCAAAATGTTCCGTTTTGAAAATTTTCATCTTTCAACTAATTTTGACTCTCAGAGGTGGATCATCACTTTTGGAGATAAAATGAGCATCGTTATCATCATTTTCATGCTTCTAGGGAGCCAAAACTCAAGATTTGGCTTATGGTTAAAAGTGACTTAAAAGGACCCAAATGCTCACTTGGAGGGCTTAAAACGTGTTTATTCACTGCGGGAAGAGATATAAACAACATTTAGAGTAAATTATTGTTCATGCGAGAACGTTCAATTTTTCATGCAAAACGATCGATGACCCGCGACCTGATGAAATGACTCTGAGATGACCAAAATGTTCCGTCTTGAAAATTTTCATCTTTCAACTAATTTTGACTCTCGAAGGTAGATCATCACTTTTGGAGATAAAATGAACATCGTTATCGTCATTTTCATGCTTCTAGGGAGCCGAAACTCAAGATTTGGCTTATGGTTAAAAGTGACTGAAAAGGCCCAAAATGCTCACTTCGAGGGCTTAAAACGTGTTTATTAACTGCGGGAAGAGATATAAACAATAGTTAGAGTGAATTAATGTTCATGCGAGAACGTTCAATTTTTCATGCAAAACGATCGATGACCCGCGACCTGATGAAATGACTCTGAGATGACCAAAATGGTCCGTTTTGAAATTTTTCATCTTTCAACTAATTTTGACTCTCAGAGGTTGATCATCACTTTTGGAGATAAAATGAGCATCGTTATCGTCATTTTCATGCTTCTAGGGAGCCAAAACTCAAGACTTGGCTTATGGTTAAAAGTGACTTAAAAGGACCCAAATGCTCACTTTGAGGGCTTAAAACGTGTTTATTCACTGCGGAAAGAGATATAAACAATATTTAGATTGAATTAATGTTCATGCGAGAACGTTCAATTTTTCATGCAAAACGATCGATGACCCGCGACCTGATGAAATTGCTCTGAGATGACCAAAATGGTCCGTTTTGAAAAAGTTCCTCTTTCAACTAATTTTGACTCTCAGAGGTGGATCATCACTTTTGGATATAAAATGAGCATCGTTATCGCCATTTTCATGCTTCTAGGGAGCCAAAACTCAAGATTTGGCTTATGGTTAAAAGTGACTGAAAAGGCCCAAAATGCTCACTTCGAGGGCTTAAAACGTGTTTATTAACTGCGGGAAGAGATATAAACAATAGGAAGAATGAATTAATGTTCATGCGAGAACGTTCAATTTTTCATGGAAAACGATCGATGACCCGCGACCTGATGAAATTGCTCTGAGATGACCAAAATGGTCCGTTTTGAAAATGTTCATCTTTCAACTAATTTTGACTCTCAGAGGTTGATCATCACTTTTGGAGATAAAATGAGCATCGTTATTGTCATTTTCATGCTTCTAGGGAGCCAAAACTCAAGATTTGGCTTATGGTTAAAAGTGACTTAAAAGGACCCAAATGCTCACTTTGAGGGCTTAAAACGTGTTTATTCACTGCGGAAAGAGATATAAACAATATTTAGATTGAATTAATGTTCATGCGAGAACGTTCAATTTTTCATGCAAAACGATCGATGACCCGCGACCTGATGAAATTGCTCTGAGATGACCAAAATGGTCCGTTTTGAAAAAGTTCATCTTTCAACTAATTTTGACTCTCAGAGGTGGATCATCACTTTTGGATATAAAATGAGCATCGTTATCGCCATTTTCATGCTTCTAGGGAGCCAAAACTCAAGATTTGGCTTATGGTTAAAAGTGACTGAAAAGGCCCAAAATGCTCACTTCGAGGGCTTAAAACGTGTTTATTAACTGCGGGAAGAGATATAAACAATAGGAAGAATGAATTAATGTTCATGCGAGAACGTTCAATTTTTCATGCAAAACCATCGATGACCCGCGACCTGATGAAATGACTCTGAGATGACCAAAATGGTCCGTTTTGAAATTTTTCATCTTTCAACTAATTTTGACTCTCAGAGGTTGATCATCACTTTTGGAGATAAAATGAGCATCGTTATCGTCATTTTCATGCTTCTAGGGAGCCAAAACTCAAGATTTGGCTTATGGTTAAAAGTGACTTAAAAGGACCCAAATGCTCACTTTGAGGGCTTAAAACGTGTTTATTCACCGCGGAAAGAGATATAAACAATATTTAGAGTGAATTAATGTTCATGCGAGAACGTTCAATTTTTCATGCAAAACGATCGATGACCCGCGACCTTATGAAATGACTCTGAGATTACCAAAATGTTCCGTTTTGAAAATTTTCATCTTTCAACTAATTTTGACTCTCAGAGGTGGATCATCACTTTTGGAGATAAAATGAGCATCGTTATCGTCATTTTCATGCTTCTAGGGAGCCAAAACTCAAGATTTGGCTTATGGTTAAAAGTGACTTAAAAGGACCCAAATGCTCACTTTGAGGGCTTAAAACGTGTTTATTCACTGCGGAAAGAGATATAAACAATATTTAGAGTGAATTAATGTTCATGCGAGAACGTTCAATTTTTCATGCAAAACGATCGATGACCCGCGACCTGATGAAATGACTCTGAGATGACCAAAATGTTCCGTTTTGAAAAAGTTCATCTTTCAACTAATTTTGACTCTCAGAGGTGGATCATCACTTTTGGAGATAAAATGAGCATCGTTATCGTCATTTTCATGCTTCTAGGGAGCCAAAACTCAAGATTTGGCTTATGGTTAAAAGTGACTATAAAGGACCCAAATGCTCACTTCGAGGGCTTAAAACGTTTTTATTCACTGCGGGAAGAGATATAAACAATAGTTAGAGTGAATTAATGTTCATGCGAGAACGTTCAATTTTTCATGCAAAACGATCGATGACCCGCGACCTGATGAAATGACTCTGAGATTACCAAAATGTTCCGTTTTGAAAATTTTCATCTTTCAACTAATTTTGACTCTCAGAGGTGGATCATCACTTTTGGAGATAAAATGAGCATCGTTATCATCATTTTCATGCTTCTAGGGAGCCAAAACTCAAGATTTGGCTTATGGTTAAAAGTGACTTAAAAGGACCCAAATGCTCACTTGGAGGGCTTAAAACGTGTTTATTCACTGCGGGAAGAGATATAAACAACATTTAGAGTAAATTATTGTTCATGCGAGAACGTTCAATTTTTCATGCAAAACGATCGATGACCCGCGACCTGATGAAATGACTCTGAGATGACCAAAATGTTCCGTCTTGAAAATTTTCATCTTTCAACTAATTTTGACTCTCGGAGGTAGATCATCACTTTTGGAGATAAAATGAGCATCGTTATCGTCATTTTCATGCTTCTAGGGAGCCGAAACTCAAGATTTGGCTTATGGTTAAAAGTGACTGAAAAGGCCCAAAATGCTCACTTCGAGGGCTTAAAACGTGTTTATTAACTGCGGGAAGAGATATAAACAATAGTTAGAGTGAATTAATGTTCATGCGAGAACGTTCAATTTTTCATGCAGAACGATCGATGACCCGCGACCTGATGAAATGACTCTGAGATGACCAAAATGGTCCGTTTTGAAATTTTTCATCTTTCAACTAATTTTGACTCTCAGAGGTTGATCATCACTTTTGGAGATAAAATGAGCATCGTTATCGTCATTTTCATGCTTCTAGGGAGCCAAAACTCAAGACTTGGCTTATGGTTAAAAGTGACTTAAAAGGACCCAAATGCTCACTTTGAGGGCTTAAAACGTGTTTATTCACTGCAGAAAGAGATATAAACAATATTTAGAGTGAATTAATGTTCATGCGAGAACGTTCAATTTTTCATGCAAAACGATCGATGACCCGCGACCTGATGAAATTGCTCTGAGATGACCAAAATGGTCCGTTTTTGAAAAAGTTCATCTTTCAACTAATTTTGACTCTCAGAGGTGGATCATCACTTTTGGATATAAAATGAGCATCGTTATCGCCATTTTCATGCTTCTAGGGAGCCAAAACTCAAGATTTGGCTCATGGTTAAAAGTGACTGAAAAGGCCCAAAATGCTCACTTCGAGGGCTTAAAACGTGTTTATTCACTGCGGGAAGAGATATAAACAATAGTTAGAGTGAATTAATGTTCATGCGAGAACGTTCAATTTTTCATGCAAAACGATCGATGACCCGCGACCTGATGAAATGACTCTGAGATGACCAAAATTGTCCGTTTTGAAATTTTTCATCTTTCAACTAATTTTGACTCTCAGAGGTTGATCATCACTTTTGGAGATAAAATGAGCATCCTTATCGTCATTTTCATGCTTCTAGGGAGCCAAAACTCAAGATGTGGCTCATGGTTAAAAGTGACTTAAAAGGCCCAAAATGCTCACTTTGAGGGCTTAAAACGTGTTTATTCACTGCGGAAAGAGATATAAACAATATTTAGAGTGAATTAATGTTCATGCGAGAACGTTCAATTTTTCATGCAAAACGATCGATGACCCGCGACCTGATGAAATGACTCTGAGATGACCAAAATGTTCCGTTTTGAAAAAGTTCATCTTTCAACTAATTTTGACTCTCAGAGGTGGATCATCACTTTTGGAGATAAAATGAGCATCGTTATCGTCATTTTCATGCTTCTAGGGAGCCAAAACTCAAGATGTGGCTCATGGTTAAAAGTGACTTAAAAGGCCCAAAATGCTCACTTCGAGGGCTTAAAACGTGTTTATTCACTGCCGGAAGAGATATAAACAATAGTTAGAGTGAATTAATGTTCATGCGAGAACGTTCAATTTTTCATGCAAAACAATCGATGACCCGCGACCTGATGAAATTGCTCTGAGATTACCAAAATGGTCCGTTTTGAAAAAGTTCATCTTTCAACTAATTTTGACTCTCAGAGGTGGATCATCACTTTTGGAGATAAAATGAGCATCGTTATCGCCATTTTCATGCTTCTAGGGAGCCAAAACTCAAGAATTGGCTCATGGTTAAAAGTGACTGAAAAGGCTCAAAATGCTCACTTCGAGGGCTTAAAACGTGTTTATTCACTGCGGGAAGAGATATAAACAATAGTTAGAGTGAATTAATGTTCATGCGAGAACGTTCAATTTTTCATGCAAAACGATCGATGACCCGCGACCTGATGAAATGACTCTGAGATGACCAAAATGTTCCGTTTTGAAAATTTTCATCTTTCAACTAATTTTGACTCTCAGAGGTGGATCATCACTTTTGGAGATAAAATGAGCATCGTTATAGTCATTTTCATGCTTCTAGGGAGCCAAAACTCAAGATTTGGCTTATGGTTAAAAGTGACTTAAAAGGACCCAAATGCTCACTTCGAGGGCTTAAAACGTGTTTATTCACTGCAGGAAGAGATATAAACAACATTTAGAGTAAATTATTGTTCATGCGAGAACGTTCAATTTTTCATGCAAAACGATCGATGACCCGACCTGATGAAATTGCTCTGAGATGACCAAAATGGTCCGTTTTGAAAATTTTCATCTTTCAAATAATTTTGACTCTCAGAGGTTGATCATCACTTTTGGAGATAAAATGAGCATCGTTATCATCATTTTTATGCTTCTAGGGAGCCAAAACTCAAGATTTGGCTTATGGTTAAAAGTGACTTAAAAGGACCCAAATGCTCACTTTGAGGGCTTAAAACGTGTTTATTCACTGCGGAAAGAGATATAAACAATATTTAGAGTGAATTAATGTTCATGCGAGAACGTTAAATTTTTCATGCAAAACGATCGATGACCCGCGACCTGATGAAATGACTCTGAGATGACCAAAATGTTCCGTTTTGAAAATTTTCATCTTTCAACTAATTTTGACTCTCAGAGGTGGATCATCACTTTTGGAGATAAAATGAGCATCGTTATAGTCATTTTCATGCTTCTAGGGAGCCAAAACTCAAGATTTGGCTTATGGTTAAAAGTGACTTAAAAGGACCCAAATGCTCACTTCGAGGGCTTAAAACGTGTTTATTCACTGCAGGAAGAGATATAAACAACATTTAGAGTAAATTATTGTTCATGCGAGAACGTTCAATTTTTCATGCAAAACGATCGATGACCCGACCTGATGAAATTGCTCTGAGATGACCAAAATGGTCCGTTTTGAAAATTTTCATCTTTCAAATAATTTTGACTCTCAGAGGTTGATCATCACTTTTGGAGATAAAATGAGCATCGTTATCATCATTTTTATGCTTCTAGGGAGCCAAAACTCAAGATTTGGCTTATGGTTAAAAGTGACTTAAAAGGACCCAAATGCTCACTTTGAGGGCTTAAAACGTGTTTATTCACTGCGGAAAGAGATATAAACAATATTTAGAGTGAATTAATGTTCATGCGAGAACGTTAAATTTTTCATGCAAAACGATCGATGACCCGCGACCTGATGAAATGACTCTGAGATGACCAAAATGTCCGTTTTGAAAAAGTTCATCTTTCAACTAATTTTGACTCTCAGAGGTGGATCATCACTTTTGGAGATAAAATGAGCATCGTTATCGTCATTTTCATGCTTCTAGGGAGCCAAAACTCAAGATTTGGCTTATGGTTAAAAGTGACTATAAAGGACCCAAATGCTCACTTCGAGGGCTTAAAACGTGTTTATTCACTGCGGGAAGAGATATAAACAATAGTTAGAGTGAATTAATGTTCATGCAAGAACGTTCAATTTTTCATGCAAAACGATCGATGACCCGCGACCTGATGAAATGACTCTGAGATTACCAAAATGTTCCGTTTTGAAAATTTTCATCTTTCAACTAATTTTGACTCTCAGAGGTGGATCATCACTTTTGGAGATAAAATGAGCATCGTTATCGTCATTTTCATGCTTCTAGGGAGCCAAAACTCAAGATTTGGCTTATGGTTAAAAGTGACTTAAAAGGACCCAAATGCTCACTTTGAGGGCTTAAAACGTGTTTATTCACTGCGGAAAGAGATATAAACAATATTTAGAGTGAATTAATGTTCATGCGAGAACGTTCAATTTTTCATGCAAAACGATCGATGACCCGCGACCTGATGAAATGACTCTGAGATGACCAAAATGTTCCGTTTTGAAAAAGTTCATCTTTCAACTAATTTTGACTCTCAGAGGTGGATCATCACTTTTGGAGATAAAATGAGCATCGTTATCGTCATTTTCATGCTTCTAGGGAGCCAAAACTCAAGATTTGGCTTATGGTTAAAAGTGACTATAAAGGACCCAAATGCTCACTTCGAGGGCTTAAAACGTGTTTATTCACTGCGGGAAGAGATATAAACAATAGTTAGAGTGAATTAATGTTCATGCGAGAACGTTCAATTTTTCATGCAAAACGATCGATGACCCGCGACCTGATGAAATGACTCTGAGATGACCAAAATTGTCCGTTTTGAAATTTTTCATCTTTCAACTAATTTTGACTCTCAGAGGTTGATCATCACTTTTGGAGATAAAATGAGCATCCTTATCGTCATTTTCATGCTTCTAGGGAGCCAAAACTCAAGATTTGGCTTATGGTTAAAAGTGACTTAAAAGGACCCAAATGCTCACTTTGAGGGCTTAAAACGTGTTTATTCACTGCTGAAAGAGATATAAACAATATTTAGAGTGAATTAATGTTCATGCGAGAACGTTCAATTTTTCATGCAAAACGATCGATGACCCGCGACCTGATGAAATGACTCTGAGATGACCAAAATGTTCCGTTTTGAAAATTTTCATCTTTCAACTAATTTTGACTCTCAGAGGTGGATCATCACTTTTGGAGATAAAATGAGCATCGTTATAGTCATTTTCATGCTTCTAGGGAGCCAAAACTCAAGATTTGGCTTATGGTTAAAAGTGACTTAAAAGGACACAAATGCTCACTTCGAGGGCTTAAAACGTGTTTATTCACTGCAGGAAGAGATATAAACAACATTTAGAGTAAATTATTGTTCATGCGAGAACGTTCAATTTTTCATGCAAAACGATCGATGACCCGCGACCTGATGAAATTGCTCTGAGATGACCAAAATGGTCCGTTTTGAATTTTTTCATCTTTCAACTAATTTTGACTCTCAGAGGTTGATCATCACTTTTGGAGATAAAATGAGCATCGTTATCGTCATTTTCATGCTTCTAGGGAGCCAAAACTCAAGATTTGGCTCATGGTTAAAAGTGACTTAAAAGGACCCAAATGCTCACTTTGAGGGCTTAAAACGTGTTTATTCACTGCGGAAAGAGATATAAACAATATTTAGAGTGAATTAATGTTCATGCGAGAACGTTCAATTTTTCATGCAAAACGGTCGATGACCCGCGACCTGATGAAATTGCTCTGAGATGACCAAAATGGTCCGTTTTGAAAATTTTCATCTTTCAACTAATTTTGACTCTCAGAGGTTGATCATCACTTTTGGAGATAAAATGAGCATCGTTATCGTCATTTTCATGCTTCTAGGGAGCCAAAACTCAAGATTTGGCTTATGGTTAAAAGTGACTTAAAAGGACCCAAATGCTCACTTTGAGGGCTTAAAACGTGTTTATTCACTGCAGAAAGAGATGTAAACAATATTTAGAGTGAATTAATGTTCATGCGAGAACGTTCAATTTTTCATGCAAAACGATCGATGACCCGCGACCTGATGAAATTGCTCTGAGATGACCAAAATGGTCCGTTTTTGAAAAAGTTCATCTTTCAACTAATTTTGACTCTCAGAGGTGGATCATCACTTTTGGATATAAAATGAGCATCGTTATCGCCATTTTCATGCTTCTAGGGAGCCAAAACTCAAGATTTGGTTCATGGTTAAAAGTGACTGAAAAGGCCCAAAATGCTCACTTCGAGGGCTTAAAACGTGTTTATTCACTGCGGGAAGAGATATAAACAATAGTTAGAGTGAATTAATGTTCATGCGAGAACGTTCAATTTTTCATGCAAAACGATCGATGACCCGCGACCTGATGAAATGACTCTGAGATGACCAAAATTGTCCGTTTTGAAATTTTTCATCTTTCAACTAATTTTGACTCTCAGAGGTTGATCATCACTTTTGGAGATAAAATGAGCATCGTTATCGTCATTTTCATGCTTCTAGGGAGCCAAAACTCAAGATTTGGCTTATGGTTAAAAGTGACTTAAAAGGACCCAAATGCTCACTTTGAGGGCTTAAAACGTGTTTATTCACTGCGGAAAGAGATATAAACAATATTTAGAGTGAATTAATGTTCATGCGAGAACGTTCAATTTTTCATGCAAAACGGTCGATGACCCGCGACCTGATGAAATGACTCTGAGATGACCAAAATGTTCCGTTTTGAAAAAGTTCATCTTTCAACTAATTTTGACTCTCAGAGGTGGATCATCACTTTTGGAGATAAAATGAGCATCGTTATCGTCATTTTCATGCTTCTAGGGAGCCAAAACTCAAGATGTGGCTCATGGTTAAAAGTGACTTAAAAGGCCCAAAATGCTCACTTCGAGGGCTTAAAATGTGTTTATTCACTGCCGGAAGAGATATAAACAATAGTTAGAGTGAATTAATGTTCATGCGAGAACGTTCAATTTTTCATGCAAAACAATCGATGACCCGCGACCTGATGAAATTGCTCTGAGATTACCAAAATGGTCCGTTTTGAAAAAGTTCATCTTTCAACTAATTTTGACTCTCAGAGGTGGATCATCACTTTTGGAGATAAAATGAGCATCGTTATCGCCATTTTCATGCTTCTAGGGAGCCAAAACTCAAGAATTGGCTCATGGTTAAAAGTGACTGAAAAGGCTCAAAATGCTCACTTCGAGGGCTTAAAACGTGTTTATTCACTGCGGGAAGAGATATAAACAATAGTTAGAGTGAATTAATGTTCATGCGAGAATGTTCAATTTTTCATGCAAAACGATCGATGACCCGCGACCTGATGAAATGACTCTGAGATGACCAAAATGTTCCGTTTTGAAAATTTTCATCTTTCAGCTAATTTTGACTCTCAGAGGTGGATCATCACTTTTGGAGATAAAATGAGCATCGTTATAGTCATTTTCATGCTTCTAGGGAGCCAAAACTCAAGATTTGGCTTATGGTTAAAAGTGACTTAAAAGGACCCAAATGCTCACTTCGAGGGCTTAAAACGTGTTTATTCACTGCAGGAAGAGATATAAACAACATTTAGAGTAAATTATTGTTCATGCGAGAACGTTCAATTTTTCATGCAAAACGATCGATGACCCGACCTGATGAAATTGCTCTGAGATGACCAAAATGGTCCGTTTTGAAAATTTTCATCTTTCAAATAATTTTGACTCTCAGAGGTTGATCATCACTTTTGGAGATAAAATGAGCATCGTTATCATCATTTTTATGCTTCTAGGGAGCCAAAACTCAAGATTTGGCTTATGGTTAAAAGTGACTTAAAAGGACCCAAATGCTCACTTTGAGGGCTTAAAACGTGTTTATTCACTGCGGAAAGAGATATAAACAATATTTAGAGTGAATTAATGTTCATGCGAGAACGTTAAATTTTTCATGCAAAACGATCGATGACCCGCGACCTGATGAAATGACTCTGAGATGACCAAAATGTCCGTTTTGAAAAAGTTCATCTTTCAACTAATTTTGACTCTCAGAGGTGGATCATCACTTTTGGAGATAAAATGAGCATCGTTATCGTCATTTTCATGCTTCTAGGGAGCCAAAACTCAAGATTTGGCTTATGGTTAAAAGTGACTTAAAAGGACCCAAATGCTCACTTTGAGGGCTTAAAACGTGTTTATTCACTGCGGAAAGAGATATAAACAATATTTAGAGTGAATTAATGTTCATGCGAGAACGTTCAATTTTTCATGCAAAACGATCGATGACCCGCGACCTGATGAAATGACTCTGAGATGACCAAAATGTTCTGTTTTGAAAAAGTTCATCTTTCAACTAATTTTGACTCTCAGAGGTGGATCATCACTTTTGGAGATAAAATGAGCATCGTTATCGTCATTTTCATGCTTCTAGGGAGCCAAAACTCAAGATTTGGCTTATGGTTAAAAGTGACTATAAAGGACCCAAATGCTCACTTCGAGGGCTTAAAACGTGTTTATTCACTGCGGGAAGAGATATAAACAATAGTTAGAGTGAATTAATGTTCATGCGAGAACGTTCAATTTTTCATGCAAAACGATCGATGACCCGCGACCTGATGAAATGACTCTGAGATTACCAAAATGTTCCGTTTTGAAAATTTTCATCTTTCAACTAATTTTGACTCTCAGAGGTGGATCATCACTTTTGGAGATAAAATGAGCATCGTTATCGTCATTTTCATGCTTCTAGGGAGCCAAAACTCAAGATTTGGCTTATGGTTAAAAGTGACTTAAAAGGACCCAAATGCTCACTTGGAGGGCTTAAAACGTGTTTATTCACTGCGGGAAGAGATATAAACAACATTTAGAGTAAATTATTGTTCATGCGAGAACGTTCAATTTTTCATGCAAAACGATCGATGACCCGCGACCTGATGAAATGACTCTGAGATGACCAAAATGTTCCGTCTTGAAAATTTTCATCTTTCAACTAATTTTGACTCTCAGAGGTAGATCATCACTTTTGGAGATAAAATGAGCATCATTATCGTCATTTTCATGCTTCTAGGGAGCCAAAACTCAAGATTTGGCTTATGGTTAAAAGTGACTTAAAAGGACCCAAATGCTCACTTTGAGGGCTTAAAACGTGTTTATTCACTGCGGAAAGAGATATAAACAATATTTAGAGTGAATTAATGTTCATGCGAGAACGTTCAATTTTTCATGCAAAACGATCGATGACCCGCGACCTGATAAAATGACTCTGAGATGACCAAAATGTTCCGTTTTGAAAATTTTCATCTTTCAACTAATTTTGACTCTCAGAGGTGGATCATCACTTTTGGAGATAAAATGAGCATCGTTATAGTCATTTTCATGCTTCTAGGGAGCCAAAACTCAAGATTTGGCTTATGGTTAAAAGTGACTTAAAAGGACACAAATGCTCACTTCGAGGGCTTAAAACGTGTTTATTCACTGCAGGAAGAGATATAAACAACATTTAGAGTAAATTATTGTTCATGCGAGAACGTTCAATTTTTCATGCAAAACGATCGATGACCCGCGACCTGATGAAATTGCTCTGAGATGACCAAAATGGTCCGTTTTGAATTTTTTCATCTTTCAACTAATTTTGACTCTCAGAGGTTGATCATCACTTTTGGAGATAAAATGAGCATCGTTATCGTCATTTTCATGCTTCTAGGGAGCCAAAACTCAAGATTTGGCTTATGGTTAAAAGTGACTTAAAAGGACCCAAATGCTCACTTTGAGGGCTTAAAACGTGTTTATTCACTGCGGAAAGAGATATAAACAATATTTAGAGTGAATTAATGTTCATGCGAGAACGTTCAATTTTTCATGCAAAACGATCGATGACCCGCGACCTGATGAAATTGCTCTGAGATGACCAAAATGGTCCGTTTTGAAAATTTTCATCTTTCAACTAATTTTGACTCTCAGAGGTTGATCATCACTTTTGGAGATAAAATGAGCATCGTTATCGTCATTTTCATGCTTCTAGGGAGCCAAAACTCAAGATTTGGCTTATGGTTAAAAGTGACTTAAAAGGACCCAAATGCTCACTTTGAGGGCTTAAAACGTGTTTATTCACTGCGGAAAGAGATATAAACAATATTTAGATTGAATTAATGTTCATGCGAGAACGTTCAATTTTTCATGCAAAACGATCGATGACCCGCGACCTGATGAAATTGCTCTGAGATGACCAAAATGGTCCGTTTTGAAAAAGTTCATCTTTCAACTAATTTTGACTCTCAGAGGTGGATCATCACTTTTGGATATAAAATGAGCATCGTTATCGCCATTTTCATGCTTCTAGGGAGCCAAAACTCAAGATTTGGCTTATGGTTAAAAGTGACTTAAAAGGACCCAAATGCTCACTTTGAGGGCTTAAAACGTGTTTATTCACCGCGGAAAGAGATATAAACAATATTTAGAGTGAATTAATGTTCATGCGAGAACGTTCAATTTTTCATGCAAAACGATCGATGACCCGCGACCTGATGAAATGACTCTGAGATTACCAAAATGTTCCGTTTTGAAAATTTTCATCTTTCAACTAATTTTGACTCTCAGAGGTGGATCATCACTTTTGGAGATAAAATGAGCATCGTTATCGTCATTTTCATGCTTCTAGGGAGCCAAAACTCAAGATTTGGCTTATGGTTAAAAGTGACTTAAAAGGACCCAAATGCTCACTTTGAGGGCTTAAAACGTGTTTATTCACTGCGGAAAGAGATATAAACAATATTTAGAGTGAATTAATGTTCATGCGAGAACGTTCAATTTTTCATGCAAAACGATCGATGACCCGCGACCTGATGAAATGACTCTGAGATGACCAAAATGTTCCGTTTTGAAAAAGTTCATCTTTCAACTAATTTTGACTCTCAGAGGTGGATCATCACTTTTGGAGATAAAATGAGCATCGTTATCGTCATTTTCATGCTTCTAGGGAGCCAAAACTCAAGATTTGGCTTATGGTTAAAAGTGACTATAAAGGACCCAAATGCTCACTTCGAGGGCTTAAAACGTTTTTATTCACTGCGGGAAGAGATATAAACAATAGTTAGAGTGAATTAATGTTCATGCGAGAACGTTCAATTTTTCATGCAAAACGATCGATGACCCGCGACCTGATGAAATGACTCTGAGATTACCAAAATGTTCCGTTTTGAAAATTTTCATCTTTCAACTAATTTTGACTCTCAGAGGTGGATCATCACTTTTAGAGATAAAATGAGCATCGTTATCATCATTTTCATGCTTCTAGGGAGCCAAAACTCAAGATTTGGCTTATGGTTAAAAGTGACTTAAAAGGACCCAAATGCTCACTTCGAGGGCTTAAAACGTGTTTATTAACTGCGGGAAGAGATATAAACAATAGTTAGAGTGAATTAATGTTCATGCGAGAACGTTCAATTTTTCATGCAAAACGATCGATGACCCGCGACCTGATGAAATGACTCTGAGATTACCAAAATGTTCCGTTTTGAAAATTTTCATCTTTCAACTAATTTTGACTCTCAGAGGTGGATCATCACTTTTGGAGATAAAATGAGCATCGTTATCATCATTTTCATGCTTCTAGGGAGCCAAAACTCAAGATTTGGCTTATGGTTAAAAGTGACTTAAAAGGACCCAAATGCTCACTTGGAGGGCTTAAAACGTGTTTATTCACTGCGGGAAGAGATATAAACAACATTTAGAGTAAATTATTGTTCATGCGAGAACGTTCAATTTTTCATGCAAAACGATCGATGACCCGCGACCTGATGAAATGACTCTGAGATGACCAAAATGTTCCGTCTTGAAAATTTTCATCTTTCAACTAATTTTGACTCTCGAAGGTAGATCATCACTTTTGGAGATAAAATGAACATCGTTATCGTCATTTTCATGCTTCTAGGGAGCCGAAACTCAAGATTTGGCTTATGGTTAAAAGTGACTGAAAAGGCCCAAAATGCTCACTTCGAGGGCTTAAAACGTGTTTATTAACTGCGGGAAGAGATATAAACAATAGTTAGAGTGAATTAATGTTCATGCGAGAACGTTCAATTTTTCATGCAAAACGATCGATGACCCGCGACCTGATGAAATGACTCTGAGATGACCAAAATGGTCCGTTTTGAAATTTTTCATCTTTCAACTAATTTTGACTCTCAGAGGTTGATCATCACTTTTGGAGATAAAATGAGCATCGTTATCGTCATTTTCATGCTTCTAGGGAGCCAAAACTCAAGACTTGGCTTATGGTTAAAAGTGACTTAAAAGGACCCAAATGCTCACTTTGAGGGCTTAAAACGTGTTTATTCACTGCAGAAAGAGATATAAACAATATTTAGAGTGAATTAATGTTCATGCGAGAACGTTCAATTTTTCATGCAAAACGATCGATGACCCGCGACCTGATGAAATTGCTCTGAGATGACCAAAATGGTCCGTTTTTGAAAAAGTTCATCTTTCAACTAATTTTGACTCTCAGAGGTGGATCATCACTTTTGGATATAAAATGAGCATCGTTATCGCCATTTTCATGCTTCTAGGGAGCCAAAACTCAAGATTTGGCTCATGGTTAAAAGTGACTGAAAAGGCCCAAAATGCTCACTTCGAGGGCTTAAAACGTGTTTATTCACTGCGGGAAGAGATATAAACAATAGTTAGAGTGAATTAATGTTCATGCGAGAACGTTCAATTTTTCATGCAAAACGATCGATGACCCGCGACCTGATGAAATGACTCTGAGATGACCAAAATTGTCCGTTTTGAAATTTTTCATCTTTCAACTAATTTTGACTCTCAGAGGTTGATCATCACTTTTGGAGATAAAATGAGCATCCTTATCGTCATTTTCATGCTTCTAGGGAGCCAAAACTCAAGATGTGGCTCATGGTTAAAAGTGACTTAAAAGGCCCAAAATGCTCACTTTGAGGGCTTAAAACGTGTTTATTCACTGCGGAAAGAGATATAAACAATATTTAGAGTGAATTAATGTTCATGCGAGAACGTTCAATTTTTCATGCAAAACGATCGATGACCCGCGACCTGATGAAATGACTCTGAGATGACCAAAATGTTCAGTTTTGAAAAAGTTCATCTTTCAACTAATTTTGACTCTCAGAGGTGGATCATCACTTTTGGAGATAAAATGAGCATCGTTATCGTCATTTTCATGCTTCTAGGGAGCCAAAACTCAAGATGTGGCTCATGGTTAAAAGTGACTTAAAAGGCCCAAAATGCTCACTTCGAGGGCTTAAAACGTGTTTATTCACTGCCGGAAGAGATATAAACAATAGTTAGAGTGAATTAATGTTCATGCGAGAACGTTCAATTTTTCATGCAAAACAATCGATGACCCGCGACCTGATGAAATTGCTCTGAGATTACCAAAATGGTCAGTTTTGAAAAAGTTCATCTTTCAACTAATTTTGACTCTCAGAGGTGGATCATCACTTTTGGAGATAAAATGAGCATCGTTATCGCCATTTTCATGCTTCTAGGGAGCCAAAACTCAAGAATTGGCTCATGGTTAAAAGTGACTGAAAAGGCTCAAAATGCTCACTTCGAGGGCTTAAAACGTGTTTATTCACTGCGGGAAGAGATATAAACAATAGTTAGAGTGAATTAATGTTCATGCGAGAACGTTCAATTTTTCATGCAAAACGATCGATGACCCGCGACCTGATGAAATGACTCTGAGATGACCAAAATGTTCCGTTTTGAAAATTTTCATCTTTCAACTAATTTTGACTCTCAGAGGTGGATCATCACTTTTGGAGATAAAATGAGCATCGTTATAGTCATTTTCATGCTTCTAGGGAGCCAAAACTCAAGATTTGGCTTATGGTTAAAAGTGACTTAAAAGGACCCAAATGCTCACTTCGAGGGCTTAAAACGTGTTTATTCACTGCAGGAAGAGATATAAACAACATTTAGAGTAAATTATTGTTCTGTGGTAAATAAATAAATAATACCCTATTTTTGACTAGACTTATAGCATAACAGATAGCTCAATAAATAAGAGTCAAGATTCGAGGTAGTAGGAGTTTCTGCAGGTTTATTACAGCATAAGGACAGGGACAGGACAACCTGCATAGGATGACCCAGCAGCTGCTGGGGCTAGGTCTGGGATGAGCGCGCTAACTTTTAATAACAATACATTGACTTATATACATAGCGCAAACACATAGCATTACATTGCAGTAGGCGTAGCAGTGGGTGGAGCAGAAGGCGTGACGCGTAGCAGTCGCGAAAGATAACAGTAAAAAGAGGTGTAACTGGGAGTGTACATAGACATGTGATGCAAACGTAACAGAATATGTCATGAATGGGTGGAAACATAGGAGGGGGCTACCTAAGGAGCCGGGACCTCTAACCTAATGGTGCGCGAAAACTGGCAATGACGTGTTACTAGGAGAAGCTGGGGGCTACGAACTCTGTGCTAGGAGCAGAGACTTGAGTCTGGAGGGTCGGAGCGACATGTACCTAAACCCTATCTGGTATCTGATGTTTAGGGAACATGTTGATATAAACTAGAAGTCATGAAGGGAAAAGCTAACTTGATTCTAAGACTGGACCATGCATTATTCTACATGTAGTGCATGATGAGGAATATTAAATGACCAGTAAATGCAGTATTTCTCTAACGTGGAGCCGAATAGGCTAGACAATGACGGAAACTATTGATGCAGTTCAGTAGCTTAGGAATGCAGAGAAGAAGGACTGAACTGATAACTGGAACTATAACATACTTTTGGCAGACTCAGAGGCAGAGCCAAGCTGCACCGGGCACTGCGAGGCAGGAAGTAAGTGAAGGGTCGAGGATACAGGTGGGGGCTGTATCGCTCCTCAGCGAGGCTTTCAAGAGACAGGAGCTGAATCTGATGTCCGGGCCCTTTTGAGGCCTAGAAACGGGGACTTTAAAATGAAATAACGTGCACACTGAGAAACGTGGCAACATTACTTTACACAGGCCTGATATTCGTAGTATTCACGAGGACTGGAAACTAACATACCAGAGGTGGACACAACTGGAATTGCGTCATTAATCGGACATGGGGAATAACATATGCATATTGGTCATGCACACATAACATATGATGGATGAGGCGTAGGGACACAGAACATGGCGAAATTTACTTTTCCACATTCCCTCTTTGTCACTACGTTTCCATCAGGAAACATCAATTTTCATGATACCATCTATCATTTCATACAGTACCATTTGCTCGTCTCGAATTGTCTTGGAACGGGATTTAGAACGGGGCTTGGGACTAGGAATACAAGAGGTAGCACACATGCTGCAAATCGCAGGGCCACATTGTATACAGAGGCAGCAGCTAAATATGATCGCTACTGCAATGCCTAAAAAGGACAGGACTTTCCATCCCCATGCGGAAATTATATTCCAGAACCAACCGGACCATGTCCAGGTGCCTGGGTCTTGATGTAACAGATGGGCAATTTTATGGAGTCTGGTTATAGCTGAATAAACAGACGGCGCGTTATTTGGAATGAAAATGCAGCAACTAGATCCGATGACTCTACAGGCCCCGCCCCTATCGGCCAGTATGACGTCAAGGACGAGACGATTCTGTAAAACGACAATTCTCATAAAGGATTGCTCTTCGGTTAGGTTACCTAGAGCGGAGGCAGTCTCATCTACTACTGCTTCAAGGGTTCTTGTTAACCTACGGATTAGTTTACTATTCACAACTGTACCTAAATAAGGGAAAACACCTTTATCTATATCAATGAATTGTTCTGCGGCAGTTTCAGTATAATCGACAATCGGGAGATTTCTCTTGTGTCTAGTATGTACTAGGAAGGAATTCCTATGGTAGTCAGGTGGGGCTAGGAAAACTGGTGGCAGTAGGAAGGCAATGTAACAGGTTCCCTCCCAATCGAGGGGCAGATGGACATATGCGGTTTGACCACAAATAAAATAAGAATGACGTGAAGCTTTGAAAATAGATTTCCCACTGTCACTATACTGGATAACAGTAGTACATTCACTATGGCCTACTTGTACAGAACCATAACTACGGACACATAATTCGCCTTTGACTGGTAGTACTGAAATAGCAGGTGAGTCTGGAGTAGTATCAGACTGAACATTCAGGACCATGAAATTCGACGAATAATTACCTAAATTATAAACTTCATTTTCTAGATCTAAACCTGTTCTGTGGGGAAGACCTTGCTTGTCTGGAAAACATGTACTGTTAAGAAAAGACATATCTGTTGTGGATGACGTTAACGTGGACCATGCTCCACACGAACCATTATGTGAGAATGGATAAGGAAAGAGTGGCAGAACTCCCTTCGGTGTCTGGAAAGGGGGGAGTCGACCACACACCCAACAATTAGTGGCATTGCTGGTCTGGTGTGAATAATGTAACATACGGATGAAAGAATTGTTGCGCATAGCGAGGCGGTATGAATATTCGTGAGGAGGCAGATCACTAAACGTGTGCTCTACTGTAGCATTAGTAGACATATTTACATGAGGAACTGGAAAATACAGATAGAACGCATAGCTGGTGCAGGAAATCATTATGCTGATGAATAGTACGAAACTCAGAAAAACGATACATTTGAGTGAACTTTGACTGACTCTCTCACTATGGGGGTCTATTTTATACATGTCAGAAACAGTCTAACCGTTTCACCTAGGGGAGGACTTATACAATCAAACTGACTGACTTATTTTGCTAGACCTGAGCTTTAACTTATACTCCTGTTGCGGAGTTTTCTCTAACAAGGGAGGGGTTGTAATAATGTCTTGTGCGGGACAGTCCTTTAAAACAATGTCTTGACAGTTTTTAAAATCCTGGGAATCCTGGGAAATGTTCTTGGAGACGGGTTTCAATCCTTTAAAAAGTTTTACATGAGAAAGGTGGACCCACCCCTTCCTGCCTTCCAACTTGACGGCAGTACGGGTGGTCAAGAGGACCTGACGTGGCTCCTTCCAACGTGGTTCCAGCGGACTTGATCTGTCAAAATTTCTGATCATCACCAAGGAGCCTGGAACGATCTCGTGCGGTGCCACCTCAGTATTGTCTGGAAATGCGGCGGCAACCTGTGAACGACATGAGTTGAGGGCAGACATCAAGGAAGCTAGGTAATCTGTCAGCATATTACATGAAACATCGGTAATACTTCGGGGTCTAGGAGTACCCCACATATTAGGGGGGCGGCCGAATACGACCTCATACGGGGACAGACCTGATCTAGAATGTGCGACCATGCGCATATAAAATAAAGCGACTGGCAGAGCTACTAGCCAGTCCACACCTTTTTCTTGACAGACTTTTGCAATGCGGATTTTCAGAGTCTGATTATGTCTCTCGACCAGACCGGCTGCTTCAGGATGGCGTACACAATGGAACTTCCACTGGTACCCTAACAACAGGGAAACGTGCTTCATGAGTTCAGATGAGAATGGCTGACCGTTATCAGAATATACGACTCTAGGGAGTCCGTATCTAGGGAAGAATTCACGAACCAACTGCTTGGCAGTGGTCGCGGCTGTGTAATCTGGGACTGGATATGCTTCTGTCCACCTGGACAAAGCGCATACAACTACAAGGACATACTTGAAACCTCGACATCGCTCCATCTGAATATAATCCATCTGGAGGACCTCAAAAGGGTGGTCAGGGGGCTGGAAACCACCTTGTTCCACCGGAACACTTTTACCTGGATTGAACTGACAACATATCATACAGGTACGGACTTTCTGCTTGGCTGCAGCTCGTAAATGCTTGTTAAACCAAATGTTCTGGATACTATCTAACATAGCTTTTTCTCCTAAATGTGCTGGACTATGTGCGGTATTAATAATGACTTGAACCATAGAATCGGGGAGAAACCATGTGGCTCTACCCTTCGTTAACCATCCTTGATCTGTCTGGACCCCTCCTTGTTCAGACCATTTCTTGATTTCATCGGGAGTAGCATGTAACTGGATATCTATGACGTCTTGAGTAGGGTCCTTAACTGTCATACACGTAGTTGGATCTGGAGTATGTGTCATGCTAACTGGAATATCTGGAGTCTGTGCTGTAAGCTTGGCTGTGCGATCTGCTAGATCGTTACCTTGGGAAATAATGTCAGTAACTTTCGTATGTGCTTTGCACTTCATGATAGCAATAGATGTCGGTAAATGTATGGCATCTAACAGGGCTTGGATAAGGAGACCATGCTGAATCTTGGTTCCATGAGAAGTCATGAAACCTCTCTCCTGCCAGAGCACTCCGAAGTCGTGTACAACTCCAAATGCGTAACGTGAATCTGTGTAAACATTAACTTTCAGGTTCTTGGCGTGTATACAGGCTTGTGTCAGAGCAACTAGCTCTGCTGCTTGAGCGGACAGAGTGTCAATACGGTGTGTCTCAATAACTTCAGTGTCAGTAGTCACTGCATACGCGGCGACTAGTTCTCCTGTACCAGTTCTCATACATGAACCATCCACATAAAGTGTCAGGTCAGGATCTGGTAACGGAATGTCTGTCAGGTCTTGTCTTGGCTTTGTCGTAATATTAACTACTTCCACACAGTCATGTGGGTCAGGGTTCAAACTGACTGATGGTAACAGTGTAGCAGGATTCAGAACGTTGCAGCGTCTAATTTCTATGTGTGGCTGGAACAGAGTCAATTCATAACCTGTTAAACGTGCAATTGTTAAGTGCTGAGTTTGTGTTCGGTTTAAAAGAACTTCCACGGAATGTGGGACTTGTACTGTCAGGGAATGTCCTAAAACTATGGAATCACTTTGTCTGATAGCTAGTGCTGTGGCTGCAACTGACTTGAGGCACGCAGGCAACGCCTGGGCGACTGGATCTAATGTGCTCGAAAAATAAGCACAGGGCTTGTATTGTTCTGCTTGATCTTGTGTAAGAACAGATAATGCTGTACCTTCGCGTTCAGTAACGAAAAGTGTAAAAGGCTTACTGTAGTTCGGTGTAGCTAGAACTGGAGCTTGGCATAAAGCTTTCTTTAACTCGTTGAAACTAAGTGTATGTTCAGATGTCCAAGGGAGGACAGTCGATACGGCTGCCTCCTGTGTCGTTAACTGTATCAGTGGCTTGGCTAGAAATGCATACTGGGGAATCCATTGTCTACAATAAGAAGTAAGGCCGATAAAGGCACGTACCTCCTTCTGGGTTCTGGGCTGGGGAAGACTCGCTATTAACTGGATACGGTCGGGTGTCAACTGCCTACCCCTCTTGGACAGCAAGTGTCCTAAGTATACCACTTGCTGGACACAGAATTGAAGCTTCGAAGGTGACACCTTGTGTCCCATCTCGGCAAGGAAATACAAAACTGTAAGTGATGCTCGCTCGCAGTCACGTTCAGAACGGGCTGTGATCAGTAGATCATCGACATACTGGAGCAGGGCAGTGTCAGTTGGCATGTGAATGTTGTCTAGTTGTCTCTTAAGTGCTTGACTGTAAATACTAGGGCTTTCTGTGAAACCTTGAGGAGCGCGTGTAAACATATAGCTCCTTCCATTTAAACAAAATCCGAAAAGAAACTGGCTGTCTGGATGAATGGGAACACTAAAAAATGCATTCTTAAGGTCTATGACAGTGAAGAACATGGCTTCGGAATCAATGGCTGTTAACAGGGAAGAAATATCTGGGACAACTGGGTACTGAGGAATAATACATTTGTTAAGCTCTCGTAAATCAATCACTAAACGATATACTGGGGGTGCATTCGGATCAGTACGTTTCATGACTGGAATGATCGGAGAATTGCATACATTGGAGTCAGTTTCTACAACTACTCCTTGAGCCATGAGCTCGTCAATAATTTTGGATAAGGCTGCTACAGCCTCGGGTGGCAATCTGTACTGTCTGATTCGGGGTAACACTACACCTGGTTTGAGAGTCACACGATGGGGTGTGATTTGCATGTAACCTACATCAGTTGGACCTTGCGCCCATAAATGCTGCGGAACATTAGACAATCTTGAATCAAAATCTCGTAATACATAGTGACCCTTAAAGTCACGTAGGAACAGACGTATTCCTTCTGGGGAGCAGCAAATAACTGCACCTAATTCTTTCAGTGTCTTAATGCCTAACAGATTTTCTGGACATGACTTAGTAAGTAACAGATCAGTAGTGCGGGACAATGGACCTACTTCTAGAGTTACTGGCTTAGATATCTCATTAACTATTGGCTTTCCTGAAAATCCAAGGGAAACATTTCTTGAGCCTGAGAGCGGAGCCCCTGGAACTTCGGCGTGACTAATTGTGGTCCTACTTGCCCCTGTATCGATCAAAAACTTTCTGTCTTTCCCTAATACTTGACTGTGAACATAGGGACCTTCTTGATCTACAGGTATCTCGATGAGAGGCAAGCCTACCTCCCTCTCTAGGCTGTTTCATGAATATGGCTGGTACTCTGGATACTCAGACTGTGCGTACTGGTACATCTGTGATGTAACGTGCTGTGTTGCAGCAATAGGCTGCGGTGCGGTAACTGTCTGTTGTGCATTCTGTGACTGAGGAATCTGTGAAACGTGTTCTTGTCTAGGTGGACGTGGTCTTTCTTTAGTCTTACCAGTAGCTATGTTGTGTTTCAGAACTGCACACTCATTTATAAAATGACCTGGCTGTTTACAATAATTGCAGTTCCCTTTAACGGGAGCTGCAGGATGACTGGCTTGATTTGGTCCCCTCTTCTGACTGTCTTGAGGAACAGATTGTGCAACTAGCACTTTCATTTTCGTGTCTTTCATACGTTTTCTTTCGTGTTCTTGCTCTTCTCTGATTCTATTCTGGTGATACTGGAGCATCTGGAGCATCTGGGACGGAGTATTTGCTTGCCAGGTGCTTTCAACTTTCAAAACTCGGTTTTTAATTTGTGGACTCGAATTCTCGACTAATTTAGTAACGAAAAGGTGAGGGTATGACTCACTACTTGTCTTGAGACCACTGTTAATACTGAAACATTTTTCAAATCTAGAATAAAAATCACTAATATCTTCGTCTTGTTTCTGTTTACAGGCTGAGATTGCATCCCAGTCTTCCTTTCTCGTTGTCAATAATCTGGGTAAGACTTGAATCAATAATTCTGGTAATTCTTTACATTTATCTCCAAGACCGGTACCTGGTACTCGTGCCTTGTCTTCAGCTTCTAGAGCTGTCCAATCGATCTTTTTCTCTCCCACCTCCCATTCTTTTTCCTTTAACTTTTCATACACCCCTGCGGGTAACAGGACCTTTAACATTTTAATGATATCTGGGTAAGTGTATTCTCCCATACGGAGCATGTCTTTTAATTCTCTATGGAACCCTGCTGGATCTTTGTCATGACAGGGAATTAATTTCTTCATTTCAAGAAGTTCCATCTTTGATATTGGAGTGTATACAAACACTCGTTGCATTTCGCCACCCGTCCCTCTGACTGGGTGGACTTCTCGTAACGGATTCTGTCTGTCTATGTAAAATGATTTACTTTCTGGGGGTGAGACATGAACAAAATGCGGGTTCAAAAACGTTCTATATTTGTGGCGCTGTTCTAGAATGACACTAATTAAATCGGTACCTAGACCTCTCCATTTGTACTGGAGTAACTCGTTCAGGATATCGTGCAACGGACCTGGATCAGAGTGCTGACCCTCATACAGAGTAATGAGGTACTGGATCATATACATACCCACCAGTCGTTGCTCGGCTGGGGGCAGTTTCAGGAACATTTGTGCCACTATTTCGTCTGGAAAAGTGGTAGAATCAGTAATCCATCGGACTGCCGATCGGGCTAGTTCTTGTTCATGCATAGTACCTAACTCACTATAACCGATTCGTGATTTCAGAATGTGATCGGTAGCTTGAAATACTTGTTCTAGGGAACCTTGTTCTGGTGCTGGATGATGGAAAATAGACTTGTGTTCTAGACGTAAATGGCGATCTGGAAATCTAGATTTTCCTACATACGCTATTCTGGCGGGATTCTCGTCTTCCTCTTCAGGATCAGAGATACTTTCTTTCTCGCTTACTTGTGCTGCTTTACGCTGTTCGTGTAACCTTATTATTTCTTTACGAATTTTCTTGTACATACTCTCCATGGCACCGACGGTCTTGTGCTTACCCTCGGCTATATTATCACTCCACCTTGTCAGGATTCTCATTTCGGCGGAATCTTTAGACGGATAATCTTGTTCTCTTATTAGACAATTGATCAGGAACTTTAATATCATGAGCTGGATCTCGACTTTCCTTTGAGACATAATCTCGCTAATACTTTCTGGATCATCCCCTGTACGGATGAAACGATATATTCTGTCTAGATCTTCTTTCATATTCGGCAAGGTGACTAGATACTCGGTCACCCTCCTTACACGTACGGAATATAAAACCATATTATACTCGCCTGGGACTGCGTCATAAACACATTCGCCAAGGGCTTGTCTGATTTCTGTAACGGACTTATTACTTTTAGGAGTACGCTGTGATGCTTGAGCATGTAATTCGAGTGCTGATAAACGTTTGTGTGGCGGTGGGGTTTGAGGAGTAGCTCCTCCTGCGGCCCCTAGACTGGAGTCGTCTACTGAGGCTCTACGTCCTGGCAGAGTGGGAAATGGAACTGTAGGCTGGACCGGGGGTACCGTAACAGGTACTCTGGTGTCTGGAGGAGCGGGAAGTGCCTGATTTGCAGGGACTGGCGGAGCGCGAACAGGATTTGCATATTCTGGGACTGTGTCGTCCAGATAGGACGAAATAAAAATATCAGCTGCGGTCGGTTTGTGACGTAGCTTGGTCGGAACTAATGGTGGCGGGAAATTACTAGATGCCTCTGGGGTCGCTTTTGGCAAGCCTTCGGCAAGGAGAGGATACATACCCTTAATAAGGGCATGCCTCTGTCTGTCTGACTGTTCGGTTTTGACTTGTTCACCTATCTCGATTAATTCTCTTTCTTGGGCTCGTTCTTGGGATTCTCTACTTAACTCTGACTTTCTGACTTCCTTTTCCGTTCTTCTATGAGCTTCCTTACGCCATAACTCGATGGCATCTTTCTGTGACTGTCTGGCTTTCTTTTTCCATAATGCTTCTTCTACTCGCATGATACATTCGGCATCCCATGTACCCGATACGGGCCATCTATACTTTTCTTCTAACTGTTTGGTATACTCTACCCATAAATCTAGATACATTATGGCGCTTATGCCATGTTTCTGATACATAAAATGACCTGGACTGTCCCTGGGCGGGACAGGAACTGCTTCTTCTAATAAACCCTTTCTAGTTTTTAACTGACGTAACTTGGAAAAGAGCGGCATTCTAAACTTGAATCGGAACACAATACAATACACGAAAAACAATAACAATTGGGAAAACAATTCAGGCATACCACGACATTGGAAATACATTAAACAATATCATAACATAACAGTTCAAACAGAATACTACCTGAAAATACTGAAAACAGAAACAGAACAGAATTCTCGAGAACGGAACAGACTAGAGTTACTGGATGCACTGTTGTAACAGTACGGAACATACCGGTCCCATAAAGGGACGCATCAAGACCCGTATCCACCTAGGTGAACACTTCGTTTGTGGGCTTGGGTACCACCAACCCACGGACCAGGAGTCAATTTAGACTGACCCTGTCTAGATACTACCCCAGCAATGGTACTCACCGGGCAGCACGGAACGGAAGGCCTTGGACTGGACTGGACTGCTACGACGACGGACTTCGGACTTCAGTTACGGGTGGGCCTCCGGATACCTCGGACCTTGGACTCTCGGCTTGGGCTCTGGTCGGGACTCGCCGCGTTCCTCCACCGTCTCGTTCGGATGCTGGACCGCCTCCTCCGTCTCCTCCGTGGGCCTGAGGGATACTTGAGCAGAAATATCTGCCACTGCGCAGAAGAGTTCCGTCACGACTGCAGAGGGTCAGGGGGTCGGCGTGGCTTCACCGACGCGTGGGGAAAGGGCAAGTCCCTATTCGGGCGCCATTATGTGGTAAATAAATAAATAATACCCTATTTTTGACTAGACTTATAGCATAACAGATAGCTCAATAAATAAGAGTCAAGATTCGAGGTAGTAGGAGTTTCTGCAGGTTTATTACAGCATAAGGACAGGGACAGGACAACCTGCATAGGATGACCCAGCAGCTGCTGGGGCTAGGTCTGGGATGAGCGCGCTAACTTTTAATAACAATACATTGACTTATATACATAGCGCAAACACATAGCATTACATTGCAGTAGGCGTAGCAGTGGGTGGAGCAGAAGGCGTGACGCGTAGCAGTCGCGAAAGATAACAGTAAAAAGAGGTGTAACTGGGAGTGTACATAGACATGTGATGCAAACGTAACAGAATATGTCATGAATGGGTGGAAACATAGGAGGGGGCTACCTAAGGAGCCGGGACCTCTAACCTAATGGTGCGCGAAAACTGGCAATGACGTGTTACTAGGAGAAGCTGGGGGCTACGAACTCTGTGCTAGGAGCAGAGACTTGAGTCTGGAGGGTCGGAGCGACATGTACCTAAACCCTATCTGGTATCTGATGTTTAGGGAACATGTTGATATAAACTAGAAGTCATGAAGGGAAAAGCTAACTTGATTCTAAGACTGGACCATGCATTATTCTACATGTAGTGCATGATGAGGAATATTAAATGACCAGTAAATGCAGTATTTCTCTAACGTGGAGCCGAATAGGCTAGACAATGACGGAAACTATTGATGCAGTTCAGTAGCTTAGGAATGCAGAGAAGAAGGACTGAACTGATAACTGGAACTATAACATACTTTTGGCAGACTCAGAGGCAGAGCCAAGCTGCACCGGGCACTGCGAGGCAGGAAGTAAGTGAAGGGTCGAGGATACAGGTGGGGGCTGTATCGCTCCTCAGCGAGGCTTTCAAGAGACAGGAGCTGAATCTGATGTCCGGGCCCTTTTGAGGCCTAGAAACGGGGACTTTAAAATGAAATAACGTGCACACTGAGAAACGTGGCAACATTACTTTACACAGGCCTGATATTCGTAGTATTCACGAGGACTGGAAACTAACATACCAGAGGTGGACACAACTGGAATTGCGTCATTAATCGGACATGGGGAATAACATATGCATATTGGTCATGCACACATAACATATGATGGATGAGGCGTAGGGACACAGAACATGGCGAAATTTACTTTTCCACAGTTCATGCGAGAACGTTCAATTTTTCATGCAAAACGATCGATGACCCGACCTGATGAAATTGCTCTGAGATGACCAAAATGGTCCGTTTTGAAAATTTTCATCTTTCAAATAATTTTGACTCTCAGAGGTTGATCATCACTTTTGGAGATAAAATGAGCATCGTTATCATCATTTTTATGCTTCTAGGGAGCCAAAACTCAAGATTTGGCTTATGGTTAAAAGTGACTTAAAAGGACCCAAATGCTCACTTTGAGGGCTTAAAACGTGTTTATTCACTGCGGAAAGAGATATAAACAATATTTAGAGTGAATTAATGTTCATGCGAGAACGTTAAATTTTTCATGCAAAACGATCGATGACCCGCGACCTGATGAAATGACTCTGAGATGACCAAAATGTCCGTTTTGAAAAAGTTCATCTTTCAACTAATTTTGACTCTCAGAGGTGGATCATCACTTTTGGAGATAAAATGAGCATCGTTATCGTCATTTTCATGCTTCTAGGGAGCCAAAACTCAAGATTTGGCTTATGGTTAAAAGTGACTATAAAGGACCCAAATGCTCACTTCGAGGGCTTAAAACGTGTTTATTCACTGCGGGAAGAGATATAAACAATAGTTAGAGTGAATTAATGTTCATGCGAGAACGTTCAATTTTTCATGCAAAACGATCGATGACCCGCGACCTGATGAAATGACTCTGAGATTACCAAAATGTTCCGTTTTGAAAATTTTCATCTTTCAACTAATTTTGACTCTCAGAGGTGGATCATCACTTTTGGAGATAAAATGAGCATCGTTATCGTCATTTTCATGCTTCTAGGGAGCCAAAACTCAAGATTTGGCTTATGGTTAAAAGTGACTATAAAGGACCCAAATGCTCACTTCGAGGGCTTAAAACGTGTTTATTCACTGCGGGAAGAGATATAAACAATAGTTAGAGTGAATTAATGTTCATGCGAGAACGTTCAATTTTTCATGCAAAACGATCGATGACCCGCGACCTGATGAAATGACTCTGAGATGACCAAAATTGTCCGTTTTGAAATTTTTCATCTTTCAACTAATTTTGACTCTCAGAGGTTGATCATCACTTTTGGAGATAAAATGAGCATCCTTATCGTCATTTTCATGCTTCTAGGGAGCCAAAACTCAAGATTTGGCTTATGGTTAAAAGTGACTTAAAAGGACCCAAATGCTCACTTTGAGGGCTTAAAACGTGTTTATTCACTGCGGAAAGAGATATAAACAATATTTAGAGTGAATTAATGTTCATGCGAGAACGTTCAATTTTTCATGCAAAACGATCGATGACCCGCGACCTGATGAAATGACTCTGAGATGACCAAAATGTTCCGTTTTGAAAAAGTTCATCTTTCAACTAATTTTGACTCTCAGAGGTGGATCATCACTTTTGGAGATAAAATGAGCATCGTTATCGTCATTTTCATGCTTCTAGGGAGCCAAAACTCAAGATGTGGCTCATGGTTAAAAGTGACTTAAAAGGCCCAAAATGCTCACTTCGAGGGCTTAAAACGTGTTTATTCACTGCCGGAAGAGATATAAACAATAGTTAGAGTGAATTAATGTTCATGCGAGAACGTTCAATTTTTCATGCAAAACAATCGATGACCCGCGACCTGATGAAATTGCTCTGAGATTACCAAAATGGTCCGTTTTGAAAAAGTTCATCTTTCAACTAATTTTGACTCTCAGAGGTGGATCATCACTTTTGGAGATAAAATGAGCATCGTTATCGCCATTTTCATGCTTCTAGGGAGCCAAAACTCAAGAATTGGCTCATGGTTAAAAGTGACTGAAAAGGCTCAAAATGCTCACTTCGAGGGCTTAAAACGTGTTTATTCACTGCGGGAAGAGATATAAACAATAGTTAGAGTGAATTAATGTTCATGCGAGAACGTTCAATTTTTCATGCAAAACGATCGATGACCCGCGACCTGATGAAATGACTCTGAGATGACCAAAATGTTCCGTTTTGAAAATTTTCATCTTTCAACTAATTTTGACTCTCAGAGGTGGATCATCACTTTTGGAGATAAAATGAGCATCGTTATAGTCATTTTCATGCTTCTAGGGAGCCAAAACTCAAGATTTGGCTTATGGTTAAAAGTGACTTAAAAGGACCCAAATGCTCACTTCGAGGGCTAAAACGTGTTTATTCACTGCAGGAAGAGATATAAACAACATTTAGAGTAAATTATTGTTCATGCGAGAACGTTCAATTTTTCATGCAAAACGATCGATGACCCGACCTGATGAAATTGCTCTGAGATGACCAAAATGGTCCGTTTTGAAAATTTTCATCTTTCAAATAATTTTGACTCTCAGAGGTTGATCATCACTTTTGGAGATAAAATGAGCATCGTTATCATCATTTTTATGCTTCTAGGGAGCCAAAACTCAAGATTTGGCTTATGGTTAAAAGTGACTATAAAGGACCCAAATGCTCACTTCGAGGGCTTAAAACGTGTTTATTCACTGCGGGAAGAGATATAAACAATAGTTAGAGTGAATTAATGTTCATGCGAGAACGTTCAATTTTTCATGCAAAACGATCGATGACCCGCGACCTGATGAAATGACTCTGAGATTACCAAAATGTTCCGTTTTGAAAATTTTCATCTTTCAACTAATTTTGACTCTCAGAGGTGGATCATCACTTTTGGAGATAAAATGAGCATCGTTATAGTCATTTTCATGCTTCTAGGGAGCCAAAACTCAAGATTTGGCTTATGGTTAAAAGTGACTTAAAAGGACACAAATGCTCACTTCGAGGGCTTAAAACGTGTTTATTCACTGCAGGAAGAGATATAAACAACATTTAGAGTAAATTATTGTTCATGCGAGAACGTTCAATTTTTCATGCAAAACGATCGATGACCCGCGACCTGATGAAATTGCTCTGAGATGACCAAAATGGTCCGTTTTGAATTTTTTCATCTTTCAACTAATTTTGACTCTCAGAGGTTGATCATCACTTTTGGAGATAAAATGAGCATCGTTATCGTCATTTTCATGCTTCTAGGGAGCCAAAACTCAAGATTTGGCTCATGGTTAAAAGTGACTTAAAAGGACCCAAATGCTCACTTTGAGGGCTTAAAACGTGTTTATTCACTGCGGAAAGAGATATAAACAATATTTAGAGTGAATTAATGTTCATGCGAGAACGTTCAATTTTTCATGCAAAACGGTCGATGACCCGCGACCTGATGAAATTGCTCTGAGATGACCAAAATGGTCCGTTTTGAAAATTTTCATCTTTCAACTAATTTTGACTCTCAGAGGTTGATCATCACTTTTGGAGATAAAATGAGCATCGTTATCGTCATTTTCATGCTTCTAGGGAGCCAAAACTCAAGATTTGGCTTATGGTTAAAAGTGACTTAAAAGGACCCAAATGCTCACTTTGAGGGCTTAAAACGTGTTTATTCACTGCGGAAAGAGATATAAACAATATTTAGATTGAATTAATGTTCATGCGAGAACGTTCAATTTTTCATGCAAAACGATCGATGACCCGCGACCTGATGAAATTGCTCTGAGATGACCAAAATGGTCCGTTTTGAAAAAGTTCATCTTTCAACTAATTTTGACTCTCAGAGGTGGATCATCACTTTTGGATATAAAAAGAGCATCGTTATCGCCATTTTCATGCTTCTAGGGAGCCAAAACTCAAGATTTGGCTTATGGTTAAAAGTGACTGAAAAGACCCAAAATGCTCACTTCGAGGGCTTAAAACGTGTTTATTAACTGCGGGAAGAGATATAAACAATAGTTAGAGTGAATTAATGTTCATGCGAGAACGTTCAATTTTTCATGCAAAACGATCGATGACCCGCGACCTGATGAAATGACTCTGAGATGACCAAAATGTTCCGTTTTGAAAATTGTCATCTTTCAACTAATTTTGACTCTCAGAGGTGGATCATCACTTTTGGAGATAAAATGAGCATCGTTATCGTCATTTTCATGCTTCTAGGGAGCCAAAACTCAAGATTTGGCTTATGGTTAAAACTGACTTAAAAGGACCCAAATGCTCACTTTGAGGGCTTAAAACGTGTTTATTCACTGCGGAAAGAGATATAAACAATATTTAGAGTGAATTAATGTTCATGCGAGAACGTTCAATTTTTCATGCAAAACGATCGATGACCCGCGACCTGATGAAATGACTCTGAGATGACCAAAATGTTCCGTTTTGAAAAAGTTCATCTTTCAACTAATTTTGACTCTCAGAGGTGGATCATCACTTTTGGAGATAAAATGAGCATCGTTATCGTCATTTTCATGCTTCTAGGGAGCCAAAACTCAAGATTTGGCTTATGGTTAAAAGTGACTATAAAGGACCCAAATGCTCACTTCGAGGGCTTAAAACGTGTTTATTCACTGCGGGAAGAGATATAAACAATAGTTAGAGTGAATTAATGTTCATGCGAGAACGTTCAATTTTTCATGCAAAACGATCGATGACCCGCGACCTGATGAAATGACTCTGAGATTACCAAAATGTTCCGTTTTGAAAATTTTCATCTTTCAACTAATTTTGACTCTCAGAGGTGGATCATCACTTTTGGAGATAAAATGAGCATCGTTATCGTCATTTTCATGCTTCTAGGGAGCCAAAACTCAAGATTTGGCTTATGGTTAAAAGTGACTTAAAAGGACCCAAATGCTCACTTGGAGGGCTTAAAACGTGTTTATTCACTGCGGGAAGAGATATAAACAACATTTAGAGTAAATTATTGTTCATGCGAGAACGTTCAATTTTTCATGCAAAACGATCGATGACCCGCGACCTGATGAAATGACTCTGAGATGACCAAAATGTTCCGTCTTGAAAATTTTCATCTTTCAACTAATTTTGACTCTCAGAGGTAGATCATCACTTTTGGAGATAAAATGAGCATCGTTATCGTCATTTTCATGCTTCTAGGGAGCCGAAACTCAAGATTTGGCTTATGGTTAAAAGTGACTTAAAAGGACCCAAATGCTCACTTTGAGGGCTTAAAACGTGTTTATTCACTGCGGAAAGAGATATAAACAATATTTGGAGTGAATTAATGTTCATGCGAGAACGTTCAATTTTTCATGCAAAACGATCGATGATCCGCGAACTGATGAAATTGCTCTGAGATGACCAAAATGGTCCGTTTTGAAAATGTTTATCTTTCAACTAATTTTGACTCTCAGAGGTGGATCATCACTATTGTAGATAAAATGAGCATCTTTATCGTCATTTTCATGCTTCTAGGGAGCCAAAACTCAAGATTGGGCTCATGGTTAAAAGTGACTTAAAAGAACCCAAATGCTCACTTCGAGGACTTAAAACGTGTTTATTCACTGCGGGAAGAGATATAAACAACATTTAGAGTAAATTATTGTTCATGCGAGAACGTTCAATTTTTCATGCAAAACGATCGATGACCCGCGACCTGATGAAATTACTCTGAGATGACCAAAATGTTCCGTTTTGAAAATTTTCATCTTTCAAGTAATTTTGACTCTCAGAGGTGGATCATCACTTTTGGAGATAAAATGAGCATCGTTATCGCCATTTTCATGCTTCTAGGGAGCCAAAACTCAAGAAATGGCTCATGGTTAAAAGTGACTTAAAAGGCCCAAAATGCTCATTTCGAGGGCTTAAAACGTGTTTATTCACTGCGGGAAGAGATATAAACAATAGTTTGAGTGAATTAATGTTCATGCGAGAACGTTCAATTTTTCATGTAAAACGATCAATGACCCGCGACCTGATGAAATGACTCTGAGATGACCAAAATATTCCGTTTTGAAAATTTTCATCTTTCAACTAATTTTGACTCTCAGAGGTGGATCATCACTTTTGGAGATAAAATGAGCATCGTTATCGTCATTTTCATGCTTCTAGGGAGCCAAAACTCAAGATTTGGCTTATGGTTAAAAGTGACTTAACAGGACCCAAATGCTCACTTCGAGGGCTTAAAACGTGTTTATTCACTGCAGGAAGAGATATAAACAACATTTAGAGTAAATTATTGTTCATGCGAGAACGTTCAATTTTGTATGCAAAACGATCGATGACCCGCGACCTGATGAAATTGCTCTGAGATGACCAAAATGGTCCGTTTTGAAAATTTTCATCTTTCAACTAATTTTGACTCTCAGAGGTGGATCATCACTTTTGGAGATAAAATGAGCATCGTTATCGCCATTTTCATGCTTCTAGGGAGCCAAAACTCAAGATTTGGCTCATGGTTAAAAGTGACTGAAAAGGCCCAAAATGCTCACTTCGAGGGCTTAAAACGTGTTTATTCACTGCGGGAAGAGATATAAACCATAGTTAGAGTGAATTAATGTTCATGCGAGAACGTTCAATTTTTCATGCAAAACGATCGATGACCCGCGACCTGATGAAATTGCTCTGAGATGACCAAAATGGTCCGTTTTGAAAATTTTCATCTTTCAACTAATTTTGACTCTCAGAGGTTGATCATCACTTTTGGAGATAAAATGAGCATCGTTATCGTCATTTTCATGCTTCTAGGGAGCCAAAACTCAAGATTAGGCTTATGGTTAAAAGTGACTTAAACTTAAAAGGACCCAAATGCTCACTTTGAGGGCTTAAAACGTGTTTATTCACTGCGGAAAGAGATATAAACAATATTTAGAGTGAATTAATGTTCATGCGAGAACGTTCAATTTTTCATGCAAAACGATCGATGACCCGCGACCTGATGAAATTGCTCTGAGATGACCAAAATGGTCCGTTTTGAAAAAGTTCATCTTTCAACTAATTTTGACTCTCAGAGGTGGATCATCACTTTTGGATATAAAATGAGCATCGTTATCGCCATTTTCATGCTTCTAGGGAGCCAAAACTCAAGATTTGGCTTATGGTTAAAAGTGACTGAAAAGGCCCAAAATGCTCACTTCGAGGGCTTAAAACGTGTTTATTAACTGCGGGAAGAGATATAAACAACATTTAGAGTAAATTATTGTTCATGCGAGAACGTTCAATTTTTCATGCAAAACGATCGATGACCCGCGACCTGATGAAATGACTCTGAGATGACCAAAATGTTCCGTCTTGAAAATTTTCATCTTTCAACTAATTTTGACTCTCAGAGGTTGATCATCACTTTTGGAGATAAAATGAGCATCGTTATCGTCATTTTCATGCTTCTAGGGAGCCAAAACTCAAGACTTGGCTTATGGTTAAAAGTGACTTAAAAGGACCCAAATGCTCACTTTGAGGGCTTAAAACGTGTTTATTCAACGCGGAAAGAGATATAAACAATATTTAGAGTGAATTAATGTTCATGCGAGAACGTTCAATTTTTCATGCAAAACGATCGATGACCCGCGACCTGATGAAATGACTCTGAGATGACCAAAATGTTCCGTTTTGAAAAAGTTCATCTTTCAACTAATTTTGACTCTCAGAGGTGGATCATCACTTTTGGAGATAAAATGAGCATCGTTATCGTCATTTTCATGCTTCTAGGGAGCCAAAACTCAAGATTTGGCTTATGGTTAAAAGTGACTATAAAGGACCCAAATGCTCACTTCGAGGGCTTAAAACGTGTTTATTCACTGCGGGAAGAGATATAAACAATAGTTAGAGTGAATTAATGTTCATGCGAGAACGTTCAATTTTTCATGCAAAACGATCGATGACCCGCGACCTGATGAAATGACTCTGAGATTACCAAAATGTTCCGTTTTGAAAAAGTTCATCTTTCAACTAATTTTGACTCTCAGAGGTGGATCATCACTTTTGGATATAAAATGAGCATCGTTATCGCCATTTTCATGCTTCTAGGGAGCCAAAACTCAAGATTTGGCTTATGGTTAAAAGTGACTGAAAAGGCCCAAAATGCTCACTTCGAGGGCTTAAAACGTGTTTATTCACTACGGGAAGAGATATAAACAATAGTTAGAGTGAATTAATGTTCATGCGAGAACGTTCAATTTTTCATGCAAAACGATCGATGACCCGCGACCTGATGAAATGACTCTGAGATGACCAAAATGGTCCGTTTTGAAATTTTTCATCTTTCAACTAATTTTGACTCTCAGAGGTTGATCATCACTTTTGGAGATAAAATGAGCATCGTTATCGTCATTTTCATGCTTCTAGGGAGCCAAAATTCAAGATTTGGCATATGGTTAAAAGTGACTTAAAAGGACCCAAATGCTCACTTTGAGGGCTTAAAACGTGTTTATTCACTGCGGAAAGAGATATAAACAATATTTAGAGTGAATTAATGTTCATGCGAGAACGTTCAATTTTTCATGCAAAACGATCGATGACCCGCGACCTGATGAAATGACTCTGAGATGACCAAAATGTTCCGTTTTGAAAAAGTTCATCTTTCAACTAATTTTGACTCTCAGAGGTGGATCATCACTTTTGGAGATAAAATGAGCATCGTTATCGTCATTTTCATGCTTCTAGGGAGCCAAAACTCAAGATTTGGCTTATGGTTAAAAGTGACTATAAAGGACCCAAATGCTCACTTCGAGGGCTTAAAACGTGTTTATTCACTGCGGGAAGAGATATAAACAATAGTTAGAGTGAATTAATGTTCATGCGAGAACGTTCAATTTTTCATGCAAAACGATCGATGACCCGCGACCTGATGAAATGACTCTGAGATTACCAAAATGTTCCGTTTTGAAAATTTTCATCTTTCAACTAATTTTGACTCTCAGAGGTGGATCATCACTTTTGGAGATAAAATGAGCATCGTTATCGTCATTTTCATGCTTCTAGGGAGCCAAAACTCAAGATTTGGCTTATGGTTAAAAGTGACTTAAAAGGACCCAAATGCTCACTTGGAGGGCTTAAAACGTGTTTATTCACTGCGGGAAGAGATATAAACAACATTTAGAGTAAATTATTGTTCATGCGAGAACGTTCAATTTTTCATGCAAAACGATCGATGACCCGCGACCTGATGAAATGACTCTGAGATGACCAAAATGTTCCGTCTTGAAAATTTTCATCTTTCAACTAATTTTGACCCTCAGAGGTGGATCATCACTTTTGGAGATAAAATGAGCATCGTTATCGTCATTTTCATGCTTCTAGGGAGCCAAAACTCAAGATTTGGCTTATGGTTAAAAGTGACTTAAAAGGACCCAAATGCTCACTTCGAGGGCTTAAAGCGTGTGTATTCACTGCGGGAAGAGATATAAACAACATTTAGAGTAAATTATTGTTCATGCGAGAACGTTCAATTTTTCATGCAAAACGATCGATGACCCGCGACCTGATGAAATTGCTCTGAGTTGACCAAAATGGTCCGTTTTGAAAAAGTTCATCCAAAAAATCAATTTTCGGACGAAAAACGATGACCGCGGAGCTGTTGAACGTTCCCAAAATGGTCAATTCTGATGAAATTTTAACATTTAATCTTTTGACTGCAAATTACTGTTGGATGTGAATTATTACTTTTTCAACTAAAATAAGTATGTTTAAAGTCAATTCTCTGCCTGAAATTGGTCAAAATTGAAGCTTCCGAGTAAGCAAAACTCTGTAAAAATGGCAATTTTGGTCACTGTGAGGGTTTAAAAAGTGGTTATTCAACATGAGGCACGATCCAATTGACATTTTGAATCATTTTTGGTAAAGTCCAAAAAATCAATTTTCGGACGAAAAACGATGACCGCGGAGCTGTCGAACGTTCCCAAAATGGTCAATTCTGATGAAATTTTAACATTTAATCTTTTGACTGCAAATTACTGTTGGATGTGAATTATTACTTTTTCAACTAAAATAAGTGTGTTTAAAGTCATTTCTCTGCCTGAATTTGGTCAAAATTGAAGCTTCTGAGTAAGCAAAACTCTAAAAATGGCAATTTTGGTCACTGTGAGGGTTTAAAAACTGGTTATTCAACATGAGGCACGATCCAATTGACATTTTGAATCATTTTTGGTAAAGTCCAAAAAAATCAATTTTCGGACGAAAAACGATGACCGCGGAGCTGTCGAACGTTCCCAAAATGGTCAATTCTGATGAAATTTTAACATTTAATCTTTTGACTGCAAATTACTGTTGGATGTGAATTATTACTTTTTCAACTAAAATAAGTGTGTTTAAAGTCATTTCTCTGCTTGAAATTTGTCAAAATTGAAGCTTCTGAGTAAGCAAAACTCTGTAAAAATGGCAATTTTGGTCACTGTGAGGGTTTAAAAAGTGGTTATTCAACATGAGGCACGATCCAATTGACATTTTGAATCATTTTTGGTAAAGTCCCAAAAATCCATTTTCGGACGCAAAACGATGACCGCGGAGCTATTGAACGTTCCCAAAATGGTCAATTCTGATTAAATTTTAACATTTAATCTTTTGACTGCAAATTACTGTTGGATGTGAATTATTACTTTTTCAACTAAAATAAGTGTGTTTAAAGTAATTTCTGTGCCTGAAATTGGTCAAAATTGAAGCTTCTGAGTAAGCAAAACTCTGTAAAAATGGCAATTTTGGTCACTGTGAGGGTTTAAAAAGTGGTTATTCAACATGAGGCACGATCCAATTGACATTTTGAATCATTTTTGGTAAAGTCCAAAAAATCAATTTTCGGACGAAAAACGATGACCGCGGAGCTGTCGAACGTTCCCAAAATGGTCAATTCTGATTAAATCTTAACATTTAATCTTTTGACTGCAAATTACTGTTGGATGTGAATTATTACTTTTTCAACTAAAATAAGTGTGTTTAAAGTCATTTCTGTGCCTGAAATTGGTCAAAATTGAAGCTTCTGAGTAAGCAAAACTCTGTAAAAATGGCAATTTTGGTCACTGTGAGGGTTTAAAAAGTGGTTATTCAACATGAGGCACGATCCAATTGACATTTTAAATCATTTTTGGTAAAGTCCAAAAAATCAATTTTCGGACGAAAAACGATGACCGCGGAGCTGTCGAACGTTCCCAAAATGGTCAATTCTGATGAAATTTTAACATTTAATGTTTTGACTGCAAATTACTGTTGGATGTGAATTATTACTTTTTCAACTAAAATAAGTGTGTTTAAAGTAATTGCTCTGCCTGAAATTGGTCAAAATTGAAGCTTCTGAGTAAGCAAAACTCTGTAAAAATGGCAATTTTGGTCACTGTGAGGGTTTAAAAAGTGGTTATTCAACATGAGGCACGATCCAATTGACATTTTGAATAATTTTTGGTAAAGTCCAAAAAATCAATTTTCGGACGAAAAACGATGACCGCGGAGCTGTCGAACGTTCCCAAAATGGTCAATTCTGATTCAATTTTAACATTTAATCTTTTGACTGCAAATTACTGTTGGATGTGAATTATTACTTTTTCAATTAAAATAAGTGTGTTTAAAGTCATTTCTCTGCCTGAAATTGGTCAAAATTGAAGCTTCTGAGTAAGCAATACTCTGTAAAAATGGCAATTTTGGTAACTGTGAGGGTTTAAAAACTGGTTATTCAACATGAGGCACGATCCAATTGACATTTTGAATCATTTTTGGTAAAGTCCCAAAAATCAATTTTCGGACGAAAAACGATGACCGCGGAGCTGTCGAACGTTCCCAAAATGGTCAATTCTGATGAAATTTTAACATTTAATCTTTTGACTGCAAATTACTGTTGGATGTGAATTATTACTTTTTCAACTAAAATAAGTGTGTTTAAAGTCATTTCTCTGCCTGAATTTGGTCAAAATTGAAGCTTCTGAGTAAGCAAAACTCTAAAAATGGCAATTTTGGTCACTGTGAGGGTTTAAAAACTGGTTATTCAACATGAGGCACGATCCAATTGACATTTTGAATCATTTTTGGTAAAGTCCAAAAAATCAATTTTCGGACGAAAAACGATGACCGCGGAGCTGTTGAACGTTCCCAAAATGGTCAATTCTGATGAAATTTTAACATTTAATCTTTTGACTGCAAATTACTGTTGGATGTGAATTATTACTTTTTCAACTAAAATAAGAATGTTTAAAGTCAATTCTCTGCCTGAAATTGGTCAAAATTGAAGCTTCCGAGTAAGCAAAACTTTGTAAAAATGGCAATTTTGGTCACTGTGAGAGTTTAAAAAGTGGTTATTCAACATGAGGCACGATCCAATTGACATTTTGAATCATTTTTGGTAAAGTCCCAAAAATCCATTTTCGGACGAAAAACGATGACCGCGGAGCTGTCGAACGTTCCCAAAATGGTCAATTCTGATGAAATTTTAACATTTAATCTTTTGACTGCAAATTACTGTTGGATGTGAATTATTACTTTTTCAACTAAAATAAGTGTGTTTAAAGTCAATTCTCTGCCTGAAATTGGTCAAAATTGAAGCTTCTGAGTAAGCAAAACTCTGTAAAAATGGCAATTTTGGTCACTGTGAGGGTTTAAAAACTGGTTATTCAACATGAGGCACGATCCAATTGACATTTTGAATCATTTTTGGTAAAGTCGCAAAAATCAATTTTCGGACGAAAAACGATGACCGCGGAGCTGTCGAACGTTCCCAAAATGGTCAATTCTGATTAAATTTTATCATTTAATCTTTTGACTGCAAATTACTGTTGGATGTGAATTATTACTTTTTCAACTAAAATAAGTGTGTTTAAAGTCAATTCTCTGCCTGAAATTGGTCAAAATTGAAGCTTCTGAGTAAGCAAAACTCTGTAAAAATGGCAATTTTGGTCACTGTGAGGGTTTAAAAACTGGTTATTCAACATGAGGCACGATCCAATTGACATTTTGAATAATTTTTGGTAAAGTCCCAAAAATCAATTTTCGGACGTAAAACGATGACCGCGGAGCTGCTGAACGTTCCCAAAATGGTCAATTCTGAGGAAATTTTAACATTTAATCTTTTGACTGCAAATTACTGTTGGATGTGAATTATTACTTTTTCAACTAAAATAAGTGTGTTTAAAGTCATTTCTGTGCCTGAAATTGGTCAAAATTGAAGCTTCTGAGTAAGCAAAACTCTGTAAAAATGGCAATTTTGGTCACTGTGAGGGTTTAAAAAGTGGTTATTCAACATGAGGCATGATCCAATTGACATTTTGAATCATTTTTGGTAAAGTCCAAAAAATCAATTTTCGGACGAAAAACGATGACCGCGGAGCTGTCGAACATTCCCAAAATGGTCAATTCTGATGAAATTTTAACATTTAATCTTTTGACTGCAAATTACTGTTGGATGTGAATTCTTACTTTTTCAACTAAAATAAGTGTGTTTAAAGTAATTTCTGTGCCTGAAATTGGTCAAAATTGAAGCTTCTGAGTAAGCAAAACTCTGTAAAAATGGCAATTTTGGTCACTGTGAGGGTTTAAAAAGTGGTTATTCAACATGAGGCACGATCCAATTGACATTTTGAATCATTTTTGGTAAAGTCCAAAAAATCAATTTTCGGACGAAAAACGATGACCGCGGAGCTGTCGAACGTTCCCAAAATGGTCAATTCTGATTAAATCTTAACATTTAATCTTTTGACTGCAAATTACTGTTGGATGTGAATTATTACTTTTTCAACTAAAATAAGTGTGTTTAAAGTCATTTCTGTGCCTGAAATTGGTCAAAATTGAAGCTTCTGAGTAAGCAAAACTCTGTAAAAATGGCAATTTTGGTCACTGTGAGGGTTTAAAAAGTGGTTATTCAACATGAGGCACGATCCAATTGACATTTTAAATCATTTTTGGTAAAGTCCAAAAAATCAATTTTCGGACGAAAAACGATGACCGCGGAGCTGTCGAACGTTCCCAAAATGGTCAATTCTGATGAAATTTTAACATTTAATGTTTTGACTGCAAATTACTGTTGGATGTGAATTATTACTTTTTCAACTAAAATAAGTGTGTTTAAAGTAATTGCTCTGCCTGAAATTGGTCAAAATTGAAGCTTCTGAGTAAGCAAAACTCTGTAAAAATGGCAATTTTGGTCACTGTGAGGGTTTAAAAAGTGGTTATTCAACATGAGGCACGATCCAATTGACATTTTGAATCATTTTTGGTAAAGTCCAAAAAATCAATTTTCGGACGAAAAACGATGACCGCAGAGCTGTCGAACGTTCCCAAAATGGTCAATTCTGATGAAATTTTAACATTGAATCTTTTGACTGCAAATTACTGTTGGATGTGAATTATTACTTTTTCAACTAAAATAAGTGTGTTTAAAGTCATTTCTGTGCCTGAAATTGGTCAAAATTGAAGCTTCCGAGTAAGCAAAACTCTGTAAAAATGGCAATTTTGGTCACTGTGATGGTTTAAAAAGTGGTTATTCAACATGAGGCACGATCCAATTGACATTTTGAATCATTTTTGGTAAAGTCCCAAAAATCAATTTTCGGACGAAAAACGATGACCGCGGAGCTGTCGAACGTTCCCAAAATGGTAAATTCTAATGAAATTTTAACATTTAATCTTTTGACTGCAAATTACTGTTGGATGTGAATTATTACTTTTTCAACTAAAATAAGTGTGTTTAAAGTCAATTCTCTGCCTGAAATTGGTCAAAATTGAAGCTTCTGAGTAAGCAAAACTCTGTAAAAATGGCAATTTTGGTAACTGTGAGGGTTTAAAAAGTGGTTATTCAACATGAGGCACGATCCAATTGACATTTTGAATCATTTTTGGTAAAGTCGCAAAAATCAATTTTCGGACGAAAAACGATGACCGCGGAGCTGTCGAACGTTCCCAAAATGGTCAATTCTGATTAAATTTTAACATTTAATCTTTTGACTGCAAATTACTGTTGGATGTGAATTATTACTTTTTCAACTAAAATAAGTGTGTTTAAAGTCAATTCTCTGCCTGAAATTGGTCAAAATTGAAGCTTCTGAGTAAGCAAAACTCTGTAAAAATGGCAATTTTGGTCACTGTGAGGGTTTAAAAACTGGTTATTCAACATGAGGCACGATCCAATTGACATTTTGAATCATTTTTGGTAAAGTCCCAAAAATCAATTTTCGGACGAAAAACGATGACCGCGGAGCTGTCGAACGTTCCCAAAATGGTCAATTCTGATTAAATTTTAACATTTAATCTTTTGACTGCAAATTACTGTTGGATGTGAATTATTACTTTTTCAACTAAAATAAGTGTGTTTAAAGTCAATTCTCTGCCTGAAATTGGTCAAAATTGAAGCTTCTGAGTAAGCAAAACTCTGTAAAAATGGCAATTTTGGTCACTGTGAGGGTTTAAAAACTGGCTATTCAACATGAGGCACGATCCAATTGACATTTTGAATCATTTTTGGTAAAGTCCCAAAAATCAATTTTCGGACGAAAAACGATGACCGCGGAGCTGTCGAACGTTCCCAAAATGGTCAATTCTGATGAAATGTTAACATTTAATCTTTTGACTGCAAATTACTGTTGGATGTGAATTATTACTTTTTCAACTAAAATAAGTGTGTTTAAAGTCAATTCTCTGCCTGAAATTGGTCAAAATTGAAGCTTCTGAGTAAGCAAAACTCTGTAAAAATGGCAATTTTGGTCACTGTGAGGGTTTAAAAACTGGTTATTCAACATGAGGCACGATCCAATTGACATTTTGAATCATTTTTGGTAAAGTCCCAAAAATCAATTTTCGGACGAAAAGCTATGACCGCGGAGCTGTCGAACGTTCCCAAAATGGTCAATTCTGATGAAATTTTAACATTTAATCTTTTGACTGCAAATTACTGTTGGATGTGAATTATTACTTTTTCAACTAAAATAAGTGTGTTTAAAGTCATTTCTCTGCCTGAATTTGGTCAAAATTGAAGCTTCTGAGTAAGCAAAACTCTAAAAATGGCAATTTTGGTCACTGTGAGGGTTTAAAAACTGGTTATTCAACATGAGGCACGATCCAATTGACATTTTGAATCATTTTTGGTAAAGTCCAAAAAATCAATTTTCGGACGAAAAACGATGACCGCGGAGCTGTTGAACGTTCCCAAAATGGTCAATTCTGATGAAATTTTAACATTTAATCTTTTGACTGCAAATTACTGTTGGATGTGAATTATTACTTTTTCAACTAAAATAAGTATGTTTAAAGTCAATTCTCTGCCTGAAATTGGTCAAAATTGAAGCTTACGAGTAAGCAAAACTCTGTAAAAATGGCAATTTTGGTCACTGTGATGGTTTAAAAAGTGGTTATTCAACATGAGGCACGATCCAATTGACATTTTGAATCATTTTTGGTAAAGTCCCAAAAATCAATTTTCGGACGAAAAACGATGACCGCGGAGCTGTCGAACGTTCCCAAAATGGTCAATTCTGATGAAATTTTAACATTTAATCTTTTGACTGCAAATTACTGTTGGATGTGAATTATTACTTTTTCAACTAAAATAAGTGTGTTTAAAGTCAATTCTCTGCCTGAAATTGGTCAAAATTGAAGCTTCTGAGTAAGCAAAACTCTAAAAATGGCAATTTTGGTCACTGTGAGGGTTTAAAAACTGGTTATTCAACATGAGGCACGATCCAATTGACATTTTGAATCATTTTTGGTAAAGTCCCAAAAATCAATTTTCGGACGAAAAGCTATGACCGCGGAGCTGTCGAACGTTCCCAAAATGGTCAATTCTGATGAAATTTTAACATTTAATCTTTTGACTGCAAATTACTGTTGGATGTGAATTATTACTTTTTCAACTAAAATAAGTGTGTTTAAAGTCATTTCTCTGCCTGAATTTGGTCAAAATTGAAGCTTCTGAGTAAGCAAAACTCTAAAAATGGCAATTTTGGTCACTGTGAGGGTTTAAAAACTGGTTATTCAACATGAGGCACGATCCAATTGACATTTTGAATCATTTTTGGTAAAGTCCAAAAAATCAATTTTCGGACGAAAAACGATGACCGCGGAGCTGTTGAACGTTCCCAAAATGGTCAATTCTGATGAAATTTTAACATTTAATCTTTTGACTGCAAATTACTGTTGGATGTGAATTATTACTTTTTCAACTAAAATAAGTATGTTTAAAGTCAATTCTCTGCCTGAAATTGGTCAAAATTGAAGCTTACGAGTAAGCAAAACTCTGTAAAAATGGCAATTTTGGTCACTGTGATGGTTTAAAAAGTGGTTATTCAACATGAGGCACGATCCAATTGACATTTTGAATCATTTTTGGTAAAGTCCCAAAAATCAATTTTCGGACGAAAAACGATGACCGCGGAGCTGTCGAACGTTCCCAAAATGGTCAATTCTGATGAAATTTTAACATTTAATCTTTTGACTGCAAATTACTGTTGGATGTGAATTATTAATTTTTCAACTAAAATAAGTGTGTTTAAAGTCAATTCTCTGCCTGAAATTGGTCAAAATTGAAGCTTCTGAGTAAGCAAAACTCTAAAAATGGCAATTTTGGTCACTGTGAGGGTTTAAAAACTGGTTATTCAACATGAGGCACGATCCAATTGACATTTTGAATCATTTTTGGTAAAGTCCAAAAAATCAATTTTCGGACGAAAAACGATGACCGCGGAGCTGTTGAACGTTCCCAAAATGGTCAATTCTGATGAAATTTTAACATTTAATCTTTTGACTGCAAATTACTGTTGGAAGTGAATTATTACTTTTTCAACTAAAATAAGTATGTTTAAAGTCAATTCTCTGCCTGAAATTGGTCAAAATTGAAGCTTCCGAGTAAGCAAAACTCTGTAAAAATGGCAATTTTGGTCACTGTGATGGTTTAAAAAGTGGTTATTCAACATGAGGCACGATCCAATTGACATTTTGAATCATTTTTGGTAAAGTCCCAAAAATCAATTTTCGGACGAAAAACGATGACCGCGGAGCTGTCGAACGTTCCCAAAATGGTAAATTCTAATGAAATTTTAACATTTAATCTTTTGACTGCAAATTACTGTTGGATGTGAATTATTACTTTTTCAACTAAAATAAGTGTGTTTAAAGTCAATTCTCTGCCTGAAATTGGTCAAAATTGAAGCTTCTGAGTAAGCAAAACTCTGTAAAAATGGCAATTTTGGTAACTGTGAGGGTTTAAAAAGTGGTTATTCAACATGAGGCACGATCCAATTGACATTTTGAATCATTTTTGGTAAAGTCGCAAAAATCAATTTTCGGACGAAAAACGATGACCGCGGAGCTGTCGAACGTTCCCAAAATGGTCAATTCTGATTAAATTTTAACATTTAATCTTTTGACTGCAAATTACTGTTGGATGTGAATTATTACTTTTTCAACTAAAATAAGTGTGTTTAAAGTCAATTCTCTGCCTGAAATTGGTCAAAATTGAAGCTTCTGAGTAAGCAAAACTCTGTAAAAATGGCAATTTTGGTCACTGTGAGGGTTTAAAAACTGGTTATTCAACATGAGGCACGATCCAATTGACATTTTGAATCATTTTTGGTAAAGTCCCAAAAATCAATTTTCGGACGAAAAACGATGACCGCGGAGCTGTCGAACGTTCCCAAAATGGTCAATTCTGATTAAATTTTAACATTTAATCTTTTGACTGCAAATTACTGTTGGATGTGAATTATTACTTTTTCAACTAAAATAAGTGTGTTTAAAGTCAATTCTCTGCCTGAAATTGGTCAAAATTGAAGCTTCTGAGTAAGCAAAACTCTGTAAAAATGGCAATTTTGGTCACTGTGAGGGTTTAAAAACTGGTTATTCAACATGAGGCACGATCCAATTGACATTTTGAATCATTTTTGGTAAAGTCCCAAAAATCAATTTTCGGACGAAAAACGATGACCGCGGAGCTGTCGAACGTTCCCAAAATGGTCAATTCTGATGAAATTTTAACATTTAATCTTTTGACTGCAAATTACTGTTGGGTGTGAATTATTACTTTTTCAACTAAAATAAGTGTGTTTAAAGTCATTTCTCTGCCTGAAATTGGTCAAAATTGAAGCTTCTGAGTAAGCAAAACTCTGTAAAAATGGCAATTTTGGTAACTGTGAGGGTTTAAAAAGTGGTTATTCAACATGAGATACGATCCAATTGACATTTTGAATCATTTTTGGTAAAGTCCCAAAAATCAATTTTCGGACGAAAAACGATGACCGCGGAGCTGTCGAACGTTCCCAAAATGGTCAATTCTGATGAAATGTTAACATTTAATCTTTTGACTGCAAATTACTGTTGGATGTGAATTATTACTTTTTCAACTAAAATAAGTGTGTTTAAAGTCAATTCTCTGCCTGAAATTGGTCAAAATTGAAGCTTCTGAGTAAGCAAAACTCTGTAAAAATGGCAATTTTGGTCACTGTGAGGGTTTAAAAACTGGTTATTCAACATGAGGCACGATCCAATTGACATTTTGAATCATTTTTGGTAAAGTCCCAAAAATCAATTTTCGGACGAAAAGCTATGACCGCGGAGCTGTCGAACGTTCCCAAAATGGTCAATTCTGATGAAATTTTAACATTTAATCTTTTGACTGCAAATTACTGTTGGATGTGAATTATTACTTTTTCAACTAAAATAAGTGTGTTTAAAGTCATTTCTCTGCCTGAATTTTGTCAAAATTGAAGCTTCTGAGTAAGCAAAACTCTAAAAATGGCAATTTTGGTCACTGTGAGGGTTTAAAAACTGGTTATTCAACATGAGGCACGATCCAATTGACATTTTGAATCATTTTTGGTAAAGTCCAAAAAATCAATTTTCGGACGAAAAACGATGACCGCGGAGCTGTTGAACGTTCCCAAAATGGTCAATTCTGATGAAATTTTAACATTTAATCTTTTGACTGCAAATTACTGTTGGATGTGAATTATTACTTTTTCAACTAAAATAAGTATGTTTAAAGTCAATTCTCTGCCTGAAATTGGTCAAAATTGAAGCTTACGAGTAAGCAAAACTCTGTAAAAATGGCAATTTTGGTCACTGTGATGGTTTAAAAAGTGGTTATTCAACATGAGGCACGATCCAATTGACATTTTGAATCATTTTTGGTAAAGTCCCAAAAATCAATTTTCGGACGAAAAACGATGACCGCGGAGCTGTCGAACGTTCCCAAAATGGTCAATTCTGATGAAATTTTAACATTTAATCTTTTGACTGCAAATTACTGTTGGATGTGAATTATTACTTTTTCAACTAAAATAAGTGTGTTTAAAGTCAATTCTCTGCCTGAAATTGGTCAAAATTGAAGCTTCTGAGTAAGCAAAACTCTGTAAAAATGGCAATTTTGGTAACTGTGAGGGTTTAAAAAGTGGTTATTCAACATGAGGCACGATCCAATTGACATTTTGAATCATTTTTGGTAAAGTCCCAAAAATCAATTTTCGGACGAAAAACGATGACCGCGGAGCTGTCGAACGTTCCCAAAATGGTCAATTCTGATGAAATTTTAACATTTAATCTTTTGATTGCAAATTACTGTTGGATGTGAATTATTACTTTTTCAACTAAAATAAGTGTGTTTAAAGTCAATTCTCTGCCTGAAATTGGTCAAAATTGAAGCTTCTGAGTAAGCAAAACTCTGTAAAAATGGCAATTGTGGTCACTGTGAGGGTTTAAAAACTGGTTATTCAACATGAGGCACGATCCAATTGACATTTTGAATCATTTTTGGTAAAGTCCCGAACATCAATTTTCGGACGAAAAGCTATGACCGCGGAGCTGTCGAACGTTCCCAAAATGGTCAATTCTGATGAAATTTTAACATTTAATCTTTTGACTGCAAATTACTGTTGGATGTGAATTATTACTTTTTCAACTAAAATAAGTGTGTTTAAAGTCATTTCTCTGCCTGAATTTGGTCAAAATTGAAGCTTCTGAGTAAGCAAAACTCTAAAAATGGCAATTTTGGTCACTGTGAGGGTTTAAAAACTGGTTATTCAACATGAGGCACGATCCAATTGACATTTTGAATCATTTTTGGTAAAGTCCAAAAAATCAATTTTCGGACGAAAAACGATGACCGCGGAGCTGTTGAACGTTCCCAAAATGGTCAATTCTGATGAAATTTTAACATTTAATCTTTTGACTGCAAATTACTGTTGGAAGTGAATTATTACTTTTTCAACTAAAATAAGTATGTTTAAAGTCAATTCTCTGCCTGAAATTGGTCAAAATTGAAGCTTACAAGTAAGCAAAACTCTGTAAAAATGGCAATTTTGGTCACTGTGAGGGTTTAAAAAGTGGTTATTCAACATGAGGCACGATCCAATTGACATTTTGAATCATTTTTGGTAAAGTCCAAAAAATCCATTTTCGGACGAAAAACGATGACCGCGGAGCTGTCGAACGTTCCCAAAATGGTAAATTCTGATTAAATTTTAACATTTAATCTTTTGACTGCAAATTACTGTTGGATGTGAATTATTACTTTTTCAACTAAAATAAGTGTGTTTAAAGTAATTTCTGTGCCTGAAATTGGTCAAAATTGAAGCTTCTGAGTAAGCAAAACTCTGTAAAAATGGCAATTTTGGTCACTGTGAGGGTTTAAAAAGTGGTTATTCAACATGAGGCACGATCCAATTGACATTTTGAATCATTTTTGGTAAAGTCCAAAAAATCAATTTTCGGACGAAAAACGATGACCGCGGAGCTGTCGAACGTTCCCAAAATGGTCAATTCTGATGAAATTTTAACATTTAATGTTTTGACTGCAAATTACTGTTGGATATGAATTATTACTTTTTCAACTAAAATAAGTGTGTTTAAAGTAATTGCTCTGCCTGAAATTGGTCAAAATTGAAGCTTCTGAGTAAGCAAAACTCTGTAAAAATGGCAATTTGGGTCACTGTGAGGGTTTAAAAAGTGGTTATTCAACATGAGGCATGATCCAATTGACATTTTGAATCATTTTTGGTAAAGTCCAAAAAATCAATTTTCGGACGAAAAACGATGACCGCGGAGCTGTCGAACGTTCCCAAAATGGTCAATTCTGATGAAATTTTAACATTTAATCTTTTGACTGCAAATTACTGTTGGATGTGAATTATTACTTTTTCAACTAAAATAAGTGTGTTTAAAGTCATTTCTCTGCCTGAAATTGGTCAAAATTGAAGCTTCCGAGTAAGCAAAACTCTGTAAAAATGGCAATTTTGGTCACTGTTAGGGTTTAAAAAGTGGTTATTCAACATGAGGCACGATCCAATTGACATTTTGAATCATTTTTTGTAAAGTCCCAAAAATCAATTTTCGGACGAAAAACGATGACCGCGGAGCTGTCGAACGTTCCCAAAATGGTCAATTCTGATGAAATTTTAACATTTAATCTTTTGACTGCAAATTACTGTTGGATGTGAATTATTACTTTTTCAACTAAAATAAGTGTGTTTAAAGTCAATTCTCTGCCTGAAATTGGTCAAAATTGAAGCTTCTGAGTAAGCAAAACTCTGTAAAAATGGCAATTTTGGTCACTGTGAGGATTTAAAAACTGGTTATTCAACATGAGGCACGATCCAATTGACATTTTGAATCATTTTTGGTAAAGTCCCAAAAATCAATTTTCGGGCGAAAAACGATGACCGCGGAACTGTCGAACGTTCCCAAAATGGTCAATTCTGATGAAATTTTAACATTTAATCTTTTGACTGCAAATTACTGTTGGATGTGAATTATTACTTTTTCAACTAAAATAAGTGTGTTTAAAGTCATTTCTCTGCATGAATTTGGTCAAAATTGAAGCTTTTGAGTAAGCAAAACTCTAAAAATGGCAATTTTGGTCACTGTGAGGGTTTAAAAACTGGTTATTCAACATGAGGCACGATCCAATTGACATTTTGAATCATTTTTGGTAAAGTCCAATAAATCAATTTTCGGACGAAAAACGATGACCGCGGAGCTGTCGAACGTTCCCAAAATGGTCAATTCTGATGAAATTTTAACATTTAATCTTTTGACTGCAAATTACTGTTGGATGTGAATTATTACTTTTTCAACTAAAATAAGTGTGTTTAAAGTCAATTCTCTGCCTGAAATTGGTCAAAATTGAAGCTTCCGAGTAAGCAAAACTCTTAAAAAATGGCAATTTTGGTCACTGTGAGGGTTTAAAAAGTGGTTATTCAACATGAGGCACGATCCAATTGACATTTTGAATCATTTTTGGTAAAGTCCAAAAAATCAATTTTCGGACGAAAAACGATGACCGCGGAGCTGTCGAACGTTCCCAAAATGGTCAATTCTGATTAAATTTTAACATTTAATCTTTTGACTGCAAATTACTGTTGGATGTGAATTATTACTTTTTCAACTAAAATAAGTGTGTTTAAAGTAATTTCTGTGCCTGAAATTGGTCAAAATTGAAGCTTCTGAGTAAGCAAAACTCTGTAAAAATGGCAATTTTGGTCACTGTGAGGGTTTAAAAAGTGGTTATTCAACACGAGGCACGATCCAATTGACATTTTGAATCATTTTTGGTAAAGTCCAAAAAATCAATTTTCGGACGAAAAACGATGACCGTGGAGCTGTCGAACGTTCCCAAAATGGTCAATTCTGATGAAATTTTAACATTTAATGTTTTGACTGCAAATTACTGTTGGATGTGAATTATTACTTTTTCAACTAAAATAAGTGTGTTTAAAGTAATTGCTCTGCCTGAAATTGGTCAAAATTGAAGCTTCTGAGTAAGCAAAACTCTGTAAAAATGGCAATTTTGGTCACTGTGAGGGATTAAAAAGTGGTTATTCAACATGAGGCATGATCCAATTGACATTTTGAATCATTTTTGGTAAAGTCCAAAAAATCAATTTTCGGACGAAAAACGATGACCGCGGAGCTGTCGAACGTTCCCAAAATGGTCAATTCTGATTAAATTTTAACATTTAATCTTTTGACTGCAAATTACTGTTGGATGTGAATTATTACTTTTTCAACTAAAATAAGTGTGTTTAAAGTCATTTCTGTGCCTGAAATTGGTCAAAATTGAAGCTTCTGAGTAAGCAAAACTCTGTAAAAATGGCAATTTTGGTCACTGTGAGGGTTTAAAAAGTGGTTATTCAACATGAGGCACGATCCAATTGACATTTTAAATCATTTTTGGTAAAGTCCAAAAAATCAATTTTCGGACGAAAAACGATGACCGCGGAGCTGTCGAACGTTCCCAAAATGGTCAATTCTGATGAAATTTTAACATTTAATGTTTTGACTGCAAATTACTGTTGGATGTGAATTATTACTTTTTCAACTAAAATAAGTGTGTTTAAAGTAATTGCTCTGCCTGAAATTGGTCAAAATTGAAGCTTCTGAGTAAGCAAAACTCTGTAAAAATGGCAATTTTGGTCACTGTGAGGGTTTAAAAAGTGGTTATTCAACATGAGGCACGATCCAATTGACATTTTGAATAATTTTTGGTAAAGTCCAAAAAATCTATTTTCGGACGAAAAACGATGACCGCGGAGCTGTCGAACGTTCCCAAAATGGTCAATTCTGATTAAATTTTAACATTTAATCTTTTGACTGCAAATTACTGTTGGATGTGAATTATTACTTTTTCAATTAAAATAAGTGTGTTTAAAGTCATTTCTCTGCCTGAAATTGGTCAAAATTGAAGCTTCTGAGTAAGCAATACTCTGTAAAAATGGCAATTTTGGTAACTGTGAGGGTTTAAAAAGTGGTTATTCAACATGAGGCACGATCCAATTGACATTTTGAATCATTTTTGGTAAAGTCCCAAAAATCAATTTTCGGACGAAAAACGATGACCGCGGAGCTGTCGAACGTTCCCAAAATGGTCAATTCTGATGAAATTTTAACATTTAATCTTTTGACTGCAAATTACTGTTGGATGTGAATTATTACTTTTTCAACTAAAATAAGTGTGTTTAAAGTCATTTCTCTGCCTGAATTTGGTCAAAATTGAAGCTTCTGAGTAAGCAAAACTCTAAAAATGGCAATTTTGGTCACTGTGAGGGTTTAAAAACTGGTTATTCAACATGAGGCACGATCCAATTGACATTTTGAATCATTTTTGGTAAAGTCCAAAAAATCAATTTTCGGACGAAAAACGATGACCGCGGAGCTGTTGAACGTTCCCAAAATGGTCAATTCTGATGAAATTTTAACATTTAATCTTTTGACTGCAAATTACTGTTGGATGTGAATTATTACTTTTTCAACTAAAATAAGTATGTTTAAAGTCAATTCTCTGCCTGAAATTGGTCAAAATTGAAGCTTCCGAGTAAGCAAAACTTTGTAAAAATGGCAATTTTGGTCACTGTGAGAGTTTAAAAAGTGGTTATTCAACATGAGGCACGATCCAATTGACATTTTGAATCATTTTTGGTAAAGTCCCAAAAATCCATTTTCGGACGAAAAACGATGACCGCGGAGCTGTCGAACGTTCCCAAAATGGTCAATTCTGATGAAATTTTAACATTTAATCTTTTGACTGCAAATTACTGTTGGATGTGAATTATTACTTTTTCAACTAAAATAAGTGTGTTTAAAGTCAATTCTCTGCCTGAAATTGGTCAAAATTGAAGCTTCTGAGTAAGCAAAACTCTGTAAAAATGGCAATTTTGGTCACTGTGAGGGTTTAAAAACTGGTTATTCAACATGAGGCACGATCCAATTGACATTTTGAATCATTTTTGGTAAAGTCGCAAAAATCAATTTTCGGACGAAAAACGATGACCGCGGAGCTGTCGAACGTTCCCAAAATGGTCAATTCTGATTAAATTTTATCATTTAATCTTTTGACTGCAAATTACTGTTGGATGTGAATTATTACTTTTTCAACTAAAATAAGTGTGTTTAAAGTCAATTCTCTGCCTGAAATTGGTCAAAATTGAAGCTTCTGAGTAAGCAAAACTCTGTAAAAATGGCAATTTTGGTCACTGTGAGGGTTTAAAAACTGGTTATTCAACATGAGGCACGATCCAATTGACATTTTGAATAATTTTTGGTAAAGTCCCAAAAATCAATTTTCGGACGTAAAACGATGACCGCGGAGCTGTCGAACATTCCCAAAATGGTCAATTCTGATGAAATTTTAACATTTAATCTTTTGACTGCAAATTACTGTTGGATGTGAATTCTTACTTTTTCAACTAAAATAAGTGTGTTTAAAGTAATTTCTGTGCCTGAAATTGGTCAAAATTGAAGCTTCTGAGTAAGCAAAACTCTGTAAAAATGGCAATTTTGGTCACTGTGAGGGTTTAAAAAGTGGTTATTCAACATGAGGCACGATCCAATTGACATTTTGAATCATTTTTGGTAAAGTCCAAAAAATCAATTTTCGGACGAAAAACGATGACCGCGGAGCTGTCGAACGTTCCCAAAATGGTCAATTCTGATTAAATCTTAACATTTAATCTTTTGACTGCAAATTACTGTTGGATGTGAATTATTACTTTTTCAACTAAAATAAGTGTGTTTAAAGTCATTTCTGTGCCTGAAATTGGTCAAAATTGAAGCTTCTGAGTAAGCAAAACTCTGTAAAAATGGCAATTTTGGTCACTGTGAGGGTTTAAAAAGTGGTTATTCAACATGAGGCACGATCCAATTGACATTTTAAATCATTTTTGGTAAAGTCCAAAAAATCAATTTTCGGACGAAAAACGATGACCGCGGAGCTGTCGAACGTTCCCAAAATGGTCAATTCTGATGAAATTTTAACATTTAATGTTTTGACTGCAAATTACTGTTGGATGTGAATTATTACTTTTTCAACTAAAATAAGTGTGTTTAAAGTAATTGCTCTGCCTGAAATTGGTCAAAATTGAAGCTTCTGAGTAAGCAAAACTCTGTAAAAATGGCAATTTTGGTCACTGTGAGGGTTTAAAAAGTGGTTATTCAACATGAGGCACGATCCAATTGACATTTTGAATCATTTTTGGTAAAGTCCAAAAAATCAATTTTCGGACGAAAAACGATGACCGCAGAGCTGTCGAACGTTCCCAAAATGGTCAATTCTGATGAAATTTTAACATTTAATCTTTTGACTGCAAATTACTGTTGGATGTGAATTATTACTTTTTCAACTAAAATAAGTGTGTTTAAAGTCATTTCTGTGCCTGAAATTGGTCAAAATTGAAGCTTCCGAGTAAGCAAAACTCTGTAAAAATGGCAATTTTGGTCACTGTGATGGTTTAAAAAGTGGTTATTCAACATGAGGCACGATCCAATTGACATTTTGAATCATTTTTGGTAAAGTCCCAAAAATCAATTTTCGGACGAAAAACGATGACCGCGGAGCTGTCGAACGTTCCCAAAATGGTCAATTCTGATGAAATTTTAACATTTAATCTTTTGACTGCAAATTACTGTTGGATGTGAATTATTACTTTTTCAACTAAAATAAGTGTGTTTAAAGTCAATTCTCTGCCTGAAATTGGTCAAAATTGAAGCTTCTGAGTAAGCAAAACTCTGTAAAAATGGCAATTTTGGTAACTGTGAGGGTTTAAAAAGTGGTTATTCAACATGAGGCACGATCCAATTGACATTTTGAATCATTTTTGGTAAAGTCGCAAAAATCAATTTTCGGACGAAAAACGATGACCGCGGAGCTGTCGAACGTTCCCAAAATGGTCAATTCTGATTAAATTTTAACATTTAATCTCTTGACTGCAAATTACTGTTGGATGTGAATTATTACTTTTTCAACTAAAATAAGTGTGTTTAAAGTCAATTCTCTGCCTGAAATTGGTCAAAATTGAAGCTTCTGAGTAAGCAAAACTCTGTAAAAATGGCAATTTTGGTCACTGTGAGGGTTTAAAAACTGGTTATTCAACATGAGGCACGATCCAATTGACATTTTGAATCATTTTTGGTAAAGTCCCAAAAATCAATTTTCGGACGAAAAACGATGACCGCGGAGCTGTCGAACGTTCCCAAAATGGTCAATTCTGATTAAATTTTAACATTTAATCTTTTGACTGCAAATTACTGTTGGATGTGAATTATTACTTTTTCAACTAAAATAAGTGTGTTTAAAGTCAATTCTCTGCCAGAAATTGGTCAAAATTGAAGCTTCTGAGTAAGCAAAACTCTGTAAAAATGGCAATTTTGGTCACTGTGAGGGTTTAAAAACTGGTTATTCAACATGAGGCACGATCCAATTGACATTTTGAATCATTTTTGGTAAAGTCCCAAAAATCAATTTTCGGACGAAAAACGATGACCGCGGAGCTGTCGAACGTTCCCAAAATGGTCAATTCTGATGAAATTTTAACATTTAATCTTTTGACTGCAAATTACTGTTGGGTGTGAATTATTACTTTTTCAACTAAAATAAGTGTGTTTAAAGTCATTTCTCTGCCTGAAATTGGTCAAAATTGAAGCTTCTGAGTAAGCAAAACTCTGTAAAAATGGCAATTTTGGTAACTGTGAGGGTTTAAAAAGTGGTTATTCAACATGAGATACGATCCAATTGACATTTTGAATCATTTTTGGTAAAGTCCCAAAAATCAATTTTCGGACGAAAAACGATGACCGCGGAGCTGTCGAACGTTCCCAAAATGGTCAATTCTGATGAAATGTTAACATTTAATCTTTTGACTGCAAATTACTGTTGGATGTGAATTATTACTTTTTCAACTAAAATAAGTGTGTTTAAAGTCAATTCTCTGCCTGAAATTGGTCAAAATTGAAGCTTCTGAGTAAGCAAAACTCTGTAAAAATGGCAATTTTGGTCACTGTGAGGGTTTAAAAACTGGTTATTCAACATGAGGCACGATCCAATTGACATTTTGAATCATTTTTGGTAAAGTCCCAAAAATCAATTTTCGGACGAAAAGCTATGACCGCGGAGCTGTCGAACGTTCCCAAAATGGTCAATTCTGATGAAATTTTAACATTTAATCTTTTGACTGCAAATTACTGTTGGATGTGAATTATTACTTTTTCAACTAAAATAAGTGTGTTTAAAGTCATTTCTCTGCCTGAATTTGGTCAAAATTGAAGCTTCTGAGTAAGCAAAACTCTAAAAATGGCAATTTTGGTCACTGTGAGGGTTTAAAAACTGGTTATTCAACATGAGGCACGATCCAATTGACATTTTGAATCATTTTTGGTAAAGTCCAAAAAATCAATTTTCGGACGAAAAACGATGACCGCGGAGCTGTTGAACGTTCCCAAAATGGTCAATTCTGATGAAATTTTAACATTTAATCTTTTGACTGCAAATTACTGTTGGATGTGAATTATTACTTTTTCAACTAAAATAAGTATGTTTAAAGTCAATTCTCTGCCTGAAATTGGTCAAAATTGAAGCTTACGAGTAAGCAAAACTCTGTAAAAATGGCAATTTTGGTCACTGTGATGGTTTAAAAAGTGGTTATTCAACATGAGGCACGATCCAATTGACATTTTGAATCATTTTTGGTAAAGTCCCAAAAATCAATTTTCGGACGAAAAACGATGACCGCGGAGCTGTCGAACGTTCCCAAAATGGTCAATTCTGATGAAATTTTAACATTTAATCTTTTGACTGCAAATTACTGTTGGATGTGAATTATTACTTTTTCAACTAAAATAAGTGTGTTTAAAGTCAATTCTCTGCCTGAAATTGGTCAAAATTGAAGCTTCTGAGTAAGCAAAACTCTGTAAAAATGGCAATTTTGGTAACTGTGAGGGTTTAAAAAGTGGTTATTCAACATGAGGCACGATCCAATTGACATTTTGAATCATTTTTGGTAAAGTCCCAAAAATCAATTTTCGGACGAAAAACGATGACCGCGGAGCTGTCGAACGTTCCCAAAATGGTCAATTCTGATTAAATTTTAACATTTAATCTTTTGACTGCAAATTACTGTTGGATGTGAATTATTACTTTTTCAACTAAAATAAGTGTGTTTAAAGTCAATTCTCTGCCTGAAATTGGTCAAAATTGAAGCTTCTGAGTAAGCAAAACTCTGTAAAAATGGCAATTTTGGTCACTGTGAGGGTTTAAAAACTGGTTATTCAACATGAGGCACGATCCAATTGACATTTTGAATCATTTTTGGTAAAGTCCCAAAAATCAATTTTCGGACGAAAAACGATGACCGCGGAGCTGTCGAACGTTCCCAAAATGGTCAATTCTGATGAAATTTTAACATTTAATCTTTTGACTGCAAATTACTGTTGGATGTGAATTATTACTTTTTCAACTAAAATAAGTGTGTTTAAAGTCATTTCTCTGCCTGAAATTGGTCAAAATTGAAGCTTCTGAGTAAGCAAAACTCTGTAAAAATGGCAATTTTGGTAACTGTGAGGGTTTAAAAAGTGGTTATTCAACATGAGGCACGATCCAATTGACATTTTGAATCATTTTTGGTAAAGTCCCAAAAATCAATTTTCGGACGAAAAACGATGACCGCGGAGCTGTCGAACGTTCCCAAAATGGTCAATTCTGATGAAATTTTAACATTTAATCTTTTGATTGCAAATTACTGTTGGATGTGAATTATTACTTTTTCAACTAAAATAAGTGTGTTTAAAGTCAATTCTCTGCCTGAAATTGGTCAAAAATGAAGCTTCCGAGTAAGCAAAACTCTTAAAAAATGGCAATTTTGGTCACTGTGAGGGTTTAAAAAGTGGTTATTCAACATGAGGCACGATCCAATTGACATTTTGAATCATTTTTGGTAAAGTTCAAAAAAATCAATTTTCGGACGAAAAACGATGACCGCGGAGCTGTCGAACGTTCCCAAAATGGTCAATTCTGATTAAATTTTAACATTTAATCTTTTGACTGCAAATTACTGTTGGATGTGAATTATTACTTTTTCAACTAAAATAAGTGTGTTTAAAGTAATTTCTGTGCCTGAAATTGGTCAAAATTGAAGCTTCTGAGTAAGCAAAACTCTAAAAATGGCAATTTTGGTCACTGTGAGGGTTTAAAAACTGGTTATTCAACATGAGGCACGATCCAATTGACATTTTGAATCATTTTTGGTAAAGTCCAAAAAATCAATTTTCGGACGAAAAACGATGACCGCGGAGCTGTTGAACGTTCCCAAAATGGTCAATTCTGATGAAATTTTAACATTTAATCTTTTGACTGCAAATTACTGTTGGAAGTGAATTATTACTTTTTCAACTAAAATAAGTATGTTTAAAGTCAATTCTCTGCCTGAAATTGGTCAAAATTGAAGCTTACGAGTAAGCAAAACTCTGTAAAAATGGCAATTTTGGTCACTGTGAGGGTTTAAAAAGTGGTTATTCAACATGAGGCACGATCCAATTGACATTTTGAATCATTTTTGGTAAAGTCCAAAAAATCCATTTTCGGACGAAAAACGATGACCGCGGAGCTGTCGAACGTTCCCAAAATGGTAAATTCTGATTAAATTTTAACATTTAATCTTTTGACTGCAAATTACTGTTGGATGTGAATTATTACTTTTTCAACTAAAATAAGTGTGTTTAAAGTAATTTCTGTGCCTGAAATTGGTCAAAATTGAAGCTTCTGAGTAAGCAAAACTCTGTAAAAATGGCAATTTTGGTCACTGTGAGGGTTTAAAAAGTGGTTATTCAACATGAGGCACGATCCAATTGACATTTTGAATCATTTTTGGTAAAGTCCAAAAAATCAATTTTCGGACGAAAAACGATGACCGCGGAGCTGTCGAACGTTCCCAAAATGGTCAATTCTGATGAAATTTTAACATTTAATGTTTTGACTGCAAATTACTGTTGGATATGAATTATTACTTTTTCAACTAAAATAAGTGTGTTTAAAGTAATTGCTCTGCCTGAAATTGGTCAAAATTGAAGCTTCTGAGTAAGCAAAACTCTGTAAAAATGGCAATTTGGGTCACTGTGAGGGTTTAAAAAGTGGTTATTCAACATGAGGCATGATCCAATTGACATTTTGAATCATTTTTGGTAAAGTCCAAAAAATCAATTTTCGGACGAAAAACGATGACCGCGGAGCTGTCGAACGTTCCCAAAATGGTCAATTCTGATGAAATTTTAACATTTAATCTTTTGACTGCAAATTACTGTTGGATGTGAATTATTACTTTTTCAACTAAAATAAGTGTGTTTAAAGTCATTTCTCTGCCTGAAATTGGTCAAAATTGAAGCTTCCGAGTAAGCAAAACTCTGTAAAAATGGCAATTTTGGTCACTGTTAGGGTTTAAAAAGTGGTTATTCAACATGAGGCACGATCCAATTGACATTTTGAATCATTTTTTGTAAAGTCCCAAAAATCAATTTTCGGACGAAAAACGATGACCGCGGAGCTGTCGAACGTTCCCAAAATGGTCAATTCTGATGAAATTTTAACATTTAATCTTTTGACTGCAAATTACTGTTGGATGTGAATTATTACTTTTTCAACTAAAATAAGTGTGTTTAAAGTCAATTCTCTGCCTGAAATTGGTCAAAATTGAAGCTTCTGAGTAAGCAAAACTCTGTAAAAATGGCAATTTTGGTCACTGTGAGGATTTAAAAACTGGTTATTCAACATGAGGCACGATCCAATTGACATTTTGAATCATTTTTGGTAAAGTCCCAAAAATCAATTTTCGGGCGAAAAACGATGACCGCGGAACTGTCGAACGTTCCCAAAATGGTCAATTCTGATGAAATTTTAACATTTAATCTTTTGACTGCAAATTACTGTTGGATGTGAATTATTACTTTTTCAACTAAAATAAGTGTGTTTAAAGTCATTTCTCTGCATGAATTTGGTCAAAATTGAAGCTTTTGAGTAAGCAAAACTCTAAAAATGGCAATTTTGGTCACTGTGAGGGTTTAAAAACTGGTTATTCAACATGAGGCACGATCCAATTGACATTTTGAATCATTTTTGGTAAAGTCCAATAAATCAATTTTCGGACGAAAAACGATGACCGCGGAGCTGTCGAACGTTCCCAAAATGGTCAATTCTGATGAAATTTTAACATTTAATCTTTTGACTGCAAATTACTGTTGGATGTGAATTATTACTTTTTCAACTAAAATAAGTGTGTTTAAAGTCAATTCTCTGCCTGAAATTGGTCAAAATTGAAGCTTCCGAGTAAGCAAAACTCTTAAAAAATGGCAATTTTGGTCACTGTGAGGGTTTAAAAAGTGGTTATTCAACATGAGGCACGATCCAATTGACATTTTGAATCATTTTTGGTAAAGTCCAAAAAATCAATTTTCGGACGAAAAACGATGACCGCGGAGCTGTCGAACGTTCCCAAAATGGTCAATTCTGATTAAATTTTAACATTTAATCTTTTGACTGCAAATTACTGTTGGATGTGAATTATTACTTTTTCAACTAAAATAAGTGTGTTTAAAGTAATTTTTGTGCCTGAAATTGGTCAAAATTGAAGCTTCTGAGTAAGCAAAACTCTGTAAAAATGGCAATTTTGGTCACTGTGAGGGTTTAAAAAGTGGTTATTCAACACGAGGCACGATCCAATTGACATTTTGAATCATTTTTGGTAAAGTCCAAAAAATCAATTTTCGGACGAAAAACGATGACCGTGGAGCTGTCGAACGTTCCCAAAATGGTCAATTCTGATGAAATTTTAACATTTAATGTTTTGACTGCAAATTACTGTTGGATGTGAATTATTACTTTTTCAACTAAAATAAGTGTGTTTAAAGTAATTGCTCTGCCTGAAATTGGTCAAAATTGAAGCTTCTGAGTAAGCAAAACTCTGTAAAAATGGCAATTTTGGTCACTGTGAGGGATTAAAAAGTGGTTATTCAACATGAGGCATGATCCAATTGACATTTTGAATCATTTTTGGTAAAGTCCAAAAAATCAATTTTCGGACGAAAAACGATGACCGCGGAGCTGTCGAACGTTCCCAAAATGGTCAATTCTGATTAAATTCTAACATTTAATCTTTTGACTGCAAATTACTGTTGGATGTGAATTATTACTTTTTCAACTAAAATAAGTGTGTTTAAAGTCAATTCTCTGCCTGAAATTGGTCAAAATTGAAGCTTCTGAGTAAGCAAAACTCTGTAAAAATGGCAATTTTGGTCACTGTGAGGGTTTAAAAACTGGTTATTCAACATGAGGCACGATCCAATTGACATTTTGAATCATTTTTGGTAAAGTCCCAAAAATCAATTTTCGGACGAAAAACGATGACCGCGGAGCTGTCGAACGTTCCCAAAATGGTCAATTCTGATGAAATTTTAACATTTAATCTTTTGACTGCAAATTACTGTTGGATGTGAATTATTACTTTTTCAACTAAAATAAGTGTGTTTAAAGTCATTTCTCTGCCTGAAATTGGTCAAAATTGAAGCTTCTGAGTAAGCAAAACTCTGTAAAAATGGCAATTTTGGTAACAGTGAGGGTTTAAAAAGTGGTTATTCAACATGAGGCACGATCCAATTGACATTTTGAATCATTTTTGGTAAAGTCCAAAAAATCAATTTTCGGACGAAAAACGATGACCGCGGAGCTGTCGAACGTTCCCAAAATGGTCAATTCTGATGAAATTTTAACATTTAATCTTTTGACTGCAAATTACTGTTGGATGTGAATTATTACTTTTTCAACTAAAATAAGTGTGTTTAAAGTCATTTCTCTGCCTGAAATTGGTCAAAATTGAAGCTTCCGAGTAAGCAAAACTCTGTAAAAATGGCAATTTTGGTCACTGTTAGGGTTTAAAAAGTGGTTATTCAACATGAGGCACGATCCAATTGACATTTTGAATCATTTTTTGTAAAGTCCCAAAAATCAATTTTCGGACGAAAAACGATGACCGCGGAGCTGTCGAACGTTCCCAAAATGGTCAATTCTGATGAAATTTTAACATTTAATCTTTTGACTGCAAATTACTGTTGGATGTGAATTATTACTTTTTCAACTAAAATAAGTGTGTTTAAAGTCAATTCTCTGCCTGAAATTGGTCAAAATTGAAGCTTCTGAGTAAGCAAAACTCTGTAAAAATGGCAATTTTGGTCACTGTGAGGATTTAAAAACTGGTTATTCAACATGAGGCACGATCCAATTGACATTTTGAATCATTTTTGGTAAAGTCCCAAAAATCAATTTTCGGGCGAAAAACGATGACCGCGGAACTGTCGAACGTTCCCAAAATGGTCAATTCTGATGAAATTTTAACATTTAATCTTTTGACTGCAAATTACTGTCGGATGTGAATTATTACTTTTTCAACTAAAATAAGTGTGTTTAAAGTCATTTCTCTGCATGAATTTGGTCAAAATTGAAGCTTTTGAGTAAGCAAAACTCTAAAAATGGCAATTTTGGTCACTGTGAGGGTTTAAAAACTGGTTATTCAACATGAGGCACGATCCAATTGACATTTTGAATCATTTTTGGTAAAGTCCAATAAATCAATTTTCGGACGAAAAACGATGACCGCGGAGCTGTCGAACGTTCCCAAAATGGTCAATTCTGATGAAATTTTAACATTTAATCTTTTGACTGCAAATTACTGTTGGATGTGAATTATTACTTTTTCAACTAAAATAAGTGTGTTTAAAGTCAATTCTCTGCCTGAAATTGGTCAAAATTGAAGCTTCCGAGTAAGCAAAACTCTTAAAAAATGGCAATTTTGGTCACTGTGAGGGTTTAAAAAGTGGTTATTCAACATGAGGCACGATCCAATTGACATTTTGAATCATTTTTGGTAAAGTCCAAAAAATCAATTTTCGGACGAAAAACGATGACCGCGGAGCTGTCGAACGTTCCCAAAATGGTCAATTCTGATTAAATTTTAACATTTAATCTTTTGACTGCAAATTACTGTTGGATGTGAATTATTACTTTTTCAACTAAAATAAGTGTGTTTAAAGTAATTTCTGTGCCTGAAATTGGTCAAAATTGAAGCTTCTGAGTAAGCAAAACTCTGTAAAAATGGCAATTTTGGTCACTGTGAGGGTTTAAAAAGTGGTTATTCAACACGAGGCACGATCCAATTGACATTTTGAATCATTTTTGGTAAAGTCCAAAAAATCAATTTTCGGACGAAAAACGATGACCGTGGAGCTGTCGAACGTTCCCAAAATGGTCAATTCTGATGAAATTTTAACATTTAATGTTTTGACTGCAAATTACTGTTGGATGTGAATTATTACTTTTTCAACTAAAATAAGTGTGTTTAAAGTAATTGCTCTGCCTGAAATTGGTCAAAATTGAAGCTTCTGAGTAAGCAAAACTCTGTAAAAATGGCAATTTTGGTCACTGTGAGGGATTAAAAAGTGGTTATTCAACATGAGGCATGATCCAATTGACATTTTGAATCATTTTTGGTAAAGTCCAGAAAATCAATTTTCGGACGAAAAACGATGACCGCGGAGCTGTCGAACGTTCCCAAAATGGTCAATTCTGATTAAATTTTAACATTTAATCTTTTGACTGCAAATTACTGTTGGATGTGAATTATTACTTTTTCAACTAAAATAAGTGTGTTTAAAGTCAATTCTCTGCCTGAAATTGGTCAAAATTGAAGCTTCTGAGTAAGCAAAACTCTGTAAAAATGGCAATTTTGGTCACTGTGAGGGTTTAAAAACTGGTTATTCAACATGAGGCACGATCCAATTGACATTTTGAATCATTTTTGGTAAAGTCCCAAAAATCAATTTTCGGACGAAAAACGATGACCGCGGAGCTGTCGAACGTTCCCAAAATGGTCAATTCTGATGAAATTTTAACATTTATTCTTTTGACTGCAAATTACTGTTGGATGTGAATTATTACTTTTTCAACTAAAATAAGTATGTTTAAAGTCATTTCTCTGCCTGAAATTGGTCAAAATTGAAGCTTCTGAGTAAGCAAAACTCTGTAAAAATGGCAATTTTGGTAACTGTGAGGGTTTAAAAAGTGGTTATTCAACATGAGGCACGATCCAATTGACATTTTGAATCATTTTTGGTAAAGTCCCAAAAATCAATTTTCGGACGAAAAACGATGACCGCGGAGCTGTCGAACGTTCCCAAAATGGTCAATTCTGATGAAATTTTAACATTTAATCTTTTGACTGCAAATTACTGTTGGATGTGAATTATTACTTTTTCAACTAAAATAAGTGTGTTTAAAGTCAATTCTCTGCCTGAAATTGGTCAAAATTGAAGCTTCTGAGTAAGCAAAACTCTGTAAAAATGGCAATTTTGGTCACTGTGAGGGTTTAAAAACTGGTTATTCAACATGAGGCACGATCCAATTGACATTTTGAATCATTTTTGGTAAAGTCCCAAAAATCAATTTTCGGACGAAAAACGATGACCGCGGAGCTGTCGAACGTTCCCAAAATGGTCAATTCTGATGAAATTTTAACATTTAATCTTTTGACTGCAAATTACTGTTGGATGTGAATTATTACTTTTTCAACTAAAATAAGTGTGTTTAAAGTCAATTCTCTGCCTGAAATTGGTCAAAATTGAAGCTTCTGAGTAAGCAAAACTCTGTAAAAATGGCAATTTTGGTCACTGTGAGGATTTAAAAACTGGTTATTCAACATGAGGCACGATCCAATTGACATTTTGAATCATTTTTGGTAAAGTCCCAAAAATCAATTTTCGGGCGAAAAACGATGACCGCGGAACTGTCGAACGTTCCCAAAATGGTCAATTCTGATGAAATTTTAACATTTAATCTTTTGACTGCAAATTACTGTTGGATGTGAATTATTACTTTTTCAACTAAAATAAGTGTGTTTAAAGTCATTTCTCTGCATGAATTTGGTCAAAATTGAAGCTTTTGAGTAAGCAAAACTCTAAAAATGGCAATTTTGGTCACTGTGAGGGTTTAAAAACTGGTTATTCAACATGAGGCACGATCCAATTGACATTTTGAATCATTTTTGGTAAAGTCCAATAAATCAATTTTCGGACGAAAAACGATGACCGCGGAGCTGTCGAACGTTCCCAAAATGGTCAATTCTGATGAAATTTTAACATTTAATCTTTTGACTGCAAATTACTGTTGGATGTGAATTATTACTTTTTCAACTAAAATAAGTGTGTTTAAAGTCAATTCTCTGCCTGAAATTGGTCAAAAATGAAGCTTCCGAGTAAGCAAAACTCTTAAAAAATGGCAATTTTGGTCACTGTGAGGGTTTAAAAAGTGGTTATTCAACATGAGGCACGATCCAATTGACATTTTGAATCATTTTTGGTAAAGTTCAAAAAAATCAATTTTCGGACGAAAAACGATGACCGCGGAGCTGTCGAACGTTCCCAAAATGGTCAATTCTGATTAAATTTTAACATTTAATCTTTTGACTGCAAATTACTGTTGGATGTGAATTATTACTTTTTCAACTAAAATAAGTGTGTTTAAAGTAATTTCTGTGCCTGAAATTGGTCAAAATTGAAGCTTCTGAGTAAGCAAAACTCTGTAAAAATGGCAATTTTGGTCACTGTGAGGGTTTAAAAAGTGGTTATTCAACACGAGGCACGATCCAATTGACATTTTGAATCATTTTTGGTAAAGTCCAAAAAATCAATTTTCGGACGAAAAACGATGACCGTGGAGCTGTCGAACGTTCCCAAAATGGTCAATTCTGATGAAATTTTAACATTTAATGTTTTGACTGCAAATTACTGTTGGATGTGAATTATTACTTTTTCAACTAAAATAAGTGTGTTTAAAGTAATTGCTCTGCCTGAAATTGGTCAAAATTGAAGCTTCTGAGTAAGCAAAACTCTGTAAAAATGGCAATTTTGGTCACTGTGAGGGATTAAAAAGTGGTTATTCAACATGAGGCATGATCCAATTGACATTTTGAATCATTTTTGGTAAAGTCCAAAAAATCAATTTTCGGACGAAAAACGATGACCGCGGAGCTGTCGAACGTTCCCAAAATGGTCAATTCTGATGAAATTTTAACATTTAATCTTTTGACTGCAAATTACTGTTGGATGTGAATTATTACTTTTTCAACTAAAATAAGTGTGTTTAAAGTCAATTCTCTGCCTGAAATTGGTCAAAATTGAAGCTTCTGAGTAAGCAAAACTCTGTAAAAATGGCAATTTTGGTCACTGTGAGGGTTTAAAAACTGGTTATTCAACATGAGGCACGATCCAATTGACATTTTGAATCATTTTTGGTAAAGTCCCAAAAATCAATTTTCGGACGAAAAACGATGACCGCGGAGCTGTCGAACGTTCCCAAAATGGTCAATTCTGATGAAATTTTAACATTTAATCTTTTGACTGCAAATTACTGTTGGATGTGAATTATTACTTTTTCAACTAAAATAAGTGTGTTTAAAGTCAATTCTCTGCCTGAAATTGGTCAAAATTGAAGCTTCTGAGTAAGCAAAACTCTGTAAAAATGGCAATTTTGGTCACTGTGAGGATTTAAAAACTGGTTATTCAACATGAGGCACGATCCAATTGACATTTTGAATCATTTTTGGTAAAGTCCCAAAAATCAATTTTCGGGCGAAAAACGATGACCGCGGAACTGTCGAACGTTCCCAAAATGGTCAATTCTGATGAAATTTTAACATTTAATCTTTTGACTGCACATTACTGTTGGATGTGAATTATTACTTTTTCAACTAAAATAAGTGTGTTTAAAGTCATTTCTCTGCATGAATTTGGTCAAAATTGAAGCTTTTGAGTAAGCAAAACTCTAAAAATGGCAATTTTGGTCACTGTGAGGGTTTAAAAACTGGTTATTCAACATGAGGCACGATCCAATTGACATTTTGAATCATTTTTGGTAAAGTCCAATAAATCAATTTTCGGACGAAAAACGATGACCGCGGAGCTGTCGAACGTTCCCAAAATGGTCAATTCTGATGAAATTTTAACATTTAATCTTTTGACTGCAAATTACTGTTGGATGTGAATTATTACTTTTTCAACTAAAATAAGTGTGTTTAAAGTCAATTCTCTGCCTGAAATTGGTCAAAATTGAAGCTTCCGAGTAAGCAAAACTCTTAAAAAATGGCAATTTTGGTCACTGTGAGGGTTTAAAAAGTGGTTATTCAACATGAGGCACGATCCAATTGACATTTTGAATCATTTTTGGTAAAGTCCAAAAAATCAATTTTCGGACGAAAAACGATGACCGCGGAGCTGTCGAACGTTCCCAAAATGGTCAATTCTGATTAAATTTTAACATTTAATCTTTTGACTGCAAATTACTGTTGGATGTGAATTATTACTTTTTCAACTAAAATAAGTGTGTTTAAAGTAATTTCTGTGCCTGAAATTGGTCAAAATTGAAGCTTCTGAGTAAGCAAAACTCTGTAAAAATGGCAATTTTGGTCACTGTGAGGGTTTAAAAAGTGGTTATTCAACACGAGGCACGATCCAATTGACATTTTGAATCATTTTTGGTAAAGTCCAAAAAATCAATTTTCGGACGAAAAACGATGACCGTGGAGCTGTCGAACGTTCCCAAAATGGTCAATTCTGATGAAATTTTAACATTTAATGTTTTGACTGCAAATTACTGTTGGATGTGAATTATTACTTTTTCAACTAAAATAAGTGTGTTTAAAGTAATTGCTCTGCCTGAAATTGGTCAAAATTGAAGCTTCTGAGTAAGCAAAACTCTGTAAAAATGGCAATTTTGGTCACTGTGAGGGATTAAAAAGTGGTTATTCAACATGAGGCATGATCCAATTGACATTTTGAATCATTTTTGGTAAAGTCCAAAAAATCAATTTTCGGACGAAAAACGATGACCGCGGAGCTGTCGAACGTTCCCAAAATGGTCAATTCTGATTAAATTTTAACATTTAATCTTTTGACTGCAAATTACTGTTGGATGTGAATTATTACTTTTTCAACTAAAATAAGTGTGTTTAAAGTCAATTCTCTGCCTGAAATTGGTCAAAATTGAAGCTTCTGAGTAAGCAAAACTCTGTAAAAATGGCAATTTTGGTCACTGTGAGGGTTTAAAAACTGGTTATTCAACATGAGGCACGATCCAATTGACATTTTGAATCATTTTTGGTAAAGTCCCAAAAATCAATTTTCGGACGAAAAACGATGACCGCGGAGCTGTCGAACGTTCCCAAAATGGTCAATTCTGATGAAATTTTAACATTTAATCTTTTGACTGCAAATTACTGTTGGATGTGAATTATTACTTTTTCAACTAAAATAAGTGTGTTTAAAGTCATTTCTCTGCCTGAAATTGGTCAAAATTGAAGCTTCTGAGTAAGCAAAACTCTGTAAAAATGGCAATTTTGGTAACTGTGAGGGTTTAAAAAGTGGTTATTCAACATGAGGCACGATCCAATTGACATTTTGAATCATTTTTGGTAAAGTCCCAAAAATCAATTTTCGGGCGAAAAACGATGACCGCGGAACTGTCGAACGTTCCCAAAATGGTCAATTCTGATGAAATTTTAACATTTAATCTTTTGACTGCACATTACTGTTGGATGTGAATTATTACTTTTTCAACTAAAATAAGTGTGTTTAAAGTCATTTCTCTGCATGAATTTGGTCAAAATTGAAGCTTTTGAGTAAGCAAAACTCTAAAAATGGCAATTTTGGTCACTGTGAGGGTTTAAAAACTGGTTATTCAACATGAGGCACGATCCAATTGACATTTTGAATCATTTTTGGTAAAGTCCAATAAATCAATTTTCGGACGAAAAACGATGACCGCGGAGCTGTCGAACGTTCCCAAAATGGTCAATTCTGATGAAATTTTAACATTTAATCTTTTGACTGCAAATTACTGTTGGATGTGAATTATTACTTTTTCAACTAAAATAAGTGTGTTTAAAGTCAATTCTCTGCCTGAAATTGGTCAAAATTGAAGCTTCCGAGTAAGCAAAACTCTTAAAAAATGGCAATTTTGGTCACTGTGAGGGTTTAAAAAGTGGTTATTCAACATGAGGCACGATCCAATTGACATTTTGAATCATTTTTGGTAAAGTCCAAAAAATCAATTTTCGGACGAAAAACGATGACCGCGGAGCTGTCGAACGTTCCCAAAATGGTCAATTCTGATTAAATTTTAACATTTAATCTTTTGACTGCAAATTACTGTTGGATGTGAATTATTACTTTTTCAACTAAAATAAGTGTGTTTAAAGTAATTTCTGTGCCTGAAATTGGTCAAAATTGAAGCTTCTGAGTAAGCAAAACTCTGTAAAAATGGCAATTTTGGTCACTGTGAGGGTTTAAAAAGTGGTTATTCAACACGAGGCACGATCCAATTGACATTTTGAATCATTTTTGGTAAAGTCCAAAAAATCAATTTTCGGACGAAAAACGATGACCGTGGAGCTGTCGAACGTTCCCAAAATGGTCAATTCTGATGAAATTTTAACATTTAATGTTTTGACTGCAAATTACTGTTGGATGTGAATTATTACTTTTTCAACTAAAATAAGTGTGTTTAAAGTAATTGCTCTGCCTGAAATTGGTCAAAATTGAAGCTTCTGAGTAAGCAAAACTCTGTAAAAATGGCAATTTTGGTCACTGTGAGGGATTAAAAAGTGGTTATTCAACATGAGGCATGATCCAATTGACATTTTGAATCATTTTTGGTAAAGTCCAAAAAATCAATTTTCGGACGAAAAACGATGACCGCGGAGCTGTCGAACGTTCCCAAAATGGTCAATTCTGATTAAATTTTAACATTTAATCTTTTGACTGCAAATTACTGTTGGATGTGAATTATTACTTTTTCAACTAAAATAAGTGTGTTTAAAGTCAATTCTCTGCCTGAAATTGGTCAAAATTGAAGCTTCTGAGTAAGCAAAACTCTGTAAAAATGGCAATTTTGGTCACTGTGAGGGTTTAAAAACTGGTTATTCAACATGAGGCACGATCCAATTGACATTTTGAATCATTTTTGGTAAAGTCCCAAAAATCAATTTTCGGACGAAAAACGATGACCGCGGAGCTGTCGAACGTTCCCAAAATGGTCAATTCTGATGAAATTTTAACATTTAATCTTTTGACTGCAAATTACTGTTGGATGTGAATTATTACTTTTTCAACTAAAATAAGTGTGTTTAAAGTCATTTCTCTGCCTGAAATTGGTCAAAATTGAAGCTTCTGAGTAAGCAAAACTCTGTAAAAATGGCAATTTTGGTAACTGTGAGGGTTTAAAAAGTGGTTATTCAACATGAGGCACGATCCAATTGACATTTTGAATCATTTTTGGTAAAGTCCCAAAAATCAATTTTCGGACGAAAAACGATGACCGCGGAGCTGTCGAACGTTCCCAAAATGGTCAATTCTGATGAAATTTTAACATTTAATCTTTTGACTGCAAATTACTGTTGGATGTGAATTATTACTTTTTCAACTAAAATAAGTGTGTTTAAAGTCAATTCTCTGCCTGAAATTGGTCAAAATTGAAGCTTCTGAGTAAGCAAAACTCTGTAAAAATGGCAATTTTGGTCACTGTGAGGGTTTAAAAACTGGTTATTCAACATGAGGCACGATCCAATTGACATTTTGAATCATTTTTGGTAAAGTCCCAAAAATCAATTTTCGGACGAAAAGCTATGACCGCGGAGCTGTCGAACGTTCCCAAAATGGTCAATTCTGATGAAATTTTAACATTTAATCTTTTGACTGCAAATTACTGTTGGATGTGAATTATTACTTTTTCAACTAAAATAAGTGTGTTTAAAGTCATTTCTCTGCCTGAATTTGGTCAAAATTGAAGCTTCTGAGTAAGCAAAACTCTAAAAATGGCAATTTTGGTCACTGTGAGGGTTTAAAAACTGGTTATTCAACATGAGGCACGATCCAATTGACATTTTGAATCATTTTTGGTAAAGTCCAAAAAATCAATTTTCGGACGAAAAACGATGACCGCGGAGCTGTTGAACGTTCCCAAAATGGTCAATTCTGATGAAATTTTAACATTTAATCTTTTGACTGCAAATTACTGTTGGAAGTGAATTATTACTTTTTCAACTAAAATAAGTATGTTTAAAGTCAATTCTCTGCCTGAAATTGGTCAAAATTGAAGCTTACGAGTAAGCAAAACTCTGTAAAAATGGCAATTTTGGTCACTGTGAGGGTTTAAAAAGTGGTTATTCAACATGAGGCACGATCCAATTGACATTTTGAATCATTTTTGGTAAAGTCCAAAAAATCCATTTTCGGACGAAAAACGATGACCGCGGAGCTGTCGAACGTTCCCAAAATGGTAAATTCTGATTAAATTTTAACATTTAATCTTTTGACTGCAAATTACTGTTGGATGTGAATTATTACTTTTTCAACTAAAATAAGTGTGTTTAAAGTAATTTCTGTGCCTGAAATTGGTCAAAATTGAAGCTTCTGAGTAAGCAAAACTCTGTAAAAATGGCAATTTTGGTCACTGTGAGGGTTTAAAAAGTGGTTATTCAACATGAGGCACGATCCAATTGACATTTTGAATCATTTTTGGTAAAGTCCAAAAAATCAATTTTCGGACGAAAAACGATGACCGCGGAGCTGTCGAACGTTCCCAAAATGGTCAATTCTGATGAAATTTTAACATTTAATGTTTTGACTGCAAATTACTGTTGGATGTGAATTATTACTTTTTCAACTAAAATAAGTGTGTTTAAAGTAATTGCTCTGCCTGAAATTGGTCAAAATTGAAGCTTCTGAGTAAGCAAAACTCTGTAAAAATGGCAATTTGGGTCACTGTGAGGGTTTAAAAAGTGGTTATTCAACATGAGGCACGATCCAATTGACATTTTGAATCATTTTTGGTAAAGTCCCAAAAATCAATTTTCGGACGAAAAGCTATGACCGCGGAGCTGTCGAACGTTCCCAAAATGGTCAATTCCGATGAAATTTTAACATTTAATCTTTTGACTGCAAATTACTGTTGGATGTGAATTATTACTTTTTCAACTAAAATAAGTGTGTTTAAAGTCATTTCCTTGCCTGAATTTGGTCAAAATTGAAGCTTCTGAGTAAGCAAAACTCTAAAAATGGCAATTTTGGTCACTGTGAGGGTTTAAAAACTGGTTATTCAACATGAGGCACGATCCAATTGACATTTTGAATCATTTTTGGTAAAGTCCAAAAAATGAATTTTCGGACGAAAAACGATGACCGCGGAGCTGTTGAACGTTCCCAAAATGGTCAATTCTGATGAAATTTTAACATTTAATTTTTTGACTGCAAATTACTGTTGGATGTGAATTATTACTTTTTCAACTAAAATAAGTATGTTTAAAGTCAATTCTCTGCCTGAAATTGGTCAAAATTGAAGATTACGAGTAAGCAAAACTCTGTAAAAATGGCAATTTTGGTCACTGTGAGGGTTTAAAAAGTGGTTATTCAACATGAGGCACGATCCAATTGACATTTTGAATCATTTTTGGTAAAGTCCAAAAAATCCATTTTCGGACGAAAAACGATGACCGCGGAGCTGTCGAACGTTCCCAAAATGGTCAATTCTGATGAAATTTTAACATTTAATCTTTTGACTGCAAATTACTGTTGGATGTGAATTATTACTTTTTCAACTAAAATAAGTGTGTTTAAAGTCATTTCTGTGCCTGAAATTGGTCAAAATTGAAGCTTCCGAGTAAGCAAAACTCTGTAAAAATGGCAATTTTGGTCACTGTGATGGTTTAAAAAGTGGTTATTCAACATGAGGCACGATCCAATTGACATTTTGAATCATTTTTGGTAAAGTCCCAAAAATCAATTTTCGGACGAAAAACGATGACCGCGGAGCTGTCGAACGTTCCCAAAATGGTCAATTCTGATGAAATTTTAACATTTAATCTTTTGACTGCAAATTACTGTTGGATGTGAATTATTACTTTTTCAACTAAAATAAGTGTGTTTAAAGTCAATTCTCTGCCTGAAATTGGTCAAAATTGAAGCTTCTGAGTAAGCAAAACTCTGTAAAAATGGCAATTTTGGTAACTGTGAGGGTTTAAAAAGTGGTTATTCAACATGAGGCACGATCCAATTGACATTTTGAATCATTTTTGGTAAAGTCCCAAAAATCAATTTTCGGATGAAAAACGATGACCGCGGAGCTGTCGAACGTTCCCAAAATGGTCAATTCTGATTAAATTTTAACATTTAATCTTTTGACTGCAAATTACTGTTGGATGTGAATTATTACTTTTTCAACTAAAATAAGTGTGTTTAAAGTCAATTCTCTGCCTGAAATTGGTCAAAATTGAAGCTTCTGAGTAAGCAAAACTCTGTAAAAATGGCAATTTTGGTCACTGTGAGGGTTTAAAAACTGGTTATTCAACATGAGGCACGATCCAATTGACATTTTGAATCATTTTTGGTAAAGTCCCAAAAATCAATTTTCGGACGAAAAACGATGACCGCGGAGCTGTCGAACGTTCCCAAAATGGTCAATTCTGATGAAATTTTAACATTTAATCTTTTGACTGCAAATTACTGTTGGATGTGAATTATTACTTTTTCAACTAAAATAAGTGTGTTTAAAGTCATTTCTCTGCCTGAAATTGGTCAAAATTGAAGCTTCTGAGTAAGCAAAACTCTGTAAAAATGGCAATTTTGGTAACTGTGAGGGTTTAAAAAGTGGTTATTCAACATGAGGCACGATCCAATTGACATTTTGAATCATTTTTGGTAAAGTCCCAAAAATCAATTTTCGGACGAAAAACGATGACCGCGGAGCTGTCGAACGTTCCCAAAATGGTCAATTCTGATGAAATTTTAACATTTAATCTTTTGACTGCAAATTACTGTTGGATGTGAATTATTACTTTTTCAACTAAAATAAGTGTGTTTAAAGTCAATTCTCTGCCTGAAATTGGTCAAAATTGAAGCTTCTGAGTAAGCAAAACTCTGTAAAAATGGCAATTTTGGTCACTGTGAGGGTTTAAAAACTGGTTATTCAACATGAGGCACGATCCAATTGACATTTTGAATCATTTTTGGTAAAGTCCCAAAAATCAATTTTCGGACGAAAAGCTATGACCGCGGAGCTGTCGAACGTTCCCAAAATGGTCAATTCTGATGAAATTTTAACATTTAATCTTTTGACTGCAAATTACTGTTGGATGTGAATTATTACTTTTTCAACTAAAATAAGTGTGTTTAAAGTCATTTCTCTGCCTGAATTTGGTCAAAATTGAAGCTTCTGAGTAAGCAAAACTCTAAAAATGGCAATTTTGGTCACTGTGAGGGTTTAAAAACTGGTTATTCAACATGAGGCACGATCCAATTGACATTTTGAATCATTTTTGGTAAAGTCCAAAAAATCAATTTTCGGACGAAAAACGATGACCGCGGAGCTGTTGAACGTTCCCAAAATGGTCAATTCTGATGAAATTTTAACATTTAATCTTTTGACTGCAAATTGCTGTTGGAAGTGAATTATTACTTTTTCAACTAAAATAAGTATGTTTAAAGTCAATTCTCTGCCTGAAATTGGTCAAAATTGAAGCTTACGAGTAAGCAAAACTCTGTAAAAATGGCAATTTTGGTCACTGTGAGGGTTTAAAAAGTGGTTATTCAACATGAGGCACGATCCAATTGACATTTTGAATCATTTTTGGTAAAGTCCAAAAAATCCATTTTCGGACGAAAAACGATGACCGCGGAGCTGTCGAACGTTCCCAAAATGGTAAATTCTGATTAAATTTTAACATTTAATCTTTTGACTGCAAATTACTGTTGGATGTGAATTATTACTTTTTCAACTAAAATAAGTGTGTTTAAAGTAATTTCTGTGCCTGAAATTGGTCAAAATTGAAGCTTCTGAGTAAGCAAAACTCTGTAAAAATGGCAATTTTGGTCACTGTGAGGGTTTAAAAAGTGGTTATTCAACATGAGGCACGATCCAATTGACATTTTGAATCATTTTTGGTAAAGCCCAAAAAATCAATTTTCGGACGAAAAACGATGACCGCGGAGCTGTCGAACGTTCCCAAAATGGTCAATTCTGATGAAATTTTAACATTTAATGTTTTGACTGCAAATTACTGTTGGATGTGAATTATTACTTTTTCAACTAAAATAAGTGTGTTTAAAGTAATTGCTCTGCCTGAAATTGGTCAAAATTGAAGCTTCTGAGTAAGCAAAACTCTGTAAAAATGGCAATTTGGGTCACTGTGAGGGTTTAAAAAGTGGTTATTCAACATGAGGCATGATCCAATTGACATTTTGAATCATTTTTGGTAAAGTCCAAAAAATCAATTTTCGGACGAAAAACGATGACCGCGGAAACGATGACCGCGGAGCTGTCGAACGTTCCCAAAATGGTCAATTCTGATGACATTTTAACATTTAATCTTTTGACTGCAAATTACTGTTGGATGTGAATTATTACTTTTTCAACTAAAATAAGTGTGTTTAAAGTCATTTCTCTGCCTGAAATTGGTCAAAATTGAAGCTTCCGAGTAAGCAAAACTCTGTAAAAATGGCAATTTTGGTCACTGTTAGGGTTTAAAAAGTGGTTATTCAACATGAGGCACGATCCAATTGACATTTTGAATCATTTTTTGTAAAGTCCCAAAAATCAATTTTCGGACGAAAAACGATGACCGCGGAGCTGTCGAACGTTCCCAAAATGGTCAATTCTGATGAAATTTTAACATTTAATCTTTTGACTGCAAATTACTGTTGGATGTGAATTATTACTTTTTCAACTAAAATAAGTGTGTTTAAAGTCAATTCTCTGCCTGAAATTGGTCAAAATTGAAGCTTCTGAGTAAGCAAAACTCTGTAAAAATGGCAATTTTGGTCACTGTGAGGATTTAAAAACTGGTTATTCAACATGAGGCACGATCCAATTGACATTTTGAATCATTTTTGGTAAAGTCCCAAAAATCAATTTTCGGGCGAAAAACGATGACCGCGGAACTGTCGAACGTTCCCAAAATGGTCAATTCTGATGAAATTTTAACATTTAATCTTTTGACTGCAAATTACTGTTGGATGTGAATTATTACTTTTTCAACTAAAATAAGTGTGTTTAAAGTCATTTCTCTGCATGAATTTGGTCAAAATTGAAGCTTTTGAGTAAGCAAAACTCTAAAAATGGCAATTTTGGTCACTGTGAGGGTTTAAAAACTGGTTATTCAACATGAGGCACGATCCAATTGACATTTTGAATCATTTTTGGTAAAGTCCAATAAATCAATTTTCGGACGAAAAACGATGACCGCGGAGCTGTCGAACGTTCCCAAAATGGTCAATTCTGATGAAATTTTAACATTTAATCTTTTGACTGCAAATTACTGTTGGATGTGAATTATTACTTTTTCAACTAAAATAAGTGTGTTTAAAGTCAATTCTCTGCCTGAAATTGGTCAAAATTGAAGCTTCCGAGTAAGCAAAACTCTTAAAAAATGGCAATTTTGGTCACTGTGAGGGTTTAAAAAGTGGTTATTCAACATGAGGCACGATCCAATTGACATTTTGAATCATTTTTGGTAAAGTCCAAAAAATCAATTTTCGGACGAAAAACGATGACCGCGGAGCTGTCGAACGTTCCCAAAATGGTCAATTCTGATTAAATTTTAACATTTAATCTTTTGACTGCAAATTACTGTTGGATGTGAATTATTACTTTTTCAACTAAAATAAGTGTGTTTAAAGTAATTTCTGTGCCTGAAATTGGTCAAAATTGAAGCTTCTGAGTAAGCAAAACTCTGTAAAAATGGCAATTTTGGTCACTGTGAGGGTTTAAAAAGTGGTTATTCAACACGAGGCACGATCCAATTGACATTTTGAATCATTTTTGGTAAAGTCCCAAAAATCAATTTTCGGACGAAAAACGATGACCGCGGAGCTGTCGAACGTTCCCAAAATGGTCAATTCTGATTAAATTTTAACATTTAATCTTTTGACTGCAAATTACTGTTGGATGTGAATTATTACTTTTTCAACTAAAATAAGTGTGTTTAAAGTAATTGCTCTGCCTGAAATTGGTCAAAATTGAAGCTTCTGAGTAAGCAAAACTCTGTAAAAATGGCAATTTTGGTCACTGTGAGGGATTAAAAAGTGGTTATTCAACATGAGGCATGATCCAATTGACATTTTGAATCATTTTTGGTAAAGTCCAAAAAATCAATTTTCGGACGAAAAACGATGACCGCGGAGCTGTCGAACGTTCCCAAAATGGTCAATTCTGATTAAATTTTAACATTTAATCTTTTGACTGCAAATTACTGTTGGATGTGAATTATTACTTTTTCAACTAAAATAAGTGTGTTTAAAGTCAATTCTCTGCCTGAAATTGGTCAAAATTGAAGCTTCTGAGTAAGCAAAACTCAGTAAAAATGGCAATTTTGGTCACTGTGAGGGTTTAAAAACTGGTTATTCAACATGAGGCACGATCCAATTGACATTTTGAATCATTTTTGGTAAAGTCCCAAAAATCAATTTTCGGACGAAAAACGATGACCGCGGAGCTGTCGAACGTTCCCAAAATGATCAATTCTGATGAAATTTTAACATTTAATCTTTTGACTGCAAATTACTGTTGGATGTGAATTATTACTTTTTCAACTAAAATAAGTGTGTTTAAAGTCATTTCTCTGCCTGAATTTGGTCAAAATTGAAGCTTCTGAGTAAGCAAAACTCTAAAAATGGCAATTTTGGTCACTGTGAGGGTTTAAAAACTGGTTATTCAACATGAGGCACGATCCAATTGACATTTTGAATCATTTTTGGTAAAGTCCAAAAAATCAATTTTCGGACGAAAAACGATGACCGCGGAGCTGTTGAACGTTCCCAAAATGGTCAATTCTGATGAAATTTTAACATTTAATCTTTTGACTGCAAATTACTGTTGGATGTGAATTATTACTTTTTCAACTAAAATAAGTATGTTTAAAGTCAATTCTCTGCCTGAAATTGGTCAAAATTGAAGCTTCCGAGTAAGCAAAACTTTGTAAAAATGGCAATTTTGGTCACTGTGAGAGTTTAAAAAGTGGTTATTCAACATGAGGCACGATCCAATTGACATTTTGAATCATTTTTGGTAAAGTCCCAAAAATCCATTTTCGGACGAAAAACGATGACCGCGGAGCTGTCGAACGTTCCCAAAATGGTCAATTCTGATGAAATTTTAACATTTAATCTTTTGACTGCAAATTACTGTTGGATGTGAATTATTACTTTTTCAACTACAATAAGTGTGTTTAAAGTCAATTCTCTGCCTGAAATTGGTCAAAATTGAAGCTTCTGAGTAAGCAAAACTCTGTAAAAATGGCAATTTTGGTCACTGTGAGGGTTTAAAAACTGGTTATTCAACATGAGGCACGATCCAATTGACATTTTGAATCATTTTTGGTAAAGTCCCAAAAATCAATTTTCGGACGAAAAACGATGACCGCGGAGCTGTCGAACGTTCCCAAAATGGTCAATTCTGATGAAATTTTAACATTTAATCTTTTGACTGCAAATTACTGTTGGATGTGAATTATTACTTTTTCAACTAAAATAAGTGTGTTTAAAGTAATTGCTCTGCCTGAAATTGGTCAAAATTGAAGCTTCTGAGTAAGCAAAACTCTGTAAAAATGGCAATTTGGGTCACTGTGAGGGTTTAAAAAGTGGTTATTCAACATGAGGCACGATCCAATTGACATTTTGAATCATTTTTGGTAAAGTCCCAAAAATCAATTTTCGGACGAAAAGCTATGACCGCGGAGCTGTCGAACGTTCCCAAAATGGTCAATTCTGATGAAATTTTAACATTTAATCTTTTGACTGCAAATTACTGTTGGATGTGAATTATTACTTTTTCAACTAAAATAAGTGTGTTTAAAGTCATTTCTCTGCCTGAATTTGGTCAAAATTGAAGCTTCTGAGTAAGCAAAACTCTAAAAATGGCAATTTTGGTCACTGTGAGGGTTTAAAAACTGGTTATTCAACATGAGGCACGATCCAATTGACATTTTGAATCATTTTTGGTAAAGTCCAAAAAATGAATTTTCGGACGAAAAACGATGACCGCGGAGCTGTTGAACGTTCCCAAAATGGTCAATTCTGATGAAATTTTAACATTTAATCTTTTGACTGCAAATTACTGTTGGATGTGAATTATTACTTTTTCAACTAAAATAAGTATGTTTAAAGTCAATTCTCTGCCTGAAATTGGTCAAAATTGAAGCTTACGAGTAAGCAAAACTCTGTAAAAATGGCAATTTTGGTCACTGTGAGGGTTTAAAAAGTGGTTATTCAACATGAGGCACGATCCAATTGACATTTTGAATCATTTTTGGTAAAGTCCAAAAAATCCATTTTCGGACGAAAAACGATGACCGCGGAGCTGTCGAACGTTCCCAAAATGGTCAATTCTGATGAAATTTTAACATTTAATCTTTTGACTGCAAATTACTGTTGGATGTGAATTATTACTTTTTCAACTAAAATAAGTGTGTTTAAAGTCATTTCTGTGCCTGAAATTGGTCAAAATTGAAGCTTCCGAGTAAGCAAAACTCTGTAAAAATGGCAATTTTGGTCACTGTGATGGTTTAAAAAGTGGTTATTCAACATGAGGCACGATCCAATTGACATTTTGAATCATTTTTGGTAAAGTCCCAAAAATCAATTTTCGGACGAAAAACGATGACCGCGGAGCTGTCGAACGTTCCCAAAATGGTCAATTCTGATGAAATTTTAACATTTAATCTTTTGACTGCAAATTACTGTTGGATGTGAATTATTACTTTTTCAACTAAAATAAGTGTGTTTAAAGTCAATTCTCTGCCTGAAATTGGTCAAAATTGAAGCTTCTGAGTAAGCAAAACTCTGTAAAAATGGCAATTTTGGTAACTGTGAGGGTTTAAAAAGTGGTTATTCAACATGAGGCACGATCCAATTGACATTTTGAATCATTTTTGGTAAAGTCCCAAAAATCAATTTTCGGACGAAAAACGATGACCGCGGAGCTGTCGAACGTTCCCAAAATGGTCAATTCTGATTAAATTTTAACATTTAATCTTCTGACTGCAAATTACTGTTGGATGTGAATTATTACTTTTTCAACTAAAATAAGTGTGTTTAAAGTCAATTCTCTGCCTGAAATTGGTCAAAATTGAAGCTTCTGAGTAAGCAAAACTCTGTAAAAATGGCAATTTTGGTCACTGTGAGGGTTTAAAAACTGGTTATTCAACATGAGGCACGATCCAATTGACATTTTGAATCATTTTTGGTAAAGTCCCAAAAATCAATTTTCGGACGAAAAACGATGACCGCGGAGCTGTCGAACGTTCCCAAAATGGTCAATTCTGATGAAATTTTAACATTTAATCTTTTGACTGCAAATTACTGTTGGATGTGAATTATTACTTTTTCAACTAAAATAAGTGTGTTTAAAGTCAATTCTCTGCCTGAAATTGGTCAAAATTGAAGCTTCTGAGTAAGCAAAACTCTGTAAAAATGGCAATTTTGGTCACTGTGAGGGTTTAAAAACTGGTTATTCAACATGAGGCACGATCCAATTGACATTTTGAATCATTTTTGGTAAAGTCCCAAAAATCAATTTTCGGACGAAAAGCTATGACCGCAGAGCTGTCGAACGTTCCCAAAATGGTCAATTCTGATGAAATTTTAACATTTAATCTTTTGACTGCAAATTACTGTTGGATGTGAATTATTACTTTTTCAACTAAAATAAGTGTGTTTAAAGTCATTTCTCTGCCTGAATTTGGTCAAAATTGAAGCTTCTGAGTAAGCAAAACTCTAAAAATGGCAATTTTGGTCACTGTGAGGGTTTAAAAACTGGTTATTCAACATGAGGCACGATCCAATTGACATTTTGAATCATTTTTGGTAAAGTCCAAAAAATCAATTTTCGGACGAAAAACGATGACCGCGGAGCTGTTGAACGTTCCCAAAATGGTCAATTCTGATGAAATTTTAACATTTAATCTTTTGACTGCAAATTGCTGTTGGAAGTGAATTATTACTTTTTCAACTAAAATAAGTATGTTTAAAGTCAATTCTCTGCCTGAAATTGGTCAAAATTGAAGCTAACGAGTAAGCAAAACTCTGTAAAAATGGCAATTTTGGTCACTGTGAGGGTTTAAAAAGTGGTTATTCAACATGAGGCACGATCCAATTGACATTTTGAATCATTTTTGGTAAAGTCCAAAAAATCCATTTTCGGACGAAAAACGATGACCGCGGAGCTGTCGAACGTTCCCAAAATGGTAAATTCTGATTAAATTTTAACATTTAATCTTTTGACTGCAAATTACTGTTGGATGTGAATTATTACTTTTTCAACTAAAATAAGTGTGTTTAAAGTAATTTCTGTGCCTGAAATTGGTCAAAATTGAAGCTTCTGAGTAAGCAAAACTCTGTAAAAATGGCAATTTTGGTCACTGTGAGGGTTTAAAAAGTGGTTATTCAACATGAGGCACGATCCAATTGACATTTTGAATCATTTTTGGTAAAGCCCAAAAAATCAATTTTCGGACGAAAAACGATGACCGCGGAGCTGTCGAACGTTCCCAAAATGGTCAATTCTGATGAAATTTTAACATTTAATGTTTTGACTGCAAATTACTGTTGGATGTGAATTATTACTTTTTCAACTAAAATAAGTGTGTTTAAAGTAATTGCTCTGCCTGAAATTGGTCAAAATTGAAGCTTCTGAGTAAGCAAAACTCTGTAAAAATGGCAATTTGGGTCACTGTGAGGGTTTAAAAAGTGGTTATTCAACATGAGGCATGATCCAATTGACATTTTGAATCATTTTTGGTAAAGTCCAAAAAATCAATTTTCGGACGAAAAACGATGACCGCGGAGCTGTCGAACGTTCCCAAAATGGTCAATTCTGATGAAATTTTAACATTTAATCTTTTGACTGCAAATTACTGTTGGATGTGAATTATTACTTTTTCAACTAAAATAAGTGTGTTTAAAGTCATTTCTCTGCCTGAAATTGGTCAAAATTGAAGCTTCCGAGTAAGCAAAACTCTGTAAAAATGGCAATTTTGGTCACTGTTAGGGTTTAAAAAGTGGTTATTCAACATGAGGCACGATCCAATTGACATTTTGAATCATTTTTTGTAAAGTCCCAAAAATCAATTTTCGGACGAAAAACGATGACCGCGGAGCTGTCGAACGTTCCCAAAATGGTCAATTCTGATGAAATTTTAACATTTAATCTTTTGACTGCAAATTACTGTTGGATGTGAATTATTACTTTTTCAACTAAAATAAGTGTGTTTAAAGTCAATTCTCTGCCTGAAATTGGTCAAAATTGAAGCTTCTGAGTAAGCAAAACTCTGTAAAAATGGCAATTTTGGTCACTGTGAGGATTTAAAAACTGGTTATTCAACATGAGGCACGATCCAATTGACATTTTGAATCATTTTTGGTAAAGTCCCAAAAATCAATTTTCGGGCGAAAAACGATGACCGCGGAACTGTCGAACGTTCCCAAAATGGTCAATTCTGATGAAATTTTAACATTTAATCTTTTGACTGCAAATTACTGTTGGATGTGAATTATTACTTTTTCAACTAAAATAAGTGTGTTTAAAGTCATTTCTCTGCATGAATTTGGTCAAAATTGAAGCTTTTGAGTAAGCAAAACTCTAAAAATGGCAATTTTGGTCACTGTGAGGGTTTAAAAACTGGTTATTCAACATGAGGCACAATCCAATTGACATTTTGAATCATTTTTGGTAAAGTCCAATAAATCAATTTTCGGACGAAAAACGATGACCGCGGAGCTGTCGAACGTTCCCAAAATGGTCAATTCTGATGAAATTTTAACATTTAATCTTTTGACTGCAAATTACTGTTGGATGTGAATTATTACTTTTTCAACTAAAATAAGTGTGTTTAAAGTCAATTCTCTGCCTGAAATTGGTCAAAATTGAAGCTTCCGAGTAAGCAAAACTCTTAAAAAATGGCAATTTTGGTCACTGTGAGGGTTTAAAAAGTGGTTATTCAACATGAGGCACGATCCAATTGACATTTTGAATCATTTTTGGTAAAGTCCAAAAAATCAATTTTCGGACGAAAAACGATGACCGCGGAGCTGTCGAACGTTCCCAAAATGGTCAATTCTGATTAAATTTTAACATTTAATCTTTTGACTGCAAATTACTGTTGGATGTGAATTATTACTTTTTCAACTAAAATAAGTGTGTTTAAAGTAATTGCTCTGCCTGAAATTGGTCAAAATTGAAGCTTCTGAGTAAGCAAAACTCTGTAAAAATGGCAATTTTGGTCACTGTGAGGGATTAAAAAGTGGTTATTCAACATGAGGCATGATCCAATTGACATTTTGAATCATTTTTGGTAAAGTCCAAAAAATCAATTTTCGGACGAAAAACGATGACCGCGGAGCTGTCGAACGTTCCCAAAATGGTCAATTCTGATTAAATTTTAACATTTAATCTTTTGACTGCAAATTACTGTTGGATGTGAATTATTACTTTTTCAACTAAAATAAGTGTGTTTAAAGTCAATTCTCTGCCTGAAATTGGTCAAAATTGAAGCTTCTGAGTAAGCAAAACTCTGTAAAAATGGCAATTTTGGTCACTGTGAGGGTTTAAAAACTGGTTATTCAACATGAGGCACGATCCAATTGACATTTTGAATCATTTTTGGTAAAGTCCCAAAAATCAATTTTCGGACGAAAAACGATGACCGCGGAGCTGTCGAACGTTCCCAAAATGGTCAATTCTGATGAAATTTTAACATTTAATCTTTTGACTGCAAATTACTGTTGGATGTGAATTATTACTTTTTCAACTAAAATAAGTGTGTTTAAAGTCATTTCTCTGCCTGAATTTGGTCAAAATTGAAGCTTCTGAGTAAGCAAAACTCTAAAAATGGCAATTTTGGTCACTGTGAGGGTTTAAAAACTGGTTATTCAACATGAGGCATGATCCAATTGACATTTTGAATCATTTTTGGTAAAGTCCAAAAAATCAATTTTCGGACGAAAAACGATGACCGCGGAGCTGTTGAACGTTCCCAAAATGGTCAATTCTGATGAAATTTTAACATTTAATCTTTTGACTGCAAATTACTGTTGGATGTGAATTATTACTTTTTCAACTAAAATAAGTATGTTTAAAGTCAATTCTCTGCCTGAAATTGGTCAAAATTGAAGCTTCCGAGTAAGCAAAACTTTGTAAAAATGGCAATTTTGGTCACTGTGAGAGTTTAAAAAGTGGTTATTCAACATGAGGCACGATCCAATTGACATTTTGAATCATTTTTGGTAAAGTCCCAAAAATCCATTTTCGGACGAAAAACGATGACCGCGGAGCTGTCGAACGTTCCCAAAATGGTCAATTCTGATGAAATTTTAACATTTAATCTTTTGACTGCAAATTACTGTTGGATGTGAATTATTACTTTTTCAACTAAAATAAGTGTGTTTAAAGTCAATTCTCTGCCTGAAATTGGTCAAAATTGAAGCTTCTGAGTAAGCAAAACTCTGTAAAAATGGCAATTTTGGTCACTGTGAGGGTTTAAAAACTGGTTATTCAACATGAGGCACGATCCAATTGACATTTTGAATCATTTTTGGTAAAGTCCCAAAAATCAATTTTCGGACGAAAAACGATGACCGCGGAGCTGTCGAACGTTCCCAAAATGGTCAATTCTGATGAAATTTTAACATTTAATCTTTTGACTGCAAATTACTGTTGGATGTGAATTATTACTTTTTCAACTAAAATAAGTGTGTTTAAAGTCATTTCTCTGCCTGAATTTGGTCAAAATTGAAGCTTCTGAGTAAGCAAAACTCTAAAAATGGCAATTTTGGTCACTGTGAGGGTTTAAAAACTGGTTATTCAACATGAGGCATGATCCAATTGACATTTTGAATCATTTTTGGTAAAGTCCAAAAAATCAATTTTCGGACGAAAAACGATGACCGCGGAGCTGTTGAACGTTCCCAAAATGGTCAATTCTGATGAAATTTTAACATTTAATCTTTTGACTGCAAATTACTGTTGGATGTGAATTATTACTTTTTCAACTAAAATAAGTATGTTTAAAGTCAATTCTCTGCCTGAAATTGGTCAAAATTGAAGCTTCCGAGTAAGCAAAACTTTGTAAAAATGGCAATTTTGGTCACTGTGAGAGTTTAAAAAGTGGTTATTCAACATGAGGCACGATCCAATTGACATTTTGAATCATTTTTGGTAAAGTCCCAAAAATCCATTTTCGGACGAAAAACGATGACCGCGGAGCTGTCGAACGTTCCCAAAATGGTCAATTCTGATTAAATTTTAACATTTAATCTTTTGACTGCAAATTACTGTTGGATGTGAATTATTACTTTTTCAACTAAAATAAGTGTGTTTAAAGTCAATTCTCTGCCTGAAATTGGTCAAAATTGAAGCTTCTGAGTAAGCAAAACTCTGTAAAAATGGCAATTTTGGTCACTGTGAGGGTTTAAAAACTGGTTATTCAACATGAGGCACGATCCAATTGACATTTTGAATCATTTTTGGTAAAGTCCCAAAAATCAATTTTCGGACGAAAAACGATGACCGCGGAGCTGTCGAACGTTCCCAAAATGGTCAATTCTGATGAAATTTTAACATTTAATCTTTTGACTGCAAATTACTGTTGGATGTGAATTATTACTTTTTCAACTAAAATAAGTGTGTTTAAAGTCATTTCTCTGCTTGAAATTGGTCAAAATTGAAGCTTCTGAGTAAGCAAAACTCTGTAAAAATGGCAATTTTGGTCACTGTGAGGGTTTAAAAAGTGGTTATCAACATGAGGCACGATCCAATTGACATTTTGAATCATTTTTGGTAAAGTCCAAAAAATCAATTTTCGGACGTAAAACGATGACCGCGGAGCTGCTGAACGTTCCCAAAATGGTCAATTCTGAGGAAATTTTAACATTTAATCTTTTGACTGCAAATTACTGTTGGATGTGAATTATTACTTTTTCAACTAAAATAAGTGTGTTTAAAGTCATTTCTGTGCCTGAAATTGGTCAAAATTGAAGCTTCTGAGTAAGCAAAACTCTGTAAAATGGCAATTTTGGTCACTGTGAGGGTTTAAAAAGTGGTTATTCAACATGAGGCATGATCCAATTGACATTTTGAATCATTTTTGGTAAAGTCCAAAAAATCAATTTTCGGACGAAAAACGATGACCGCGGAGCTGTCGAACATTCCCAAAATGGTCAATTCTGATGAAATTTTAACATTTAATCTTTTGACTGCAAATTACTGTTGGATGTGAATTCTTACTTTTTCAACTAAAATAAGTGTGTTTAAAGTAATTTCTGTGCCTGAAATTGGTCAAAATTGAAGCTTCTGAGTAAGCAAAACTCTGTAAAAATGGCAATTTTGGTCACTGTGAGGGTTTAAAAAGTGGTTATTCAACATGAGGCACGATCCAATTGACATTTTGAATCATTTTTGGTAAAGTCCAAAAAATCAATTTTCGGACGAAAAACGATGACCGCGGAGCTGTCGAACGTTCCCAAAATGGTCAATTCTGATTAAATCTTAACATTTAATCTTTTGACTGCAAATTACTGTTGGATGTGAATTATTACTTTTTCAACTAAAATAAGTGTGTTTAAAGTCATTTCTGTGCCTGAAATTGGTCAAAATTGAAGCTTCTGAGTAAGCAAAACTCTGTAAAAATGGCAATTTTGGTCACTGTGAGGGTTTAAAAAGTGGTTATTCAACATGAGGCACGATCCAATTGACATTTTAAATCATTTTTGGTAAAGTCCAAAAAATCAATTTTCGGACGAAAAACGATGACCGCGGAGCTGTCGAACGTTCCCAAAATGGTCAATTCTGATGAAATTTTAACATTTAATGTTTTGACTGCAAATTACTGTTGGATGTGAATTATTACTTTTTCAACTAAAATAAGTGTGTTTAAAGTAATTGCTCTGCCTGAAATTGGTCAAAATTGAAGCTTCTGAGTAAGCAAAACTCTGTAAAAATGGCAATTTTGGTCACTGTGAGGGTTTAAAAAGTGGTTATTCAACATGAGGCACGATCCAATTGACATTTTGAATCATTTTTGGTAAAGTCCCAAAAATCAATTTTCGGACGAAAAACGATGACCGCGGAGCTGTCGACCGTTCCCAAAATGGTCAATTCTGATTAAATTTTAACATTTAATCTTTTGACTGCAAATTACTGTTGGATGTGAATTATTACTTTTTCAACTAAAATAAGTGTGTTTAAAGTCAATTCTCTGCCTGAAATTGGTCAAAATTGAAGCTTCTGAGTAAGCAAAACTCTGTAAAAATGGCAATTTTGGTCACTGTGAGGGTTTAAAAAGTGGTTATTCAACATGAGGCATGATCCAATTGACATTTTGAATCATTTTTGGTAAAGTCCAAAAAATCAATTTTCGGACGAAAAACGATGACCGCGGAGCTGTCGAACATTCCCAAAATGGTCAATTCTGATGAAATTTTAACATTTAATCTTTTGACTGCAAATTACTGTTGGATGTGAATTCTTACTTTTTCAACTAAAATAAGTGTGTTTAAAGTAATTTCTGTGCCTGAAATTGGTCAAAATTGAAGCTTCTGAGTAAGCAAAACTCTGTAAAAATGGCAATTTTGGTCACTGTGAGGGTTTAAAAAGTGGTTATTCAACATGAGGCACGATCCAATTGACATTTTGAATCATTTTTGGTAAAGTCCAAAAAATCAATTTTCGGACGAAAAACGATGACCGCGGAGCTGTCGAACGTTCCCAAAATGGTCAATTCTGATTAAATCTTAACATTTAATCTTTTGACTGCAAATTACTGTTGGATGTGAATTATTACTTTTTCAACTAAAATAAGTGTGTTTAAAGTCATTTCTGTGCCTGAAATTGGTCAAAATTGAAGCTTCTGAGTAAGCAAAACTCTGTAAAAATGGCAATTTTGGTCACTGTGAGGGTTTAAAAAGTGGTTATTCAACATGAGGCACGATCCAATTGACATTTTAAATCATTTTTGGTAAAGTCCAAAAAATCAATTTTCGGACGAAAAACGATGACCGCGGAGCTGTCGAACGTTCCCAAAATGGTCAATTCTGATGAAATGTTAACATTTAATGTTTTGACTGCAAATTACTGTTGGATGTGAATTATTACTTTTTCAACTAAAATAAGTGTGTTTAAAGTAATTGCTCTGCCTGAAATTGGTCAAAATTGAAGCTTCTGAGTAAGCAAAACTCTGTAAAAATGGCAATTTTGGTCACTGTGAGGGTTTAAAAAGTGGTTATTCAACATGAGGCACGATCCAATTGACATTTTGAATCATTTTTGGTAAAGTCCCAAAAATCAATTTTCGGACGAAAAACGATGACCGCGGAGCTGTCGAACGTTCCCAAAATGGTCAATTCTGATTAAATTTTAACATTTAATCTTTTGACTGCAAATTACTGTTGGATGTGAATTATTACTTTTTCAACTAAAATAAGTGTGTTTAAAGTCAATTCTCTGCCTGAAATTGGTCAAAATTGAAGCTTCTGAGTAAGCAAAACTCTGTAAAAATGGCAATTTTGGTCACTGTGAGGGTTTAAAAACTGGTTATTCAACATGAGGCACGATCCAATTGACATTTTGAATCATTTTTGGTAAAGTCCCAAAAATCAATTTTCGGACGAAAAACGATGACCGCGGAGCTGTCGAACGTTCCCAAAATGGTCAATTCTGATGAAATTTTAACATTTAATCTTTTGACTGCAAATTACTGTTGGATGTGAATTATTACTTTTTCAACTAAAATAAGTGTGTTTAAAGTCATTTCTCTGCCTGAAATTGGTCAAAATTGAAGCTTCTGAGTAAGCAAAACTCTGTAAAAATGGCAATTTTGGTAACTGTGAGGGTTTAAAAAGTGGTTATTCAACATGAGATACGATCCAATTGACATTTTGAATCATTTTTGGTAAAGTCCCAAAAATCAATTTTCGGACGAAAAACGATGACCGCGGAGCTGTCGAACGTTCCCAAAATGGTCAATTCTGATGAAATTTTAACATTTAATCTTTTGACTGCAAATTACTGTTGGATGTGAATTATTACTTTTTCAACTAAAATAAGTGTGTTTAAAGTCAATTCTCTGCCTGAAATTGGTCAAAATTGAAGCTTCTGAGTAAGCAAAACTCTGTAAAAATGGCAATTTTGGTCACTGTGAGGGTTTAAAAACTGGTTATTCAACATGAGGCACGATCCAATTGACATTTTGAATCATTTTTGGTAAAGTCCCAAAAATCAATTTTCGGACGAAAAGCTATGACCGCGGAGCTGTCGAACGTTCCCAAAATGGTCAATTCTGATGAAATTTTAACATTTAATCTTTTGACTGCAAATTACTGTTGGATGTGAATTATTACTTTTTCAACTAAAATAAGTGTGTTTAAAGTCATTTCTCTGCCTGAATTTGGTCAAAATTGAAGCTTCTGAGTAAGCAAAACTCTAAAAATGGCAATTTTGGTCACTGTGAGGGTTTAAAAACTGGTTATTCAACATGAGGCACGATCCAATTGACATTTTGAATCATTTTTGGTAAAGTCCAAAAAATCAATTTTCGGACGAAAAACGATGACCGCGGAGCTGTCGAACGTTCCCAAAATGGTCAATTCTGATGAAATTTTAACATTTAATCTTTTGACTGCAAATTACTGTTGGATGTGAATTATTACTTTTTCAACTAAAATAAGTGTGTTTAAAGTCATTTCTCTGCCTGAAATTGGTCAAAATTGAAGCTTCCGAGTAAGCAAAACTCTGTAAAAATGGCAATTTTGGTCACTGTTAGGGTTTAAAAAGTGGTTATTCAACATGAGGCACGATCCAATTGACATTTTGAATCATTTTTTGTAAAGTCCCAAAAATCAATTTTCGGACGAAAAACGATGACCGCGGAGCTGTCGAACGTTCCCAAAATGGTCAATTCTGATGAAATTTTAACATTTAATCTTTTGACTGCAAATTACTGTTGGATGTGAATTATTACTTTTTCAACTAAAATAAGTGTGTTTAAAGTCAATTCTCTGCCTGAAATTGGTCAAAATTGAAGCTTCTGAGTAAGCAAAACTCTGTAAAAATGGCAATTTTGGTCACTGTGAGGATTTAAAAACTGGTTATTCAACATGAGGCACGATCCAATTGACATTTTGAATCATTTTTGGTAAAGTCCCAAAAATCAATTTTCGGGCGAAAAACGATGACCGCGGAACTGTCGAACGTTCCCAAAATGGTCAATTCTGATGAAATTTTAACATTTAATCTTTTGACTGCAAATTACTGTTGGATGTGAATTATTACTTTTTCAACTAAAATAAGTGTGTTTAAAGTCATTTCTCTGCATGAATTTGGTCAAAATTGAAGCTTTTGAGTAAGCAAAACTCTAAAAATGGCAATTTTGGTCACTGTGAGGGTTTAAAAACTGGTTATTCAACATGAGGCACAATCCAATTGACATTTTGAATCATTTTTGGTAAAGTCCAATAAATCAATTTTCGGACGAAAAACGATGACCGCGGAGCTGTCGAACGTTCCCAAAATGGTCAATTCTGATGAAATTTTAACATTTAATCTTTTGACTGCAAATTACTGTTGGATGTGAATTATTACTTTTTCAACTAAAATAAGTGTGTTTAAAGTCAATTCTCTGCCTGAAATTGGTCAAAATTGAAGCTTCCGAGTAAGCAAAACTCTTAAAAAATGGCAATTTTGGTCACTGTGAGGGTTTAAAAAGTGGTTATTCAACATGAGGCACGATCCAATTGACATTTTGAATCATTTTTGGTAAAGTCCAAAAAATCAATTTTCGGACGAAAAACGATGACCGCGGAGCTGTCGAACGTTCCCAAAATGGTCAATTCTGATTAAATTTTAACATTTAATCTTTTGACTGCAAATTACTGTTGGATGTGAATTATTACTTTTTCAACTAAAATAAGTGTGTTTAAAGTAATTGCTCTGCCTGAAATTGGTCAAAATTGAAGCTTCTGAGTAAGCAAAACTCTGTAAAAATGGCAATTTTGGTCACTGTGAGGGATTAAAAAGTGGTTATTCAACATGAGGCATGATCCAATTGACATTTTGAATCATTTTTGGTAAAGTCCAAAAAATCAATTTTCGGACGAAAAACGATGACCGCGGAGCTGTCGAACGTTCCCAAAATGGTCAATTCTGATTAAATTTTAACATTTAATCTTTTGACTGCAAATTACTGTTGGATGTGAATTATTACTTTTTCAACTAAAATAAGTGTGTTTAAAGTCAATTCTCTGCCTGAAATTGGTCAAAATTGAAGCTTCTGAGTAAGCAAAACTCTGTAAAAATGGCAATTTTGGTCACTGTGAGGGTTTAAAAACTGGTTATTCAACATGAGGCACGATCCAATTGACATTTTGAATCATTTTTGGTAAAGTCCCAAAAATCAATTTTCGGACGAAAAACGATGACCGCGGAGCTGTCGAACGTTCCCAAAATGGTCAATTCTGATGAAATTTTAACATTTAATCTTTTGACTGCAAATTACTGTTGGATGTGAATTATTACTTTTTCAACTAAAATAAGTGTGTTTAAAGTCATTTCTCTGCCTGAATTTGGTCAAAATTGAAGCTTCTGAGTAAGCAAAACTCTAAAAATGGCAATTTTGGTCACTGTGAGGGTTTAAAAACTGGTTATTCAACATGAGGCATGATCCAATTGACATTTTGAATCATTTTTGGTAAAGTCCAAAAAATCAATTTTCGGACGAAAAACGATGACCGCGGAGCTGTTGAACGTTCCCAAAATGGTCAATTCTGATGAAATTTTAACATTTAATCTTTTGACTGCAAATTACTGTTGGATGTGAATTATTACTTTTTCAACTAAAATAAGTATGTTTAAAGTCAATTCTCTGCCTGAAATTGGTCAAAATTGAAGCTTCCGAGTAAGCAAAACTTTGTAAAAATGGCAATTTTGGTCACTGTGAGAGTTTAAAAAGTGGTTATTCAACATGAGGCACGATCCAATTGACATTTTGAATCATTTTTGGTAAAGTCCCAAAAATCCATTTTCGGACGAAAAACGATGACCGCGGAGCTGTCGAACGTTCCCAAAATGGTCAATTCTGATGAAATTTTAACATTTAATCTTTTGACTGCAAATTACTGTTGGATGTGAATTATTACTTTTTCAACTAAAATAAGTGTGTTTAAAGTCAATTCTCTGCCTGAAATTGGTCAAAATTGAAGCTTCTGAGTAAGCAAAACTCTGTAAAAATGGCAATTTTGGTCACTGTGAGGGTTTAAAAACTGGTTATTCAACATGAGGCACGATCCAATTGACATTTTGAATCATTTTTGGTAAAGTCCCAAAAATCAATTTTCGGACGAAAAACGATGACCGCGGAGCTGTCGAACGTTCCCAAAATGGTCAATTCTGATGAAATTTTAACATTTAATCTTTTGACTGCAAATTACTGTTGGATGTGAATTATTACTTTTTCAACTAAAATAAGTGTGTTTAAAGTCATTTCTCTGCCTGAATTTGGTCAAAATTGAAGCTTCTGAGTAAGCAAAACTCTAAAAATGGCAATTTTGGTCACTGTGAGGGTTTAAAAACTGGTTATTCAACATGAGGCATGATCCAATTGACATTTTGAATCATTTTTGGTAAAGTCCAAAAAATCAATTTTCGGACGAAAAACGATGACCGCGGAGCTGTTGAACGTTCCCAAAATGGTCAATTCTGATGAAATTTTAACATTTAATCTTTTGACTGCAAATTACTGTTGGATGTGAATTATTACTTTTTCAACTAAAATAAGTATGTTTAAAGTCAATTCTCTGCCTGAAATTGGTCAAAATTGAAGCTTCCGAGTAAGCAAAACTTTGTAAAAATGGCAATTTTGGTCACTGTGAGAGTTTAAAAAGTGGTTATTCAACATGAGGCACGATCCAATTGACATTTTGAATCATTTTTGGTAAAGTCCCAAAAATCCATTTTCGGACGAAAAACGATGACCGCGGAGCTGTCGAACGTTCCCAAAATGGTCAATTCTGATTAAATTTTAACATTTAATCTTTTGACTGCAAATTACTGTTGGATGTGAATTATTACTTTTTCAACTAAAATAAGTGTGTTTAAAGTCAATTCTCTGCCTGAAATTGGTCAAAATTGAAGCTTCTGAGTAAGCAAAACTCTGTAAAAATGGCAATTTTGGTCACTGTGAGGGTTTAAAAACTGGTTATTCAACATGAGGCACGATCCAATTGACATTTTGAATCATTTTTGGTAAAGTCCCAAAAATCAATTTTCGGACGAAAAACGATGACCGCGGAGCTGTCGAACGTTCCCAAAATGGTCAATTCTGATGAAATTTTAACATTTAATCTTTTGACTGCAAATTACTGTTGGATGTGAATTATTACTTTTTCAACTAAAATAAGTGTGTTTAAAGTCATTTCTCTGCTTGAAATTGGTCAAAATTGAAGCTTCTGAGTAAGCAAAACTCTGTAAAAATGGCAATTTTGGTCACTGTGAGGGTTTAAAAAGTGGTTATCAACATGAGGCACGATCCAATTGACATTTTGAATCATTTTTGGTAAAGTCCAAAAAATCAATTTTCGGACGTAAAACGATGACCGCGGAGCTGCTGAACGTTCCCAAAATGGTCAATTCTGAGGAAATTTTAACATTTAATCTTTTGACTGCAAATTACTGTTGGATGTGAATTATTACTTTTTCAACTAAAATAAGTGTGTTTAAAGTCATTTCTGTGCCTGAAATTGGTCAAAATTGAAGCTTCTGAGTAAGCAAAACTCTGTAAAATGGCAATTTTGGTCACTGTGAGGGTTTAAAAAGTGGTTATTCAACATGAGGCATGATCCAATTGACATTTTGAATCATTTTTGGTAAAGTCCAAAAAATCAATTTTCGGACGAAAAACGATGACCGCGGAGCTGTCGAACATTCCCAAAATGGTCAATTCTGATGAAATTTTAACATTTAATCTTTTGACTGCAAATTACTGTTGGATGTGAATTCTTACTTTTTCAACTAAAATAAGTGTGTTTAAAGTAATTTCTGTGCCTGAAATTGGTCAAAATTGAAGCTTCTGAGTAAGCAAAACTCTGTAAAAATGGCAATTTTGGTCACTGTGAGGGTTTAAAAAGTGGTTATTCAACATGAGGCACGATCCAATTGACATTTTGAATCATTTTTGGTAAAGTCCAAAAAATCAATTTTCGGACGAAAAACGATGACCGCGGAGCTGTCGAACGTTCCCAAAATGGTCAATTCTGATTAAATCTTAACATTTAATCTTTTGACTGCAAATTACTGTTGGATGTGAATTATTACTTTTTCAACTAAAATAAGTGTGTTTAAAGTCATTTCTGTGCCTGAAATTGGTCAAAATTGAAGCTTCTGAGTAAGCAAAACTCTGTAAAAATGGCAATTTTGGTCACTGTGAGGGTTTAAAAAGTGGTTATTCAACATGAGGCACGATCCAATTGACATTTTAAATCATTTTTGGTAAAGTCCAAAAAATCAATTTTCGGACGAAAAACGATGACCGCGGAGCTGTCGAACGTTCCCAAAATGGTCAATTCTGATGAAATTTTAACATTTAATGTTTTGACTGCAAATTACTGTTGGATGTGAATTATTACTTTTTCAACTAAAATAAGTGTGTTTAAAGTAATTGCTCTGCCTGAAATTGGTCAAAATTGAAGCTTCTGAGTAAGCAAAACTCTGTAAAAATGGCAATTTTGGTCACTGTGAGGGTTTAAAAAGTGGTTATTCAACATGAGGCACGATCCAATTGACATTTTGAATCATTTTTGGTAAAGTCCCAAAAATCAATTTTCGGACGAAAAACGATGACCGCGGAGCTGTCGACCGTTCCCAAAATGGTCAATTCTGATTAAATTTTAACATTTAATCTTTTGACTGCAAATTACTGTTGGATGTGAATTATTACTTTTTCAACTAAAATAAGTGTGTTTAAAGTCAATTCTCTGCCTGAAATTGGTCAAAATTGAAGCTTCTGAGTAAGCAAAACTCTGTAAAAATGGCAATTTTGGTCACTGTGAGGGTTTAAAAAGTGGTTATTCAACATGAGGCATGATCCAATTGACATTTTGAATCATTTTTGGTAAAGTCCAAAAAATCAATTTTCGGACGAAAAACGATGACCGCGGAGCTGTCGAACATTCCCAAAATGGTCAATTCTGATGAAATTTTAACATTTAATCTTTTGACTGCAAATTACTGTTGGATGTGAATTCTTACTTTTTCAACTAAAATAAGTGTGTTTAAAGTAATTTCTGTGCCTGAAATTGGTCAAAATTGAAGCTTCTGAGTAAGCAAAACTCTGTAAAAATGGCAATTTTGGTCACTGTGAGGGTTTAAAAAGTGGTTATTCAACATGAGGCACGATCCAATTGACATTTTGAATCATTTTTGGTAAAGTCCAAAAAATCAATTTTCGGACGAAAAACGATGACCGCGGAGCTGTCGAACGTTCCCAAAATGGTCAATTCTGATTAAATCTTAACATTTAATCTTTTGACTGCAAATTACTGTTGGATGTGAATTATTACTTTTTCAACTAAAATAAGTGTGTTTAAAGTCATTTCTGTGCCTGAAATTGGTCAAAATTGAAGCTTCTGAGTAAGCAAAACTCTGTAAAAATGGCAATTTTGGTCACTGTGAGGGTTTAAAAAGTGGTTATTCAACATGAGGCACGATCCAATTGACATTTTAAATCATTTTTGGTAAAGTCCAAAAAATCAATTTTCGGACGAAAAACGATGACCGCGGAGCTGTCGAACGTTCCCAAAATGGTCAATTCTGATGAAATGTTAACATTTAATGTTTTGACTGCAAATTACTGTTGGATGTGAATTATTACTTTTTCAACTAAAATAAGTGTGTTTAAAGTAATTGCTCTGCCTGAAATTGGTCAAAATTGAAGCTTCTGAGTAAGCAAAACTCTGTAAAAATGGCAATTTTGGTCACTGTGAGGGTTTAAAAAGTGGTTATTCAACATGAGGCACGATCCAATTGACATTTTGAATCATTTTTGGTAAAGTCCCAAAAATCAATTTTCGGACGAAAAACGATGACCGCGGAGCTGTCGAACGTTCCCAAAATGGTCAATTCTGATTAAATTTTAACATTTAATCTTTTGACTGCAAATTACTGTTGGATGTGAATTATTACTTTTTCAACTAAAATAAGTGTGTTTAAAGTCAATTCTCTGCCTGAAATTGGTCAAAATTGAAGCTTCTGAGTAAGCAAAACTCTGTAAAAATGGCAATTTTGGTCACTGTGAGGGTTTAAAAACTGGTTATTCAACATGAGGCACGATCCAATTGACATTTTGAATCATTTTTGGTAAAGTCCCAAAAATCAATTTTCGGACGAAAAACGATGACCGCGGAGCTGTCGAACGTTCCCAAAATGGTCAATTCTGATGAAATTTTAACATTTAATCTTTTGACTGCAAATTACTGTTGGATGTGAATTATTACTTTTTCAACTAAAATAAGTGTGTTTAAAGTCATTTCTCTGCCTGAAATTGGTCAAAATTGAAGCTTCTGAGTAAGCAAAACTCTGTAAAAATGGCAATTTTGGTAACTGTGAGGGTTTAAAAAGTGGTTATTCAACATGAGATACGATCCAATTGACATTTTGAATCATTTTTGGTAAAGTCCCAAAAATCAATTTTCGGACGAAAAACGATGACCGCGGAGCTGTCGAACGTTCCCAAAATGGTCAATTCTGATGAAATTTTAACATTTAATCTTTTGACTGCAAATTACTGTTGGATGTGAATTATTACTTTTTCAACTAAAATAAGTGTGTTTAAAGTCAATTCTCTGCCTGAAATTGGTCAAAATTGAAGCTTCTGAGTAAGCAAAACTCTGTAAAAATGGCAATTTTGGTCACTGTGAGGGTTTAAAAACTGGTTATTCAACATGAGGCACGATCCAATTGACATTTTGAATCATTTTTGGTAAAGTCCCAAAAATCAATTTTCGGACGAAAAGCTATGACCGCGGAGCTGTCGAACGTTCCCAAAATGGTCAATTCTGATGAAATTTTAACATTTAATCTTTTGACTGCAAATTACTGTTGGATGTGAATTATTACTTTTTCAACTAAAATAAGTGTGTTTAAAGTCATTTCTCTGCCTGAATTTGGTCAAAATTGAAGCTTCTGAGTAAGCAAAACTCTAAAAATGGCAATTTTGGTCACTGTGAGGGTTTAAAAACTGGTTATTCAACATGAGGCACGATCCAATTGACATTTTGAATCATTTTTGGTAAAGTCCAAAAAATCAATTTTCGGACGAAAAACGATGACCGCGGAGCTGTTGAACGTTCCCAAAATGGTCAATTCTGATGAAATTTTAACATTTAATCTTTTGACTGCAAATTACTGTTGGATGTGAATTATTACTTTTTCAACTAAAATAAGTATGTTTAAAGTCAATTCTCTGCCTGAAATTGGTCAAAATTGAAGCTTACGAGTAAGCAAAACTCTGTAAAAATGGCAATTTTGGTCACTGTGAGGGTTTAAAAAGTGGTTATTCAACATGAGGCACGATCCAATTGACATTTTGAATCATTTTTGGTAAAGTCCCAAAAATCAATTTTCGGACGAAAAACGATGACCGCGGAGCTGTCGAACGTTCCGAAAATGGTCAATTCTGATGAAATTTTAACATTTAATCTTTTGACTGCAAATTACTGTTGGATGTGAATTATTACTTTTTCAACTAAAATAAGTGTGTTTAAAGTCATTTCTCTGCCTGAAATTGGTCAAAATTGAAGCTTCTGAGTAAGCAAAACTCTGTAAAAATGGCAATTTTGGTAACTGTGAGGGTTTAAAAAGTGGTTATTCAACATGAGGCACGATCCAATTGACATTTTGAATCATTTTTGGTAAAGTCCCAAAAATCAATTTTCGGACGAAAAACGATGACCGCGGAGCTGTCGAACGTTCCCAAAATGGTCAATTCTGATGAAATTTTAACATTTAATCTTTTGACTGCAAATTACTGTTGGATGTGAATTATTACTTTTTCAACTAAAATAAGTGTGTTTAAAGTCAATTCTCTGCCTGAAATTGGTCAAAATTGAAGCTTCTGAGTAAGCAAAACTCTGTAAAAATGGCAATTTTGGTCACTGTGAGGGTTTAAAAACTGGTTATTCAACATGAGGCACGATCCAATTGACATTTTGAATCATTTTTGGTAAAGTCCCAAACATCAATTTTCGGACGAAAAGCTATGACCGCGGAGCTGTCGAACGTTCCCAAAATGGTCAATTCTGATGAAATTTTAACATTTAATCTTTTGACTGCAAATTACTGTTGGATGTGAATTATTACTTTTTCAACTAAAATAAGTGTGTTTAAAGTCATTTCTCTGCCTGAATTTGGTCAAAATTGAAGCTTCTGAGTAAGCAAAACTCTAAAAATGGCAATTTTGGTCACTGTGAGGGTTTAAAAACTGGTTATTCAACATGAGGCACGATCCAATTGACATTTTGAATCATTTTTGGTAAAGTCCAAAAAATCAATTTTCGGACGAAAAACGATGACCGCGGAGCTGTTGAACGTTCCCAAAATGGTCAATTCTGATGAAATTTTAACATTTAATCTTTTGACTGCAAATTACTGTTGGAAGTGAATTATTACTTTTTCAACTAAAATAAGTATGTTTAAAGTCAATTCTCTGCCTGAAATTGGTCAAAATTGAAGCTTACGAGTAAGCAAAACTCTGTAAAAATGGCAATTTTGGTCACTGTGAGGGTTTAAAAAGTGGTTATTCAACATGAGGCACGATCCAATTGACATTTTGAATCATTTTTGGTAAAGTCCAAAAAATCCATTTTCGGACGAAAAACGATGACCGCGGAGCTGTCGAACGTTCCCAAAATGGTCAATTCTGATGAAATTTTAACATTTAATGTTTTGACTGCAAATTACTGTTGGATGTGAATTATTACTTTTTCAACTAAAATAAGTGTGTTTAAAGTAATTGCTCTGCCTGAAATTGGTCAAAATTGAAGCTTCTGAGTAAGCAAAACTCTGTAAAAATGGCAATTTGGGTCACTGTGAGGGTTTAAAAAGTGGTTATTCAACATGAGGCATGATCCAATTGACATTTTGAATCATTTTTGGTAAAGTCCAAAAAATCAATTTTCGGACGAAAAACGATGACCGCGGAGCTGTCGAACGTTCCCAAAATGGTCAATTCTGATGAAATTTTAACATTTAATCTTTTGACTGCAAATTACTGTTGGATGTGAATTATTACTTTTTCAACTAAAATAAGTGTGTTTAAAGTCATTTCTCTGCCTGAAATTGGTCAAAATTGAAGCTTCCGAGTAAGCAAAACTCTGTAAAAATGGCAATTTTGGTCACTGTTAGGGTTTAAAAAGTGGTTATTCAACATGAGGCACGATCCAATTGACATTTTGAATCATTTTTTGTAAAGTCCCAAAAATCAATTTTCGGACGAAAAACGATGACCGCGGAGCTGTCGAACGTTCCCAAAATGGTCAATTCTGATGAAATTTTAACATTTAATCTTTTGACTGCAAATTACTGTTGGATGTGAATTATTACTTTTTCAACTAAAATAAGTGTGTTTAAAGTCAATTCTCTGCCTGAAATTGGTCAAAATTGAAGCTTCTGAGTAAGCAAAACTCTGTAAAAATGGCAATTTTGGTCACTGTGAGGATTTAAAAACTGGTTATTCAACATGAGGCACGATCCAATTGACATTTTGAATCATTTTTGGTAAAGTCCCAAAAATCAATTTTCGGGCGAAAAACGATGACCGCGGAACTGTCGAACGTTCCCAAAATGGTCAATTCTGATGAAATTTTAACATTTAATCTTTTGACTGCAAATTACTGTTGGATGTGAATTATTACTTTTTCAACTAAAATAAGTGTGTTTAAAGTCATTTCTCTGCATGAATTTGGTCAAAATTGAAGCTTTTGAGTAAGCAAAACTCTAAAAATGGCAATTTTGGTCACTGTGAGGGTTTAAAAACTGGTTATTCAACATGAGGCACGATCCAATTGACATTTTGAATCATTTTTGGTAAAGTCCAATAAATCAATTTTCGGACGAAAAACGATGACCGCGGAGCTGTCGAACGTTCCCAAAATGGTCAATTCTGATGAAATTTTAACATTTAATCTTTTGACTGCAAATTACTGTTGGATGTGAATTATTACTTTTTCAACTAAAATAAGTGTGTTTAAAGTCAATTCTCTGCCTGAAATTGGTCAAAATTGAAGCTTCCGAGTAAGCAAAACTCTTAAAAAATGGCAATTTTGGTCACTGTGAGGGTTTAAAAAGTGGTTATTCAACATGAGGCACGATCCAATTGACATTTTGAATCATTTTTGGTAAAGTCCAAAAAATCAATTTTCGGACGAAAAACGATGACCGCGGAGCTGTCGAACGTTCCCAAAATGGTCAATTCTGATTAAATTTTAACATTTAATCTTTTGACTGCAAATTACTGTTGGATGTGAATTATTACTTTTTCAACTAAAATAAGTGTGTTTAAAGTAATTTCTGTGCCTGAAATTGGTCAAAATTGAAGCTTCTGAGTAAGCAAAACTCTGTAAAAATGGCAATTTTGGTCACTGTGAGGGTTTAAAAAGTGGTTATTCAACACGAGGCACGATCCAATTGACATTTTGAATCATTTTTGGTAAAGTCCAAAAAATCAATTTTCGGACGAAAAACGATGACCGCGGAGCTGTCGAACGTTCCCAAAATGGTCAATTCTGATGAAATTTTAACATTTAATGTTTTGACTGCAAATTACTGTTGGATGTGAATTATTACTTTTTCAACTAAAATAAGTGTGTTTAAAGTAATTGCTCTGCCTGAAATTGGTCAAAATTGAAGCTTCTGAGTAAGCAAAACTCTGTAAAAATGGCAATTTTGGTCACTGTGAGGGATTAAAAAGTGGTTATTCAACATGAGGCATGATCCAATTGACATTTTGAATCATTTTTGGTAAAGTCCAAAAAATCAATTTTCGGACGAAAAACGATGACCGCGGAGCTGTCGAACGTTCCCAAAATGGTCAATTCTGATGAAACTTTAACATTTAATCTTTTGACTGCAAATTACTGTTGGATGTGAATTATTACTTTTTCAACTAAAATAAGTTTGTTTAAAGTCATTTCTCTGCCTGAAATTGGTCAAAATTGAAGCTTCTGAGTAAGCAAAACTCTGTAAAAATGGCAATTTTGGTCACTGTGAGGGTTTAAAAAGTGGTTATTCAACATGAGGCACGATCCAATTGACATTTTGAATCATTTTTGGTAAAGTCCCAAAAATCAATTTTCGGACGAAAAACGATGACCGCGGAGCTGTCGAACGTTCCCAAAATGGTCAATTCTGATGAAATTTTAACATTTAATCTTTTGACTGCAAATTACTGTTGGATGTGAATTATTACTTTTTCAACTAAAATAAGTGTGTTTAAAGTCATTTCTCTGCCTGAATTTGGTCAAAATTGAAGCTTCTGAGTAAGCAAAACTCTAAAAATGGCAATTTTGGTCACTGTGAGGGTTTAAAAACTGGTTATTCAACATGAGGCACGATCCAATTGACATTTTGAATCATTTTTGGTAAAGTCCAAAAAATCAATTTTCGGACGAAAAACGATGACCGCGGAGCTGTCGAACGTTCCCAAAATGGTCAATTCTGATGAAATTTTAACATTTAATCTTTTGACTGCAAATTACTGTTGGATGTGAATTATTACTTTTTCAACTAAAATAAGTGTGTTTAAAGTCATTTCTCTGCCTGAAATTGGTCAAAATTGAAGCTTCTGAGTAAGCAAAACTCTGTAAAAATGGCAATTTTGGTAACTGTGAGGGTTTAAAAAGTGGTTATTCAACATGAGGCACGATCCAATTGACATTTTGAATCATTTTTGGTAAAGTCCCAAAAATCAATTTTCGGACAAAAAACGATGACCGCGGAGCTGTCGAACGTTCCCAAAATGGTCAATTCTGATGAAATTTTAACATTTAATCTTTTGACTGCAAATTACTGTTGGATGTGAATTATTACTTTTTCAACTAAAATAAGTGTGTTTAAAGTCAATTCTCTGCCTGAAATTGGTCAAAATTGAAGCTTCTGAGTAAGCAAAACTCTGAAAAAATGGCAATTTTGGTCACTGTGAGGGTTTAAAAACTGGTTATTCAACATGAGGCACGATCCAATTGACATTTTGAATCATTTTTGGTAAAGTCCCAAAAATCAATTTTCGGACGAAAAACGATGACCGCGGAGCTGTCGAACGTTCCCAAAATGGTCAATTCTGATTAAATTTTAACATTTAATCTTTTGACTGCAAATTACTGTTGGATGTGAATTATTACTTTTTCAACTAAAATAAGTGTGTTTAAAGTCAATTCTCTGCCTGAAATTGGTCAAAATTGAAGCTTCTGAGTAAGCAAAACTCTGTAAAAATGGCAATTTTGGTCACTGTGAGGGTTTAAAAACTGGTTATTCAACATGAGGCACGATCCAATTGACATTTTGAATCATTTTTGGTAAAGTCCCAAAAATCAATTTTCGGACGAAAAGCTATGACCGCGGAGCTGTCGAACGTTCCCAAAATGGTCAATTCTGATGAAATTTTAACATTTAATCTTTTGACTGCAAATTACTGTTGGATGTGAATTATTACTTTTTCAACTAAAATAAGTGTGTTTAAAGTCATTTCTCTGCCTGAATTTGGTCAAAATTGAAGCTTCTGAGTAAGCAAAACTCTAAAAATGGCAATTTTGGTCACTGTGAGGGTTTAAAAACTGGTTATTCAACATGAGGCACGATCCAATTGACATTTTGAATCATTTTTGGTAAAGTCCAAAAAATCAATTTTCGGACGAAAAACGATGACCGCGGAGCTGTTGAACGTTCCCAAAATGGTCAATTCTGATGAAATTTTAACATTTAATCTTTTGACTGCAAATTACTGTTGGATGTGAATTATTACTTTTTCAACTAAAATAAGTATGTTTAAAGTCAATTCTCTGCCTGAAATTGGTCAAAATTGAAGCTTACGAGTAAGCAAAACTCTGGAAAAATGGCAATTTTGGTCACTGTGAGGGTTTAAAAAGTGGTTATTCAACATGAGGCACGATCCAATTGACATTTTGAATCATTTTTGGTAAAGTCCAAAAAATCCATTTTCGGACGAAAAACGATGACCGCGGAGCTGTCGAACGTTCCCAAAATGGTAAATTCTGATTAAATTTTAACATTTAATCTTTTGACTGCAAATTACTGTTGGATGTGAATTATTACTTTTTCAACTAAAATAAGTGTGTTTAAAGTAATATCTGTGCCTGAAATTGGTCAAAATTGAAGCTTCTGAGTAAGCAAAACTCTGTAAAAATGGCAATTTTGGTCAATGTGAGGGTTTAAAAAGTGGTTATTCAACACGAGGACCGATCCAATTGACATTTTGAATCATTTTTGGTAAAGTCCAAAAAATCAATTTTCGGACGAAAAACGATGACCGCGGAGCTGTCGAACGTTCCCAAAATGGTCAATTCTGATGAAATTTTAACATTTAATGTTTTGACTGCAAATTACTGTTGGATGTGAATTATTACTTTTTCAACTAAAATAAGTGTGTTTAAAGTAATTGCTCTGCCTGAAATTGGTCAAAATTGAAGCTTCTGAGTAAGCAAAACTCTGTAAAAATGGCAATTTTGGTCACTGTGAGGGATTAAAAAGTGGTTATTCAACATGAGGCATGATCCAATTGACATTTTGAATCATTTTTGGTAAAGTCCAAAAAATCAATTTTCGGACGAAAAACGATGACCGCGGAGCTGTCGAACATTCCCAAAATGGTCAATTCTGATGAAATTTTAACATTTAATCTTTTGACTGCAAATTACTGTTGGATGTGAATTATTACTTTTTCAACTAAAATAAGTGTGTTTAAAGTCATTTCTCTGCCGGAAATTGGTCAAAATTGAAGCTTCTGAGTAAGCAAAACTCTGTAAAAATGGCAATTTTGGTAACTGTGAGGGTTTAAAAAGTGGTTATTCAACACGAGGCACGATCCAATTGACATTTTGAATCATTTTTGGTAAAGTCCCAAAATTCAATTTTCGGACGAAAAACGATGACCGCGGAGCTGTCGAACGTTCCCAAAATGGTCAATTCTGATTACATTTTAACATTTAATCTTTTGACTGCAAATTACTGTTGGATGTGAATTATTACTTTTTCAACTAAAATAAGTGTGTTTAAAGTCAATTCTCTGCCTGAAATTGGTCAAAATTGAAGCTTCTGAGTAAGCAAAACTCTGTAAAAATGGCAATGTTGGTCACTGTGAGGGTTTAAAAACTGGTTATTCAACATGAGGCACGATCCAATTGACATTTTGAATCATTTTTGGTAAAGTCCCAAAAATCAATTTTCGGACGAAAAACGATGACCGCGGAGCTGTCGAACATTCCCAAAATGGTCAATTCTGATGAAATTTTAACATTTAATCTTTTGACTGCAAATTACTGTTGGATGTGAATTATTACTTTTTCAACTAAAATAAGTGTGTTTAAAGTCATTTCTCTGCCTGAAATTGGTCAAAATTGAAGCTTCTGAGTAAGCAAAACTCTGTAAAAATGGCAATTTTGGTCACTGTGAGGGTTTAAAAACTGGTTATTCAACATGAGGCACGATCCAATTGACATTTTGAATCATTTTTGGTAAAGTCCAAAAAATCAATTTTCGGACGAAAAACGATGACCGCGGAGCTGTTGAACGTTCCCAAAATGGTCAATTCTGATGAAATTTTAACATTTAATCTTTTGACTGCAAATTACTGTTGGAAGTGAATTATTACTTTTTCAACTAAAATAAGTATGTTTAAAGTCAATTCTCTGCCTGAAATTGGTCAAAATTGAAGCTTACGAGTAAGCAAAACTCTGTAAAAATGGCAATTTTGGTCACTGTGAGGGTTTAAAAAGTGGTTATTCAACATGAGGCACGATCCAATTGACATTTTGAATCATTTTTGGTAAAGTCCAAAAAATCCATTTTCGGACGAAAAACGATGACCGCGGAGCTGTCGAACGTTCCCAAAATGGTCAATTCTGATGAAACTTTAACATTTAATCTTTTGACTGCAAATTACTGTTGGATGTGAATTATTACTTTTTCAACTAAAATAAGTTTGTTTAAAGTCATTTCTCTGCCTGAAATTGGTCAAAATTGAAGCTTCTGAGTAAGCAAAACTCTGTAAAAATGGCAATTTTGGTCACTGTGAGGGTTTAAAAAGTGGTTATTCAACATGAGGCACGATCCAATTGACATTTTGAATCATTTTTGGTAAAGTCCCAAAAATCAATTTTCGGACGAAAAACGATGACCGCGGAGCTGTCGAACGTTCCCAAAATGGTCAATTCTGATGAAATTTTAACATTTAATGTTTTGACTGCAAATTACTGTTGGATGTGAATTATTACTTTTTCAACTAAAATAAGTGTGTTTAAAGTAATTGCTCTGCCTGAAATTGGTCAAAATTGAAGCTTCTGAGTAAGCAAAACTCTGTAAAAATGGCAATTTTGGTCACTGTGAGGGTTTAAAAAGTGGTTATTCAACATGAGGCATGATCCAATTGACATTTTGAATCATTTTTGGTAAAGTCCAAAAAATCAATTTTCGGACGAAAAACGATGACCGCGGAGCTGTCGAACGTTCCCAAAATGGTCAATTCTGATGAAATTTTAACATTTAATTTTTTGACTGCAAATTACTGTTGGATGTGAATTATTACTTTTTCAACTAAAATAAGTGTGTTTAAAGTCATTTCTCTGCCTGAAATTGGTCAAAATTGAAGCTTCTGAGTAAGCAAAACTCTGTAAAAATGGCAATTTTGGTAACTGTGAGGGTTTAAAAAGTGGTTATTCAACATGAGGCACGATCCAATTGACATTTTGAATCATTTTTGGTAAAGTCCCAAAAATCAATTTTCGGACAAAAAACGATGACCGCGGAGCTCTCGAACGTTCCCAAAATGGTCAATTCTGATGAAATTTTAACATTTAATCTTTTGACTGCAAATTACTGTTGGATGTGAATTATTACTTTTTCAACTAAAATAAGTGTGTTTAAAGTCAATTCTCTGCCTGAAATTGGTCAAAATTGAAGCTTCTGAGTAAGCAAAACTCTGAAAAAATGGCAATTTTGGTCACTGTGAGGGTTTAAAAACTGGTTATTCAACACGAGGCACGATCCAATTGACATTTTGAATCATTTTTGGTAAAGTCCCAAAAATCAATTTTCGGACGAAAAACGATGACCGCGGAGCTGTCGAACGTTCCCAAAATGGTCAATTCTGATTAAATTTTAACATTTAATCTTTTGACTGCAAATTACTGTTGGATGTGAATTATTACTTTTTCAACTAAAATAAGTGTGTTTAAAGTCAATTCTCTGCCTGAAATTGGTCAAAATTGAAGCTTCTGAGTAAGCAAAACTCTGTAAAAATGGCAATTTTGGTCACTGTGAGGGTTTAAAAACTGGTTATTCAACATGAGGCACGATCCAATTGACATTTTGAATCATTTTTGGTAAAGTCCCAAAAATCAATTTTCGGACAAAAAGCTATGACCGCGGAGCTGTCGAACGTTCCCAAAATGGTCAATTCTGATGAAATTTTAACATTTAATCTTTTGACTGCAAATTACTGTTGGATGTGAATTATTACTTTTTCAACTAAAATAAGTGTGTTTAAAGTCATTTCTCTGCCTGAATTTGGTCAAAATTGAAGCTTCTGAGTAAGCAAAACTCTAAAAATGGCAATTTTGGTCACTGTGAGGGTTTAAAAACTGGTTATTCAACATGAGGCACGATCCAATTGACATTTTGAATCATTTTTGGTAAAGTCCAAAAAATCAATTTTCGGACGAAAAACGATGACCGCGGAGCTGTTGAACGTTCCCAAAATGGTCAATTCTGATGAAATTTTAACATTTAATCTTTTGACTGCAAATTACTGTTGGATGTGAATTATTACTTTTTCAACTAAAATAAGTATGTTTAAAGTCAATTCTCTGCCTGAAATTGGTCAAAATTGAAGCTTACGAGTAAGCAAAACTCTGTAAAAATGGCAATTTTGGTCACTGTGAGGGTTTAAAAAGTGGTTATTCAACATGAGGCACGATCCAATTGACATTTTGAATCATTTTTGGTAAAGTCCAAAAAATCCATTTTCGGACGAAATACGATGACCGCGGAGCTGTCGAACGTTCCCAAAATGGTAAATTCTGATTAAATTTTAACATTTAATCTTTTGACTGCAAATTACTGTTGGATGTGAATTATTACTTTTTCAACTAAAATAAGTGTGTTTAAAGTAATTTCTGTGCCTGAAATTGGTCAAAATTGAAGCTTCTGAGTAAGCAAAACTCTGTAAAAATGGCAATTTTGGTCACTGTGAGGGTTTAACCCCTTCAGTGCTAATGACAAGGGTAACTCGTCATGGAGTTTCCATTGATTTCAATGGAAAGTCAATGGAAGTGCATCATGTGCCTTAGCAGCCAAGTGGTTAAAAAGTGGTTATTCAACATGAGGCACGATCCAATTGACATTTTGAATCATTTTTGGTAAAGTCCAAAAAATCAATTTTCGGACGAAAAACGATGACCGCGGAGCTGTCGAACGTTCCCAAAATGGTCAATTCTGATGAAATTTTAACATTTAATGTTTTGACTGCAAATTACTGTTGGATGTGAATTATTACTTTTTCAACTAAAATAAGTGTGTTTAAAGTAATTGCTCTGCCTGAAATTGGTCAAAATTGAAGCTTCTGAGTAAGCAAAACTCTGTAAAAATGGCAATTTGGGTCACTGTGAGGGTTTAAAAAGTGGTTATTCAACATGAGGCATGATCCAATTGACATTTTGAATAATTTTTGGTAAAGTCCAAAAAATCAATTTTCGGACGAAAAACGATGACCGCGGAGCTGTCGAACGTTCCCAAAATGGTCAATTCTGATGAAATTTTAACATTTAATCTTTTGACTGCAAATTACTGTTGGATGTGAATTATTACTTTTTCAACTAAAATAAGTGTGTTTAAAGTCATTTCTCTGCCTGAAATTGGTCAAAATTGAAGCTTCCGAGTAAGCAAAACTCTGTAAAAATGGCAATTTTGGTCACTGTGAGGGTTTAAAAAGTGGTTATTCAACATGAGGCACGATCCAATTGACATTTTGAATCATTTTTGGTAAAGTCCCAAAAATCAATTTTCGGACGAAAAACGATGACCGCGGAGCTGTCGAACGTTCCCAAAATGGTCAATTCTGATGAAATTTTAACATTTAATCTTTTGACTGCAAATTACTGTTGGATGTGAATTATTACTTTTTCAACTAAAATAAGTGTGTTTAAAGTCAATTCTCTGCCTGAAATTGGTCAAAATTGAAGCTTCTGAGTAAGCAAAACTCTGTAAAAATGGCAATTTTGGTCACTGTGAGGATTTAAAAACTGGTTATTCAACATGAGGCACGATCCAATTGACATTTTGAATCATTTTTGGTAAAGTCCCAAAAATCAATTTTCGGGCGAAAAACGATGACCGCGGAACTGTCGAACGTTCCCAAAATGGTCAATTCTGATGAAATTTTAACATTTAATCTTTTGACTGCAAATTACTGTTGGATGTGAATTATTACTTTTTCAACTAAAATAAGTGTGTTTAAAGTCATTTCTCTGCCTGAATTTGGTCAAAATTGAAGCTTCTGAGTAAGCAAAACTCTAAAAATGGCAATTTTGGTCACTGTGAGGGTTTAAAAACTGGTTATTCAACATGAGGCACGATCCAATTGACATTTTGAATCATTTTTGGTAAAGTCCAATAAATCAATTTTCGGACGAAAAACGATGACCGCGGAGCTGTCGAACGTTCCCAAAATGGTCAATTCTGATGAAATTTTAACATTTAATCTTTTGACTGCAAATTACTGTTGGATGTGAATTATTACTTTTTCAACTAAAATAAGTGTGTTTAAAGTTAATTCTCTGCCTGAAATTGGTCAAAATTGAAGCTTCCGAGTAAGCAAAACTCTGTAAAAATGGCAATTTTGGTCACTGTGAGGGTTTAAAAAGTGGTTATTCAACATGAGGCACGATCCAATTGACATTTTGAATCATTTTTGGTAAAGTCCAAAAAATCAATTTTCGGACGAAAAACGATGACCGCGGAGCTGTCGAACGTTCCCAAAATGGTCAATTCTGATTAAATTTTAACATTTAATCTTTTGACTGCAAATTACTGTTGGATGTGAATTATTACTTTTTCAACTAAAATAAGTGTGTTTAAAGTAATTGCTCTGCCTGAAATTGGTCAAAATTGAAGCTTCTGAGTAAGCAAAACTCTGTAAAAATGGCAATTTTGGTCACTGTGAGGGATTAAAAAGTGGTTATTCAACATGAGGCATGATCCAATTGACATTTTGAATCATTTTTGGTAAAGTCCAAAAAATCAATTTTCGGACGAAAAACGATGACCGCGGAGCTGTCGAACGTTCCCAAAATGGTCAATTCTGATGAAATTTTAACATTTAATGTTTTGACTGCAAATTACTGTTGGATGTGAATTATTACTTTTTCAACTAAAATAAGTGTGTTTAAAGTAATTGCTCTGCCTGAAATTGGTCAAAATTGAAGCTTCTGAGTAAGCAAAACTCTGTAAAAATGGCAATTTTGGTCACTGTGAGGGTTTAAAAAGTGGTTATTCAACATGAGGCATGATCCAATTGACATTTTGAATCATTTTTGGTAAAGTCCAAAAAATCAATTTTCGGACGAAAAACGATGACCGCGGAGCTGTTGAACGTTCCCAAAATGGTCAATTCTGATGAAATTTTAACATTTAATCTTTTGACTGCAAATTACTGTTGGATGTGAATTATTACTTTTTCAACTAAAATAAGTGTGTTTAAAGTCATTTCTCTGCCTAAAATTGGTCAAAATTGAAGCTTCTGAGTAAGCAAAACTCTGTAAAAATGGCAATTTTGGTAACTGTGAGGGTTTAAAAAGTGGTTATTCAACATGAGGCACGATCCAATTGACATTTTGAATCATTTTTGGTAAAGTCCCAAAAATCAATTTTCGGACAAAAAAACGATGACCGCGGAGCTCTCGAACGTTCCCAAAATGGTCAATTCTGATGAAATTTTAACATTTAATCTTTTGACTGCAAATTACTGTTGGATGTGAATTATTACTTTTTCAACTAAAATAAGTGTGTTTAAAGTCAATTCTCTGCCTGAAATTGGTCAAAATTGAAGCTTCTGAGTAAGCAAAACTCTGAAAAAATGGCAATTTTGGTCACTGTGAGGGTTTAAAAACTGGTTATTCAACATGAGGCACGATCCAATTGACATTTTGAATCATTTTTGGTAAAGTCCCAAAAATCAATTTTCGGACGAAAAACGATGACCGCGGAGCTGTCGAACGTTCCCAAAATGGTCAATTCTGATTAAATTTTAACATTTAATCTTTTGACTGCAAATTACTGTTGGATGTGAATTATTACTTTTTCAACTAAAATAAGTGTGTTTAAAGTCAATTCTCTGCCTGAAATTGGTCAAAATTGAAGCTTCTGAGTAAGCAAAACTCTGTAAAAATGGCAATTTTGGTCACTGTGAGGGTTTAAAAACTGGTTATTCAACATGAGGCACGATCCAATTGACATTTTGAATCATTTTTGGTAAAGTCCCAAAAATCAATTTTCGGACAAAAAGCTATGACCGCGGAGCTGTCGAACGTTCCCAAAATGGTCAATTCTGATGAAATTTTAACATTTAATCTTTTGACTGCAAATTACTGTTGGATGTGAATTATTACTTTTTCAACTAAAATAAGTGTGTTTAAAGTCATTTCTCTGCCTGAATTTGGTCAAAATTGAAGCTTCTGAGTAAGCAAAACTCTAAAAATGGCAATTTTGGTCACTGTGAGGGTTTAAAAACTGGTTATTCAACATGAGGCACGATCCAATTGACATTTTGAATCATTTTTGGTAAAGTCCAAAAAATCAATTTTCGGACGAAAAACGATGACCGCGGAGCTGTTGAACGTTCCCAAAATGGTCAATTCTGATGAAATTTTAACATTTAATCTTTTGACTGCAAATTACTGTTGGATGTGAATTATTACTTTTTCAACTAAAATAAGTATGTTTAAAGTCAATTCTCTGCCTGAAATTGGTCAAAATTGAAGCTTACGAGTAAGCAAAACTCTGTAAAAATGGCAATTTTGGTCACTGTGAGGGTTTAAAAAGTGGTTATTCAACATGAGGCACGATCCAATTGACATTTTGAATCATTTTTGGTAAAGTCCAAAAAATCCATTTTCGGACGAAATACGATGACCGCGGAGCTGTCGAACGTTCCCAAAATGGTAAATTCTGATTAAATTTTAACATTTAATCTTTTGACTGCAAATTACTGTTGGATGTGAATTATTACTTTTTCAACTAAAATAAGTGTGTTTAAAGTAATTTCTGTGCCTGAAATTGGTCAAAATTGAAGCTTCTGAGTAAGCAAAACTCTGTAAAAATGGCAATTTTGGTCACTGTGAGGGTTTAAAAAGTGGTTATTCAACATGAGGCACGATCCAATTGACATTTTGAATCATTTTTGGTAAAGTCCAAAAAATCAATTTTCGGACGAAAAACGATGACCGCGGAGCTGTCGAACGTTCCCAAAATGGTCAATTCTGATGAAATTTTAACATTTAATGTTTTGACTGCAAATTACTGTTGGATGTGAATTATTACTTTTTCAACTAAAATAAGTGTGTTTAAAGTAATTGCTCTGCCTGAAATTGGTCAAAATTGAAGCTTCTGAGTAAGCAAAACTCTGTAAAAATGGCAATTTGGGTCACTGTGAGGGTTTAAAAAGTGGTTATTCAACATGAGGCATGATCCAATTGACATTTTGAATAATTTTTGGTAAAGTCCAAAAAATCAATTTTCGGACGAAAAACGATGACCGCGGAGCTGTCGAACGTTCCCAAAATGGTCAATTCTGATGAAATTTTAACATTTAATCTTTTGACTGCAAATTACTGTTGGATGTGAATTATTACTTTTTCAACTAAAATAAGTGTGTTTAAAGTCAATTCTCTGCCTGAAATTGGTCAAAATTGAAGCTTCTGAGTAAGCAAAACTCTGAAAAAATGGCAATTTTGGTCACTGTGAGGGTTTAAAAACTGGTTATTCAACATGAGGCACGATCCAATTGACATTTTGAATCATTTTTGGTAAAGTCCCAAAAATCAATTTTCGGACGAAAAACGATGACCGCGGAGCTGTCGAACGTTCCCAAAATGGTCAATTCTGATTAAATTTTAACATTTAATCTTTTGACTGCAAATTACTGTTGGATGTGAATTATTACTTTTTCAACTAAAATAAGTGTGTTTAAAGTCAATTCTCTGCCTGAAATTGGTCAAAATTGAAGCTTCTGAGTAAGCAAAACTCTGTAAAAATGGCAATTTTGGTCACTGTGAGGGTTTAAAAACTGGTTATTCAACATGAGGCACGATCCAATTGACATTTTGAATCATTTTTGGTAAAGTCCCAAAAATCAATTTTCGGACAAAAAGCTATGACCGCGGAGCTGTCGAACGTTCCCAAAATGGTCAATTCTGATGAAATTTTAACATTTAATCTTTTGACTGCAAATTACTGTTGGATGTGAATTATTACTTTTTCAACTAAAATAAGTGTGTTTAAAGTCATTTCTCTGCCTGAATTTGGTCAAAATTGAAGCTTCTGAGTAAGCAAAACTCTAAAAATGGCAATTTTGGTCACTGTGAGGGTTTAAAAACTGGTTATTCAACATGAGGCACGATCCAATTGACATTTTGAATCATTTTTGGTAAAGTCCAAAAAATCAATTTTCGGACGAAAAACGATGACCGCGGAGCTGTTGAACGTTCCCAAAATGGTCAATTCTGATGAAATTTTAACATTTAATCTTTTGACTGCAAATTACTGTTGGATGTGAATTATTACTTTTTCAACTAAAATAAGTATGTTTAAAGTCAATTCTCTGCCTGAAATTGGTCAAAATTGAAGCTTACGAGTAAGCAAAACTCTGTAAAAATGGCAATTTTGGTCACTGTGAGGGTTTAAAAAGTGGTTATTCAACATGAGGCACGATCCAATTGACATTTTGAATCATTTTTGGTAAAGTCCAAAAAATCCATTTTCGGACGAAATACGATGACCGCGGAGCTGTCGAACGTTCCCAAAATGGTAAATTCTGATTAAATTTTAACATTTAATCTTTTGACTGCAAATTACTGTTGGATGTGAATTATTACTTTTTCAACTAAAATAAGTGTGTTTAAAGTAATTTCTGTGCCTGAAATTGGTCAAAATTGAAGCTTCTGAGTAAGCAAAACTCTGTAAAAATGGCAATTTTGGTCACTGTGAGGGTTTAAAAAGTGGTTATTCAACATGAGGCACGATCCAATTGACATTTTGAATCATTTTTGGTAAAGTCCAAAAAATCAATTTTCGGACGAAAAACGATGACCGCGGAGCTGTCGAACGTTCCCAAAATGGTCAATTCTGATGAAATTTTAACATTTAATGTTTTGACTGCAAATTACTGTTGGATGTGAATTATTACTTTTTCAACTAAAATAAGTGTGTTTAAAGTAATTGCTCTGCCTGAAATTGGTCAAAATTGAAGCTTCTGAGTAAGCAAAACTCTGTAAAAATGGCAATTTGGGTCACTGTGAGGGTTTAAAAAGTGGTTATTCAACATGAGGCATGATCCAATTGACATTTTGAATAATTTTTGGTAAAGTCCAAAAAATCAATTTTCGGACGAAAAACGATGACCGCGGAGCTGTCGAACGTTCCCAAAATGGTCAATTTTGATGAAATTTTAACATTTAATCTTTTGACTGCAAATTACTGTTGGATGTGAATTATTACTTTTTCAACTAAAATAAGTGTGTTTAAAGTCATTTCTCTGCCTGAAATTGGTCAAAATTGAAGCTTCCGAGTAAGCAAAACTCTGTAAAAATGGCAATTTTGGTCACTGTGAGGGTTTAAAAAGTGGTTATTCAACATGAGGCACGATCCAATTGACATTTTGAATCATTTTTGGTAAAGTCCCAAAAATCAATTTTCGGACGAAAAACGATGACCGCGGAGCTGTCGAACGTTCCCAAAATGGTCAATTCTGATGAAATTTTAACATTTAATCTTTTGACTGCAAATTACTGTTGGATGTGAATTATTACTTTTTCAACTAAAATAAGTGTGTTTAAAGTCAATTCTCTGCCTGAAATTGGTCAAAATTGAAGCTTCTGAGTAAGCAAAACTCTGTAAAAATGGCAATTTTGGTCACTGTGAGGATTTAAAAACTGGTTATTCAACATGAGGCACGATCCAATTGACATTTTGAATCATTTTTGGTAAAGTCCCAAAAATCAATTTTCGGGCGAAAAACGATGACCGCGGAACTGTCGAACGTTCCCAAAATGGTCAATTCTGATGAAATTTTAACATTTAATCTTTTGACTGCAAATTACTGTTGGATGTGAATTATTACTTTTTCAACTAAAATAAGTGTGTTTAAAGTCATTTCTCTGCCTGAATTTGGTCAAAATTGAAGCTTCTGAGTAAGCAAAACTCTAAAAATGGCAATTTTGGTCACTGTGAGGGTTTAAAAACTGGTTATTCAACATGAGGCACGATCCAATTGACATTTTGAATCATTTTTGGTAAAGTCCAATAAATCAATTTTCGGACGAAAAACGATGACCGCGGAGCTGTCGAACGTTCCCAAAATGGTCAATTCTGATGAAATTTTAACATTTAATCTTTTGACTGCAAATTACTGTTGGATGTGAATTATTACTTTTTCAACTAAAATAAGTGTGTTTAAAGTTAATTCTCTGCCTGAAATTGGTCAAAATTGAAGCTTCCGAGTAAGCAAAACTCTGTAAAAATGGCAATTTTGGTCACTGTGAGGGTTTAAAAAGTGGTTATTCAACATGAGGCACGATCCAATTGACATTTTGAATCATTTTTGGTAAAGTCCAAAAAATCAATTTTCGGACGAAAAACGATGACCGCGGAGCTGTCGAACGTTCCCAAAATGGTCAATTCTGATTAAATTTTAACATTTAATCTTTTGACTGCAAATTACTGTTGGATGTGAATTATTACTTTTTCAACTAAAATAAGTGTGTTTAAAGTCATTTCTGTGCCTGAAATTGGTCAAAATTGAAGCTTCTGAGTAAGCAAAACTCTGTAAAAATGGCAATTTTGGTCACTGTGAGGGTTTAAAAAGTGGTTATTCAACACGAGGCACGATCCAATTGACATTTTGAATCATTTTTGGTAAAGTCCAAAAAATCAATTTTCGGACGAAAAACGATGACCGCGGAGCTGTCGAACGTTCCCAAAATGGTCAATTCTGATGAAATTTTAACATTTAATGTTTTGACTGCAAATTACTGTTGGATGTGAATTATTACTTTTTCAACTAAAATAAGTGTGTTTAAAGTAATTGCTCTGCCTGAAATTGGTCAAAATTGAAGCTTCTGAGTAAGCAAAACTCTGTAAAAATGGCAATTTTGGTCACTGTGAGGGATTAAAAAGTGGTTATTCAACATGAGGCATGATCCAATTGACATTTTGAATCATTTTTGGTAAAGTCCAAAAAATCAATTTTCGGACGAAAAACGATGACCGCGGAGCTGTCGAACGTTCCCAAAATGGTCAATTCTGATGAAATTTTAACATTTAATCTTTTGACTGCAAATTACTGTTGGATGTGAATTATTACTTTTTCAACTAAAATAAGTGTGTTTAAAGTCATTTCTCTGCCTGAAATTGGTCAAAATTGAAGCTTCTGAGTAAGCAAAACTCTGTAAAAATGGCAATTTTGGTCACTGTGAGGGTTTAAAAAGTGGTTATTCAACATGAGGCACGATCCAATTGACATTTTGAATCATTTTTGGTAAAGTCCCAAAAATCAATTTTCGGACGAAAAACGATGACCGCGGAGCTGTCGAACGTTCCCAAAATGGTCAATTCTGATGAAATTTAAACATTTAATGTTTTGACTGCAAATTACTGTTGGATGTGAATTATTACTTTTTCAACTAAAATAAGTGTGTTTAAAGTAATTGCTCTGCCTGAAATTGGTCAAAATTGAAGCTTCTGAGTAAGCAAAACTCTGTAAAAATGGCAATTTTGGTCACTGTGAGGGTTTAAAAACTGGTTATTCAACATGAGGCACGATCCAATTGACATTTTGAATCATTTTTGGTAAAGTCCCAAAAATCAATTTTCGGACGAAAAACGATGACCGCGGAGCTGTCGAACGTTCCCAAAATGGTCAATTCTGATGAAATTTTAACATTTAATCTTTTGACTGCAAATTACTGTTGGATGTGAATTATTACTTTTTCAACTAAAATAAGTGTGTTTAAAGTCATTTCTCTGCCTGAAATTGGTCAAAATTGAAGCTTCTGAGTAAGCAAAACTCTGTAAAAATGGCAATTTTGGTAACTGTGAGGGTTTAAAAAGTGGTTATTCAACATGAGGCACGATCCAATTGACATTTTGAATCATTTTTGGTAAAGTCCCAAAAATCAATTTTCGGACGAAAAACGATGACCGCGTAGCTGTCGAACGTTCCCAAAATGGTCAATTCTGATGACATTTTAACATTTAATCTTTTGACTGCAAATTACTGTTGGATGTGAATTATTACTTTTTCAACTAAAATAAGTGTGTTTAAAGTCAATTCTCTGCCTGAAATTGGTCAAAATTGAAGCTTCTGAGTAAGCAAAACTCTGTAAAAATGGCAATTTTGGTCACTGTGAGGGTTTAAAAACTGGTTATTCAACATGAGGCACGATCCAATTGACATTTTGAATCATTTTTGGTAAAGTCCCAAAAATCAATTTTCGGACGAAAAGCTATGACCGCGGAGCTGTCGAACGTTCCCAAAATGGTCAATTCTGATGAAATTTTAACATTTAATCTTTTGACTGCAAATTACTGTTGGATGTGAATTATTACTTTTTCAACTAAAATAAGTGTGTTTAAAGTCATTTCTCTGCCTGAATTTGGTCAAAATTGAAGCTTCTGAGTAAGCAAAACTCTAAAAATGGCAATTTTGGTCACTGTGAGGGTTTAAAAACTGGTTATTCAACATGAGGCACGATCCAATTGACATTTTGAATCATTTTTGGTAAAGTCCAAAAAATCAATTTTCGGACGAAAAACGATGACCGCGGAGCTGTTGAACGTTCCCAAAATGGTCAATTCTGATGAAATTTTAACATTTAATCTTTTGACTGCAAATTACTGTTGGAAGTGAATTATTACTTTTTCAACTAAAATAAGTATGTTTAAAGTCAATTCTCTGCCTGAAATTGGTCAAAATTGAAGCTTACGAGTAAGCAAAATTCTGTAAAAATGGCAATTTTGGTCACTGTGAGGGTTTAAAAAGTGGTTATTCAACATGAGGCACGATCCAATTGACATTTTGAATCATTTTTGGTAAAGTCCAAAAAATCCATTTTCGGACGAAAAACGATGACCGCGGAGCTGTCGAACGTTCCCAAAATGGTAAATTCTGATTAAATTTTAACATTTAATCTTTTGACTGCAAATTACTGTTGGATGTGAATTATTACTTTTTCAACTAAAATAAGTGTGTTTAAAGTAATTTCTGTGCCTGAAATTGGTCAAAATTGAAGCTTCTGAGTAAGCAAAACTCTGTAAAAATGGCAATTTTGGTCACTGTGAGGGTTTAAAAAGTGGTTATTCAACATGAGGCACGATCCAATTGACATTTTGAATCATTTTTGGTAAAGTCCAAAAAATCAATTTTCGGACGAAAAACGATGACCGCGGAGCTGTCGAACGTTCCCAAAATGGTCAATTCTGATGAAATTTTAACATTTAATGTTTTGACTGCAAATTACTGTTGGGTGTGAATTATTACTTTTTCAACTAAAATAAGTGTGTTTAAAGTAATTGCTCTGCCTGAAATTGGTCAAAATTGAAGCTTCTGAGTAAGCAAAACTCTGTAAAAATGGCAATTTGGGTCACTGTGAGGGTTTAAAAAGTGGTTATTCAACATGAGGCATGATCCAATTGACATTTTGAATCATTTTTGGTAAAGTCCAAAAAATCAATTTTCGGACGAAAAACGATGACCGCGGAGCTGTCGAACGTTCCCAAAATGGTCAATTCTGATGAAATTTTAACATTTAATCTTTTGACTGCAAATTACTGTTGGATGTGAATTATTACTTTTTCAACTAAAATAAGTGTGTTTAAAGTAATTTCTGTGCCTGAAATTGGTCAAAATTGAAGCTTCTGAGTAAGCAAAACTCTGTAAAAATGGCAATTTTGGTCACTGTGAGGGTTTAAAAAGTGGTTATTCAACATGAGGCACGATCCAATTGACATTTTGAATCATTTTTGGTAAAGTCCAAAAAATAATTTTCGGACGAAAAACGATGACCGCGGAGCTGTCGAACGTTCCCAAAATGGTCAATTCTGATGAAATTTTAACATTTAATGTTTTGACTGCAAATTACTGTTGGATGTGAATTATTACTTTTTCAACTAAAATAAGTGTGTTTAAAGTAATTGCTCTGCCTGAAATTGGTCAAAATTGAAGCTTCTGAGTAAGCAAAACTCTGTAAAAATGGCAATTTGGGTCACTGTGAGGGTTTAAAAAGTGGTTATTCAACATGAGGCATGATCCAATTGACATTTTGAATCATTTTTGGTAAAGTCCAAAAAATCAATTTTCGGACGAAAAACGATGACCGCGGAGCTGTCGAACGTTCCCAAAATGGTCAATTCTGATGAAATTTTAACATTTAATCTTTTGACTGCAAATTACTGTTGGATGTGAATTATTACTTTTTCAACTAAAATAAGTGTGTTTAAAGTCATTTCTCTGCCTGAAATTGGTCAAAATTGAAGCTTCTGAGTAAGCAAAACTCTGTAAAAATGGCAATTTTGGTCACTGTGAGGGTTTAAAAAGTGGTTATTCAACATGAGGCACGATCCAATTGACATTTTGAATCATTTTTGGTAAAGTCCCAAAAATCAATTTTCGGACGAAAAACGATGACCGCGGAGCTGTCGAACGTTCCCAAAATGGTCAATTCTGATGAAATTTAAACATTTAATGTTTTGACTGCAAATTACTGTTGGATGTGAATTATTACTTTTTCAACTAAAATAAGTGTGTTTAAAGTAATTGCTCTGCCTGAAATTGGTCAAAATTGAAGCTTCTGAGTAAGCAAAACTCTGTAAAAATGGCAATTTTGGTCACTGTGAGGGTTTAAAAACTGGTTATTCAACATGAGGCACGATCCAATTGACATTTTGAATCATTTTTGGTAAAGTCCCAAAAATCAATTTTCGGACGAAAAACGATGACCGCGGAGCTGTCGAACGTTCCCAAAATGGTCAATTCTGATGAAATTTTAACATTTAATCTTTTGACTGCAAATTACTGTTGGATGTGAATTATTACTTTTTCAACTAAAATAAGTGTGTTTAAAGTCATTTCTCTGCCTGAAATTGGTCAAAATTGAAGCTTCTGAGTAAGCAAAACTCTGTAAAAATGGCAATTTTGGTAACTGTGAGGGTTTAAAAAGTGGTTATTCAACATGAGGCACGATCCAATTGACATTTTGAATCATTTTTGGTAAAGTCCCAAAAATCAATTTTCGGACGAAAAACGATGACCGCGTAGCTGTCGAACGTTCCCAAAATGGTCAATTCTGATGACATTTTAACATTTAATCTTTTGACTGCAAATTACTGTTGGATGTGAATTATTACTTTTTCAACTAAAATAAGTGTGTTTAAAGTCAATTCTCTGCCTGAAATTGGTCAAAATTGAAGCTTCTGAGTAAGCAAAACTCTGTAAAAATGGCAATTTTGGTCACTGTGAGGGTTTAAAAACTGGTTATTCAACATGAGGCACGATCCAATTGACATTTTGAATCATTTTTGGTAAAGTCCCAAAAATCAATTTTCGGACGAAAAGCTATGACCGCGGAGCTGTCGAACGTTCCCAAAATGGTCAATTCTGATGAAATTTTAACATTTAATCTTTTGACTGCAAATTACTGTTGGATGTGAATTATTACTTTTTCAACTAAAATAAGTGTGTTTAAAGTCATTTCTCTGCCTGAATTTGGTCAAAATTGAAGCTTCTGAGTAAGCAAAACTCTAAAAATGGCAATTTTGGTCACTGTGAGGGTTTAAAAACTGGTTATTCAACATGAGGCACGATCCAATTGACATTTTGAATCATTTTTGGTAAAGTCCAAAAAATCAATTTTCGGACGAAAAACGATGACCGCGGAGCTGTTGAACGTTCCCAAAATGGTCAATTCTGATGAAATTTTAACATTTAATCTTTTGACTGCAAATTACTGTTGGAAGTGAATTATTACTTTTTCAACTAAAATAAGTATGTTTAAAGTCAATTCTCTGCCTGAAATTGGTCAAAATTGAAGCTTACGAGTAAGCAAAATTCTGTAAAAATGGCAATTTTGGTCACTGTGAGGGTTTAAAAAGTGGTTATTCAACATGAGGCACGATCCAATTGACATTTTGAATCATTTTTGGTAAAGTCCAAAAAATCCATTTTCGGACGAAAAACGATGACCGCGGAGCTGTCGAACGTTCCCAAAATGGTAAATTCTGATTAAATTTTAACATTTAATCTTTTGACTGCAAATTACTGTTGGATGTGAATTATTACTTTTTCAACTAAAATAAGTGTGTTTAAAGTAATTTCTGTGCCTGAAATTGGTCAAAATTGAAGCTTCTGAGTAAGCAAAACTCTGTAAAAATGGCAATTTTGGTCACTGTGAGGGTTTAAAAAGTGGTTATTCAACATGAGGCACGATCCAATTGACATTTTGAATCATTTTTGGTAAAGTCCAAAAAATCAATTTTCGGACGAAAAACGATGACCGCGGAGCTGTCGAACGTTCCCAAAATGGTCAATTCTGATGAAATTTTAACATTTAATGTTTTGACTGCAAATTACTGTTGGGTGTGAATTATTACTTTTTCAACTAAAATAAGTGTGTTTAAAGTAATTGCTCTGCCTGAAATTGGTCAAAATTGAAGCTTCTGAGTAAGCAAAACTCTGTAAAAATGGCAATTTGGGTCACTGTGAGGGTTTAAAAAGTGGTTATTCAACATGAGGCATGATCCAATTGACATTTTGAATCATTTTTGGTAAAGTCCAAAAAATCAATTTTCGGACGAAAAACGATGACCGCGGAGCTGTCGAACGTTCCCAAAATGGTCAATTCTGATGAAATTTTAACATTTAATCTTTTGACTGCAAATTACTGTTGGATGTGAATTATTACTTTTTCAACTAAAATAAGTGTGTTTAAAGTAATTTCTGTGCCTGAAATTGGTCAAAATTGAAGCTTCTGAGTAAGCAAAACTCTGTAAAAATGGCAATTTTGGTCACTGTGAGGGTTTAAAAAGTGGTTATTCAACATGAGGCACGATCCAATTGACATTTTGAATCATTTTTGGTAAAGTCCAAAAAATAATTTTCGGACGAAAAACGATGACCGCGGAGCTGTCGAACGTTCCCAAAATGGTCAATTCTGATGAAATTTTAACATTTAATGTTTTGACTGCAAATTACTGTTGGATGTGAATTATTACTTTTTCAACTAAAATAAGTGTGTTTAAAGTAATTGCTCTGCCTGAAATTGGTCAAAATTGAAGCTTCTGAGTAAGCAAAACTCTGTAAAAATGGCAATTTGGGTCACTGTGAGGGTTTAAAAAGTGGTTATTCAACATGAGGCATGATCCAATTGACATTTTGAATCATTTTTGGTAAAGTCCAAAAAATCAATTTTCGGACGAAAAACGATGACCGCGGAGCTGTCGAACGTTCCCAAAATGGTCAATTCTGATGAAATTTTAACATTTAATCTTTTGACTGCAAATTACTGTTGGATGTGAATTATTACTTTTTCAACTAAAATAAGTGTGTTTAAAGTCATTTCTCTGCCTGAATTTGGTCAAAATTGAAGCTTCTGAGTAAGCAAAACTCTAAAAATGGCAATTTTGGTCACTGTGAGGGTTTAAAAACTGGTTATTCAACATGAGGCACGATCCAATTGACATTTTGAATCATTTTTGGTAAAGTCCAATAAATCAATTTTCGGACGAAAAACGATGACCGCGGAGCTGTCGAACGTTCCCAAAATGGTCAATTCTGATGAAATTTTAACATTTAATCTTTTGACTGCAAATTACTGTTGGATGTGAATTATTACTTTTTCAACTAAAATAAGTGTGTTTAAAGTAATTTCTGTGCCTAAAATTGGTCAAAATTGAAGCTTCTGAGTAAGCAAAACTCTGTAAAAATGGCAATTTTGGTCACTGTGAGGGTTTAAAAAGTGGTTAATCAACACGAGGCACGATCCAATTGACATTTTGAATCATTTTTGGTAAAGTCCAAAAAATCAATTTTCGGACGAAAAACGATGACCGCGGAGCTGTCGAACGTTCCCAAAGTGGTCAATTCTGATGAAATTTTAACATTTAATGTTTTGACTGCAAATTACTGTTGGATGTGAATTATTACTTTTTCAACTAAAATAAGTGTGTTTAAAGTAATTGCTCTGCCTGAAATTGGTCAAAATTGAAGCTTCTGAGTAAGCAAAACTCTGTAAAAATGGCAATTTTGGTCACTGTGAGGGATTAAAAAGTGGTTATTCAACATGAGGCATGATCCAATTGACATTTTGAATCATTTTTGGTAAAGTCCAAAAAATCAATTTTCGGACGAAAAACGATGACCGCGGAGCTGTCGAACGTTCCCAAAATGGTCAATTCTGATGAAACTTTAACATTTAATCTTTTGACTGCAAATTACTGTTGGATGTGAATTATTACTTTTTCAACTAAAATAAGTGTGTTTAAAGTCAATTCTCTGCCTGAAATTGGTCAAAATTGAAGCTTCCGAGTAAGCAAAACTCTTAAAAAATGGCAATTTTGGTCACTGTGAGGGTTTAAAAAGTGGTTATTCAACATGAGGCACGATCCAATTGACATTTTGAATCATTTTTGGTAAAGTCCAAAAAATAAATTTTCGGACGAAAAATAGATGACCGCGGAGCTGTCGAACCTTCCCAAAATGGTCAATTCTGATTAAATTTTAACATTTAATCTTTTGACTGCAAATTACTGTTGGATGTGAATTATTACTTTTTCAACTAAAATAAGTGTGTTTAAAGTAATTTCTGTGCCTGAAATTGGTCAAAATTGAAGCTTCTGAGTAAGCAAAACTCTGTAAAAATGGCAATTTTGGTCACTGTGAGGGTTTAAAAAGTGGTTAATCAACACGAGGCACGATCCAATTGACATTTTGAATCATTTTTGGTAAAGTCCAAAAAATCAATTTTCGGACGAAAAACGATGACCGCGGAGCTGTCGAACGTTCCCAAATGGTCAATTCTGATGAAATTTTAACATTTAATGTTTTGACTGCAAATTACTGTTGGATGTGAATTATTACTTTTTCAACTAAAATAAGTGTGTTTAAAGTAATTGCTCTGCCTGAAATTGGTCAAAATTGAAGCTTCTGAGTAAGCAAAACTCTGTAAAAATGGCAATTTTGGTCACTGTGAGGGATTAAAAAGTGGTTATTCAACATGAGGCATGATCCAATTGACATTTTGAATCATTTTTGGTAAAGTCCAAAAAATCAATTTTCGGACGAAAAACGATGACCGCGGAGCTGTCGAACGTTCCCAAAATGGTCAATTCTGATGAAACTTTAACATTTAATCTTTTGACTGCAAATTACTGTTGGATGTGAATTATTACTTTTTCAACTAAAATAAGTTTGTTTAAAGTCATTTCTCTGCCTGAAATTGGTCAAAATTGAAGCTTCTGAGTAAGCAAAACTCTGTAAAAATGGCAATTTTGGTCACTGTGAGGGATTAAAAAGTGGTTATTCAACATGAGGCATGATCCAATTGACATTTTGAATCATTTTTGGTAAAGTCCAAAAAATCAATTTTCGGACGAAAAACGATGACCGCGGAGCTGTCGAACGTTCCCAAAATGGTCAATTCTGATGAAACTTTAACATTTAATCTTTTGACTGCAAATTACTGTTGGATGTGAATTATTACTTTTTCAACTAAAATAAGTTTGTTTAAAGTCATTTCTCTGCCTGAAATTGGTCAAAATTGAAGCTTCTGAGTAAGCAAAACTCTGTAAAAATGGCAATTTTGGTCACTGTGAGGGTTTAAAAAGTGGTTATTAAACATGAGGCACGATCCAATTGACATTTTGAATCATTTTTGGTAAAGTCCCAAAAATCAATTTTCGGACGAAAAACGATGACCGCGGAGCTGTCGAACGTTCCCAAAATGGTCAATTCTGATGAAATTTTAACATTTAATGTTTTGACTGCAAATTACTGTTGGATGTGAATTATTACTTTTTCAACTAAAATAAGTGTGTTTAAAGTCAATTCTCTGCCTGAAATTGGTCAAAATTGAAGCTTCTGAGTAAGCAAAACTCTGTAAAAATGGCAATTTTGGTCACTGTGAGGATTTAAAAACTGGTTATTCAACATGAGGCACGATCCAATTGACATTTTGAATCATTTTTGGTAAAGTCCCAAAAATCAATTTTCGGGCGAAAAACGATGACCGCGGAACTGTCGAACGTTCCCAAAATGGTCAATTCTGATGAAATTTTAACATTTAATCTTTTGACTGCAAATTACTGTTGGATGTGAATTATTACTTTTTCAACTAAAATAAGTGTGTTTAAAGTCATTTCTCTGCATGAATTTGGTCAAAATTGAAGCTTTTGAGTAAGCAAAACTCTAAAAATGGCAATTTTGGTCACTGTGAGGGTTTAAAAACTGGTTATTCAACATGAGGCACGATCCAATTGACATTTTGAATCATTTTTGGTAAAGTCCAATAAATCAATTTTCGGACGAAAAACGATGACCGCGGAGCTGTCGAACGTTCCCAAAATGGTCAATTCTGATGAAATTTTAACATTTATTCTTTTGACTGCAAATTACTGTTGGATGTGAATTATTACTTTTTCAACTAAAATAAGTGTGTTTAAAGTCAATTCTCTGCCTGAAATTGGTCAAAATTGAAGCTTCCGAGTAAGCAAAACTCTTAAAAAATGGCAATTTTGGTCACTGTGAGGGTTTAAAAAGTGGTTATTCAACATGAGGCACGATCCAATTGACATTTTGAATCATTTTTGGTAAAGTCCAAAAAATCAATTTTCGGACGAAAAACGATGACCGCGGAGCTGTCGAACGTTCCCAAAATGGTCAATTCTGATTAAATTTTAACATTTAATCTTTTGACTGCAAATTACTGTTGGATGTGAATTATTAGTTTTTCAACTAAAATAAGTGTGTTTAAAGTAATTGCTCTGCCTGAAATTGGTCAAAATTGAAGCTTCTGAGTAAGCAAAACTCTGTAAAAATGGCAATTTTGGTCACTGTGAGGGATTAAAAAGTGGTTATTCAACATGAGGCATGATCCAATTGACATTTTGAATCATTTTTGGTAAAGTCCAAAAAATCAATTTTCGGACGAAAAACGATGACCGCGGAGCTGTCGAACGTTCCCAAAATGGTCAATTCTGATGAAACTTTAACATTTAATCTTTTGACTGCAAATTACTGTTGGATGTGAATTATTACTTTTTCAACTACAATAAGTTTGTTTAAAGTCATTTCTCTGCCTGAAATTGGTCAAAATTGAAGCTTCTGAGTAAGCAAAACTCTGTAAAAATGGCAATTTTGGTCACTGTGAGGGTTTAAAAAGTGGTTATTCAACATGAGGCACGATCCAATTGACATTTTGAATCATTTTTGGTAAAGTCCCAAAAATCAATTTTCGGACGAAAAACGATGACCGCGGAGCTGTCGAACGTTCCCAAAATGGTCAATTCTGATGAAATTTTAACATTTAATGTTTTGACTGCAAATTACTGTTGGATGTGAATTATTACTTTTTCAACTAAAATAAGTGTGTTTAAAGTAATTGCTCTGCCTGAAATTGGTCAAAATTGAAGCTTCTGAGTAAGCAAAACTCTGTAAAAATGGCAATTTTGGTCACTGTGAGGGTTTAAAAAGTGGTTATTCAACATGAGGCATGATCCAATTGACATTTTGAATCATTTTTGGTAAAGTTCAAAAAATCAATTTTCGGACGAAAAACGATGACCGCGGAGCTGTCGAACGTTCCCAAAATGGTCAATTCTGATGAAATTTTAACATTTAATCTTTTGACTGCAAATTACTGTTGGATGTGAATTATTACTTTTTCAACTAAAATAAGTGTGTTTAAAGTCATTTCTCTGCCTGAAATTGGTCAAAATTGAAGCTTCTGAGTAAGCAAAACTCTGTAAAAATGGCAATTTTGGTAACTGTGAGGGTTTAAAAAGTGGTTATTCAACATGAGGCACGATCCAATTGACATTTTGAATCATTTTTGGTAAAGTCCCAAAAATCAATTTTCGGACAAAAAACGATGACCGCGGAGCTGTCGAACGTTCCCAAAATGGTCAATTCTGATGAAATTTTAACATTTAATCTTTTGACTGCAAATTACTGTTGGATGTGAATTATTACTTTTTCAACTAAAATAAGTGTGTTTAAAGTCAATTCTCTGCCTGAAATTGGTCAAAATTGAAGCTTCTGAGTAAGCAAAACTCTGAAAAAATGGCAATTTTGGTCACTGTGAGGGTTTAAAAACTGGTTATTCAACATGAGGCACGATCCAATTGACATTTTGAATCATTTTTGGTAAAGTCCCAAAAATCAATTTTCGGACGAAAAACGATGACCGCGGAGCTGTCGAACGTTCCCAAAATGGTCAATTCTGATTAAATTTTAACATTTAATCTTTTGACTGCAAATTACTGTTGGATGTGAATTATTACTTTTTCAACTAAAATAAGTGTGTTTAAAGTCAATTCTCTGCCTGAAATTGGTCAAAATTGAAGCTTCTGAGTAAGCAAAACTCTGTAAAAATGGCAATTTTGGTCACTGTGAGGGTTTAAAAACTGGTTATTCAACATGAGGCACGATCCAATTGACATTTTGAATCATTTTTGGTAAAGTCCCAAAAATCAATTTTCGGACGAAAAGCTATGACCGCGGAGCTGTCGAACGTTCCCAAAATGGTCAATTCTGATGAAATTTTAACATTTAATCTTTTGACTGCAAATTACTGTTGGATGTGAATTATTACTTTTTCAACTAAAATAAGTGTGTTTAAAGTCATTTCTCTGCCTGAATTTGGTCAAAATTGAAGCTTCTGAGTAAGCAAAACTCTAAAAATTGCAATTTTGGTCACTGTGAGGGTTTAAAAACTGGTTATTCAACATGAGGCACAATCCAATTGACATTTTGAATCATTTTTGGTAAAGTCCAAAAAATCAATTTTCGGACGAAAAACGATGACCGCGGAGCTGTTGAACGTTCCCAAAATGGTCAATTCTGATGAAATTTTAACATTTAATCTTTTGACTGCAAATTACTGTTGGATGTGAATTATTACTTTTTCAACTAAAATAAGTATGTTTAAAGTCAATTCTCTGCCTGAAATTGGTCAAAATTGAAGCTTACGAGTAAGCAAAACTCTGTAAAAATGGCAATTTTGGTCACTGTGAGGGTTTAAAAAGTGGTTATTCAACATGAGGCACGATCCAATTGACATTTTGAATCATTTTTGGTAAAGTCCAAAAAATCCATTTTCGGACGAAAAACGATGACCGCGGAGCTGTCGAACGTTCCCAAAATGGTAAATTCTGATTAAATTTTAACATTTAATCTTTTGACTGCAAATTACTGTTGGATGTGAATTATTACTTTTTTAACTAAAATAAGTGTGTTTAAAGTAATTTCTGTGCCTGAAATTGGTCAAAATTGAAGCTTCTGAGTAAGCAAAACTCTGTAAAAATGGCAATTTTGGTCACTGTGAGGGTTTAAAAAGTGGTTATTCAACATGAGGCACGATCCAATTGACATTTTGAATCATTTTTGGTAAAGTCCAAAAAATCAATTTTCGGACGAAAAACGATGACCGCGGAGCTGTCGAACGTTCCCAAAATGGTCAATTCTGATGAAATTTTAACATTTAATGTTTTGACTGCAAATTACTGTTGGATGTGAATTATTACTTTTTCAACTAAAATAAGTGTGTTTAAAGTAATTGCTCTGCCTGAAATTGGTCAAAATTGAAGCTTCTGAGTAAGCAAAACTCTGTAAAAATGGCAATTTGGGTCACTGTGAGGGTTTAAAAAGTGGTTATTCAACATGAGGCATGATCCAATTGACATTTTGAATCATTTTTGGTAAAGTCCAAAAAATCAATTTTCGGACGAAAAACGATGACCGCGGAGCTGTCGAACGTTCCCAAAATGGTCAATTCTGATGAAATTTTAACATTTAATCTTTTGACTGCAAATTACTGTTGGATGTGAATTATTACTTTTTCAACTAAAATAAGTGTGTTTAAAGTCATTTCTCTGCCTGAAATTGGTCAAAATTGAAGCTTCCGAGTAAGCAAAACTCTGTAAAAATGGCAATTTTGGTCACTGTGAGGGTTTAAAAAGTGGTTATTCAACATGAGGCACGATCCAATTGACATTTTGAATCATTTTTGGTAAAGTCCCAAAAATCAATTTTCGGACGAAAAACGATGACCGCGGAGCTGTCGAACGTTCCCAAAATGGTCAATTCTGATGAAATTTTAACATTTAATCTTTTGACTGCAAATTACTGTTGGATGTGAATTATTACTTTTTCAACTAAAATAAGTGTGTTTAAAGTCAATTCTCTGCCTGAAATTGGTCAAAATTGAAGCTTCTGAGTAAGCAAAACTCTGTAAAAATGGCAATTTTGGTCACTGTGAGGATTTAAAAACTGGTTATTCAACATGAGGCACGATCCAATTGACATTTTGAATCATTTTTGGTAAAGTCCCAAAAATCAATTTTCGGGCGAAAAACGATGACCGCGGAACTGTCGAACGTTCCCAAAATGGTCAATTCTGATGAAATTTTAACATTTAATCTTTTGACTGCAAATTACTGTTGGATGTGAATTATTACTTTTTCAACTAAAATAAGTGTGTTTAAAGTCATTTCTCTGCCTGAATTTGGTCAAAATTGAAGCTTCTGAGTAAGCAAAACTCTAAAAATGGCAATTTTGGTCACTGTGAGGGTTGAAAAACTGGTTATTCAACATGAGGCACGATCCAATTGACATTTTGAATCATTTTTGGTAAAGTCCAATAAATCAATTTTCGGACGAAAAACGATGACCGCGGAGCTGTCGAACGTTCCCAAAATGGTCAATTCTGATGAAATTTTAACATTTAATCTTTTGACTGCAAATTACTGTTGGATGTGAATTATTACTTTTTCAACTAAAATAAGTGTGTTTAAAGTCAATTCTCTGCCTGAAATTGGTCAAAATTGAAGCTTCCGAGTAAGCAAAACTCTGTAAAAATGGCAATTTTGGTCACTGTGAGGGTTTAAAAAGTGGTTATTCAACATGAGGCACGATCCAATTGACATTTTGAATCATTTTTGGTAAAGTCCAAAAAATCAATTTTCGGACGAAAAACGATGACCGCGGAGCTGTCGAACGTTCCCAAAATGGTCAATTCTGATTAAATTTTAACATTTAATCTTTTGACTGCAAATTACTGTTGGATGTGAATTATTACTTTTTCAACTAAAATAAGTGTGTTTAAAGTAATTTCTGTGCCTGAAATTGGTCAAAATTGAAGCTTCTGAGTAAGCAAAACTCTGTAAAAATGGCAATTTTGGTCACTGTGAGGGTTTAAAAAGTGGTTATTCAACACGAGGCACGATCCAATTGACATTTTGAATCATTTTTGGTAAAGTCCAAAAAATCAATTTTCGGACGAAAAACGATGACCGCGGAGCTGTCGAACGTTCCCAAAATGGTCAATTCTGATGAAATTTTAACATTTAATGTTTTGACTGCAAATTACTGTTGGATGTGAATTATTACTTTTTCAACTAAAATAAGTGTGTTTAAAGTAATTGCTCTGCCTGAAATTGGTCAAAATTGAAGCTTCTGAGTAAGCAAAACTCTGTAAAAATGGCAATTTTGGTCACTGTGAGGGATTAAAAAGTGGTTATTCAACATGAGGCATGATCCAATTGACATTTTGAATCATTTTTGGTAAAGTCCAAAAAATCAATTTTCGGACGAAAAACGATGACCGCGGAGCTGTCGAACGTTCCCAAAATGGTCAATTCTGATGAAATTTTAACATTTAATCTTTTGACTGCAAATTACTGTTGGATGTGAATTATTACTTTTTCAACTAAAATAAGTGTGTTTAAAGTCATTTCTCTGCCTGAAATTGGTCAAAATTGAAGCTTCTGAGTAAGCAAAACTCTGTAAAAATGGCAATTTTGGTAACTGTGAGGGTTTAAAAAGTGGTTATTCAACATGAGGCACGATCCAATTGACATTTTGAATCATTTTTGGTAAAGTCCCAAAAATCAATTTTCGGACGAAAAACGATGACCGCGGAGCTGTCGAACGTTCCCAAAATGGTCAATTCTGATTAAATTTTAACATTTAATCTTTTGACTGCAAATTACTGTTGGATGTGAATTATTACTTTTTCAACTAAAATAAGTGTGTTTAAAGTCAATTCTCTGCCTGAAATTGGTCAAAATTGAAGCTTCTGAGTAAGCAAAACTCTGTAAAAATGGCAATTTTGGTCACTGTGAGGGTTTAAAAACTGGTTATTCAACATGAGGCACGATCCAATTGACATTTTGAATCATTTTTGGTAAAGTCCCAAAAATCAATTTTCGGACGAAAAACGATGACCGCGGAGCTGTCGAACATTCCCAAAATGGTCAATTCTGATGAAATTTTAACATTTAATCTTTTGACTGCAAATTACTGTTGGATGTGAATTATTACTTTTTCAACTAAAATAAGTGTGTTTAAAGTCATTTCTCTGCCTGAAATTGGTCAAAATTGAAGCTTCTGAGTAAGCAAAACTCTGTAAAAATGGCAATTTTGGTAACTGTGAGGGTTTAAAAAGTGGTTATTCAACATGAGGCACGATCCAATTGACATTTTGAATCATTTTTGGTAAAGTCCCAAAAATCAATTTTCGGACGAAAAACGATGACCGCGGAGCTGTCGAACGTTCCCAAAATGGTCAATTCTGATGAAATTTTAACATTTAATCTTTTGACTGCAAATTACTGTTGGATGTGAATTATTACTTTTTCAACTAAAATAAGTGTGTTTAAAGTCAATTCTCTGCCTGAAATTGGTCAAAATTAAAGCTTCTGAGTAAGCAAAACTCTGTAAAAATGGCAATTTTGGTCACTGTGAGGGTTTAAAAACTGGTTATTCAACATGAGGCATGATCCAATTGACATTTTGAATCATTTTTGGTAAAGTCCAAAAAATCAATTTTCGGACGAAAAACGATGACCGCGGAGCTGTTGAACGTTCCCAAAATGGTCAATTCTGATGAAATTTTAACATTTAATCTTTTGACTGCAAATTACTGTTGGAAGTGAATTATTACTTTTTCAACTAAAATAAGTATGTTTAAAGTCAATTCTCTGCCTGAAATTGGTCAAAATTGAAGCTTACGAGTAAGCAAAACTCTGTAAAAATGGCAATTTTGGTCACTGTGAGGGTTTAAAAAGTGGTTATTCAACATGAGGCACGATCCAATTGACATTTTGAATCATTTTTGGTAAAGTCCAAAAAATCCATTTTCGGACGAAAAACGATGACCGCGGAGCTGTCGAACGTTCCCAAAATGGTCAATTCTGATGAAACTTTAACATTTAATCTTTTGACTGCAAATTACTGTTGGATGTGAATTATTACTTTTTCAACTAAAATAAGTTTGTTTAAAGTCATTTCTCTGCCTGAAATTGGTCAAAATTGAAGCTTCTGAGTAAGCAAAACTCTGTAAAAATGGCAATTTTGGTCACTGTGAGGGTTTAAAAAGTGGTTATTCAACATGAGGCACGATCCAATTGACATTTTGAATCATTTTTGGTAAAGTCCCAAAAATCAATTTTCGGACGAAAAACGATGACCGCGGAGCTGTCGAACGTTCCCAAAATGGTCAATTCTGATGAAATTTTAACATTTAATGTTTTGACTGCAAATTACTGTTGGATGTGAATTATTACTTTTTCAACTAAAATAAGTGTGTTTAAAGTAATTGCTCTGCCTGAAATTGGTCAAAATTGAAGCTTCTGAGTAAGCAAAACTCTGTAAAAATGGCAATTTTGGTCACTGTGAGGGTTTAAAAAGTGGTTATTCAACATGAGGCATGATCCAATTGACATTTTGAATCATTTTTGGTAAAGTCCAAAAAATCAATTTTCGGACGAAAAACGATGACCGCGGAGCTGTCGAACGTTCCCAAAATGGTCAATTCTGATGAAATTTTAACATTTAATCTTTTGACTGCAAATTACTGTTGGATGTGAATTATTACTTTTTCAACTAAAATAAGTGTGTTTAAAGTCATTTCTCTGCCTGAAATTGGTCAAAATTGAAGCTTCTGAGTAAGCAAAACTCTGTAAAAATGGCAATTTTGGTAACTGTGAGGGTTTAAAAAGTGGTTATTCAACATGAGGCACGATCCAATTGACATTTTGAATCATTTTTGGTAAAGTCCCAAAAATCAATTTTCGGCCAAAAAACGATGACCGCGGAGCTGTCGAACGTTCCCAAAATGGTCAATTCTGATGAAATTTTAACATTTAATCTTTTGACTGCAAATTACTGTTGGATGTGAATTATTACTTTTTCAACTAAAATAAGTGTGTTTAAAGTCAATTCTCTGCCTGAAATTGGTCAAAATTGAAGCTTCTGAGTAAGCAAAACTCTGAAAAAATGGCAATTTTGGTCACTGTGAGGGTTTAAAAACTGGTTATTCAACATGAGGCACGATCCAATTGACATTTTGAATCATTTTTGGTAAAGTCCCAAAAATCAATTTTCGGACGAAAAACGATGACCGCGGAGCTGTCGAACGTTCCCAAAATGGTCAATTCTGATTAAATTTTAACATTTAATCTTTTGACTGCAAATTACTGTTGGATGTGAATTATTACTTTTTCAACTAAAATAAGTGTGTTTAAAGTCAATTCTCTGCCTGAAATTGGTCAAAATTGAAGCTTCTGAGTAAGCAAAACTCTGTAAAAATGGCAATTTTGGTCACTGTGAGGGTTTAAAAACTGGTTATTCAACATGAGGCACGATCCAATTGACATTTTGAATCATTTTTGGTAAAGTCCCAAAAATCAATTTTCGGACAAAAAGCTATGACCGCGGAGCTGTCGAACGTTCCCAAAATGGTCAATTCTGATGAAATTTTAACATTTAATCTTTTGACTGCAAATTACTGTTGGATGTGAATTATTACTTTTTCAACTAAAATAAGTGTGTTTAAAGTCATTTCTCTGCCTGAATTTGGTCAAAATTGAAGCTTCTGAGTAAGCAAAACTCTAAAAATGGCAATTTTGGTCACTGTGAGGGTTTAAAAACTGGTTATTCAACATGAGGCACGATCCAATTGACATTTTGAATCATTTTTGGTAAAGTCCAAAAAATCAATTTTCGGACGAAAAACGATGACCGCGGAGCTGTCGAACGTTCCCAAAATGGTCAATTCTGATGAAATTTTAACATTTAATGTTTTGACTGCAAATTACTGTTGGATGTGAATTATTACTTTTTCAACTAAAATAAGTGTGTTTAAAGTAATTGCTCTGCCTGAAATTGGTCAAAATTGAAGCTTCTGAGTAAGCAAAACTCTGTAAAAATGGCAATTTGGGTCACTGTGAGGGTTTAAAAAGTGGTTATTCAACATGAGGCATGATCCAATTGACATTTTGAATCATTTTTGGTAAAGTCCAAAAAATCAATTTTCGGACGAAAAACGATGACCGCGGAGCTGTCGAACGTTCCCAAAATGGTCAATTCTGATGAAATTTTAACATTTAATCTTTTGACTGCAAATTACTGTTGGATGTGAATTATTACTTTTTCAACTAAAATAAGTGTGTTTAAAGTCATTTCTCTGCCTGAAATTGGTCAAAATTGAAGCTTCCGAGTAAGCAAAACTCTGTAAAAATGGCAATTTTGGTCACTGTGAGGGTTTAAAAAGTGGTTATTCAACATGAGGCACGATCCAATTGACATTTTGAATCATTTTTGGTAAAGTCCCAAAAATCAATTTTCGGACGAAAAACGATGACCGCGGAGCTGTCGAACGTTCCCAAAATGGTCAATTCTGATGAAATTTTAACATTTAATCTTTTGACTGCAAATTACTGTTGGATGTGAATTATTACTTTTTCAACTAAAATAAGTGTGTTTAAAGTCAATTCTCTGCCTGAAATTGGTCAAAATTGAAGCTTCTGAGTAAGCAAAACTCTGTAAAAATGGCAATTTTGGTCACTGTGAGGATTTAAAAACTGGTTATTCAACATGAGGCACGATCCAATTGACATTTTGAATCATTTTTGGTAAAGTCCCAAAAATCAATTTTCGGGCGAAAAACGATGACCGCGGAACTGTCGAACGTTCCCAAAATGGTCAATTCTGATGAAATTTTAACATTTAATCTTTTGACTGCAAATTACTGTTGGATGTGAATTATTACTTTTTCAACTAAAATAAGTGTGTTTAAAGTCATTTCTCTGCCTGAATTTGGTCAAAATTGAAGCTTCTGAGTAAGCAAAACTCTAAAAATGGCAATTTTGGTCACTGTGAGGGTTTAAAAACTGGTTATTCAACATGAGGCACGATCCAATTGACATTTTGAATCATTTTTGGTAAAGTCCAAAAAATCAATTTTCGGACGAAAAACGATGACCGCGGAGCTGTCGAACGTTCCCAAAATGGTCAATTCTGATTAAATTTTAACATTTAATCTTTTGACTGCAAATTACTGTTGGATGTGAATTATTACTTTTTCAACTAAAATAAGTGTGTTTAAAGTAATTTCTGTGCCTGAAATTGGTCAAAATTGAAGCTTCTGAGTAAGCAAAACTCTGTAAAAATGGCAATTTTGGTCACTGTGAGGGTTTAAAAAGTGGTTATTCAACACGAGGCACGATCCAATTGACATTTTGAATCATTTTTGGTAAAGTCCAAAAAATCAATTTTCGGACGAAAAACGATGACCGCGGAGCTGTCGAACGTTCCCAAAATGGTCAATTCTGATGAAATTTTAACATTTAATGTTTTGACTGCAAATTACTGTTGGATGTGAATTATTACTTTTTCAACTAAAATAAGTGTGTTTAAAGTAATTGCTCTGCCTGAAATTGGTCAAAATTGAAGCTTCTGAGTAAGCAAAACTCTGTAAAAATGGCAATTTTGGTCACTGTGAGGGATTAAAAAGTGGTTATTCAACATGAGGCATGATCCAATTGACATTTTGAATCATTTTTGGTAAAGTCCAAAAAATCAATTTTCGGACGAAAAACGATGACCGCGGAGCTGTCGAACGTTCCCAAAATGGTCAATTCTGATGAAATTTTAACATTTAATCTTTTGACTGCAAATTACTGTTGGATGTGAATTATTACTTTTTCAACTAAAATAAGTGTGTTTAAAGTCATTTCTCTGCCTGAAATTGGTCAAAATTGAAGCTTCTGAGTAAGCAAAACTCTGTAAAAATGGCAATTTTGGTAACTGTGAGGGTTTAAAAAGTGGTTATTCAACATGAGGCACGATCCAATTGACATTTTGAATCATTTTTGGTAAAGTCCCAAAAATCAATTTTCGGACGAAAAACGATGACCGCGGAGCTGTCGAACGTTCCCAAAATGGTCAATTCTGATTAAATTTTAACATTTAATCTTTTGACTGCAAATTACTGTTGGATGTGAATTATTACTTTTTCAACTAAAATAAGTGTGTTTAAAGTCAATTCTCTGCCTGAAATTGGTCAAAATTGAAGCTTCTGAGTAAGCAAAACTCTGTAAAAATGGCAATTTTGGTCACTGTGAGGGTTTAAAAACTGGTTATTCAACATGAGGCACGATCCAATTGACATTTTGAATCATTTTTGGTAAAGTCCCAAAAATCAATTTTCGGACGAAAAACGATGACCGCGGAGCTGTCGAACATTCCCAAAATGGTCAATTCTGATGAAATTTTAACATTTAATCTTTTGACTGCAAATTACTGTTGGATGTGAATTATTACTTTTTCAACTAAAATAAGTGTGTTTAAAGTCATTTCTCTGCCTGAAATTGGTCAAAATTGAAGCTTCTGAGTAAGCAAAACTCTGTAAAAATGGCAATTTTGGTAACTGTGAGGGTTTAAAAAGTGGTTATTCAACATGAGGCACGATCCAATTGACATTTTGAATCATTTTTGGTAAAGTCCCAAAAATCAATTTTCGGACGAAAAACGATGACCGCGGAGCTGTCGAACGTTCCCAAAATGGTCAATTCTGATGAAATTTTAACATTTAATCTTTTGACTGCAAATTACTGTTGGATGTGAATTATTACTTTTTCAACTAAAATAAGTGTGTTTAAAGTCAATTCTCTGCCTGAAATTGGTCAAAATTGAAGCTTCTGAGTAAGCAAAACTCTGTAAAAATGGCAATTTTGGTCACTGTGAGGGTTTAAAAACTGGTTATTCAACATGAGGCATGATCCAATTGACATTTTGAATCATTTTTGGTAAAGTCCAAAAAATCAATTTTCGGACGAAAAACGATGACCGCGGAGCTGTTGAACGTTCCCAAAATGGTCAATTCTGATGAAATTTTAACATTTAATCTTTTGACTGCAAATTACTGTTGGAAGTGAATTATTACTTTTTCAACTAAAATAAGTATGTTTAAAGTCAATTCTCTGCCTGAAATTGGTCAAAATTGAAGCTTACGAGTAAGCAAAACTCTGTAAAAATGGCAATTTTGGTCACTGTGAGGGTTTAAAAAGTGGTTATTCAACATGAGGCACGATCCAATTGACATTTTGAATCATTTTTGGTAAAGTCCAAAAAATCCATTTTCGGACGAAAAACGATGACCGCGGAGCTGTCGAACGTTCCCAAAATGGTCAATTCTGATGAAACTTTAACATTTAATCTTTTGACTGCAAATTACTGTTGGATGTGAATTATTACTTTTTCAACTAAAATAAGTTTGTTTAAAGTCATTTCTCTGCCTGAAATTGGTCAAAATTGAAGCTTCTGAGTAAGCAAAAGTCTGTAAAAATGGCAATTTTGGTCACTGTGAGGGTTTAAAAAGTGGTTATTCAACATGAGGCACGATCCAATTGACATTTTGAATCATTTTTGGTAAAGTCCCAAAAATCAATTTTCGGACGAAAAACGATGACCGCGGAGCTGTCGAACGTTCCCAAAATGGTCAATTCTGATGAAATTTTAACATTTAATCTTTTGACTGCAAATTACTGTTGGATGTGAATTATTACTTTTTCAACTAAAATAAGTGTGTTTAAAGTCAATTCTCTGCCTGAAATTGGTCAAAATTGAAGCTTCTGAGTAAGCAAAACTCTGTAAAAATGGCAATTTTGGTCACTGTGAGGATTTAAAAACTGGTTATTCAACATGAGGCACGATCCAATTGACATTTTGAATCATTTTTGGTAAAGTCCCAAAAATCAATTTTCGGGCGAAAAACGATGACCGCGGAACTGTCGAACGTTCCCAAAATGGTCAATTCTGATGAAATTTTAACATTTAATCTTTTGACTGCAAATTACTGTTGGATGTGAATTATTACTTTTTCAACTAAAATAAGTGTGTTTAAAGTCATTTCTCTGCCTGAATTTGGTCAAAATTGAAGCTTCTGAGTAAGCAAAACTCTAAAAATGGCAATTTTGGTCACTGTGAGGGTTTAAAAACTGGTTATTCAACATGAGGCACGATCCAATTGACATTTTGAATCATTTTTGGTAAAGTCCAAAAAATCAATTTTCGGACGAAAAACGATGACCGCGGAGCTGTCGAACGTTCCCAAAATGGTCAATTCTGATTAAATTTTAACATTTAATCTTTTGACTGCAAATTACTGTTGGATGTGAATTATTACTTTTTCAACTAAAATAAGTGTGTTTAAAGTAATTTCTGTGCCTGAAATTGGTCAAAATTGAAGCTTCTGAGTAAGCAAAACTCTGTAAAAATGGCAATTTTGGTCACTGTGAGGGTTTAAAAAGTGGTTATTCAACACGAGGCACGATCCAATTGACATTTTGAATCATTTTTGGTAAAGTCCAAAAAATCAATTTTCGGACGAAAAACGATGACCGCGGAGCTGTCGAACGTTCCCAAAATGGTCAATTCTGATGAAATTTTAACATTTAATGTTTTGACTGCAAATTACTGTTGGATGTGAATTATTACTTTTTCAACTAAAATAAGTGTGTTTAAAGTAATTGCTCTGCCTGAAATTGGTCAAAATTGAAGCTTCTGAGTAAGCAAAACTCTGTAAAAATGGCAATTTTGGTCACTGTGAGGGATTAAAAAGTGGTTATTCAACATGAGGCATGATCCAATTGACATTTTGAATCATTTTTGGTAAAGTCCAAAAAATCAATTTTCGGACGAAAAACGATGACCGCGGAGCTGTCGAACGTTCCCAAAATGGTCAATTCTGATGAAATTTTAACATTTAATCTTTTGACTGCAAATTACTGTTGGATGTGAATTATTACTTTTTCAACTAAAATAAGTGTGTTTAAAGTCATTTCTCTGCCTGAAATTGGTCAAAATTGAAGCTTCTGAGTAAGCAAAACTCTGTAAAAATGGCAATTTTGGTAACTGTGAGGGTTTAAAAAGTGGTTATTCAACATGAGGCACGATCCAATTGACATTTTGAATCATTTTTGGTAAAGTCCAAAAAATCAATTTTCGGACGAAAAACGATGACCGCGGAGCTGTTGAACGTTCCCAAAATGGTCAATTCTGATGAAATTTTAACATTTAATCTTTTGACTGCAAATTACTGTTGGAAGTGAATTATTACTTTTTCAACTAAAATAAGTATGTTTAAAGTCAATTCTCTGCCTGAAATTGGTCAAAATTGAAGCTTACGAGTAAGCAAAACTCTGTAAAAATGGCAATTTTGGTCACTGTGAGGGTTTAAAAAGTGGTTATTCAACATGAGGCACGATCCAATTGACATTTTGAATCATTTTTGGTAAAGTCCAAAAAATCCATTTTCGGACGAAAAACGATGACCGCGGAGCTGTCGAACGTTCCCAAAATGGTCAATTCTGATGAAACTTTAACATTTAATCTTTTGACTGCAAATTACTGTTGGATGTGAATTATTACTTTTTCAACTAAAATAAGTTTGTTTAAAGTCATTTCTCTGCCTGAAATTGGTCAAAATTGAAGCTTCTGAGTAAGCAAAAGTCTGTAAAAATGGCAATTTTGGTCACTGTGAGGGTTTAAAAAGTGGTTATTCAACATGAGGCACGATCCAATTGACATTTTGAATCATTTTTGGTAAAGTCCCAAAAATCAATTTTCGGACGAAAAACGATGACCGCGGAGCTGTCGAACGTTCCCAAAATGGTCAATTCTGATGAAATTTTAACATTTAATCTTTTGACTGCAAATTACTGTTGGATGTGAATTATTACTTTTTCAACTAAAATAAGTGTGTTTAAAGTCAATTCTCTGCCTGAAATTGGTCAAAATTGAAGCTTCTGAGTAAGCAAAACTCTGTAAAAATGGCAATTTTGGTCACTGTGAGGATTTAAAAACTGGTTATTCAACATGAGGCACGATCCAATTGACATTTTGAATCATTTTTGGTAAAGTCCCAAAAATCAATTTTCGGGCGAAAAACGATGACCGCGGAACTGTCGAACGTTCCCAAAATGGTCAATTCTGATGAAATTTTAACATTTAATCTTTTGACTGCAAATTACTGTTGGATGTGAATTATTACTTTTTCAACTAAAATAAGTGTGTTTAAAGTCATTTCTCTGCCTGAATTTGGTCAAAATTGAAGCTTCTGAGTAAGCAAAACTCTAAAAATGGCAATTTTGGTCACTGTGAGGGTTTAAAAACTGGTTATTCAACATGAGGCACGATCCAATTGACATTTTGAATCATTTTTGGTAAAGTCCAAAAAATCAATTTTCGGACGAAAAACGATGACCGCGGAGCTGTCGAACGTTCCCAAAATGGTCAATTCTGATTAAATTTTAACATTTAATCTTTTGACTGCAAATTACTGTTGGATGTGAATTATTACTTTTTCAACTAAAATAAGTGTGTTTAAAGTAATTTCTGTGCCTGAAATTGGTCAAAATTGAAGCTTCTGAGTAAGCAAAACTCTGTAAAAATGGCAATTTTGGTCACTGTGAGGGTTTAAAAAGTGGTTATTCAACACGAGGCACGATCCAATTGACATTTTGAATCATTTTTGGTAAAGTCCAAAAAATCAATTTTCGGACGAAAAACGATGACCGCGGAGCTGTCGAACGTTCCCAAAATGGTCAATTCTGATGAAATTTTAACATTTAATGTTTTGACTGCAAATTACTGTTGGATGTGAATTATTACTTTTTCAACTAAAATAAGTGTGTTTAAAGTAATTGCTCTGCCTGAAATTGGTCAAAATTGAAGCTTCTGAGTAAGCAAAACTCTGTAAAAATGGCAATTTTGGTCACTGTGAGGGATTAAAAAGTGGTTATTCAACATGAGGCATGATCCAATTGACATTTTGAATCATTTTTGGTAAAGTCCAAAAAATCAATTTTCGGACGAAAAACGATGACCGCGGAGCTGTCGAACGTTCCCAAAATGGTCAATTCTGATGAAATTTTAACATTTAATCTTTTGACTGCAAATTACTGTTGGATGTGAATTATTACTTTTTCAACTAAAATAAGTGTGTTTAAAGTCATTTCTCTGCCTGAAATTGGTCAAAATTGAAGCTTCTGAGTAAGCAAAACTCTGTAAAAATGGCAATTTTGGTAACTGTGAGGGTTTAAAAAGTGGTTATTCAACATGAGGCACGATCCAATTGACATTTTGAATCATTTTTGGTAAAGTCCCAAAAATCAATTTTCGGACGAAAAACGATGACCGCAGAGCTGTCGAACGTTCCCAAAATGGTCAATTCTGATTAAATTTTAACATTTAATCTTTTGACTGCAAATTACTGTTGGATGTGAATTATTACTTTTTCAACTAAAATAAGTGTGTTTAAAGTCAATTCTCTGCCTGAAATTGGTCAAAATTGAAGCTTCTGAGTAAGCAAAACTCTGTAAAAATGGCAATTTTGGTCACTGTGAGGGTTTAAAAACTGGTTATTCAACATGAGGCACGATCCAATTGACATTTTGAATCATTTTTGGTAAAGTCCCAAAAATCAATTTTCGGACGAAAAACGATGACCGCGGAGCTGTCGAACATTCCCAAAATGGTCAATTCTGATGAAATTTTAACATTTAATCTTTTGACTGCAAATTACTGTTGGATGTGAATTATTACTTTTTCAACTAAAATAAGTGTGTTTAAAGTCATTTCTCTGCCTGAAATTGGTCAAAATTGAAGCTTCTGAGTAAGCAAAACTCTGTAAAAATGGCAATTTTGGTAACTGTGAGGGTTTAAAAAGTGGTTATTCAACATGAGGCACGATCCAATTGACATTTTGAATCATTTTTGGTAAAGTCCCAAAAATCAATTTTCGGACGAAAAACGATGACCGCGGAGCTGTCGAACGTTCCCAAAATGGTCAATTCTGATGAAATTTTAACATTTAATCTTTTGACTGCAAATTACTGTTGGATGTGAATTATTACTTTTTCAACTAAAATAAGTGTGTTTAAAGTCAATTCTCTGCCTGAAATTGGTCAAAATTGAAGCTTCTGAGTAAGCAAAACTCTGTAAAAATGGCAATTTTGGTCACTGTGAGGGTTTAAAAACTGGTTATTCAACATGAGGCATGATCCAATTGACATTTTGAATCATTTTTGGTAAAGTCCAAAAAATCAATTTTCGGACGAAAAACGATGACCGCGGAGCTGTTGAACGTTCCCAAAATGGTCAATTCTGATGAAATTTTAACATTTAATCTTTTGACTGCAAATTACTGTTGGAAGTGAATTATTACTTTTTCAACTAAAATAAGTATGTTTAAAGTCAATTCTCTGCCTGAAATTGGTCAAAATTGAAGCTTACGAGTAAGCAAAACTCTGTAAAAATGGCAATTTTGGTCACTGTGAGGGTTTAAAAAGTGGTTATTCAACATGAGGCACGATCCAATTGACATTTTGAATCATTTTTGGTAAAGTCCAAAAAATCCATTTTCGGACGAAAAACGATGACCGCGGAGCTGTCGAACGTTCCCAAAATGGTCAATTCTGATGAAACTTTAACATTTAATCTTTTGACTGCAAATTACTGTTGGATGTGAATTATTACTTTTTCAACTAAAATAAGTTTGTTTAAAGTCATTTCTCTGCCTGAAATTGGTCAAAATTGAAGCTTCTGAGTAAGCAAAACTCTGTAAAAATGGCAATTTTGGTCACTGTGAGGGTTTAAAAAGTGGTTATTCAACATGAGGCACGATCCAATTGACATTTTGAATCATTTTTGGTAAAGTCCCAAAAATCAATTTTCGGACGAAAAACGATGACCGCGGAGCTGTCGAACGTTCCCAAAATGGTCAATTCTGATGAAATTTTAACATTTAATGTTTTGACTGCAAATTACTGTTGGATGTGAATTATTACTTTTTCAACTAAAATAAGTGTGTTTAAAGTAATTGCTCTGCCTGAAATTGGTCAAAATTGAAGCTTCTGAGTAAGCAAAACTCTGTAAAAATGGCAATTTTGGTCACTGTGAGGGTTTAAAAAGTGGTTATTCAACATGAGGCATGATCCAATTGACATTTTGAATCATTTTTGGTAAAGTCCAAAAAATCAATTTTCGGACGAAAAACGATGACCGCGGAGCTGTCGAACGTTCCCAAAATGGTCAATTCTGATGAAATTTTAACATTTAATCTTTTGACTGCAAATTACTGTTGGATGTGAATTATTACTTTTTCAACTAAAATAAGTGTGTTTAAAGTCATTTCTCTGCCTGAAATTGGTCAAAATTGAAGCTTCTGAGTAAGCAAAACTCTGTAAAAATGGCAATTTTGGTAACTGTGAGGGTTTAAAAAGTGGTTATTCAACATGAGGCACGATCCAATTGACATTTTGAATCATTTTTGGTAAAGTCCCAAAAATCAATTTTCGGACAAAAAACGATGACCGCGGAGCTGTCGAACGTTCCCAAAATGGTCAATTCTGATGAAATTTTAACATTTAATCTTTTGACTGCAAATTACTGTTGGATGTGAATTATTACTTTTTCAACTAAAATAAGTGTGTTTAAAGTCAATTCTCTGCCTGAAATTGGTCAAAATTGAAGCTTCTGAGTAAGCAAAACTCTGAAAAAATGGCAATTTTGGTCACTGTGAGGGTTTAAAAACTGGTTATTCAACATGAGGCACGATCCAATTGACATTTTGAATCATTTTTGGTAAAGTCCCAAAAATCAATTTTCGGACGAAAAACGATGACCGCGGAGCTGTCGAACGTTCCCAAAATGGTCAATTCTGATTACATTTTAACATTTAATCTTTTGACTGCAAATTACTGTTGGATGTGAATTATTACTTTTTCAACTAAAATAAGTGTGTTTAAAGTCAATTCTCTGCCTGAAATTGGTCAAAATTGAAGCTTCTGAGTAAGCAAAACTCTGTAAAAATGGCAATTTTGGTCACTGTGAGGGTTTAAAAACTGGTTATTCAACATGAGGCACGATCCAATTGACATTTTGAATCATTTTTGGTAAAGTCCCAAAAATCAATTTTCGGACAAAAAGCTATGACCGCGGAGCTGTCGAACGTTCCCAAAATGGTCAATTCTGATGAAATTTTAACATTTAATCTTTTGACTGCAAATTACTGTTGGATGTGAATTATTACTTTTTCAACTAAAATAAGTGTGTTTAAAGTCATTTCTCTGCCTGAATTTGGTCAAAATTGAAGCTTCTGAGTAAGCAAAACTCTAAAAATGGCAATTTTGGTCACTGTGAGGGTTTAAAAACTGGTTATTCAACATGAGGCACGATCCAATTGACATTTTGAATCATTTTTGGTAAAGTCCAAAAAATCAATTTTCGGACGAAAAACGATGACCGCGGAGCTGTTGAACGTTCCCAAAATGGTCAATTCTGATGAAATTTTAACATTTAATCTTTTGACTGCAAATTACTGTTGGATGTGAATTATTACTTTTTCAACTAAAATAAGTATGTTTAAAGTCAATTCTCTGCCTGAAATTGGTCAAAATTGAAGCTTACGAGTAAGCAACACTCTGTAAAAATGGCAATTTTGGTCACTGTGAGGGTTTAAAAAGTGGTTATTCAACATGAGGCACGATCCAATTGACATTTTGAATCATTTTTGGTAAAGTCCAAAAAATCCATTTTCGGACGAAATACGATGACCGCGGAGCTGTCGAACGTTCCCAAAATGGTAAATTCTGATTAAATTTTAACATTTAATCTTTTGACTGCAAATTACTGTTGGATGTGAATTATTACTTTTTCAACTAAAATAAGTGTGTTTAAAGTAATTTCTGTGCCTGAAATTGGTCAAAATTGAAGCTTCTGAGTAAGCAAAACTCTGTAAAAATGGCAATTTTGGTCACTGTGAGGGTTTAAAAAGTGGTTATTCAACATGAGGCACGATCCAATTGACATTTTGAATCATTTTTGGTAAAGTCCAAAAAATCAATTTTCAGACGAAAAACGATGACCGCGGAGCTGTCGAACGTTCCCAAAATGGTCAATTCTGATGAAATTTTAACATTTAATGTTTTGACTGCAAATTACTGTTGGATGTGAATTATTACTTTTTCAACTAAAATAAGTGTGTTTAAAGTAATTGCTCTGCCTGAAATTGGTCAAAATTGAAGCTTCTGAGTAAGCAAAACTCTGTAAAAATGGCAATTTGGGTCACTGTGAGGGTTTAAAAAGTGGTTATTCAACATGAGGCATGATCCAATTGACATTTTGAATAATTTTTGGTAAAGTCCAAAAAATCAATTTTCGGACGAAAAACGATGACCGCGGAGCTGTCGAACGTTCCCAAAATGGTCAATTCTGATGAAATTTTAACATTTAATCTTTTGACTGCAAATTACTGTTGGATGTGAATTATTACTTTTTCAACTAAAATAAGTGTGTTTAAAGTCATTTCTCTGCCTGAAATTGGTCAAAATTGAAGCTTCCGAGTAAGCAAAACTCTGTAAAAATGGCAATTTTGGTCACTGTGAGGGTTTAAAAAGTGGTTATTCAACATGAGGCACGATCCAATTGACATTTTGAATCATTTTTGGTAAAGTCCCAAAAATCAATTTTCGGACGAAAAACGATGACCGCGGAGCTGTCGAACGTTCCCAAAATGGTCAATTCTGATGAAATTTTAACATTTAATCTTTTGACTGCAAATTACTGTTGGATGTGAATTATTACTTTTTCAACTAAAATAAGTGTGTTTAAAGTCAATTCTCTGCCTGAAATTGGTCAAAATTGAAGCTTCTGAGTAAGCAAAACTCTGTAAAAATGGCAATTTTGGTCACTGTGAGGATTTAAAAACTGGTTATTCAACATGAGGCACGATCCAATTGACATTTTGAATCATTTTTGGTAAAGTCCCAAAAATCAATTTTCGGGCGAAAAACGATGACCGCGGAACTGTCGAACGTTCCCAAAATGGTCAATTCTGATGAAATTTTAACATTTAATCTTTTGACTGCAAATTACTGTTGGATGTGAATTATTACTTTTTCAACTAAAATAAGTGTGTTTAAAGTCATTTCTCTGCCTGAATTTGGTCAAAATTGAATCTTCTGAGTAAGCAAAACTCTAAAAATGGCAATTTTGGTCACTGTGAGGGTTTAAAAACTGGTTATTCAACATGAGGCACGATCCAATTGACATTTTGAATCATTTTTGGTAAAGTCCAATAAATCAATTTTCGGACGAAAAACGATGACCGCGGAGCTGTCGAACGTTCCCAAAATGGTCAATTCTGATGAAATTTTAACATTTAATCTTTTGACTGCAAATTACTGTTGGATGTGAATTATTACTTTTTCAACTAAAATAAGTGTGTTTAAAGTCAATTCTCTGCCTGAAATTGGTCAAAATTGAAGCTTCCGAGTAAGCAAAACTCTGTAAAAATGGCAATTTTGGTCACTGTGAGGGTTTAAAAAGTGGTTATTCAACATGAGGCACGATCCAATTGACATTTTGAATCATTTTTGGTAAAGTCCAAAAAATCAATTTTCGGACGAAAAACGATGACCGCGGAGCTGTCGAACGTTCCCAAAATGGTCAATTCTGATTAAATTTTAACATTTAATCTTTTGACTGCAAATTACTGTTGGATGTGAATTATTACTTTTTCAACTAAAATAAGTGTGTTTAAAGTAATTTCTGTGCCTGAAATTGGTCAAAATTGAAGCTTCTGAGTAAGCAAAACTCTGTAAAAATGGCAATTTTGGTCACTGTGAGGGTTTAAAAAGTGGTTATTCAACACGAGGCACGATCCAATTGACATTTTGAATCATTTTTGGTAAAGTCCAAAAAATCAATTTTCGGACGAAAAACGATGACCGCGGAGCTGTCGAACGTTCCCAAAATGGTCAATTCTGATGAAATTTTAACATTTAATGTTTTGACTGCAAATTACTGTTGGATGTGAATTATTACTTTTTCAACTAAAATAAGTGTGTTTAAAGTAATTGCTCTGCCTGAAATTGGTCAAAATTGAAGCTTCTGAGTAAGCAAAACTCTGTAAAAATGGCAATTTTGGTCACTGTGAGGGATTAAAAAGTGGTTATTCAACATGAGGCATGATCCAATTGACATTTTGAATCATTTTTGGTAAAGTCCAAAAAATCAATTTTCGGACGAAAAACGATGACCGCGGAGCTGTCGAACGTTCCCAAAATGGTCAATTCTGATGAAACTTTAACATTTAATCTTTTGACTGCAAATTACTGTTGGATGTGAATTATTACTTTTTCAACTAAAATAAGTTTGTTTAAAGTCATTTCTCTGCCTGAAATTGGTCAAAATTGAAGCTTCTGAGTAAGCAAAACTCTGTAAAAATGGCAATTTTGGTCACTGTGAGGGATTAAAAAGTGGTTATTCAACATGAGGCATGATCCAATTGACATTTTGAATCATTTTTGGTAAAGTCCAAAAAATCAATTTTCGGACGAAAAACGATGACCGCGGAGCTGTCGAACGTTCCCAAAATGGTCAATTCTGATGAAATTTTAACATTTAATGTTTTGACTGCAAATTACTGTTGGATGTGAATTATTACTTTTTCAACTAAAATAAGTGTGTTTAAAGTCAATTCTCTGCCTGAAATTGGTCAAAATTGAAGCTTCTGAGTAAGCAAAACTCTGTAAAAATGGCAATTTTGGTCACTGTGAGGATTTAAAAACTGGTTATTCAACATGAGGCACGATCCAATTGACATTTTGAATCATTTTTGGTAAAGTCCCAAAAATCAATTTTCGGGCGAAAAACGATGACCGCGGAACTGTCGAACGTTCCCAAAATGGTCAATTCTGATGAAATTTTAACATTTAATCTTTTGACTGCAAATTACTGTTGGATGTGAATTATTACTTTTTCAACTAAAATAAGTGTGTTTAAAGTCATTTCTCTGCATGAATTTGGTCAAAATTGAAGCTTTTGAGTAAGCAAAACTCTAAAAATGGCAATTTTGGTCACTGTGAGGGTTTAAAAACTGGTTATTCAACATGAGGCACGATCCAATTGACATTTTGAATCATTTTTGGTAAAGTCCAATAAATCAATTTTCGGACGAAAAACGATGACCGCGGAGCTGTCGAACGTTCCCAAAATGGTCAATTCTGATGAAATTTTAACATTTAATCTTTTGACTGCAAATTACTGTTGGATGGGAATTATTACTTATTCAACTAAAATAAGTGTGTTTAAAGTCAATTCTCTGCCTGAAATTGGTCAAAATTGAAGCTTCCGAGTAAGCAAAACTCTTAAAAAATGGCAATTTTGGTCACTGTGAGGGTTTAAAAAGTGGTTATTCAACATGAGGCACGATCCAATTGACATTTTGAATCATTTTTGGTAAAGTCCAAAAAATCAATTTTCGGACGAAAAACGATGACCGCGGAGCTGTCGAACGTTCCCAAAATGGTCAATTCTGATTAAATTTTAACATTTAATCTTTTGACTGCAAATTACTGTTGGATGTGAATTATTACTTTTTCAACTAAAATAAGTGTGTTTAAAGTAATTTCTGTGCCTGAAATTGGTCAAAATTGAAGCTTCTGAGTAAGCAAAACTCTGTAAAAATGGCAATTTTGGTCACTGTGAGGGTTTAAAAAGTGGTTATTCAACACGAGGCACGATCCAATTGACATTTTGAATCATTTTTGGTAAAGTCCAAAAAATCAATTTTCGGACGAAAAACGATGACCGCGGAGCTGTCGAACGTTCCCAAAATGGTCAATTCTGATGAAATTTTAACATTTAATGTTTTGACTGCAAATTACTGTTGGATGTGAATTATTACTTTTTCAACTAAAATAAGTGTGTTTAAAGTAATTGCTCTGCCTGAAATTGGTCAAAATTGAAGCTTCTGAGTAAGCAAAACTCTGTAAAAATGGCAATTTTGGTCACTGTGAGGGATTAAAAAGTGGTTATTCAACATGAGGCATGATCCAATTGACATTTTGAATCATTTTTGGTAAAGTCCAAAAAATCAATTTTCGGACGAAAAACGATGACCGCGGAGCTGTCGAACGTTCCCAAAATGGTCAATTCTGATGAAACTTTAACATTTAATCTTTTGACTGCAAATTACTGTTGGATGTGAATTATTACTTTTTCAACTAAAATAAGTTTGTTTAAAGTCATTTCTCTGCCTGAAATTGGTCAAAATTGAAGCTTCTGAGTAAGCAAAACTCTGTAAAAATGGCAATTTTGGTCACTGTGAGGGTTTAAAAAGTGGTTATTCAACATGAGGCACGATCCAATTGACATTTTGAATCATTTTTGGTAAAGTCCCAAAAATCAATTTTCGGACGAAAAACGATGACCGCGGAGCTGTCGAACGTTCCCAAAATGGTCAATTCTGATGAAATTTTAACATTTAATGTTTTGACTGCAAATTACTGTTGGATGTGAATTATTACTTTTTCAACTAAAATAAGTGTGTTTAAAGTAATTGCTCTGCCTGAAATTGGTCAAAATTGAAGCTTCTGAGTAAGCAAAACTCTGTAAAAATGGCAATTTTGGTCACTGTGAGGGTTTAAAAAGTGGTTATTCAACATGAGGCATGATCCAATTGACATTTTGAATCATTTTTGGTAAAGTCCAAAAAATCAATTTTCGGACGAAAAACGATGACCGCGGAGCTGTTGAACGTTCCCAAAATGGTCAATTCTGATGAAATTTTAACATTTAATCTTTTGACTGCAAATTACTGTTGGATGTGAATTATTACTTTTTCAACTAAAATAAGTGTGTTTATTGCTCTGCCTGAAATTGGTCAAAATTGAAGCTTCTGAGTAAGCAAAACTCTGTAAAAATGGCAATTTGGGTCACTGTGACGGTTTAAAAAGTGGTTATTCAACATGAGGCATGATCCAATTGACATTTTGAATCATTTTTGGTAAAGTCCAAAAAATCAATTTTCGGACGAAAAACGATGACCGCGGAGCTGTCGAACGTTCCCAAAATGGTCAATTCTGATGAAATTTAAACATTTAATCTGTTGACTGCAAATTACTGTTGGATGTGAATTATTACTTTTTCAACTAAAATAAGTGTGTTTAAAGTCAATTCTCTGCCTGAAATTGGTCAAAATTGAAGCTTCTGAGTAAGCAAAACTCTGTAAAAATGGCAATTTTGGTCACTGTGAGGATTTAAAAACTGGTTATTCAACATGAGGCACGATCCAATTGACATTTTGAATCATTTTTGGTAAAGTCCCAAAAATCAATTTTCGGGCGAAAAACGATGACCGCGGAACTGTCGAACGTTCCCAAAATGGTCAATTCTGATGAAATTTTAACATTTAATCTTTTGACTGCAAATTACTGTTGGATGTGAATTATTACTTTTTCAACTAAAATAAGTGTGTTTAAAGTCATTTCTCTGCCTGAATTTGGTCAAAATTGAAGCTTCTGAGTAAGCAAAACTCTAAAAATGGCAATTTTGGTCACTGTGAGGGTTTAAAAACTGGTTATTCAACATGAGGCACGATCCAATTGACATTTTGAATCATTTTTGGTAAAGTCCAATAAATCAATTTTCGGACGAAAAACGATGACCGCGGAGCTGTCGAACGTTCCCAAAATGGTCAATTCTGATGAAATTTTAACATTTAATCTTTTGACTGCAAATTACTGTTGGATGTGAATTATTACTTTTTCAACTAAAATAAGTGTGTTTAAAGTCATTTCTCTGCCTGAAATTGGTCAAAATTGAAGCTTCCGAGTAAGCAAAACTCTGTAAAAATGGCAATTTTGGTCACTGTGAGGGTTTAAAAAGTGGTTATTCAACATGAGGCACGATCCAATTGACATTTTGAATCATTTTTGGTAAAGTCCCAAAAATCAATTTTCGGACGAAAAACGATGACCGCGGAGCTGTCGAACGTTCCCAAAATGGTCAATTCTGATGAAATTTTAACATTTAATCTTTTGACTGCAAATTACTGTTGGATGTGAATTATTACTTTTTCAACTAAAATAAGTGTGTTTAAAGTCAATTCTCTGCCTGAAATTGGTCAAAACTGAAGCTTCTGAGTAAGCAAAACTCTGTAAAAATGGCAATTTTGGTCACTGTGAGGATTTAAAAACTGGTTATTCAACATGAGGCACGATCCAATTGACATTTTGAATCATTTTTGGTAAAGTCCCAAAAATCAATTTTCGGGCGAAAAACGATGACCGCGGAACTGTCGAACGTTCCCAAAATGGTCAATTCTGATGAAATTTTAACATTTAATCTTTTGACTGCAAATTACTGTTGGATGTGAATTATTACTTTTTCAACTAAAATAAGTGTGTTTAAAGTCATTTCTCTGCCTGAATTTAGTCAAAATTGAATCTTCTGAGTAAGCAAAACTCTAAAAATGGCAATTTTGGTCACTGTGAGGGTTTAAAAACTGGTTATTCAACATGAGGCACGATCCAATTGACATTTTGAATCATTTTTGGTAAAGTCCAATAAATCAATTTTCGGACGAAAAACGATGACCGCGGAGCTGTCGAACGTTCCCAAAATGGTCAATTCTGATGAAATTTTAACATTTAATCTTTTGACTGCAAATTACTGTTGGATGTGAATTATTACTTTTTCAACTAAAATAAGTGTGTTTAAAGTCAATTCTCTGCCTGAAATTGGTCAAAATTGAAGCTTCCGAGTAAGCAAAACTCTGTAAAAATGGCAATTTTGGTCACTGTGAGGGTTTAAAAAGTGGTTATTCAACATGAGGCACGATCCAATTGACATTTTGAATCATTTTTGGTAAAGTCCAAAAAATCAATTTTCGGACGAAAAACGATGACCGCGGAGCTGTCGAACGTTCCCAAAATGGTCAATTCTGATTAAATTTTAACATTTAATCTTTTGACTGCAAATTACTGTTGGATGTGAATTATTACTTTTTCAACTAAAATAAGTGTGTTTAAAGTAATTTCTGTGCCTGAAATTGGTCAAAATTGAAGCTTCTGAGTAAGCAAAACTCTGTAAAAATGGCAATTTTGGTCACTGTGAGGGTTTAAAAAGTGGTTATTCAACACGAGGCACGATCCAATTGACATTTTGAATCATTTTTGGTAAAGTCCAAAAAATCAATTTTCGGACGAAAAACGATGACCGCGGAGCTGTCGAACGTTCCCAAAATGGTCAATTCTGATGAAATTTTAACATTTAATGTTTTGACTGCAAATTACTGTTGGATGTGAATTATTACTTTTTCAACTAAAATAAGTGTGTTTAAAGTAATTGCTCTGCCTGAAATTGGTCAAAATTGAAGCTTCTGAGTAAGCAAAACTCTGTAAAAATGGCAATTTTGGTCACTGTGAGGGATTAAAAAGTGGTTATTCAACATGAGGCATGATCCAATTGACATTTTGAATCATTTTTGGTAAAGTCCAAAAAATCAATTTTCGGACGAAAAACGATGACCGCGGAGCTGTCGAACGTTCCCAAAATGGTCAATTCTGATGAAACTTTAACATTTAATCTTTTGACTGCAAATTACTGTTGGATGTGAATTATTACTTTTTCAACTAAAATAAGTTTGTTTAAAGTCATTTCTCTGCCTGAAATTGGTCAAAATTGAAGCTTCTGAGTAAGCAAAACTCTGTAAAAATGGCAATTTTGGTCACTGTGAGGGATTAAAAAGTGGTTATTCAACATGAGGCGTGATCCAATTGACATTTTGAATCATTTTTGGTAAAGTCCAAAAAATCAATTTTCGGACGAAAAACGATGACCGCGGAGCTGTCGAACGTTCCCAAAATGGTCAATTCTGATGAAATTTTAACATTTAATGTTTTGACTGCAAATTACTGTTGGATGTGAATTATTACTTTTTCAACTAAAATAAGTGTGTTTAAAGTCAATTCTCTGCCTGAAATTGGTCAAAATTGAAGCTTCTGAGTAAGCAAAACTCTGTAAAAATGGCAATTTTGGTCACTGTGAGGATTTAAAAACTGGTTATTCAACATGAGGCACGATCCAATTGACATTTTGAATCATTTTTGGTAAAGTCCCAAAAATCAATTTTCGGGCGAAAAACGATGACCGCGGAACTGTCGAACGTTCCCAAAATGGTCAATTCTGATGAAATTTTAACATTTAATCTTTTGACTGCAAATTACTGTTGGATGTGAATTATTACTTTTTCAACTAAAATAAGTGTGTTTAAAGTCATTTCTCTGCATGAATTTGGTCAAAATTGAAGCTTTTGAGTAAGCAAAACTCTAAAAATGGCAATTTTGGTCACTGTGAGGGTTTAAAAACTGGTTATTCAACATGAGGCACGATCCAATTGACATTTTGAATCATTTTTGGTAAAGTCCAATAAATCAATTTTCGGACGAAAAACGATGACCGCGGAGCTGTCGAACGTTCCCAAAATGGTCAATTCTGATGAAATTTTAACATTTAATCTTTTGACTGCAAATTACTGTTGGATGGGAATTATTACTTTTTCAACTAAAATAAGTGTGTTTAAAGTCAATTCTCTGCCTGAAATTGGTCAAAATTGAAGCTTCCGAGTAAGCAAAACTCTTAAAAAATGGCAATTTTGGTCACTGTGAGGGTTTAAAAAGTGGTTATTCAACATGAGGCACGATCCAATTGACATTTTGAATCATTTTTGGTAAAGTCCAAAAAATCAATTTTCGGACGAAAAACGATGACCGCGGAGCTGTCGAACGTTCCCAAAATGGTCAATTCTGATTAAATTTTAACATTTAATCTTTTGACTGCAAATTACTGTTGGATGTGAATTATTACTTTTTCAACTAAAATAAGTGTGTTTAAAGTAATTTCTGTGCCTGAAATTGGTCAAAATTGAAGCTTCTGAGTAAGCAAAACTCTGTAAAAATGGCAATTTTGGTCACTGTGAGGGTTTAAAAAGTGGTTATTCAACACGAGGCACGATCCAATTGACATTTTGAATCATTTTTGGTAAAGTCCAAAAAATCAATTTTCGGACGAAAAACGATGACCGCGGAGCTGTCGAACGTTCCCAAAATGGTCAATTCTGATGAAATTTTAACATTTAATGTTTTGACTGCAAATTACTGTTGGATGTGAATTATTACTTTTTCAACTAAAATAAGTGTGTTTAAAGTAATTGCTCTGCCTGAAATTGGTCAAAATTGAAGCTTCTGAGTAAGCAAAACTCTGTAAAAATGGCAATTTTGGTCACTGTGAGGGATTAAAAAGTGGTTATTCAACATGAGGCATGATCCAATTGACATTTTGAATCATTTTTGGTAAAGTCCAAAAAATCAATTTTCGGACGAAAAACGATGACCGCGGAGCTGTCGAACGTTCCCAAAATGGTCAATTCTGATGAAACTTTAACATTTAATCTTTTGACTGCAAATTACTGTTGGATGTGAATTATTACTTTTTCAACTAAAATAAGTTTGTTTAAAGTCATTTCTCTGCCTGAAATTGGTCAAAATTGAAGCTTCTGAGTAAGCAAAACTCTGTAAAAATGGCAATTTTGGTCACTGTGAGGGTTTAAAAAGTGGTTATTCAACATGAGGCATGATCCAATTGACATTTTGAATCATTTTTGGTAAAGTCCAAAAAATCAATTTTCGGACGAAAAACGATGACCGCGGAGCTGTTGAACGTTCCCAAAATGGTCAATTCTGATGAAATTTTAACATTTAATCTTTTGACTGCAAATTACTGTTGGATGTGAATTATTACTTTTTCAACTAAAATAAGTGTGTTTAAAGTAATTGCTCTGCCTGAAATTGGTCAAAATTGAAGCTTCTGAGTAAGCAAAACTCTGTAAAAATGGCAATTTGGGTCACTGTGACGGTTTAAAAAGTGGTTATTCAACATGAGGCATGATCCAATTGACATTTTGAATCATTTTTGGTAAAGTCCAAAAAATCAATTTTCGGACGAAAAACGATGACCGCGGAGCTGTCGAACGTTCCCAAAATGGTCAATTCTGATGAAATTTAAACATTTAATCTGTTGACTGCAAATTACTGTTGGATGTGAATTATTACTTTTTCAACTAAAATAAGTGTGTTTAAAGTCAATTCTCTGCCTGAAATTGGTCAAAATTGAAGCTTCTGAGTAAGCAAAACTCTGTAAAAATGGCAATTTTGGTCACTGTGAGGATTTAAAAACTGGTTATTCAACATGAGGCACGATCCAATTGACATTTTGAATCATTTTTGGTAAAGTCCCAAAAATCAATTTTCGGGCGAAAAACGATGACCGCGGAACTGTCGAACGTTCCCAAAATGGTCAATTCTGATGAAATTTTAACATTTAATCTTTTGACTGCAAATTACTGTTGGATGTGAATTATTACTTTTTCAACTAAAATAAGTGTGTTTAAAGTCATTTCTCTGCCTGAATTTGGTCAAAATTGAAGCTTCTGAGTAAGCAAAACTCTAAAAATGGCAATTTTGGTCACTGTGAGGGTTTAAAAACTGGTTATTCAACATGAGGCACGATCCAATTGACATTTTGAATCATTTTTGGTAAAGTCCAATAAATCAATTTTCGGACGAAAAACGATGACCGCGGAGCTGTCGAACGTTCCCAAAATGGTCAATTCTGATGAAATTTTAACATTTAATCTTTTGACTGCAAATTACTGTTGGATGTGAATTATTACTTTTTCAACTAAAATAAGTGTGTTTAAAGTCAATTCTCTGCCTGAAATTGGTCAAAATTGAAGCTTCCGAGTAAGCAAAACTCTGTAAAAATTGCAATTTTGGTCACTGTGAGGGTTTAAAAAGTGGTTATTCAACATGAGGCACGATCCAATTGACATTTTGAATCATTTTTGGTAAAGTCCAAAAAATCAATTTTCGGACGAAAAACGATGACCGCGGAGCTGTCGAACGTTCCCAAAATGGTCAATTCTGATTAAATTTTAACATTTAATCTTTTGACTGCAAATTACTGTTGGATGTGAATTATTACTTTTTCAACTAAAATAAGTGTGTTTAAAGTAATTTCTGTGACTGAAATTGGTCAAAATTGAAGCTTCTGAGTAAGCAAAACTCTGTAAAAATGGCAATTTTGGTCACTGTGAGGGTTTAAAAAGTGGTTATTCAACACGAGGCACGATCCAATTGACATTTTGAATCATTTTTGGTAAAGTCCAAAAAATCAATTTTCGGACGAAAAACGATGACCGCGGAGCTGTCGAACGTTCCCAAAATGGTCAATTCTGATGAAATTTTAACATTTAATGTTTTGACTGCAAATTACTGTTGGATGTGAATTATTACTTTTTCAACTAAAATACGTGTGTTTAAAGTAATTGCTCTGCCTGAAATTGGTCAAAATTGAAGCTTCTGAGTAAGCAAAACTCTGTAAAAATGGCAATTTTGGTCACTGTGAGTGTTTAAAAAGTGGTTATTCAACATGAGGCACGATCCAATTGACATTTTGAATCATTTTTGGTAAAGTCCCAAAAATCAATTTTCGGACGAAAAACGATGACCGCGGAGCTGTCGAACGTTCCCAAAATGGTCAATTCTGATGAAATTTTAACATTTAATCTTTTGACTGCAAATTACTGTTGGATGTGAATTATTACTTTTTCAACTAAAATAAGTATGTTTAAAGTCAATTCTCTGCCTGAAATTGGTCAAAATTGAAGCTTCCGAGTAAGCAAAACTCTGTAAAAATGGCAATTTTGGTCACTGTGAGGGTTTAAAAAGTGGTTATTCAACATGAGGCACGATCCAATTGACATTTTGAATCATTTTTGGTAAAGTCCAAAAAATCCATTTTCGGACGAAAAACGATGACCGCGGAGCTGTCGAACGTTCCCAAAATGGTAAATTCTGATTAAATTTTAACATTTAATCTTTTGACTGCAAATTACTGTTGGATGTGAATTATTACTTTTTCAACTAAAATAAGTGTGTTTAAAGTAATTGCTCTGCCTGAAATTGGTCAAAATTGAAGCTTCTGAGTAAGCAAAACTCTGTAAAAATGGCAATTTGGGTCACTGTGAGGGTTTAAAAAGTGGTTATTCAACATGAGGCATGATCCAATTGACATTTTGAATCATTTTTGGTAAAGTCCAAAAAATCAATTTTCGGACGAAAAACGATGACCGCGGAGCTGTCGAACGTTCCCAAAATGGTCAATTCTGATGAAATTTTAACATTTAATCTTTTGACTGCAAATTACTGTTGGATGTGAATTATTACTTTTTCAACTAAAATAAGTGTGTTTAAAGTCATTTCTCTGCCTGAAATTGGTCAAAATTGAAGCTTCCGAGTAAGCAAAACTCTGTAAAAATGGCAATTTTGGTCACTGTGAGGGTTTAAAAAGTGGTTATTCAACATGAGGCACGATCCAATTGACATTTTGAATCATTTTTGATAAAGTCCCAAAAATCAATTTTCGGACGAAAAACGATGACCGCGGAGCTGTCGAACGTTCCCAAAATGGTCAATTCTGATGAAATTTTAACATTTAATCTTTTGACTGCAAATTACTGTTGGATGTGAATTATTACTTTTTCAACTAAAATAAGTGTGTTTAAAGTCAATTCTCTGCCTGAAATTGGTCAAAATTGAAGCTTCTGAGTAAGCAAAACTCTGTAAAAATGGCAATTTTGGTCACTGTGAGGATTTAAAAACTGGTTATTCAACATGAGGCACGATCCAATTGACATTTTGAATCATTTTTGGTAAAGTCCCAAAAATCAATTTTCGGGCGAAAAACGATGACCGCGGAACTGTCGAACGTTCCCAAAATGGTCAATTCTGATGAAATTTTAACATTTAATCTTTTGACTGCAAATTACTGTTGGATGTGAATTATTACTTTTTCAACTAAAATAAGTGTGTTTAAAGTCATTTCTGTGCCTGAAATTGGTCAAAATTGAAGCTTCTGAGTAAGCAAAACTCTGTAAAAATGGCAATTTTGGTCACTGTGAGGGTTTAAAAAGTGGTTATTCAACACGAGGCACGATCCAATTGACATTTTGAATCATTTTTGGTAAAGTCCAAAAAATCAATTTTCGGACGAAAAACGATGACCGCGGAGCTGTCGAACGTTCCCAAAATGGTCAATTCTGATGAAATTTTAACATTTAATGTTTTGACTGCAAATTACTGTTGGATGTGAATTATTACTTTTTCAACTAAAATAAGTGTGTTTAAAGTAATTGCTCTGCCTGAAATTGGTCAAAATTGAAGCTTCTGAGTAAGCAAAACTCTGTAAAAATGGCAATTTTGGTCACTGTGAGGGTTTAAAAACTGGTTATTCAACATGAGGCACGATCCAATTGACATTTTGAATCATTTTTGGTAAAGTCCAATAAATCAATTTTCGGACGAAAAATGATGACCGCGGAGCTGTCGAACGTTCCCAAAATGGTCAATTCTGATGAAATTTTAACATTTAATCTTTTGACTGCAAATTACTGTTGGATGTGAATTATTACTTTTTCAACTAAAATAAGTGTGTTTAAAGTCAATTCTCTGCCTGAAATTGGTCAAAATTGAAGCTTCCGAGTAAGCAAAACTCTGTAAAAATTGCAATTTTGGTCACTGTGAGGGTTTAAAAAGTGGTTATTCAACATGAGGCACGATCCAATTGACATTTTGAATCATTTTTGGTAAAGTCCAAAAAATCAATTTTCGGACGAAAAACGATGACCGCGGAGCTGTCGAACGTTCCCAAAATGGTCAATTCTGATTAAATTTTAACATTTAATCTTTTGACTGCAAATTACTGTTGGATGTGAATTATTACTTTTTCAACTAAAATAAGTGTGTTTAAAGTAATTTCTGTGACTGAAATTGGTCAAAATTGAAGCTTCTGAGTAAGCAAAACTCTGTAAAAATGGCAATTTTGGTCACTGTGAGGGTTTAAAAAGTGGTTATTCAACACGAGGCACGATCCAATTGACATTTTGAATCATTTTTGGTAAAGTCCAAAAAATCAATTTTCGGACGAAAAACGTTGACCGCGGAGCTGTCGAACGTTCCCAAAATGGTCAATTCTGATGAAATTTTAACATTTAATGTTTGGACTGCAAATTACTGTTGGATGTGAATTATTACTTTTTCAACTAAAATAAGTGTGTTTAAAGTAATTGCTCTGCCTGAAATTGGTCAAAATTGAAGCTTCTGAGTAAGCAAAACTCTGTAAAAATGGCAATTTTGGTCACTGTGAGGGTTTAAAAAGTGGTTATTCAACATGAGGCACGATCCAATTGACATTTTGAATCATTTTTGGTAAAGTCCCAAAAATCAATTTTCGGACGAAAAACGATGACCGCGGAGCTGTCGAACGTTCCCAAAATGGTCAATTCTGATGAAATTTTAACATTTAATGTTTTGACTGCAAATTACTGTTGGATGTGAATTATTACTTTTTCAACTAAAATAAGTGTGTTTAAAGTAATTGCTCTGCCTGAAATTGGTCAAAATTGAAGCTTCTGAGTAAGCAAAACTCTGTAAAAATGGCAATTTTGGTCACTGTGAGGGTTTAAAAAGTGGTTATTCAACATGAGGCATGATCCAATTGACATTTTGAATCATTTTTGGTAAAGTCCAAAAAATCAATTTTCGGACGAAAAACGATGACCGCGGAGCTGTCGAACGTTCCCAAAATGGTCAATTCTGATGAAATTTTAACATTTAATCTTTTGACTGCAAATTACTGTTGGATGTGAATTATTACTTTTTCAACTAAAATAAGTGTGTTTAAAGTCATTTCTCTGCCTGAAATTGGTCAAAATTGAAGCTTCTGAGTAAGCAAAACTCTGTAAAAATGGCAATTTTGGTAACTGTGAGGGTTTAAAAAGTGGTTATTCAACATGAGGCACGATCCAATTGACATTTTGAATCATTTTTGGTAAAGTCCCAAAAATCAATTTTCGGACAAAAAACGATGACCGCGGAGCTGTCGAACGTTCCCAAAATGGTCAATTCTGATGAAATTTTAACATTTAATCTTTTGACTGCAAATTACTGTTGGATGTGAATTATTACTTTTTCAACTAAAATAAGTGTGTTTAAAGTCAATTCTCTGCCTGAAATTGGTCAAAATTGAAGCTTCTGAGTAAGCAAAACTCTGAAAAAATGGCAATTTTGGTCACTGTGAGGGTTTAAAAACTGGTTATTCAACATGAGGCACGATCCAATTGACATTTTGAATCATTTTTGGTAAAGTCCAAAAAATCAATTTTCGGACGAAAAACGATGACCGCGGAGCTGTTGAACGTTCCCAAAATGGTCAATTCTGATGAAATTTTAACATTTAATCTTTTGACTGCAAATTACTGTTGGATGTGAATTATTACTTTTTCAACTAAAATAAGTATGTTTAAAGTCAATTCTCTGCCTGAAATTGGTCAAAATTGAAGCTTCCGAGTAAGCAAAACTCTGTAAAAATGGCAATTTTGGTCACTGTGAGGGTTTAAAAAGTGGTTATTCAACATGAGGCACGATCCAAATGACATTTTGAATCATTTTTGGTAAAGTCCAAAAAATCCATTTTCGGACGAAAAAACGATGACCGCGGAGCTGTCGAACGTTCCCAAAATGGTAAATTCTGATTAAATTTTAACATTTAATCTTTTGACTGCAAATTACTGTTGGATGTGAATTATTACTTTTTCAACTAAAATAAGTGTGTTTAAAGTAATTGCTCTGCCTGAAATTGGTCAAAATTGAAGCTTCTGAGTAAGCAAAACTCTGTAAAAATGGCAATTTTGGTCACTGTGAGGGTTTAAAAAGTGGTTATTCAACATGAGGCACGATCCAATTGACATTTTGAATCATTTTTGGTAAAGTCCCAAAAATCAATTTTCGGACGAAAAACGATGACCGCGGAGCTGTCGAACGTTCCCAAAATGGTCAATTCTGATGAAATTTTAACATTTAATGTTTTGACTGCAAATTACTGTTGGATGTGAATTATTACTTTTTCAACTAAAATAAGTGTGTTTAAAGTAATTGCTCTGCCTGAAATTGGTCAAAATTGAAGCTTCTGAGTAAGCAAAACTCTGTAAAAATGGCAATTTTGGTCACTGTGAGGGTTTAAAAAGTGGTTATTCAACATGAGGCATGATCCAATTGACATTTTGAATCATTTTTGGTAAAGTCCAAAAAATCAATTTTCGGACGAAAAACGATGACCGCGGAGCTGTCGAACGTTCCCAAAATGGTCAATTCTGATGAAATTTTAACATTTAATCTTTTGACTGCAAATTACTGTTGGATGTGAATTATTACTTTTTCAACTAAAATAAGTGTGTTTAAAGTCATTTCTCTGCCTGAAATTGGTCAAAATTGAAGCTTCTGAGTAAGCAAAACTCTGTAAAAATGGCAATTTTGGTAACTGTGAGGGTTTAAAAAGTGGTTATTCAACATGAGGCACGATCCAATTGACATTTTGAATCATTTTTGGTAAAGTCCCAAAAATAAATTTTCGGACAAAAAACGATGACCGCGGAGCTGTCGAACGTTCCCAAAATGGTCAATTCTGATGAAATTTTAACATTTAATCTTTTGACTGCAAATTACTGTTGGATGTGAATTATTACTTTTTCAACTAAAATAAGTGTGTTTAAAGTCAATTCTCTGCCTGAAATTGGTCAAAATTGAAGCTTCTGAGTAAGCAAAACTCTGAAAAAATGGCAATTTTGGTCACTGTGAGGGTTTAAAAACTGGTTATTCAACATGAGGCACGATCCAATTGACATTTTGAATCATTTTTGGTAAAGTCCAAAAAATCAATTTTCGGACGAAAAACGATGACCGCGGAGCTGTTGAACGTTCCCAAAATGGTCAATTCTGATGAAATTTTAACATTTAATCTTTTGACTGCAAATTACTGTTGGATGTGAATTATTACTTTTTCAACTAAAATAAGTATGTTTAAAGTCAATTCTCTGCCTGAAATTGGTCAAAATTGAAGCTTCCGAGTAAGCAAAACTCTGTAAAAATGGCAATTTTGGTCACTGTGAGGGTTTAAAAAGTGGTTATTCAACATGAGGCACGATCCAAATGACATTTTGAATCATTTTTGGTAAAGTCCAAAAAATCCATTTTCGGACGAAAAACGATGACCGCGGAGCTGTCGAACGTTCCCAAAATGGTAAATTCTGATTAAATTTTAACATTTAATCTTTTGACTGCAAATTACTGTTGGATGTGAATTATTACTTTTTCAACTAAAATAAGTGTGTTTAAAGTAATTGCTCTGCCTGAAATTGGTCAAAATTGAAGCTTCTGAGTAAGCAAAACTCTGTAAAAATGGCAATTTGGGTCACTGTGAGGGTTTAAAAAGTGGTTATTCAACATGAGGCATGATCCAATTGACATTTTGAATCATTTTTGGTAAAGTCCAAAAAATCAATTTTCGGACGAAAAACGATGACCGCGGAGCTGTCGAACGTTCCCAAAATGGTCAATTCTGATGAAATTTTAACATTTAATCTTTTGACTGCAAATTACTGTTGGATGTGAATTATTACTTTTTCAACTAAAATAAGTGTGTTTAAAGTCATTTCTCTGCCTGAAATTGGTCAAAATTGAAGCTTCCGAGTAAGCAAAACTCTGTAAAAATGGCAATTTTGGTCACTGTGAGGGTTTAAAAAGTGGTTATTCAACATGAGGCACGATCCAATTGACATTTTGAATCATTTTTGATAAAGTCCCAAAAATCAATTTTCGGACGAAAAACGATGACCGCGGAGCTGTCGAACGTTCCCAAAATGGTCAATTCTGATGAAATTTTAACATTTAATCTTTTGACTGCAAATTACTGTTGGATGTGAATTATTACTTTTTCAACTAAAATAAGTGTGTTTAAAGTCAATTCTCTGCCTGAAATTGGTCAAAATTGAAGCTTCTGAGTAAGCAAAACTCTGTAAAAATGGCAATTTTGGTCACTGTGAGGATTTAAAAACTGGTTATTCAACATGAGGCACGATCCAATTGACATTTTGAATCATTTTTGGTAAAGTCCCAAAAATCAATTTTCGGGCGAAAAACGATGACCGCGGAACTGTCGAACGTTCCCAAAATGGTCAATTCTGATGAAATTTTAACATTTAATCTTTTGACTGCAAATTACTGTTGGATGTGAATTATTACTTTTTCAACTAAAATAAGTGTGTTTAAAGTCATTTCTGTGCCTGAAATTGGTCAAAATTGAAGCTTCTGAGTAAGCAAAACTCTGTAAAAATGGCAATTTTGGTCACTGTGAGGGTTTAAAAAGTGGTTATTCAACACGAGGCACGATCCAATTGACATTTTGAATCATTTTTGGTAAAGTCCAAAAAATCAATTTTCGGACGAAAAACGATGACCGCGGAGCTGTCGAACGTTCCCAAAATGGTCAATTCTGATGAAATTTTAACATTTAATGTTTTGACTGCAAATTACTGTTGGATGTGAATTATTACTTTTTCAACTAAAATAAGTGTGTTTAAAGTAATTGCTCTGCCTGAAATTGGTCAAAATTGAAGCTTCTGAGTAAGCAAAACTCTGTAAAAATGGCAATTTTGGTCACTGTGAGGGTTTAAAAAGTGGTTATTCAACATGAGGCATGATCCAATTGACATTTTGAATCATTTTTGGTAAAGTCCAAAAAATCAATTTTCGGACGAAAAACGATGACCGCTGAGCTGTCGAACGTTCCCAAAATGGTCAATTCTGATGAAATTTTAACATTTAATCTTTTGACTGCAAATTACTGTTGGATGTGAATTATTACTTTTTCAACTAAAATAAGTGTGTTTAAAGTCATTTCTCTGCCTGAAATTGGTCAAAATTGAAGCTTCTGAGTAAGCAAAACTCTGTAAAAATGGCAATTTTGGTAACTGTGAGGGTTTAAAAAGTGGTTATTCAACATGAGGCACGATCCAATTGACATTTTGAATCATTTTTGGTAAAGTCCCAAAAATCAATTTTCGGACAAAAAACGATGACCGCGGAGCTGTCGAACGTTCCCAAAATGGTCAATTCTGATGAAATTTTAACATTTAATCTTTTGACTGCAAATTACTGTTGGATGTGAATTATTACTTTTTCAACTAAAATAAGTGTGTTTAAAGTCAATTCTCTGCCTGAAATTGGTCAAAATTGAAGCTTCTGAGTAAGCAAAACTCTAAAAATGGCAATTTTGGTCACTGTGAGGGTTTAAAAACTGGTTATTCAACATGAGGCACGATCCAATTGACATTTTGAATCATTTTTGGTAAAGTCCCAAAAATCAATTTTCGGACGAAAAATGATGACCGCGGAGCTGTCGAACGTTCCCAAAATGGTAAATTCTGATTAAATTTTAACATTTAATCTTTTGACTGCAAATTACTGTTGGATGTGAATTATTACTTTTTCAACTAAAATAAGTGTGTTTAAAGTAATTTCTGTGCCTGAAATTGGTCAAAATTGAAGCTTCTGAGTAAGCAAAACTCTGTAAAAATGGCAATTTTGGTCACTGTGAGGGTTTAAAAAGTGGGTATTCAACATGAGGCACGATCCAATTGACATTTTGAATCATTTTTGGTAAAGTCCCAAAAATCAATTTTCGGACGAAAAACGATGACCGCGGAGCTGTCGAACGTTCCCAAAATGGTCAATTCTGATGAAATTTTAACATTTAATGTTTTGACTGCAAATTACTGTTGGATGTGAATTATTACTTTTTCAACTAAAATAAGTGTGTTTAAAGTAATTGCTCTGCCTGAAATTGGTCAAAATTGAAGCTTCTGAGTAAGCAAAACTCTGTAAAAATGGCAATTTGGGTCACTGTGAGGGTTTAAAAAGTGGTTATTCAACATGAGGCATGATCCAATTGACATTTTGAATCATTTTTGGTAAGTCCAAAAAATCAATTTTCGGACGAAAAACGATGACCGCGGAGCTGTCGAACGTTCCCAAAATGGTCAATTCTGATGAAATTTTAACATTTAATCTTTTGACTGCAAATTACTGTTGGATGTGAATTATTACTTTTTCAACTAAAATAAGTGTGTTTAAAGTCATTTCTCTGCCTGAAAATGGTCAAAATTGAAGCTTCCGAGTAAGCAAAACTCTGTAAAAATGGCAATTTTGGTCACTGTGAGGGTTTAAAAAGTGGTTATTCAACATGAGGCACGATCCAATTGACATTTTGAATCATTTTTGATAAAGTCCCAAAAATCAATTTTCGGACGAAAAACGATGACCGCGGAGCTGTCGAACGTTCCCAAAATGGTCAATTCTGATGAAATTTTAACATTTAATCTTTTGACTGCAAATTACTGTTGGATGTGAATTATTACTTTTTCAACTAAAATAAGTGTGTTTAAAGTCAATTCTCTGCCTGAAATTGGTCAAAATTGAAGCTTCTGAGTAAGCAAAACTCTGTAAAAATGGCAATTTTGGTCACTGTGAGGATTTAAAAACTGGTTATTCAACATGAGGCACGATCCAATTGACATTTTGAATCATTTTTGGTAAAGTCCCAAAAATCAATTTTCGGGCGAAAAACGATGACCGCGGAACTGTCGAACGTTCCCAAAATGGTCAATTCTGATGAAATTTTAACATTTAATCTTTTGACTGCAAATTACTGTTGGATGTGAATTATTACTTTTTCAACTAAAATAAGTGTGTTTAAAGTCATTTCTGTGCCTGAAATTGGTCAAAATTGAAGCTTCTGAGTAAGCAAAACTCTGTAAAAATGGCAATTTTGGTCACTGTGAGGGTTTAAAAAGTGGTTATTCAACACGAGGCACGATCCAATTGACATTTTGAATCATTTTTGGTAAAGTCCAAAAAATCAATTTTCGGACGAAAAACGATGACCGCGGAGCTGTCGAACGTTCCCAAAATGGTCAATTCTGATGAAATTTTAACATTTAATGTTTTGACTGCAAATTACTGTTGGATGTGAATTATTACTTTTTCAACTAAAATAAGTGTGTTTAAAGTAATTGCTCTGCCTGAAATTGGTCAAAATTGAAGCTTCTGAGTAAGCAAAACTCTGTAAAAATGGCAATTATGGTCACTGTGAGGGTTTAAAAAGTGGTTATTCAACATGAGGCATGATCCAATTGACATTTTGAATCATTTTTGGTAAAGTCCAAAAAATCAATTTTCGGACGAAAAACGATGACCGCGGAGCTGTCGAACGTTCCCAAAATGGTCAATTCTGATGAAATTTTAACATTTAATCTTTTGACTGCAAATTACTGTTGGATGTGAATTATTACTTTTTCAACTAAAATAAGTGTGTTTAAAGTCAATTCTCTGCCTGAAATTGGTCAAAATTGAAGCTTCTGAGTAAGCAAAACTCTAAAAATGGCAATTTTGGTCACTGTGAGGGTTTAAAAACTGGTTATTCAACATGAGGCACGATCCAATTGACATTTTGAATCATTTTTTGTAAAGTCCCAAAAATCAATTTTCGGACGAAAAACGATGACCGCGGAGCTGTCGAACGTTCCCAAAATGGTCAATTCTGATGAAATTTTAACATTTAATCTTTTGACTGCAAATTACTGTTGGATGTGAATTATTACTTTTTCAACTAAAATAAGTGTGTTTAAAGTCATTTCTCTGCCTGAATTTGGTCAAAATTGAAGCTTCTGAGTAAGCAAAACTCTAAAAATGGCAATTTTGGTCACTGTGAGGGTTTAAAAACTGGTTATTCAACATGAGGCACGATCCAATTGACATTTTGAATCATTTTTGGTAAAGTCCCAAAAATCAATTTTCGGACGAAAAACGATGACCGCGGAGCTGTCGAACGTTCCCAAAATGGTCAATTCTGATGAAATTTTAACATTTAATCTTTTGACTGCAAATTACTGTTGGATGTGAATTATTACTTTTTCAACTAAAATAAGTGTGTTTAAAGTCATTTCTGTGCCTGAAATTGGTCAAAATTAAAGCTTCTGAGTAAGCAAAACTCTGTAAAAATGGCAATTTTGGTCACTGTGAGGGTTTAAAAAGTGGTTATTCAACACGAGGCACGATCCAATTGACATTTTGAATCATTTTTGGTAAAGTCCAAAAAATCAATTTTTGGACGAAAAACGATGACCGCGGAGCTGTCGAACGTTCCCAAAATGGTCAATTCTGATGAAATTTTAACATGTAATGTTTTGACTGCAAATTACTGTTGGATGTGAATTATTACTTTTTCAACTAAAATAAGTGTGTTTAAAGTCATTTCTCTGCCTGAAATTGGTCAAAATTGAAGCTTCTGAGTAAGCAAAACTCTGTAAAAATGGCAATTTTGGTAACTGTGAGGGTTTAAAAAGTGGTTATTCAACATGAGGCACGATCCAATTGACATTTTGAATCATTTTTGGTAAAGTCCCAAAAATCAATTTTCGGACAAAAAACGATGACCGCGGAGCTGTCGAACGTTCCCAAAATGGTCAATTCTGATGAAATTTTAACATTTAATCTTTTGACTGCAAATTACTGTTGGATGTGAATTATTACTTTTTCAACTAAAATAAGTGTGTTTAAAGTCAATTCTCTGCCTGAAATTGGTCAAAATTGAAGCTTCTGAGTAAGCAAAACTCTGAAAAAATGGCAATTTTGGTCACTGTGAGGGTTTAAAAACTGGTTATTCAACATGAGGCACGATCCAATTGACATTTTGAATCATTTTTGGTAAAGTCCAAAAAATCAATTTTCGGACGAAAAACGATGACCGCGGAGCTGTTGAACGTTCCCAAAATGGTCAATTCTGATGAAATTTTAACATTTAATCTTTTGACTGCAAATTACTGTTGGATGTGAATTATTACTTTTTCAACTAAAATAAGTATGTTTAAAGTCAATTCTCTGCCTGAAATTGGTCAAAATTGAAGCTTCCGAGTAAGCAAAACTCTGTAAAAATGGCAATTTTGGTCACTGTGAGGGTTTAAAAAGTGGTTATTCAACATGAGGCATGATCCAATTGACATTTTGAATCATTTTTGGTAAAGTCCAAAAAATCAATTTTCGGACGAAAAACGATGACCGCGGAGCTGTCGAACGTTCCCAAAATGGTCAATTTTGATGAAATTTTAACATTTAATCTTTTGACTGCAAATTACTGTTGGATGTGAATTATTACTTTTTCAACTAAAATAAGTGTGTTTAAAGTCATTTCTCTGCCTGAAATTGGTCAAAATTGAAGCTTCTGAGTAAGCAAAACTCTGTAAAAATGGCAATTTTGGTAACTGTGAGGGTTTAAAAAGTGGTTATTCAACATGAGGCACGATCCAATTGACATTTTGAATCATTTTTGGTAAAGTCCCAAAAATCAATTTTCGGACAAAAAACGATGACCGCGGAGCTGTCGAACGTTCCCAAAATGGTCAATTCTGATGAAATTTTAACATTTAATCTTTTGACTGCAAATTACTGTTGGATGTGAATTATTACTTTTTCAACTAAAATAAGTGTGTTTAAAGTCAATTCTCTGCCTGAAATTGGTCAAAATTGAAGCTTCTGAGTAAGCAAAACTCTAAAAATGGCAATTTTGGTCACTGTGAGGGTTTAAAAACTGGTTATTCAACATGAGGCACGATCCAATTGACATTTTGAATCATTTTTGGTAAAGTCCCAAAAATCAATTTTCGGACGAAAAACGATGACCGCGGAGCTGTCGAACGTTCCCAAAATGGTCAATTCTGATGAAATTTTAACATTTAATCTTTTGACTGCAAATTACTGTTGGATGTGAATTATTACTTTTTCAACTAAAATAAGTGTGTTTAAAGTAATTGCTCTGCCTGAAATTGGTCAAAATTGAAGCTTCTGAGTAAGCAAAACTCTGTAAAAATGGCAATTTTGGTCACTGTGAGGGTTTAAAAAGTGGTTATTCAACATGAGGCACGATCCAATTGACATTTTGAATCATTTTTGGTAAAGTCCCAAAAATCAATTTTCGGACGAAAAACGATGACCGCGGAGCTGTCGAACGTTCCCAAAATGGTCAATTCTGATGAAATTTTAACATTTAATGTTTTGACTGCAAATTACTGTTGGATGTGAATTATTACTTTTTCAACTAAAATAAGTGTGTTTAAAGTAATTGCTCTGCCTGAAATTGGTCAAAATTGAAGCTTCTGAGTAAGCAAAACTCTGTAAAAATGGCAATTTTGGTCACTGTGAGGGTTTAAAAAGTGGTTATTCAACATGAGGCATGATCCAATTGACATTTTGAATCATTTTTGGTAAAGTCCAAAAAATCAATTTTCGGACGAAAAACGATGACCGCGGAGCTGTCGAACGTTCCCAAAATGGTCAATTCTGATGAAATTTTAACATTTAATCTTTTGACTGCAAATTACTGTTGGATGTGAATTATTACTTTTTCAACTAAAATAAGTGTGTTTAAAGTCATTTCTCTGCCTGAAATTGGTCAAAATTGAAGCTTCTGAGTAAGCAAAACTCTGTAAAAATGGCAATTTTGGTAACTGTGAGGGTTTAAAAAGTGGTTATTCAACATGAGGCACGATCCAATTGACATTTTGAATCATTTTTGGTAAAGTCCCAAAAATAAATTTTCGGACAAAAAACGATGACCGCGGAGCTGTCGAACGTTCCCAAAATGGTCAATTCTGATGAAATTTTAACATTTAATCTTTTGACTGCAAATTACTGTTGGATGTGAATTATTACTTTTTCAACTAAAATAAGTGTGTTTAAAGTCAATTCTCTGCCTGAAATTGGTCAAAATTGAAGCTTCTGAGTAAGCAAAACTCTGAAAAAATGGCAATTTTGGTCACTGTGAGGGTTTAAAAACTGGTTATTCAACATGAGGCACGATCCAATTGACATTTTGAATCATTTTTGGTAAAGTCCAAAAAATCAATTTTCGGACGAAAAACGATGACCGCGGAGCTGTTGAACGTTCCCAAAATGGTCAATTCTGATGAAATTTTAACATTTAATCTTTTGACTGCAAATTACTGTTGGATGTGAATTATTACTTTTTCAACTAAAATAAGTATGTTTAAAGTCAATTCTCTGCCTGAAATTGGTCAAAATTGAAGCTTCCGAGTAAGCAAAACTCTGTAAAAATGGCAATTTTGGTCACTGTGAGGGTTTAAAAAGTGGTTATTCAACATGAGGCACGATCCAAATGACATTTTGAATCATTTTTGGTAAAGTCCAAAAAATCCATTTTCGGACGAAAAACGATGACCGCGGAGCTGTCGAACGTTCCCAAAATGGTAAATTCTGATTAAATTTTAACATTTAATCTTTTGACTGCAAATTACTGTTGGATGTGAATTATTACTTTTTCAACTAAAATAAGTGTGTTTAAAGTAATTGCTCTGCCTGAAATTGGTCAAAATTGAAGCTTCTGAGTAAGCAAAACTCTGTAAAAATGGCAATTTGGGTCACTGTGAGGGTTTAAAAAGTGGTTATTCAACATGAGGCATGATCCAATTGACATTTTGAATCATTTTTGGTAAAGTCCAAAAAATCAATTTTCGGACGAAAAACGATGACCGCGGAGCTGTCGAACGTTCCCAAAATGGTCAATTCTGATGAAATTTTAACATTTAATCTTTTGACTGCAAATTACTGTTGGATGTGAATTATTACTTTTTCAACTAAAATAAGTGTGTTTAAAGTCATTTCTCTGCCTGAAATTGGTCAAAATTGAAGCTTCCGAGTAAGCAAAACTCTGTAAAAATGGCAATTTTGGTCACTGTGAGGGTTTAAAAAGTGGTTATTCAACATGAGGCACGATCCAATTGACATTTTGAATCATTTTTGATAAAGTCCCAAAAATCAATTTTCGGACGAAAAACGATGACCGCGGAGCTGTCGAACGTTCCCAAAATGGTCAATTCTGATGAAATTTTAACATTTAATCTTTTGACTGCAAATTACTGTTGGATGTGAATTATTACTTTTTCAACTAAAATAAGTGTGTTTAAAGTCAATTCTCTGCCTGAAATTGGTCAAAATTGAAGCTTCTGAGTAAGCAAAACTCTGTAAAAATGGCAATTTTGGTCACTGTGAGGATTTAAAAACTGGTTATTCAACATGAGGCACGATCCAATTGACATTTTGAATCATTTTTGGTAAAGTCCCAAAAATCAATTTTCGGGCGAAAAACGATGACCGCGGAACTGTCGAACGTTCCCAAAATGGTCAATTCTGATGAAATTTTAACATTTAATCTTTTGACTGCAAATTACTGTTGGATGTGAATTATTACTTTTTCAACTAAAATAAGTGTGTTTAAAGTCATTTCTGTGCCTGAAATTGGTCAAAATTGAAGCTTCTGAGTAAGCAAAACTCTGTAAAAATGGCAATTTTGGTCACTGTGAGGGTTTAAAAAGTGGTTATTCAACACGAGGCACGATCCAATTGACATTTTGAATCATTTTTGGTAAAGTCCAAAAAATCAATTTTCGGACGAAAAACGATGACCGCGGAGCTGTCGAACGTTCCCAAAATGGTCAATTCTGATGAAATTTTAACATTTAATGTTTTGACTGCAAATTACTGTTGGATGTGAATTATTACTTTTTCAACTAAAATAAGTGTGTTTAAAGTAATTGCTCTGCCTGAAATTGGTCAAAATTGAAGCTTCTGAGTAAGCAAAACTCTGTAAAAATGGCAATTTTGGTCACTGTGAGGGTTTAAAAAGTGGTTATTCAACATGAGGCATGATCCAATTGACATTTTGAATCATTTTTGGTAAAGTCCAAAAAATCAATTTTCGGACGAAAAACGATGACCGCTGAGCTGTCGAACGTTCCCAAAATGGTCAATTCTGATGAAATTTTAACATTTAATCTTTTGACTGCAAATTACTGTTGGATGTGAATTATTACTTTTTCAACTAAAATAAGTGTGTTTAAAGTCATTTCTCTGCCTGAAATTGGTCAAAATTGAAGCTTCTGAGTAAGCAAAACTCTGTAAAAATGGCAATTTTGGTAACTGTGAGGGTTTAAAAAGTGGTTATTCAACATGAGGCACGATCCAATTGACATTTTGAATCATTTTTGGTAAAGTCCCAAAAATCAATTTTCGGACAAAAAACGATGACCGCGGAGCTGTCGAACGTTCCCAAAATGGTCAATTCTGATGAAATTTTAACATTTAATCTTTTGACTGCAAATTACTGTTGGATGTGAATTATTACTTTTTCAACTAAAATAAGTGTGTTTAAAGTCAATTCTCTGCCTGAAATTGGTCAAAATTGAAGCTTCTGAGTAAGCAAAACTCTAAAAATGGCAATTTTGGTCACTGTGAGGGTTTAAAAACTGGTTATTCAACATGAGGCACGATCCAATTGACATTTTGAATCATTTTTGGTAAAGTCCCAAAAATCAATTTTCGGACGAAAAATGATGACCGCGGAGCTGTCGAACGTTCCCAAAATGGTAAATTCTGATTAAATTTTAACATTTAATCTTTTGACTGCAAATTACTGTTGGATGTGAATTATTACTTTTTCAACTAAAATAAGTGTGTTTAAAGTAATTTCTGTGCCTGAAATTGGTCAAAATTGAAGCTTCTGAGTAAGCAAAACTCTGTAAAAATGGCAATTTTGGTCACTGTGAGGGTTTAAAAAGTGGGTATTCAACATGAGGCACGATCCAATTGACATTTTGAATCATTTTTGGTAAAGTCCCAAAAATCAATTTTCGGACGAAAAACGATGACCGCGGAGCTGTCGAACGTTCCCAAAATGGTCAATTCTGATGAAATTTTAACATTTAATGTTTTGACTGCAAATTACTGTTGGATGTGAATTATTACTTTTTCAACTAAAATAAGTGTGTTTAAAGTCATTTCTCTGCCTGAATTTGGTCAAAATTGAAGCTTCTGAGTAAGCAAAACTCTAAAAATGGCAATTTTGGTCACTGTGAGGGTTTAAAAACTGGTTATTCAACATGAGGCACGATCCAATTGACATTTTGAATCATTTTTGGTAAAGTCCCAAAAATCAATTTTCGGACGAAAAACGATGACCGCGGAGCTGTCGAACGTTCCCAAAATGGTCAATTCTGATGAAATTTTAACATTTAATCTTTTGACTGCAAATTACTGTTGGATGTGAATTATTACTTTTTCAACTAAAATAAGTGTGTTTAAAGTCATTTCTGTGCCTGAAATTGGTCAAAATTAAAGCTTCTGAGTAAGCAAAACTCTGTAAAAATGGCAATTTTGGTCACTGTGAGGGTTTAAAAAGTGGTTATTCAACACGAGGCACGATCCAATTGACATTTTGAATCATTTTTGGTAAAGTCCAAAAAATCAATTTTTGGACGAAAAACGATGACCGCGGAGCTGTCGAACGTTCCCAAAATGGTCAATTCTGATGAAATTTTAACATGTAATGTTTTGACTGCAAATTACTGTTGGATGTGAATTATTACTTTTTCAACTAAAATAAGTGTGTTTAAAGTCATTTCTCTGCCTGAAATTGGTCAAAATTGAAGCTTCTGAGTAAGCAAAACTCTGTAAAAATGGCAATTTTGGTAACTGTGAGGGTTTAAAAAGTGGTTATTCAACATGAGGCACGATCCAATTGACATTTTGAATCATTTTTGGTAAAGTCCCAAAAATCAATTTTCGGACAAAAAACGATGACCGCGGAGCTGTCGAACGTTCCCAAAATGGTCAATTCTGATGAAATTTTAACATTTAATCTTTTGACTGCAAATTACTGTTGGATGTGAATTATTACTTTTTCAACTAAAATAAGTGTGTTTAAAGTCAATTCTCTGCCTGAAATTGGTCAAAATTGAAGCTTCTGAGTAAGCAAAACTCTGAAAAAATGGCAATTTTGGTCACTGTGAGGGTTTAAAAACTGGTTATTCAACATGAGGCACGATCCAATTGACATTTTGAATCATTTTTGGTAAAGTCCAAAAAATCAATTTTCGGACGAAAAACGATGACCGCGGAGCTGTTGAACGTTCCCAAAATGGTCAATTCTGATGAAATTTTAACATTTAATCTTTTGACTGCAAATTACTGTTGGATGTGAATTATTACTTTTTCAACTAAAATAAGTATGTTTAAAGTCAATTCTCTGCCTGAAATTGGTCAAAATTGAAGCTTCCGAGTAAGCAAAACTCTGTAAAAATGGCAATTTTGGTCACTGTGAGGGTTTAAAAAGTGGTTATTCAACATGAGGCATGATCCAATTGACATTTTGAATCATTTTTGGTAAAGTCCAAAAAATCAATTTTCGGACGAAAAACGATGACCGCGGAGCTGTCGAACGTTCCCAAAATGGTCAATTTTGATGAAATTTTAACATTTAATCTTTTGACTGCAAATTACTGTTGGATGTGAATTATTACTTTTTCAACTAAAATAAGTGTGTTTAAAGTCATTTCTCTGCCTGAAATTGGTCAAAATTGAAGCTTCTGAGTAAGCAAAACTCTGTAAAAATGGCAATTTTGGTAACTGTGAGGGTTTAAAAAGTGGTTATTCAACATGAGGCACGATCCAATTGACATTTTGAATCATTTTTGGTAAAGTCCCAAAAATCAATTTTCGGACAAAAAACGATGACCGCGGAGCTGTCGAACGTTCCCAAAATGGTCAATTCTGATGAAATTTTAACATTTAATCTTTTGACTGCAAATTACTGTTGGATGTGAATTATTACTTTTTCAACTAAAATAAGTGTGTTTAAAGTCAATTCTCTGCCTGAAATTGGTCAAAATTGAAGCTTCTGAGTAAGCAAAACTCTAAAAATGGCAATTTTGGTCACTGTGAGGGTTTAAAAACTGGTTATTCAACATGAGGCACGATCCAATTGACATTTTGAATCATTTTTGGTAAAGTCCCAAAAATCAATTTTCGGACGAAAAACGATGACCGCGGAGCTGTCGAACGTTCCCAAAATGGTCAATTCTGATGAAATTTTAACATTTAATCTTTTGACTGCAAATTACTGTTGGATGTGAATTATTACTTTTTCAACTAAAATAAGTGTGTTTAAAGTAATTGCTCTGCCTGAAATTGGTCAAAATTGAAGCTTCTGAGTAAGCAAAACTCTGTAAAAATGGCAATTTTGGTCACTGTGAGGGTTTAAAAAGTGGTTATTCAACATGAGGCACGATCCAATTGACATTTTGAATCATTTTTGGTAAAGTCCCAAAAATCAATTTTCGGACGAAAAACGATGACCGCGGAGCTGTCGAACGTTCCCAAAATGGTCAATTCTGATGAAATTTTAACATTTAATGTTTTGACTGCAAATTACTGTTGGATGTGAATTATTACTTTTTCAACTAAAATAAGTGTGTTTAAAGTAATTGCTCTGCCTGAAATTGGTCAAAATTGAAGCTTCTGAGTAAGCAAAACTCTGTAAAAATGGCAATTTTGGTCACTGTGAGGGTTTAAAAAGTGGTTATTCAACATGAGGCATGATCCAATTGACATTTTGAATCATTTTTGGTAAAGTCCAAAAAATCAATTTTCGGACGAAAAACGATGACCGCGGAGCTGTCGAACGTTCCCAAAATGGTCAATTCTGATGAAATTTTAACATTTAATCTTTTGACTGCAAATTACTGTTGGATGTGAATTATTACTTTTTCAACTAAAATAAGTGTGTTTAAAGTCATTTCTCTGCCTGAAATTGGTCAAAATTGAAGCTTCTGAGTAAGCAAAACTCTGTAAAAATGGCAATTTTGGTAACTGTGAGGGTTTAAAAAGTGGTTATTCAACATGAGGCACGATCCAATTGACATTTTGAATCATTTTTGGTAAAGTCCCAAAAATAAATTTTCGGACAAAAAACGATGACCGCGGAGCTGTCGAACGTTCCCAAAATGGTCAATTCTGATGAAATTTTAACATTTAATCTTTTGACTGCAAATTACTGTTGGATGTGAATTATTACTTTTTCAACTAAAATAAGTGTGTTTAAAGTCAATTCTCTGCCTGAAATTGGTCAAAATTGAAGCTTCTGAGTAAGCAAAACTCTGAAAAAATGGCAATTTTGGTCACTGTGAGGGTTTAAAAACTGGTTATTCAACATGAGGCACGATCCAATTGACATTTTGAATCATTTTTGGTAAAGTCCAAAAAATCAATTTTCGGACGAAAAACGATGACCGCGGAGCTGTTGAACGTTCCCAAAATGGTCAATTCTGATGAAATTTTAACATTTAATCTTTTGACTGCAAATTACTGTTGGATGTGAATTATTACTTTTTCAACTAAAATAAGTATGTTTAAAGTCAATTCTCTGCCTGAAATTGGTCAAAATTGAAGCTTCCGAGTAAGCAAAACTCTGTAAAAATGGCAATTTTGGTCACTGTGAGGGTTTAAAAAGTGGTTATTCAACATGAGGCACGATCCAAATGACATTTTGAATCATTTTTGGTAAAGTCCAAAAAATCCATTTTCGGACGAAAAACGATGACCGCGGAGCTGTCGAACGTTCCCAAAATGGTAAATTCTGATTAAATTTTAACATTTAATCTTTTGACTGCAAATTACTGTTGGATGTGAATTATTACTTTTTCAACTAAAATAAGTGTGTTTAAAGTAATTGCTCTGCCTGAAATTGGTCAAAATTGAAGCTTCTGAGTAAGCAAAACTCTGTAAAAATGGCAATTTGGGTCACTGTGAGGGTTTAAAAAGTGGTTATTCAACATGAGGCATGATCCAATTGACATTTTGAATCATTTTTGGTAAAGTCCAAAAAATCAATTTTCGGACGAAAAACGATGACCGCGGAGCTGTCGAACGTTCCCAAAATGGTCAATTCTGATGAAATTTTAACATTTAATCTTTTGACTGCAAATTACTGTTGGATGTGAATTATTACTTTTTCAACTAAAATAAGTGTGTTTAAAGTCATTTCTCTGCCTGAAATTGGTCAAAATTGAAGCTTCCGAGTAAGCAAAACTCTGTAAAAATGGCAATTTTGGTCACTGTGAGGGTTTAAAAAGTGGTTATTCAACATGAGGCACGATCCAATTGACATTTTGAATCATTTTTGATAAAGTCCCAAAAATCAATTTTCGGACGAAAAACGATGACCGCGGAGCTGTCGAACGTTCCCAAAATGGTCAATTCTGATGAAATTTTAACATTTAATCTTTTGACTGCAAATTACTGTTGGATGTGAATTATTACTTTTTCAACTAAAATAAGTGTGTTTAAAGTCAATTCTCTGCCTGAAATTGGTCAAAATTGAAGCTTCTGAGTAAGCAAAACTCTGTAAAAATGGCAATTTTGGTCACTGTGAGGATTTAAAAACTGGTTATTCAACATGAGGCACGATCCAATTGACATTTTGAATCATTTTTGGTAAAGTCCCAAAAATCAATTTTCGGGCGAAAAACGATGACCGCGGAACTGTCGAACGTTCCCAAAATGGTCAATTCTGATGAAATTTTAACATTTAATCTTTTGACTGCAAATTACTGTTGGATGTGAATTATTACTTTTTCAACTAAAATAAGTGTGTTTAAAGTCATTTCTGTGCCTGAAATTGGTCAAAATTGAAGCTTCTGAGTAAGCAAAACTCTGTAAAAATGGCAATTTTGGTCACTGTGAGGGTTTAAAAAGTGGTTATTCAACACGAGGCACGATCCAATTGACATTTTGAATCATTTTTGGTAAAGTCCAAAAAATCAATTTTCGGACGAAAAACGATGACCGCGGAGCTGTCGAACGTTCCCAAAATGGTCAATTCTGATGAAATTTTAACATTTAATGTTTTGACTGCAAATTACTGTTGGATGTGAATTATTACTTTTTCAACTAAAATAAGTGTGTTTAAAGTAATTGCTCTGCCTGAAATTGGTCAAAATTGAAGCTTCTGAGTAAGCAAAACTCTGTAAAAATGGCAATTTTGGTCACTGTGAGGGTTTAAAAAGTGGTTATTCAACATGAGGCATGATCCAATTGACATTTTGAATCATTTTTGGTAAAGTCCAAAAAATCAATTTTCGGACGAAAAACGATGACCGCTGAGCTGTCGAACGTTCCCAAAATGGTCAATTCTGATGAAATTTTAACATTTAATCTTTTGACTGCAAATTACTGTTGGATGTGAATTATTACTTTTTCAACTAAAATAAGTGTGTTTAAAGTCATTTCTCTGCCTGAAATTGGTCAAAATTGAAGCTTCTGAGTAAGCAAAACTCTGTAAAAATGGCAATTTTGGTAACTGTGAGGGTTTAAAAAGTGGTTATTCAACATGAGGCACGATCCAATTGACATTTTGAATCATTTTTGGTAAAGTCCCAAAAATCAATTTTCGGACAAAAAACGATGACCGCGGAGCTGTCGAACGTTCCCAAAATGGTCAATTCTGATGAAATTTTAACATTTAATCTTTTGACTGCAAATTACTGTTGGATGTGAATTATTACTTTTTCAACTAAAATAAGTGTGTTTAAAGTCAATTCTCTGCCTGAAATTGGTCAAAATTGAAGCTTCTGAGTAAGCAAAACTCTAAAAATGGCAATTTTGGTCACTGTGAGGGTTTAAAAACTGGTTATTCAACATGAGGCACGATCCAATTGACATTTTGAATCATTTTTGGTAAAGTCCCAAAAATCAATTTTCGGACGAAAAATGATGACCGCGGAGCTGTCGAACGTTCCCAAAATGGTAAATTCTGATTAAATTTTAACATTTAATCTTTTGACTGCAAATTACTGTTGGATGTGAATTATTACTTTTTCAACTAAAATAAGTGTGTTTAAAGTAATTTCTGTGCCTGAAATTGGTCAAAATTGAAGCTTCTGAGTAAGCAAAACTCTGTAAAAATGGCAATTTTGGTCACTGTGAGGGTTTAAAAAGTGGGTATTCAACATGAGGCACGATCCAATTGACATTTTGAATCATTTTTGGTAAAGTCCCAAAAATCAATTTTCGGACGAAAAACGATGACCGCGGAGCTGTCGAACGTTCCCAAAATGGTCAATTCTGATGAAATTTTAACATTTAATGTTTTGACTGCAAATTACTGTTGGATGTGAATTATTACTTTTTCAACTAAAATAGGTGTGTTTAAAGTAATTGCTCTGCCTGAAATTGGTCAAAATTGAAGCTTCTGAGTAAGCAAAACTCTGTAAAAATGGCAATTTGGGTCACTGTGAGGGTTTAAAAAGTGGTTATTCAACATGAGGCATGATCCAATTGACATTTTGAATCATTTTTGGTAAGTCCAAAAAATCAATTTTCGGACGAAAAACGATGACCGCGGAGCTGTCGAACGTTCCCAAAATGGTCAATTCTGATGAAATTTTAACATTTAATCTTTTGACTGCAAATTACTGTTGGATGTGAATTATTACTTTTTCAACTAAAATAAGTGTGTTTAAAGTCATTTCTCTGCCTGAAAATGGTCAAAATTGAAGCTTCCGAGTAAGCAAAACTCTGTAAAAATGGCAATTTTGGTCACTGTGAGGGTTTAAAAAGTGGTTATTCAACATGAGGCACGATCCAATTGACATTTTGAATCATTTTTGATAAAGTCCCAAAAATCAATTTTCGGACGAAAAACGATGACCGCGGAGCTGTCGAACGTTCCCAAAATGGTCAATTCTGATGAAATTTTAACATTTAATCTTTTGACTGCAAATTACTGTTGGATGTGAATTATTACTTTTTCAACTAAAATAAGTGTGTTTAAAGTCAATTCTCTGCCTGAAATTGGTCAAAATTGAAGCTTCTGAGTAAGCAAAACTCTGTAAAAATGGCAATTTTGGTCACTGTGAGGATTTAAAAACTGGTTATTCAACATGAGGCACGATCCAATTGACATTTTGAATCATTTTTGGTAAAGTCCCAAAAATCAATTTTCGGGCGAAAAACGATGACCGCGGAACTGTCGAACGTTCCCAAAATGGTCAATTCTGATGAAATTTTAACATTTAATCTTTTGACTGCAAATTACTGTTGGATGTGAATTATTACTTTTTCAACTAAAATAAGTGTGTTTAAAGTCATTTCTGTGCCTGAAATTGGTCAAAATTGAAGCTTCTGAGTAAGCAAAACTCTGTAAAAATGGCAATTTTGGTCACTGTGAGGGTTTAAAAAGTGGTTATTCAACACGAGGCACGATCCAATTGACATTTTGAATCATTTTTGGTAAAGTCCAAAAAATCAATTTTCGGACGAAAAACGATGACCGCGGAGCTGTCGAACGTTCCCAAAATGGTCAATTCTGATGAAATTTTAACATTTAATGTTTTGACTGCAAATTACTGTTGGATGTGAATTATTACTTTTTCAACTAAAATAAGTGTGTTTAAAGTAATTGCTCTGCCTGAAATTGGTCAAAATTGAAGCTTCTGAGTAAGCAAAACTCTGTAAAAATGGCAATTATGGTCACTGTGAGGGTTTAAAAAGTGGTTATTCAACATGAGGCATGATCCAATTGACATTTTGAATCATTTTTGGTAAAGTCCAAAAAATCAATTTTCGGACGAAAAACGATGACCGCGGAGCTGTCGAACGTTCCCAAAATGGTCAATTCTGATGAAATTTTAACATTTAATCTTTTGACTGCAAATTACTGTTGGATGTGAATTATTACTTTTTCAACTAAAATAAGTGTGTTTAAAGTCAATTCTCTGCCTGAAATTGGTCAAAATTGAAGCTTCTGAGTAAGCAAAACTCTAAAAATGGCAATTTTGGTCACTGTGAGGGTTTAAAAACTGGTTATTCAACATGAGGCACGATCCAATTGACATTTTGAATCATTTTTTGTAAAGTCCCAAAAATCAATTTTCGGACGAAAAACGATGACCGCGGAGCTGTCGAACGTTCCCAAAATGGTCAATTCTGATGAAATTTTAACATTTAATCTTTTGACTGCAAATTACTGTTGGATGTGAATTATTACTTTTTCAACTAAAATAAGTGTGTTTAAAGTCATTTCTGTGCCTGAAATTGGTCAAAATTAAAGCTTCTGAGTAAGCAAAACTCTGTAAAAATGGCAATTTTGGTCACTGTGAGGGTTTAAAAAGTGGTTATTCAACACGAGGCACGATCCAATTGACATTTTGAATCATTTTTGGTAAAGTCCAAAAAATCAATTTTTGGACGAAAAACGATGACCGCGGAGCTGTCGAACGTTCCCAAAATGGTCAATTCTGATGAAATTTTAACATGTAATGTTTTGACTGCAAATTACTGTTGGATGTGAATTATTACTTTTTCAACTAAAATAAGTGTGTTTAAAGTCATTTCTCTGCCTGAAATTGGTCAAAATTGAAGCTTCTGAGTAAGCAAAACTCTGTAAAAATGGCAATTTTGGTAACTGTGAGGGTTTAAAAAGTGGTTATTCAACATGAGGCACGATCCAATTGACATTTTGAATCATTTTTGGTAAAGTCCCAAAAATCAATTTTCGGACAAAAAACGATGACCGCGGAGCTGTCGAACGTTCCCAAAATGGTCAATTCTGATGAAATTTTAACATTTAATCTTTTGACTGCAAATTACTGTTGGATGTGAATTATTACTTTTTCAACTAAAATAAGTGTGTTTAAAGTCAATTCTCTGCCTGAAATTGGTCAAAATTGAAGCTTCTGAGTAAGCAAAACTCTGAAAAAATGGCAATTTTGGTCACTGTGAGGGTTTAAAAACTGGTTATTCAACATGAGGCACGATCCAATTGACATTTTGAATCATTTTTGGTAAAGTCCAAAAAATCAATTTTCGGACGAAAAACGATGACCGCGGAGCTGTTGAACGTTCCCAAAATGGTCAATTCTGATGAAATTTTAACATTTAATCTTTTGACTGCAAATTACTGTTGGATGTGAATTATTACTTTTTCAACTAAAATAAGTATGTTTAAAGTCAATTCTCTGCCTGAAATTGGTCAAAATTGAAGCTTCCGAGTAAGCAAAACTCTGTAAAAATGGCAATTTTGGTCACTGTGAGGGTTTAAAAAGTGGTTATTCAACATGAGGCATGATCCAATTGACATTTTGAATCATTTTTGGTAAAGTCCAAAAAATCAATTTTCGGACGAAAAACGATGACCGCGGAGCTGTCGAACGTTCCCAAAATGGTCAATTTTGATGAAATTTTAACATTTAATCTTTTGACTGCAAATTACTGTTGGATGTGAATTATTACTTTTTCAACTAAAATAAGTGTGTTTAAAGTCATTTCTCTGCCTGAAATTGGTCAAAATTGAAGCTTCTGAGTAAGCAAAACTCTGTAAAAATGGCAATTTTGGTAACTGTGAGGGTTTAAAAAGTGGTTATTCAACATGAGGCACGATCCAATTGACATTTTGAATCATTTTTGGTAAAGTCCCAAAAATCAATTTTCGGACAAAAAACGATGACCGCGGAGCTGTCGAACGTTCCCAAAATGGTCAATTCTGATGAAATTTTAACATTTAATCTTTTGACTGCAAATTACTGTTGGATGTGAATTATTACTTTTTCAACTAAAATAAGTGTGTTTAAAGTCAATTCTCTGCCTGAAATTGGTCAAAATTGAAGCTTCTGAGTAAGCAAAACTCTAAAAATGGCAATTTTGGTCACTGTGAGGGTTTAAAAACTGGTTATTCAACATGAGGCACGATCCAATTGACATTTTGAATCATTTTTGGTAAAGTCCCAAAAATCAATTTTCGGACGAAAAACGATGACCGCGGAGCTGTCGAACGTTCCCAAAATGGTCAATTCTGATGAAATTTTAACATTTAATCTTTTGACTGCAAATTACTGTTGGATGTGAATTATTACTTTTTCAACTAAAATAAGTGTGTTTAAAGTCATTTCTCTGCCTGAATTTGGTCAAAATTGAAGCTTCTGAGTAAGCAAAACTCTAAAAATGGCAATTTTGGTCACTGTGAGGGTTTAAAAACTGGTTATTCAACATGAGGCACGATCCAATTGACATTTTGAATCATTTTTGGTAAAGTCCAAAAAATCCATTTTCGGACGAAAAACGATGACCGCGGAGCTGTCGAACGTTCCCAAAATGGTCAATTCTGATTAAATTTTAACATTTAATCTTTTGACTGCAAATTACTGTTGGATGTGAATTATTACTTTTTCAACTAAAATAAGTGTGTTTAAAGTAATTGGTCTGCCTGAAATTGGTCAAAATTGAAGCTTCTGAGTAAGCAAAACTCTGTAAAAATGGCAATTTTGGTCACTGTGAGGGTTTAAAAAGTGGTTATTCAACATGAGGCATGATCCAATTGACATTTTGAATCATTTTTGGTAAAGTCCCAAAAATCAATTTTCGGACGAAAAACGATGACCGCGGAGCTGTCGAACGTTCCCAAAATGGTCAATTCTGATGAAATTTTAACATTTAATGTTTTGACTGCAAATTACTGTTGGATGTGAATTATTACTTTTTCAACTAAAATAAGTGTGTTTAAAGTAATTGCTCTGCCTGAAATTGGTCAAAATTGAAGCTTCTGAGTAAGCAAAACTCTGTAAAAATGGCAATTTTGGTCACTGTGAGGGTTTAAAAACTGGTTATTCAACATGAGGCACGATCCAATTGACATTTTGAATCATTTTTGGTAAAGTCCCAAAAATCAATTTTCGGACGAAAAACGATGACCGCGGAGCTGTCGAACGTTCCCAAAATGGTCAATTCTGATGAAATTTTAACATTTAATCTTTTGACTGCAAATTACTGTTGGATGTGAATTATTACTTTTTCAACTAAAATAAGTGTGTTTAAAGTCAATTCTCTGCCTGAAATTGGTCAAAATTGAAGCTTCTGAGTAAGCAAAACTCTGTAAAAATGGCAATTTTGGTCACTGTGAGGGTTTAAAAACTGGTTATTCAACATGAGGCACGATCCAATTGACATTTTGAATCATTTTTGGTAAAGTCCCAAAAATCAATTTTCGGACGAAAAACGATGACCGCGGAGCTGTCGAACGTTCCCAAAATGGTCAATTCTGATGAAATATTAACATTTAATGTTTTGACTGCAAATTACTGTTGGATGTGAATTATTACTTTTTCAACTAAAATAAGTGTGTTTAAAGTCATTTCTCTGCCTGAATTTGGTCAAAATTGAAGCTTCTGAGTAAGCAAAACTCTGTAAAAATGTCAATTTTGGTCACTGTGAGGGTTTAAAAAGTGGTTATTCAACATGAGGCACGATCCAATTGACATTTCGAATCATTTTTGGTAAAGTCCAAAAAATCAATTTTCGGACGAAAAACGATGACCGCGGAGCTGTCGAACGTTCCCAAAATGGTCAATTCTGATGAAATATTAACATTTAATGTTTTGACTGCAAATTACTGTTGGATGTGAATTATTACTTTTTCAACTAAAATAAGTGTGTTTAAAGTAATTGCTCTGCCTGAAATTGGTCAAAATTGAAGCTTCTGAGTAAGCAAAACTCTGTAAAAATGGCAATTTTGGTCACTGTGAGGGTTTAAAAACTGGTTATTCAACATGAGGCACGATCCAATTGACATTTTGAATCATTTTTGGTAAAGTCCAAAAAATCAATTTTCGGACGAAAAACGATGACCGCGGAGCTGTCGAACGTTCCCAAAATGGTCAATTCTGATGAAATTTTAACATTTAATGTTTTGACTGCAAATTACTGTTGGATGTGAATTATTACTTTTTCAACTAAAATAAGTGTGTTTAAAGTAATTGCTCTGCCTGAAATTGGTCAAAATTGAAGCTTCCGAGTAAGCAACACTCTGTAAAAATGGCAATTTTGGTCACTGTGAGGGTTTAAAAAGTGGTTATTCAACATGAGGCACGATCCAATTGACATTTTGAATCATTTTTGGTAAAGTCCAAAAAATCAATTTTCGGACGAAAAACGATGACCGCGGAGCTGTCGAACGTTCCCAAAATGGTCAATTCTGATGAAATTTTAACATTTAATGTTTTGACTGCAAATTACTGTTGGATGTGAATTATTACTTTTTCAACTAAAATAAGTGTGTTTAAAGTAATTGCTCTGCCTGAAATTGGTCAAAATTGAAGCTTCTGAGTAAGCAAAACTCTGTAAAAATGGCAATTTTGGTCACTGTGAGGGTTTAAAAAGTGGTTATTCAACATGAGGCATGATCCAATTGACATTTTGAATCATTTTTGGTAAAGTCCCAAAAATCAATTTTCGGACGAAAAACGATGACCGCGGAGCTGTCGAACGTTCCCAAAATGGTCAATTCTGATGAAATTTTAACATTTAATGTTTTGACTGCAAATTACTGTTGGATGTGAATTATTACTTTTTCAACTAAAATAAGTGTGTTTAAAGTAATTGCTCTGCCTGAAATTGGTCAAAATTGAAGCTTCTGAGTAAGCAAAACTCTGTAAAAATGGCAATTTTGGTCACCGTGAGGGTTTAAAAAGTGGTTATTCAACATGAGGCACGATCCAATTGACATTTTGAATCATTTTTGGTAAAGTCCCAAAAATCAATTTTCGGACGAAAAACGATGACCGCGGAGCTGTCGAACGTTCCCAAAATGGTCAATTCTGATGAAATTTTAACATTTAATGTTTTGACTGCAAATTACTGTTGGATGTGAATTATTACTTTTTCAACTAAAATAAGTGTTTTTAAAGTAATTGCTCTGCCTGAAATTGGTCAAAATTGAAGCTTCTGAGTAAGCAAAACTCTGTAAAAATGGCAATTTTGGTCACTGTGAGGGTTTAAAAAGTGGTTATTCAACATGAGGCATGATCCAATTGACATTTTGAATCATTTTTGGTAAAGTCCAAAAAATCAATTTTCGGACGAAAAACGATGACCGCGGAGCTGTCGAACGTTCCCAAAATGGTCAATTCTGATGAAATTTTAACATTTAATCTTTTGACTGCAAATTACTGTTGGATGTGAATTATTACTTTTTCAACTAAAATAAGTGTGTTTAAAGTCATTTCTCTGCCTGAAATTGGTCAAAATTGAAGCTTCTGAGTAAGCAAAACTCTGTAAAAATGGCAATTTTGGTAACTGTGAGGGTTTAAAAAGTGGTTATTCAACATGAGGCACGATCCAATTGACATTTTGAATCATTTTTGGTAAAGTCCCAAAAATCAATTTTCGGACGAAAAACGATGACCGCGGAGCTGTCGAACGTTCCCAAAATGGTCAATTCTGATGAAATTTTAACATTTAATCTTTTGACTGCAAATTACTGTTGGATGTGAATTATTACTTTTTCAACTAAAATAAGTGTGTTTAAAGTCAATTCTCTGCCTGAAATTGGTCAAAATTGAAGCTTCTGAGTAAGCAAAACTCTGTAAAAATGGCAATTTTGGTCACTGTGAGGGTTTAAAAAGTGGTTATTCAACGTGAGGCACGATCCAATTGACATTTTGAATCATTTTTGGTAAAGTCCCAAAAATCAATTTTCGGACGAAAAACGATGACCGCGGAGCTGTCGAACGTTCCCAAAATGGTCAATTCTGATTAAATTTTAACATTTAATCTTTTGACTGCAAATTACTGTTGGATGTGAATTATTAGTTTTTCAACTAAAATAAGTGTGTTTAAAGTAATTTCTGTGCCTGAAATTGGTCAAAATTGAAGCTTCTGAGTAAGCAAAACTCTGTAAAAATGGCAATTTTGGTCACTGTGAGGGTTTAAAAAGTGGTTATTCAACAAGAGGCACGATCCAATTGACATTTTGAATCATTTTTGGTAAAGTCCCAAAAATCAATTTTCGGACGAAAAACGATGACCGCGGAGCTGTCGAACGTTCCCAAAATGGTCAATTCTGATGAAATTTTAACATTTAATCTTTTGACTGCAAATTACTGTTGGATGTGAATTATTACTTTTTCAACTAAAATAAGTGTGTTTAAAGTCAATTCTCCACCTGAAATTGGTCGAAATTGAAGCTCTGAGTAAGCAAAACTCTGTAAAAATGGCAATTTTGGTCACTGTGAGGGTTTAAAAACTGGTTATTCAACATGAGGCACGATCCAATTGACATTTTGAATCATTTTTGGTAAAGTCCCAAAAATAAATTTTCGGACGAAAAACGATGACCGCGGAGCTGTCGAACGTTCCCAAAATGGTCAATTCTGATTAAATTTTAACATTTAATCTTTTGACTGCAAATTACTGTTTGATGTGAATTATTACTTTTTCAACTAAAATAAGTGTGTTTAAAGTCATTTCTCTGCCTGAATTTGGTCAAAATTGAAGCTTCTGAGTAAGCAAAACTCTAAAAATGGCAATTTTGGTCACTGTGAGGGTTTAAAAACTGGTTATTCAACATGAGGCACGATCCAATTGACATTTTGAATCATGTTTGGTAAAGTCCAAAAAATCAATTTTCGGACGAAAAACGATGACCGCGGAGCTGTCGAACGTTCCCAAAATGGTCAATTCTGATGAAATTTTAACATTTAATCTTTTGACTGCAAATTACTGTTGGATGTGAATTATTACTTTTTCAACTAAAATAAGTGTGTTTAAAGTCAATTCTCTGCCTGAAATTGGTCAAAATTGAAGCTTCCGAATAAGCAAAACTCTGTAAAAATGGCAATTTTGGTCACTGTGAGGGTTTAAAAAGTGGTTATTCAACATGAGGCACGATCCAATTGACATTTTGAATCATTTTTGGTAAAGTCCAAAAAATCCATTTTCGGACGAAAAACGATGACCGCGGAGCTGTCGAACGTTCCCAAAATGGTCAATTCTGATTAAATTTTAACATTTAATCTTTTGACTGCAAATTACTGTTGGATGTGAATTATTACTTTTTCAACTAAAATAAGTGTGTTTAAAGTAATTTCTGTGCCTGAAATTCGTCAAAATTGAAGCTTCTGAGTAAGCAAAACTCTGTAAAAATGGCAATTTTGGTCACTGTGAGGGTTTAAAAAGTGGTTATTCAACATGAGGCATGATCCAATTGACATTTTGAATCATTTTTGGTAAAGTCCAAAAAATCAATTTTCGGACGAAAAACGATGACCGCGGAGCTGTCGAACGTTCCCAAAATGGTCAATTCTGATGAAATTTTAACATTTAATCTTTTGACTGCAAATTACTGTTGGATGTGAATTATTACTTTTTCAACTAAAATAAGTGTGTTTAAAGTCATTTCTCTGCCTGAAATTGGTCAAAATTGAAGCTTCCGAGTAAGCAAAACTCTGTAAAAATGGCAATTTTGGTCACTGTGAGGGTTTAAAAAGTGGTTATTCAACGTGAGGCACGATCCAATTGACATTTTGAATCATTTTTGGTAAAGTCCCAAAAATCAATTTTCGGACGAAAAACGATGACCGCGGAGCTGTCGAACAAAATGGTCAATTCTGATGAAATTTTAACATTTAATCTTTTGACTGCAAATTACTGTTGGATGTGAATTATTACTTTTTCAACTAAAATAAGTGTGTTTAAAGTCAATTCTCTGCCTGAAATTGGTCAAAATTGAAGCTTCTGAGTAAGCAAAACTCTGTAAAAATGGCAATTTTGGTCACTGTGAGGGTTTAAAAACTGGTTATTCAACATGAGGCACGATCCAATTGACATTTTGAATCATTTTTGGTAAAGTCCCAAAAATCAATTTTCGGACGAAAAACGATGACCGCGGAGCTGTCGAACGTTCCCAAAATGGTCAATTCTGATGAAATTTTAACATTTAATCTTTTGACTGCAAATTACTGTTGGATGTGAATTATTACTTTTTCAACTAAAATAAGTGTGTTTAAAGTCATTTCTCTGCCTGAATTTGGTCAAAATTGAAGCTTCTGAGTAAGCAAAACTCTAAAAATGGCAATTTTGGTCACTGTGAGGGTTTAAAAACTGGTTATTCAGCATTGAGGCACGATCCAATTGACATTTTGAATCATTTTTGGTAAAGTCCCAAAAATCAATTTTCGGACGAAAAACGATGACCGCGGAGCTGTCGAACGTTCCCAAAATGGTCAATTCTGATGAAATTTTAACATTTAATCTTTTGACTGCAAATTACTGTTGGATGTGAATTATTACTTTTTCAACTAAAATAAGTGTGTTTAAAGTAATATCTGTGCCTGAAATTGGTCAAAATTGAAGCTTCTGAGTAAGCAAAACTCTGTAAAAATGTCAATTTTGGTCACTGTGAGGGTTTAAAAAGTGGTTATTCAACATGAGGCACGATCCAATTGACATTTTGAATCATTTTTGGTAAAGTCCAAAAAATCAATTTTCGGACGAAAAACGATGACCGCGGAGCTGTCGAATGTTCCCAAAATGGTCAATTCTGATGAAATATTAACATTTAATGTTTTGACTGCAAATTACTGTTGGATGTGAATTATTACTTTTTCAACTAAAATAAGTGTGTTTAAAGTAATTGCTCTTCCTGAAATTGGTCAAAATTGAAGCTTCTGAGTAAGCAAAACTCTGTAAAAATGGCAATTTGAGGGTTTAAAAACTGGTTATTCAACATGAGGCACGATCCAATTGACATTTTGAATCATTTTTGGTAAAGTCCAAAAAATCAATTTTCGGACGAAAAACGATGACCGCGGAGCTGTCGAACGTTCCCAAAATGGTCAATTCTGAAGAAATTTTAACATTTAATCTTTTGACTGCAAATTACTGTTGGATGTGAATTATTACTTTTTCAACTAAAATAAGTGTGTTTAAAGTCATTTCTCTGCCTGAAATTGGTCAAAATTGAAGCTTCTGAGTAAGCAAAACTCTGTAAAAATGGCAATTTTGGTCACTGTGAGGGTTTAAAAAGTGGTTATTCAACATGAGGCATGATCCAATTGACATTTTGAATCATTTTTGGTAAAGTCCAAAAAATCAATTTTCGGACGAAAAACGATGACCGCGGAGCTGTCGAACGTTCCCAAAATGGTCAATTCTGATGAAATTTTAACATTTAATCTTTTGACTGCAAATTACTGTTGGATGTGAATTATTACTTTTTCAACTAAAATAAGTGTGTTTAAAGTCAATTCTCTGCCTGAAATCGGTCAAAATTGAAGCTTCTGAGTAAGCAAAACTCTAAAAATGGCAATTTTGGTCACTGTGAGGGTTTAAAAACTGGTTATTCAACATGAGGCACGATCCAATTGACATTTTGAATCATTTTTGGTAAAGTCCCAAAAATCAATTTTCGGACGAAAAACGATGACCGCGGAGCTGTCGAACGTTCCCAAAATGGTCAATTCTGATGAAATTTTAACATTTAATCTTTTGACTGCAAATTACTGTTGGATGTGAATTATTACTTTTTCAACTAAAATAAGTGTGTTTAAAGTAATATCTGTGCCTGAAATTGGTCAAAATTGAAGCTTCTGAGTAAGCAAAACTCTGTAAAAATGTCAATTTTGGTCACTGTGAGGGTTTAAAAAGTGGTTATTTAACATGAGGCACGATCCAATTGACATTTTGAATCATTTTTGGTAAAGTCCAAAAAATCAATTTTCGGACGAAAAACGATAACCGCGGAGCTGTCGAATGTTCCCAAAATGGTCAATTCTGATGAAATATTAACATTTAATGTTTTGACTGCAAATTACTGTTGGATGTGAATTATTACTTTTTCAACTAAAATAAGTGTGTTTAAAGTAATTGCTCTGCCTGAAATTGGTCAAAATTGAAGCTTCCGAGTAAGCAACACTCTGTAAAAATGGCAATTTTGGTCACTGTGAGGGTTTAAAAAGTGGTTATTCAACATGAGGCACGATCCAATTGACATTTTGAATAATTTTTGGTAAAGTCCAAAAAATCAATTTTCGGACGAAAAACGATGACCGCGGAGCTGTCGAACGTTCCCAAAATGGTCAATTCTGAAGAAATTTTAACATTTAATCTTTTGCCTGCAAATTACTGTTGGATGTGAATTATTACTTTTTCAACTAAAATAAGTGTGTTTAAAGTCATTTCTCTGCCTGAAATTGGTCAAAATTGAAGCTTCTGAGTAAGCAAAACTCTGTAAAAATGGCAATTTTGGTCACTGTGAGGGTTTAAAAAGTGGTTATTCAACATGAGGCATGATCCAATTGACATTTTGAATCATTTTTGGTAAAGTCCAAAAAATCAATTTTCGGACGAAAAACGATGACCGCGGAGCTGTCGAACGTTCCCAAAATGGTCAATTCTGATGAAATTTTAACATTTAATCTTTTGACTGCAAATTACTGTTGGATGTGAATTATTACTTTTTCAACTAAAATAAGTGTGTTTAAAGTCAATTCTCTGCCTGAAATCGGTCAAAATTGAAGCTTCCGAGTAAGCAACACTCTGTAAAAATGGCAATTTTGGTCACTGTGAGGGTTTAAAAAGTGGTTATTCAACATGAGGCACGATCCAATTGACATTTTGAATCATTTTTGGTAAAGTCCAAAAAATCCATTTTCGGACGAAAAACGATGACCGCGGAGCTGTCGAACGTTCCCAAAATGGTCAATTCTGATTAAATTTTAACATTTAATCTTTTGCCTGCAAATTACTGTTGGATGTGAATTATTACTTTTTCAACTAAAATAAGTGTGTTTAAAGTAATTTCTGTGCCTGAAATTGGTCAAAATTGAAGCTTCTGAGTAAGCAAAACTCTGTAAAAATGGCAATTTTTGTCACTGTGAGGGTTTAAAAAGTGGTTATTCAACATGAGGCACGATCCAATTGACATTTTGAATCATTTTTGGTAAAGTCCAAAAAATCAATTTTCGGACGAAAAACGATGACCGCGGAGCTGTCGAATGTTCCCAAAATGGTCAATTCTGATGAAATATTAACATTTAATGTTTTGACTGCAAATTACTGTTGGATGTGAATTATTACTTTTTCAACTAAAATAAGTGTGTTTAAAGTAATTGCTCTGCCTGAAATTGGTCAAAATTGAAGCTTCCGAGTAAGCAACACTCTGTAAAAATGGCAATTTTGGTCACTGTGAGGGTTTAAAAAGTGGTTATTCAACATGAGGCACGATCCAATTGACATTTTGAATCATTTTTGGTAAAGTCCAAAAAATCAATTTTCGGACGAAAAACGATGACCGCGGAGCTGTCGAACGTTCCCAAAATGGTCAATTCTGATGAAATTTTAACATTTAATGTTTTGACTGCAAATTACTGTTGGATGTGAATTATTACTTTTTCAACTAAAATAAGTGTGTTTAAAGTAATTGCTCTGCCTGAAATTGGTCAAAATTGAAGCTTCTGAGTAAGCAAAACTCTGTAAAAATGGCAATTTTGGTCACTGTGAGGGTTTAAAAAGTGGTTATTCAACATGAGGCATGATCCAATTGACATTTTGAATCATTTTTGGTAAAGTCCCAAAAATCAATTTTCGGACGAAAAACGATGACCGCGGAGCTGTCGAACGTTCCCAAAATGGTCAATTCTGATGAAATTTTAACATTTAATGTTTTGACTGCAAATTACTGTTGGATGTGAATTATTACTTTTTCAACTAAAATAAGTGTGTTTAAAGTAATTGCTCTGCCTGAAATTGGTCAAAATTGAAGCTTCTGAGTAAGCAAAACTCTGTAAAAATGGCAATTTTGGTCACTGTGAGGGTTTAAAAACTGGTTATTCAACATGAGGCACGATCCAATTGACATTTTGAATCATTTTTGGTAAAGTCCCAAAAATCAATTTTCGGACGAAAAACGATGACCGCGGAGCTGTCGAACGTTCCCAACATGGTCAATTCTGATGAAATTTTAACATTTAATCTTTTGACTGCAAATTACTGTTGGATGTGAATTATTACTTTTTCAACTAAAATAAGTGTGTTTAAAGTCAATTCTCCACCTGAAATTGGTCGAAATTGAAGCTCTGAGTAAGCAAAACTCTGTAAAAATGGCAATTTTGGTCACTGTGAGGGTTTAAAAACTGGTTATTCAACATGAGGCACGATCCAATTGACATTTTGAATCATTTTTGGTAAAGTCCCAAAAATAAATTTTCGGACGAAAAACGATGACCGCGGAGCTGTCGAACGTTCCCAAAATGGTCAATTCTGATTAAATTTTAACATTTAATCTTTTGACTGCAAATTACTGTTTGATGTGAATTATTACTTTTTCAACTAAAATAAGTGTGTTTAAAGTCATTTCTCTGCCTGAATTTGGTCAAAATTGAAGCTTCTGAGTAAGCAAAACTCTAAAAATGGCAATTTTGGTCACTGTGAGGGTTTAAAAACTGGTTATTCAACATGAGGCACGATCCAATTGACATTTTGAATCATGTTTGGTAAAGTCCAAAAAATCAATTTTCGGACGAAAAACGATGACCGCGGAGCTGTCGAACGTTCCCAAAATGGTCAATTCTGATGAAATTTTAACATTTAATCTTTTGACTGCAAATTACTGTTGGATGTGAATTATTACTTTTTCAACTAAAATAAGTGTGTTTAAAGTCAATTCTCTGCCTGAAATTGGTCAAAATTGAAGCTTCCGAATAAGCAAAACTCTGTAAAAATGGCAATTTTGGTCACTGTGAGGGTTTAAAAAGTGGTTATTCAACATGAGGCACGATCCAATTGACATTTTGAATCATTTTTGGTAAAGTCCAAAAAATCCATTTTCGGACGAAAAACGATGACCGCGGAGCTGTCGAACGTTCCCAAAATGGTCAATTCTGATTAAATTTTAACATTTAATCTTTTGACTGCAAATTACTGTTGGATGTGAATTATTACTTTTTCAACTAAAATAAGTGTGTTTAAAGTAATTTCTGTGCCTGAAATTCGTCAAAATTGAAGCTTCTGAGTAAGCAAAACTCTGTAAAAATGGCAATTTTGGTCACTGTGAGGGTTTAAAAAGTGGTTATTCAACATGAGGCATGATCCAATTGACATTTTGAATCATTTTTGGTAAAGTCCAAAAAATCAATTTTCGGACGAAAAACGATGACCGCGGAGCTGTCGAACGTTCCCAAAATGGTCAATTCTGATGAAATTTTAACATTTAATCTTTTGACTGCAAATTACTGTTGGATGTGAATTATTACTTTTTCAACTAAAATAAGTGTGTTTAAAGTCATTTCTCTGCCTGAAATTGGTCAAAATTGAAGCTTCCGAGTAAGCAAAACTCTGTAAAAATGGCAATTTTGGTCACTGTGAGGGTTTAAAAAGTGGTTATTCAACGTGAGGCACGATCCAATTGACATTTTGAATCATTTTTGGTAAAGTCCCAAAAATCAATTTTCGGACGAAAAACGATGACCGCGGAGCTGTCGAACAAAATGGTCAATTCTGATGAAATTTTAACATTTAATCTTTTGACTGCAAATTACTGTTGGATGTGAATTATTACTTTTTCAACTAAAATAAGTGTGTTTAAAGTCAATTCTCTGCCTGAAATTGGTCAAAATTGAAGCTTCTGAGTAAGCAAAACTCTGTAAAAATGGCAATTTTGGTCACTGTGAGGGTTTAAAAAGTGGTTATTCAACAAGAGGCACGATCCAATTGACATTTTGAATCATTTTTGGTAAAGTCCCAAAAATCAATTTTCGGACGAAAAACGATGACCGCGGAGCTGTCGAACGTTCCCAAAATGGTCAATTCTGATGAAATTTTAACATTTAATCTTTTGACTGCAAATTACTGTTGGATGTGAATTATTACTTTTTCAACTAAAATAAGTGTGTTTAAAGTCAATTCTCCACCTGAAATTGGTCGAAATTGAAGCTCTGAGTAAGCAAAACTCTGTAAAAATGGCAATTTTGGTCACTGTGAGGGTTTAAAAACTGGTTATTCAACATGAGGCACGATCCAATTGACATTTTGAATCATTTTTGGTAAAGTCCCAAAAATAAATTTTCGGACGAAAAACGATGACCGCGGAGCTGTCGAACGTTCCCAAAATGGTCAATTCTGATTAAATTTTAACATTTAATCTTTTGACTGCAAATTACTGTTTGATGTGAATTATTACTTTTTCAACTAAAATAAGTGTGTTTAAAGTCATTTCTCTGCCTGAATTTGGTCAAAATTGAAGCTTCTGAGTAAGCAAAACTCTAAAAATGGCAATTTTGGTCACTGTGAGGGTTTAAAAACTGGTTATTCAACATGAGGCACGATCCAATTGACATTTTGAATCATGTTTGGTAAAGTCCAAAAAATCAATTTTCGGACGAAAAACGATGACCGCGGAGCTGTCGAACGTTCCCAAAATGGTCAATTCTGATGAAATTTTAACATTTAATCTTTTGACTGCAAATTACTGTTGGATGTGAATTATTACTTTTTCAACTAAAATAAGTGTGTTTAAAGTCAATTCTCTGCCTGAAATTGGTCAAAATTGAAGCTTCCGAATAAGCAAAACTCTGTAAAAATGGCAATTTTGGTCACTGTGAGGGTTTAAAAAGTGGTTATTCAACATGAGGCACGATCCAATTGACATTTTGAATCATTTTTGGTAAAGTCCAAAAAATCCATTTTCGGACGAAAAACGATGACCGCGGAGCTGTCGAACGTTCCCAAAATGGTCAATTCTGATTAAATTTTAACATTTAATCTTTTGACTGCAAATTACTGTTGGATGTGAATTATTACTTTTTCAACTAAAATAAGTGTGTTTAAAGTAATTTCTGTGCCTGAAATTCGTCAAAATTGAAGCTTCTGAGTAAGCAAAACTCTGTAAAAATGGCAATTTTGGTCACTGTGAGGGTTTAAAAAGTGGTTATTCAACATGAGGCATGATCCAATTGACATTTTGAATCATTTTTGGTAAAGTCCAAAAAATCAATTTTCGGACGAAAAACGATGACCGCGGAGCTGTCGAACGTTCCCAAAATGGTCAATTCTGATGAAATTTTAACATTTAATCTTTTGACTGCAAATTACTGTTGGATGTGAATTATTACTTTTTCAACTAAAATAAGTGTGTTTAAAGTCATTTCTCTGCCTGAAATTGGTCAAAATTGAAGCTTCCGAGTAAGCAAAACTCTGTAAAAATGGCAATTTTGGTCACTGTGAGGGTTTAAAAAGTGGTTATTCAACGTGAGGCACGATCCAATTGACATTTTGAATCATTTTTGGTAAAGTCCCAAAAATCAATTTTCGGACGAAAAACGATGACCGCGGAGCTGTCGAACAAAATGGTCAATTCTGATGAAATTTTAACATTTAATCTTTTGACTGCAAATTACTGTTGGATGTGAATTATTACTTTTTCAACTAAAATAAGTGTGTTTAAAGTCAATTCTCTGCCTGAAATTGGTCAAAATTGAAGCTTCTGAGTAAGCAAAACTCTGTAAAAATGGCAATTTTGGTCACTGTGAGGGTTTAAAAACTGGTTATTCAACATGAGGCACGATCCAATTGACATTTTGAATCATTTTTGGTAAAGTCCCAAAAATCAATTTTCGGACGAAAAACGATGACCGCGGAGCTGTCGAACGTTCCCAAAATGGTCAATTCTGATGAAATTTTAACATTTAATCTTTTGACTGCAAATTACTGTTGGATGTGAATTATTACTTTTTCAACTAAAATAAGTGTGTTTAAAGTCATTTCTCTGCCTGAATTTGGTCAAAATTGAAGCTTCTGAGTAAGCAAAACTCTAAAAATGGCAATTTTGGTCACTGTGAGGGTTTAAAAACTGGTTATTCAGCATTGAGGCACGATCCAATTGACATTTTGAATCATTTTTGGTAAAGTCCCAAAAATCAATTTTCGGACGAAAAACGATGACCGCGGAGCTGTCGAACGTTCCCAAAATGGTCAATTCTGATGAAATTTTAACATTTAATCTTTTGACTGCAAATTACTGTTGGATGTGAATTATTACTTTTTCAACTAAAATAAGTGTGTTTAAAGTAATATCTGTGCCTGAAATTGGTCAAAATTGAAGCTTCTGAGTAAGCAAAACTCTGTAAAAATGTCAATTTTGGTCACTGTGAGGGTTTAAAAAGTGGTTATTCAACATGAGGCACGATCCAATTGACATTTTGAATCATTTTTGGTAAAGTCCAAAAAATCAATTTTCGGACGAAAAACGATGACCGCGGAGCTGTCGAATGTTCCCAAAATGGTCAATTCTGATGAAATATTAACATTTAATGTTTTGACTGCAAATTACTGTTGGATGTGAATTATTACTTTTTCAACTAAAATAAGTGTGTTTAAAGTAATTGCTCTTCCTGAAATTGGTCAAAATTGAAGCTTCTGAGTAAGCAAAACTCTGTAAAAATCGCAATTTGAGGGTTTAAAAACTGGTTATTCAACATGAGGCACGATCCAATTGACATTTTGAATCATTTTTGGTAAAGTCCAAAAAATCAATTTTCGGACGAAAAACGATGACCGCGGAGCTGTCGAACGTTCCCAAAATGGTCAATTCTGAAGAAATTTTAACATTTAATCTTTTGACTGCAAATTACTGTTGGATGTGAATTATTACTTTTTCAACTAAAATAAGTGTGTTTAAAGTCATTTCTCTGCCTGAAATTGGTCAAAATTGAAGCTTCTGAGTAAGCAAAACTCTGTAAAAATGGCAATTTTGGTCACTGTGAGGGTTTAAAAAGTGGTTATTCAACATGAGGCATGATCCAATTGACATTTTGAATCATTTTTGGTAAAGTCCAAAAAATCAATTTTCGGATGAAAAACGATGACCGCGGAGCTGTCGAACGTTCCCAAAATGGTCAATTCTGATGAAATTTTAACATTTAATCTTTTGACTGCAAATTACTGTTGGATGTGAATTATTACTTTTTCAACTAAAATAAGTGTGTTTAAAGTCAATTCTCTGCCTGAAATCGGTCAAAATTGAAGCTTCTGAGTAAGCAAAACTCTAAAAATGGCAATTTTGGTCACTGTGAGGGTTTAAAAACTGGTTATTCAACATGAGGCACGATCCAATTGACATTTTGAATCATTTTTGGTAAAGTCCCAAAAATCAATTTTCGGACGAAAAACGATGACCGCGGAGCTGTCGAACGTTCCCAAAATGGTCAATTCTGATGAAATTTTAACATTTAATCTTTTGACTGCAAATTACTGTTGGATGTGAATTATTACTTTTTCAACTAAAATAAGTGTGTTTAAAGTAATATCTGTGCCTGAAATTGGTCAAAATTGAAGCTTCTGAGTAAGCAAAACTCTGTAAAAATGTCAATTTTGGTCACTGTGAGGGTTTAAAAAGTGGTTATTTAACATGAGGCACGATCCAATTGACATTTTGAATCATTTTTGGTAAAGTCCAAAAAATCAATTTTCGGACGAAAAACGATAACCGCGGAGCTGTCGAATGTTCCCAAAATGGTCAATTCTGATGAAATATTAACATTTAATGTTTTGACTGCAAATTACTGTTGGATGTGAATTATTACTTTTTCAACTAAAATAAGTGTGTTTAAAGTAATTGCTCTGCCTGAAATTGGTCAAAATTGAAGCTTCCGAGTAAGCAACACTCTGTAAAAATGGCAATTTTGGTCACTGTGAGGGTTTAAAAAGTGGTTATTCAACATGAGGCACGATCCAATTGACATTTTGAATCATTTTTGGTAAAGTCCAAAAAATCAATTTTCGGACGAAAAACGATGACCGCGGAGCTGTCGAACGTTCCCAAAATGGTCAATTCTGAAGAAATTTTAACATTTAATCTTTTGCCTGCAAATTACTGTTGGATGTGAATTATTACTTTTTCAACTAAAATAAGTGTGTTTAAAGTCATTTCTCTGCCTGAAATTGGTCAAAATTGAAGCTTCTGAGTAAGCAAAACTCTGTAAAAATGGCAATTTTGGTCACTGTGAGGGTTTAAAAAGTGGTTATTCAACATGAGGCATGATCCAATTGACATTTTGAATCATTTTTGGTAAAGTCCAAAAAATCAATTTTCGGACGAAAAACGATGACCGCGGAGCTGTCGAACGTTCCCAAAATGGTCAATTCTGATGAAATTTTAACATTTAATCTTTTGACTGCAAATTACTGTTGGATGTGAATTATTACTTTTTCAACTAAAATAAGTGTGTTTAAAGTCAATTCTCTGCCTGAAATCGGTCAAAATTGAAGCTTCCGAGTAAGCAACACTCTGTAAAAATGGCAATTTTGGTCACTGTGAGGGTTTAAAAAGTGGTTATTCAACATGAGGCACGATCCAATTGACATTTTGAATCATTTTTGGTAAAGTCCAAAAAATCCATTTTCGGACGAAAAACGATGACCGCGGAGCTGTCGAACGTTCCCAAAATGGTCAATTCTGATTAAATTTTAACATTTAATCTTTTGCCTGCAAATTACTGTTGGATGTGAATTATTACTTTTTCAACTAAAATAAGTGTGTTTAAAGTAATTTCTGTGCCTGAAATTGGTCAAAATTGAAGCTTCTGAGTAAGCAAAACTCTGTAAAAATGGCAATTTTTGTCACTGTGAGGGTTTAAAAAGTGGTTATTCAACATGAGGCACGATCCAATTGACATTTTGAATCATTTTTGGTAAAGTCCAAAAAATCAATTTTCGGACGAAAAACGATGACCGCGGAGCTGTCGAATGTTCCCAAAATGGTCAATTCTGATGAAATATTAACATTTAATGTTTTGACTGCAAATTACTGTTGGATGTGAATTATTACTTTTTCAACTAAAATAAGTGTGTTTAAAGTAATTGCTCTGCCTGAAATTGGTCAAAATTGAAGCTTCCGAGTAAGCAACACTCTGTAAAAATGGCAATTTTGGTCACTGTGAGGGTTTAAAAAGTGGTTATTCAACATGAGGCACGATCCAATTGACATTTTGAATCATTTTTGGTAAAGTCCAAAAAATCAATTTTCGGACGAAAAACGATGACCGCGGAGCTGTCGAACGTTCCCAAAATGGTCAATTCTGATGAAATTTTAACATTTAATGTTTTGACTGCAAATTACTGTTGGATGTGAATTATTACTTTTTCAACTAAAATAAGTGTGTTTAAAGTAATTGCTCTGCCTGAAATTGGTCAAAATTGAAGCTTCTGAGTAAGCAAAACTCTGTAAAAATGGCAATTTTGGTCACTATGAGGGTTTAAAAAGTGGTTATTCAACATGAGGCATGATCCAATTGACATTTTGAATCATTTTTGGTAAAGTCCCAAAAATCAATTTTCGGACGAAAAACGATGACCGCGGAGCTGTCGAACGTTCCCAAAATGGTCAATTCTGATGAAATTTTAACATTTAATGTTTTGACTGCAAATTACTGTTGGATGTGAATTATTACTTTTTCAACTAAAATAAGTGTGTTTAAAGTAATTGCTCTGCCTGAAATTGGTCAAAATTGAAGCTTCTGAGTAAGCAAAACTCTGTAAAAATGGCAATTTTGGTCACTGTGAGGGTTTAAAAACTGGTTATTCAACATGAGGCACGATCCAATTGACATTTTGAATCATTTTTGGTAAAGTCCCAAAAATCAATTTTCGGACGAAAAACGATGACCGCGGAGCTGTCGAACGTTCCCAAAATGGTCAATTCTGATGAAATTTTAACATTTAATCTTTTGACTGCAAATTACTGTTGGATGTGAATTATTACTTTTTCAACTAAAATAAGTGTGTTTAAAGTCAATTCTCCACCTGAAATTGGTCGAAATTGAAGCTCTGAGTAAGCAAAACTCTGTAAAAATGGCAATTTTGGTCACTGTGAGGGTTTAAAAACTGGTTATTCAACATGAGGCACGATCCAATTGACATTTTGAATCATTTTTGGTAAAGTCCCAAAAATAAATTTTCGGACGAAAAACGATGACCGCGGAGCTGTCGAACGTTCCCAAAATGGTCAATTCTGATTAAATTTTAACATTTAATCTTTTGACTGCAAATTACTGTTTGATGTGAATTATTACTTTTTCAACTAAAATAAGTGTGTTTAAAGTCATTTCTCTGCCTGAATTTGGTCAAAATTGAAGCTTCTGAGTAAGCAAAACTCTAAAAATGGCAATTTTGGTCACTGTGAGGGTTTAAAAACTGGTTATTCAACATGAGGCACGATCCAATTGACATTTTGAATCATGTTTGGTAAAGTCCAAAAAATCAATTTTCGGACGAAAAACGATGACCGCGGAGCTGTCGAACGTTCCCAAAATGGTCAATTCTGATGAAATTTTAACATTTAATCTTTTGACTGCAAATTACTGTTGGATGTGAATTATTACTTTTTCAACTAAAATAAGTGTGTTTAAAGTCAATTCTCTGCCTGAAATTGGTCAAAATTGAAGCTTCCGAATAAGCAAAACTCTGTAAAAATGGCAATTTTGGTCACTGTGAGGGTTTAAAAAGTGGTTATTCAACATGAGGCACGATCCAATTGACATTTTGAATCATTTTTGGTAAAGTCCAAAAAATCCATTTTCGGACGAAAAACGATGACCGCGGAGCTGTCGAACGTTCCCAAAATGGTCAATTCTGATTAAATTTTAACATTTAATCTTTTGACTGCAAATTACTGTTGGATGTGAATTATTACTTTTTCAACTAAAATAAGTGTGTTTAAAGTAATTTCTGTGCCTGAAATTCGTCAAAATTGAAGCTTCTGAGTAAGCAAAACTCTGTAAAAATGGCAATTTTGGTCACTGTGAGGGTTTAAAAAGTGGTTATTCAACATGAGGCATGATCCAATTGACATTTTGAATCATTTTTGGTAAAGTCCAAAAAATCAATTTTCGGACGAAAAACGATGACCGCGGAGCTGTCGAACGTTCCCAAAATGGTCAATTCTGATGAAATTTTAACATTTAATCTTTTGACTGCAAATTACTGTTGGATGTGAATTATTACTTTTTCAACTAAAATAAGTGTGTTTAAAGTCATTTCTCTGCCTGAAATTGGTCAAAATTGAAGCTTCCGAGTAAGCAAAACTCTGTAAAAATGGCAATTTTGGTCACTGTGAGGGTTTAAAAAGTGGTTATTCAACGTGAGGCACGATCCAATTGACATTTTGAATCATTTTTGGTAAAGTCCCAAAAATCAATTTTCGGACGAAAAACGATGACCGCGGAGCTGTCGAACAAAATGGTCAATTCTGATGAAATTTTAACATTTAATCTTTTGACTGCAAATTACTGTTGGATGTGAATTATTACTTTTTCAACTAAAATAAGTGTGTTTAAAGTCAATTCTCTGCCTGAAATTGGTCAAAATTGAAGCTTCTGAGTAAGCAAAACTCTGTAAAAATGGCAATTTTGGTCACTGTGAGGGTTTAAAAACTGGTTATTCAACATGAGGCACGATCCAATTGACATTTTGAATCATTTTTGGTAAAGTCCCAAAAATCAATTTTCGGACGAAAAACGATGACCGCGGAGCTGTCGAACGTTCCCAAAATGGTCAATTCTGATGAAATTTTAACATTTAATCTTTTGACTGCAAATTACTGTTGGATGTGAATTATTACTTTTTCAACTAAAATAAGTGTGTTTAAAGTCATTTCTCTGCCTGAATTTGGTCAAAATTGAAGCTTCTGAGTAAGCAAAACTCTAAAAATGGCAATTTTGGTCACTGTGAGGGTTTAAAAACTGGTTATTCAGCATTGAGGCACGATCCAATTGACATTTTGAATCATTTTTGGTAAAGTCCCAAAAATCAATTTTCGGACGAAAAACGATGACCGCGGAGCTGTCGAACGTTCCCAAAATGGTCAATTCTGATGAAATTTTAACATTTAATCTTTTGACTGCAAATTACTGTTGGATGTGAATTATTACTTTTTCAACTAAAATAAGTGTGTTTAAAGTAATATCTGTGCCTGAAATTGGTCAAAATTGAAGCTTCTGAGTAAGCAAAACTCTGTAAAAATGTCAATTTTGGTCACTGTGAGGGTTTAAAAAGTGGTTATTCAACATGAGGCACGATCCAATTGACATTTTGAATCATTTTTGGTAAAGTCCAAAAAATCAATTTTCGGACGAAAAACGATGACCGCGGAGCTGTCGAATGTTCCCAAAATGGTCAATTCTGATGAAATATTAACATTTAATGTTTTGACTGCAAATTACTGTTGGATGTGAATTATTACTTTTTCAACTAAAATAAGTGTGTTTAAAGTCATTTCTCTGCCTGAAATTGGTCAAAATTGAAGCTTCTGAGTAAGCAAAACTCTGTAAAAATGGCAATTTTGGTCACTGTGAGGGTTTAAAAAGTGGTTATTCAACATGAGGCATGATCCAATTGACATTTTGAATCATTTTTGGTAAAGTCCAAAAAATCAATTTTCGGACGAAAAACGATGACCGCGGAGCTGTCGAACGTTCCCAAAATGGTCAATTCTGATGAAATTTTAACATTTAATCTTTTGACTGCAAATTACTGTTGGATGTGAATTATTACTTTTTCAACTAAAATAAGTGTGTTTAAAGTCAATTCTCTGCCTGAAATCGGTCAAAATTGAAGCTTCTGAGTAAGCAAAACTCTAAAAATGGCAATTTTGGTCACTGTGAGGGTTTAAAAACTGGTTATTCAACATGAGGCACGATCCAATTGACATTTTGAATCATTTTTGGTAAAGTCCCAAAAATCAATTTTCGGACGAAAAACGATGACCGCGGAGCTGTCGAACGTTCCCAAAATGGTCAATTCTGATGAAATTTTAACATTTAATCTTTTGACTGCAAATTACTGTTGGATGTGAATTATTACTTTTTCAACTAAAATAAGTGTGTTTAAAGTAATATCTGTGCCTGAAATTGGTCAAAATTGAAGCTTCTGAGTAAGCAAAACTCTGTAAAAATGTCAATTTTGGTCACTGTGAGGGTTTAAAAAGTGGTTATTCAACATGAGGCACGATCCAATTGACATTTTGAATCATTTTTGGTAAAGTCCAAAAAATCAATTTTCGGACGAAAAACGATAACCGCGGAGCTGTCGAATGTTCCCAAAATGGTCAATTCTGATGAAATATTAACATTTAATGTTTTGACTGCAAATTACTGTTGGATGTGAATTATTACTTTTTCAACTAAAATAAGTGTGTTTAAAGTAATTGCTCTGCCTGAAATTGGTCAAAATTGAAGCTTCCGAGTAAGCAACACTCTGTAAAAATGGCAATTTTGGTCACTGTGAGGGTTTAAAAAGTGGTTATTCAACATGAGGCACGATCCAATTGACATTTTGAATCATTTTTGGTAAAGTCCAAAAAATCAATTTTCGGACGAAAAACGATGACCGCGGAGCTGTCGAACGTTCCCAAAATGGTCAATTCTGAAGAAATTTTAACATTTAATCTTTTGCCTGCAAATTACTGTTGGATGTGAATTATTACTTTTTCAACTAAAATAAGTGTGTTTAAAGTCATTTCTCTGCCTGAAATTGGTCAAAATTGAAGCTTCTGAGTAAGCAAAACTCTGTAAAAATGGCAATTTTGGTCACTGTGAGGGTTTAAAAAGTGGTTATTCAACATGAGGCATGATCCAATTGACATTTTGAATCATTTTTGGTAAAGTCCAAAAAATCAATTTTCGGACGAAAAACGATGACCGCGGAGCTGTCGAACGTTCCCAAAATGGTCAATTCTGATGAAATTTTAACATTTAATCTTTTGACTGCAAATTACTGTTGGATGTGAATTATTACTTTTTCAACTAAAATAAGTGTGTTTAAAGTCAATTCTCTGCCTGAAATCGGTCAAAATTGAAGCTTCCGAGTAAGCAACACTCTGTAAAAATGGCAATTTTGGTCACTGTGAGGGTTTAAAAAGTGGTTATTCAACATGAGGCACGATCCAATTGACATTTTGAATCATTTTTGGTAAAGTCCAAAAAATCCATTTTCGGACGAAAAACGATGACCGCGGAGCTGTCGAACGTTCCCAAAATGGTCAATTCTGATTAAATTTTAACATTTAATCTTTTGCCTGCAAATTACTGTTGGATGTGAATTATTACTTTTTCAACTAAAATAAGTGTGTTTAAAGTAATTTCTGTGCCTGAAATTGGTCAAAATTGAAGCTTCTGAGTAAGCAAAACTCTGTAAAAATGGCAATTTTTGTCACTGTGAGGGTTTAAAAAGTGGTTATTCAACATGAGGCACGATCCAATTGACATTTTGAATCATTTTTGGTAAAGTCCAAAAAATCAATTTTCGGACGAAAAACGATGACCGCGGAGCTGTCGAATGTTCCCAAAATGGTCAATTCTGATGAAATATTAACATTTAATGTTTTGACTGCAAATTACTGTTGGATGTGAATTATTACTTTTTCAACTAAAATAAGTGTGTTTAAAGTAATTGCTCTGCCTGAAATTGGTCAAAATTGAAGCTTCCGAGTAAGCAACACTCTGTAAAAATGGCAATTTTGGTCACTGTGAGGGTTTAAAAAGTGGTTATTCAACATGAGGCACGATCCAATTGACATTTTGAATCATTTTTGGTAAAGTCCAAAAAATCAATTTTCGGACGAAAAACGATGACCGCGGAGCTGTCGAACGTTCCCAAAATGGTCAATTCTGATGAAATTTTAACATTTAATGTTTTGACTGCAAATTACTGTTGGATGTGAATTATTACTTTTTCAACTAAAATAAGTGTGTTTAAAGTAATTGCTCTGCCTGAAATTGGTCAAAATTGAAGCTTCTGAGTAAGCAAAACTCTGTAAAAATGGCAATTTTGGTCACTGTGAGGGTTTAAAAAGTGGTTATTCAACATGAGGCATGATCCAATTGACATTTTGAATCATTTTTGGTAAAGTCCCAAAAATCAATTTTCGGACGAAAAACGATGACCGCGGAGCTGTCGAACGTTCCCAAAATGGTCAATTCTGATGAAATTTTAACATTTAATGTTTTGACTGCAAATTACTGTTGGATGTGAATTATTACTTTTTCAACTAAAATAAGTGTGTTTAAAGTAATTGCTCTGCCTGAAATTGGTCAAAATTGAAGCTTCTGAGTAAGCAAAACTCTGTAAAAATGGCAATTTTGGTCACTGTGAGGGTTTAAAAACTGGTTATTCAACATGAGGCACGATCCAATTGACATTTTGAATCATTTTTGGTAAAGTCCCAAAAATCAATTTTCGGACGAAAAACGATGACCGCGGAGCTGTCGAACGTTCCCAAAATGGTCAATTCTGATGAAATTTTAACATTTAATCTTTTGACTGCAAATTACTGTTGGATGTGAATTATTACTTTTTCAACTAAAATAAGTGTGTTTAAAGTCAATTCTCTGCCTGAAATTGGTCAAAATTGAAGCTTCTGAGTAAGCAAAACTCTGTAAAAATGGCAATTTTGGTCACTGTGAGGGTTTAAAAACTGGTTATTCAACATGAGGCACGATCCAATTGACATTTTGAATCATTTTTGGTAAAGTCCCAAAAATCAATTTTCGGACGAAAAACGATGACCGCGGAGCTGTCGAACGTTCCCAAAATGGTCAATTCTGATGAAATATTAACATTTAATGTTTTGACTGCAAATTACTGTTGGATGTGAATTATTACTTTTTCAACTAAAATAAGTGTGTTTAAAGTCATTTCTCTGCCTGAATTTGGTCAAAATTGAAGCTTCTGAGTAAGCAAAACTCTGTAAAAATGTCAATTTTGGTCACTGTGAGGGTTTAAAAAGTGGTTATTCAACATGAGGCACGATCCAATTGACATTTCGAATCATTTTTGGTAAAGTCCAAAAAATCAATTTTCGGACGAAAAACGATGACCGCGGAGCTGTCGAACGTTCCCAAAATGGTCAATTCTGATGAAATATTAACATTTAATGTTTTGACTGCAAATTACTGTTGGATGTGAATTATTACTTTTTCAACTAAAATAAGTGTGTTTAAAGTAATTGCTCTGCCTGAAATTGGTCAAAATTGAAGCTTCTGAGTAAGCAAAACTCTGTAAAAATGGCAATTTTGGTCACTGTGAGGGTTTAAAAACTGGTTATTCAACATGAGGCACGATCCAATTGACATTTTGAATCATTTTTGGTAAAGTCCAAAAAATCAATTTTCGGACGAAAAACGATGACCGCGGAGCTGTCGAACGTTCCCAAAATGGTCAATTCTGATGAAATTTTAACATTTAATGTTTTGACTGCAAATTACTGTTGGATGTGAATTATTACTTTTTCAACTAAAATAAGTGTGTTTAAAGTAATTGCTCTGCCTGAAATTGGTCAAAATTGAAGCTTCCGAGTAAGCAACACTCTGTAAAAATGGCAATTTTGGTCACTGTGAGGGTTTAAAAAGTGGTTATTCAACATGAGGCACGATCCAATTGACATTTTGAATCATTTTTGGTAAAGTCCAAAAAATCAATTTTCGGACGAAAAACGATGACCGCGGAGCTGTCGAACGTTCCCAAAATGGTCAATTCTGATGAAATTTTAACATTTAATGTTTTGACTGCAAATTACTGTTGGATGTGAATTATTACTTTTTCAACTAAAATAAGTGTGTTTAAAGTAATTGCTCTGCCTGAAATTGGTCAAAATTGAAGCTTCTGAGTAAGCAAAACTCTGTAAAAATGGCAATTTTGGTCACTGTGAGGGTTTAAAAAGTGGTTATTCAACATGAGGCATGATCCAATTGACATTTTGAATCATTTTTGGTAAAGTCCCAAAAATCAATTTTCGGACGAAAAACGATGACCGCGGAGCTGTCGAACGTTCCCAAAATGGTCAATTCTGATGAAATTTTAACATTTAATCTTTTGACTGCAAATTACTGTTGGATGTGAATTATTACTTTTTCAACTAAAATAAGTGTGTTTAAAGTAATTGCTCTGCCTGAAATTGGTCAAAATTGAAGCTTCTGAGTAAGCAAAACTCTGTAAAAATGGCAATTTTGGTCACTGTGAGGGTTTAAAAACTGGTTATTCAACATGAGGCACGATCCAATTGACATTTTGAATCATTTTTGGTAAAGTCCCAAAAATCAATTTTCGGACGAAAAACGATGACCGCGGAGCTGTCGAACGTTCCCAAAATGGTCAATTCTGATGAAATTTTAACATTTAATCTTTTGACTGCAAATTACTGTTGGATGTGAATTATTACTTTTTCAACTAAAATAAGTGTGTTTAAAGTCAATTCTCTGCCTGAAATTGGTCAAAATTGAAGCTTCTGAGTAAGCAAAACTCTGTAAAAATGGCAATTTTGGTCACTGTGAGGGTTTAAAAACTGGTTATTCAACATGAGGCACGATCCAATTGACATTTTGAATCATTTTTGGTAAAGTCCCAAAAATCAATTTTCGGACGAAAAACGATGACCGCGGAGCTGTCGAACGTTCCCAAAATGGTCAATTCTGATGAAATATTAACATTTAATGTTTTGACTGCAAATTACTGTTGGATGTGAATTATTACTTTTTCAACTAAAATAAGTGTGTTTAAAGTCATTTCTCTGCCTGAATTTGGTCAAAATTGAAGCTTCTGAGTAAGCAAAACTCTGTAAAAATGTCAATTTTGGTCACTGTGAGGGTTTAAAAAGTGGTTATTCAACATGAGGCACGATCCAATTGACATTTCGAATCATTTTTGGTAAAGTCCAAAAAATCAATTTTCGGACGAAAAACGATGACCGCGGAGCTGTCGAACGTTCCCAAAATGGTCAATTCTGATGAAATTTTAACATTTAATCTTTTGACTGCAAATTACTGTTGGATGTGAATTATTACTTTTTCAACTAAAATAAGTGTGTTTAAAGTCATTTCTCTGCCTGAAATTGGTCAAAATTGAAGCTTCCGAGTAAGCAAAACTCTGTAAAAATGGCAATTTTGGTCACTGTGAGGGTTTAAAAAGTGGTTATTCAACATGAGGCACGATCCAATTGACATTTTGAATCATTTTTGATAAAGTCCCAAAAATCAATTTTCGGACGAAAAACGATGACCGCGGAGCTGTCGAACGTTCCCAAAATGGTCAATTCTGATGAAATTTTAACATTTAATCTTTTGACTGCAAATTACTGTTGGATGTGAATTATTACTTTTTCAACTAAAATAAGTGTGTTTAAAGTCAATTCTCTGCCTGAAATTGGTCAAAATTGAAGCTTCTGAGTAAGCAAAACTCTGTAAAAATGGCAATTTTGGTCACTGTGAGGATTTAAAAACTGGTTATTCAACATGAGGCACGATCCAATTGACATTTTGAATCATTTTTGGTAAAGTCCCAAAAATCAATTTTCGGGCGAAAAACGATGACCGCGGAGCTGTCGAACGTTCCCAAAATGGTCAATTCTGATGAAATATTAACATTTAATGTTTTGACTGCAAATTACTGTTGGATGTGAATTATTACTTTTTCAACTAAAATAAGTGTGTTTAAAGTCATTTCTCTGCCTGAATTTGGTCAAAATTGAAGCTTCTGAGTAAGCAAAACTCTGTAAAAATGTCAATTTTGGTCACTGTGAGGGTTTAAAAAGTGGTTATTCAACATGAGGCACGATCCAATTGACATTTCGAATAATTTTTGGTAAAGTCCAAAAAATCAATTTTCGGACGAAAAACGATGACCGCGGAGCTGTCGAACGTTCCCAAAATGGTCAATTCTGATGAAATATTAACATTTAATGTTTTGACTGCAAATTACTGTTGGATGTGAATTATTACTTTTTCAACTAAAATAAGTGTGTTTAAAGTAATTGCTCTGCCTGAAATTGGTCAAAATTGAAGCTTCTGAGTAAGCAAAACTCTGTAAAAATGGCAATTTTGGTCACTGTGAGGGTTTAAAAACTGGTTATTCAACATGAGGCACGATCCAATTGACATTTTGAATCATTTTTGGTAAAGTCCAAAAAATCAATTTTCGGACGAAAAACGATGACCGCGGAGCTGTCGAACGTTCCCAAAATGGTCAATTCTGATGAAATTTTAACATTTAATGTTTTGACTGCAAATTACTGTTGGATGTGAATTATTACTTTTTCAACTAAAATAAGTGTGTTTAAAGTAATTGCTCTGCCTGAAATTGGTCAAAATTGAAGCTTCCGAGTAAGCAACACTCTGTAAAAATGGCAATTTTGGTCACTGTGAGGGTTTAAAAAGTGGTTATTCAACATGAGGCACGATCCAATTGACATTTTGAATCATTTTTGGTAAAGTCCAAAAAATCAATTTTCGGACGAAAAACGATGACCGCGGAGCTGTCGAACGTTCCCAAAATGGTCAATTCTGATGAAATTTTAACATTTAATGTTTTGACTGCAAATTACTGTTGGATGTGAATTATTACTTTTTCAACTAAAATAAGTGTGTTTAAAGTAATTGCTCTGCCTGAAATTGGTCAAAATTGAAGCTTCTGAGTAAGCAAAACTCTGTAAAAATGGCAATTTTGGTCACTGTGAGGGTTTAAAAAGTGGTTATTCAACATGAGGCATGATCCAATTGACATTTTGAATCATTTTTGGTAAAGTCCCAAAAATCAATTTTCGGACGAAAAACGATGACCGCGGAGCTGTCGAACGTTCCCAAAATGGTCAATTCTGATGAAATTTTAACATTTAATGTTTTGACTGCAAATTACTGTTGGATGTGAATTATTACTTTTTCAACTAAAATAAGTGTGTTTAAAGTAATTGCTCTGCCTGAAATTGGTCAAAATTGAAGCTTCTGAGTAAGCAAAACTCTGTAAAAATGGCAATTTTGGTCACTGTGAGGGTTTAAAAACTGGTTATTCAACATGAGGCACGATCCAATTGACATTTTGAATCATTTTTGGTAAAGTCCCAAAAATCAATTTTCGGACGAAAAACGATGACCGCGGAGCTGTCGAACGTTCCCAAAATGGTCAATTCTGATGAAATTTTAACATTTAATCTTTTGACTGCAAATTACTGTTGGATGTGAATTATTACTTTTTCAACTAAAATAAGTGTGTTTAAAGTCAATTCTCTGCCTGAAATTGGTCAAAATTGAAGCTTCTGAGTAAGCAAAACTCTGTAAAAATGGCAATTTTGGTCACTGTGAGGGTTTAAAAACTGGTTATTCAACATGAGGCACGATCCAATTGACATTTTGAATCATTTTTGGTAAAGTCCCAAAAATCAATTTTCGGACGAAAAACGATGACCGCGGAGCTGTCGAACGTTCCCAAAATGGTCAATTCTGATGAAATATTAACATTTAATGTTTTGACTGCAAATTACTGTTGGATGTGAATTATTACTTTTTCAACTAAAATAAGTGTGTTTAAAGTCATTTCTCTGCCTGAATTTGGTCAAAATTGAAGCTTCTGAGTAAGCAAAACTCTGTAAAAATGTCAATTTTGGTCACTGTGAGGGTTTAAAAAGTGGTTATTCAACATGAGGCACGATCCAATTGACATTTCGAATCATTTTTGGTAAAGTCCAAAAAATCAATTTTCGGACGAAAAACGATGACCGCGGAGCTGTCGAACGTTCCCAAAATGGTCAATTCTGATGAAATTTTAACATTTAATCTTTTGACTGCAAATTACTGTTGGATGTGAATTATTACTTTTTCAACTAAAATAAGTGTGTTTAAAGTCATTTCTCTGCCTGAAATTGGTCAAAATTGAAGCTTCCGAGTAAGCAAAACTCTGTAAAAATGGCAATTTTGGTCACTGTGAGGGTTTAAAAAGTGGTTATTCAACATGAGGCACGATCCAATTGACATTTTGAATCATTTTTGATAAAGTCCCAAAAATCAATTTTCGGACGAAAAACGATGACCGCGGAGCTGTCGAACGTTCCCAAAATGGTCAATTCTGATGAAATTTTAACATTTAATCTTTTGACTGCAAATTACTGTTGGATGTGAATTATTACTTTTTCAACTAAAATAAGTGTGTTTAAAGTCAATTCTCTGCCTGAAATTGGTCAAAATTGAAGCTTCTGAGTAAGCAAAACTCTGTAAAAATGGCAATTTTGGTCACTGTGAGGATTTAAAAACTGGTTATTCAACATGAGGCACGATCCAATTGACATTTTGAATCATTTTTGGTAAAGTCCCAAAAATCAATTTTCGGGCGAAAAACGATGACCGCGGAACTGTCGAACGTTCCCAAAATGGTCAATTCTGATGAAATTTTAACATTTAATCTTTTGACTGCAAATTACTGTTGGATGTGAATTATTACTTTTTCAACTAAAATAAGTGTGTTTAAAGTCATTTCTGTGCCTGAAATTGGTCAAAATTGAAGCTTCTGAGTAAGCAAAACTCTGTAAAAATGGCAATTTTGGTCACTGTGAGGGTTTAAAAAGTGGTTATTCAACACGAGGCACGATCCAATTGACATTTTGAATCATTTTTGGTAAAGTCCCAAAAATCAATTTTCGGACGAAAAACGATGACCGCGGAGCTGTCGAACGTTCCCAAAATGGTCAATTCTGATGAAATTTTAACATTTAATCTTTTGACTGCAAATTACTGTTGGATGTGAATTATTACTTTTTCAACTAAAATAAGTGTGTTTAAAGTCATTTCTGTGCCTGAAATTGGTCAAAATTGAAGCTTCTGAGTAAGCAAAACTCTGTAAAAATGGCAATTTTGGTCACTGTGAGGGTTTAAAAAGTGGTTATTCAACACGAGGCACGATCCAATTGACATTTTGAATCATTTTTGGTAAAGTCCAAAAAATCAATTTTCGAACGAAAAACGATGACCGCGGAGCTGTCGAACGTTCCCAAAATGGTCAATTCTGATGAAATTTTAACATTTAATCTTTTGACTGCAAATTACTGTTGGATGTGAATTATTACTTTTTCAACTAAAATAAGTATGTTTAAAGTCAATTCTCTGCCTGAAATTGGTCAAAATTGAAGCTTCCGAGTATGCAAAACTCTGTAAAAATGGCAATTTTGGTCACTGTGAGGGTTTAAAAAGTGGTTATTCAACATGAGGCACGATCCAATTGACATTTTGAATCATTTTTGGTAAAGTCCAAAAAATCAATTTTCGGACGAAAAACGATGACCGCGGAGCTGTCGAACGTTCCCAAAATGGTCAATTCTGATGAAATTTTAACATTTAATCTTTTGACTGCAAATTACTGTTGGATGTGAATTATTACTTTTTCAACTAAAATAAGTGTGTTTAAAGTCATTTCTGTGCCTGAAATTGGTCAAAATTGAAGCTTCTGAGTAAGCAAAACTCTGTAAAAATGGCAATTTTGGTCACTGTGAGGGTTTAAAAAGTGGTTATTCAACACGAGGCACGATCCAATTGACATTTTGAATCATTTTTGGTAAAGTCCAAAAAATCTATTTTCGGACGAAAAACGATGACCGCGGAGCTGTCGAACGTTCCCAAAATGGTCAATTCTGATGAAATTTTAACATTTAATCTTTTGACTGCAAATTACTGTTGGATGTGAATTATTACTTTTTCAACTAAAATAAGTATGTTTAAAGTCAATTCTCTGCCTGAAATTGGTCAAAATTGAAGCTTCCGAGTAAGCAAAACTCTGTAAAAATGGCAATTTTGGTCACTGTGAGGGTTTAAAAAGTGGTTATTCAACATGAGGCACGATCCAATTGACATTTTGAATCATTTTTGGTAAAGTCCCAAAAATCCATTTTCGGACGAAAAACGATGACCGCGGAGCTGTCGAACGTTCCCAAAATGGTAAATTCTGATTAAATTTTAACATTTAATCTTTTGACTGCAAATTACTGTTGGATGTGAATTATTACTTTTTCAACTAAAATAAGTGTGTTTAAAGTAATTTCTGTGCCTGAAATTGGTCAAAATTGAAGCTTCTGAGTAAGCAAAACTCTGTAAAAATGGCAATTTTGGTCACTGTGAGGGTTTAAAAAGTGGTTATTCAACATGAGGCACGATCCAATTGACATTTTGAATCATTTTTGGTAAAGTCCAAAAAATCAATTTTCGGACGAAAAACGATGACCGCGGAGCTGTCGAACATTCCCAAAATGGTCAATTCTGATGAAATTTTAACATTTAATGTTTTGACTGCAAATTACTGTTGGATGTGAATTATTACTTTTTCAACTAAAATAAGTGTGTTTAAAGTAATTGCTCTGCCTGAAATTGGTCAAAATTGAAGCTTCTGAGTAAGCAAAACTCTGTAAAAATGGCAATTTGGGTCACTGTGAGGGTTTAAAAAGTGGTTATTCAACATGAGGCATGATCCAATTGACATTTTGAATCATTTTTGGTAAAGTCCCAAAAATCAATTTTCGGACGAAAAACGATGACCGCGGAGCTGTCGAACGTTCCCAAAATGGTCAATTCTGATGAAATTTTAACATTTAATCTTTTGACTGCAAATTACTGTTGGATGTGAATTATTACTTTTTCAACTAAAATAAGTGTGTTTAAAGTCATTTCTCTGCCTGAATTTGGTCAAAATTGAAGCTTCTGAGTAAGCAAAACTCTGTAAAAATGTCAATTTTGGTCACTGTGAGGGTTTAAAAAGTGGTTATTCAACATGAGGCACGATCCAATTGACATTTTGAATCATTTTTGGTAAAGTCCAAAAAATCAATTTTCGGACGAAAAACGATGACCGCGGAGCTGTCGAACGTTCCCAAAATGGTCAATTCTGATGAAATATTAACATTTAATGTTTTGACTGCAAATTACTGTTGGATGTGAATTATTACTTTTTCAACTAAAATAAGTGTGTTTAAAGTAATTGCTCTGCCTGAAATTGGTCAAAATTGAAGCTTCTGAGTAAGCAAAACTCTGTAAAAATGGCAATTTTGGTCACTGTGAGGGTTTAAAAACTGGTTATTCAACATGAGGCACGATCCAATTGACATTTTGAATCATTTTTGGTAAAGTCCAAAAAATCAATTTTCGGACGAAAAACGATGACTGCGGAGCTGTCGAACGTTCCCAAAATGGTCAATTCTGAAGAAATTTTAACATTTAATCTTTTGACTGCAAATTACTGTTGGATGTGAATTATTACTTTTTCAACTAAAATAAGTGTGTTTAAAGTCATTTCTCTGCCTGAAATTGGTCAAAATTGAAGCTTCTGAGTAAGCAAAACTCTGTAAAAATGGCAATTTTGGTCACTGTGAGGGTTTAAAAAGTGGTTATTCAACATGAGGCATGATCCAATTGACATTTTGAATCATTTTTGGTAAAGTCCAAAAAATCAATTTTCGGACGAAAAACGATGACCGCGGAGCTGTCGAACGTTCCCAAAATGGTCAATTCTGATGAAATTTTAACATTTAATCTTTTGACTGCAAATTACTGTTGGATGTGAATTATTACTTTTTCAACTAAAATAAGTGTGTTTAAAGTCATTTCTCTGCCTGAAATTGGTCAAAATTGAAGCTTCTGAGTAAGCAAAACTCTAAAAATGGCAATTTTGGTCACTGTGAGGGTTTAAAAACTGGTTATTCAACATGAGGCACGATCCAATTGACATTTTGAATCATTTTTGGTAAAGTCCCAAAAATCAATTTTCGGACGAAAAACGATGACCGCGGAGCTGTCGAACGTTCCCAAAATGGTCAATTCTGATGAAATTTTAACATTTAATCTTTTGACTGCAAATTACTGTTGGATGTGAATTATTACTTTTTCAACTAAAATAAGTGTGTTTAAAGTCATTTCTCTGCCTGAATTTGGTCAAAATTGAAGCTTCTGAGTAAGCAAAACTCTAAAAATGGCAATTTTGGTCACTGTGAGGGTTTAAAAACTGGTTATTCAACATGAGGCACGATCCAATTGACATTTTGAATCATTTTTGGTAAAGTCCCAAAAATCAATTTTCGGACGAAAAACGATGACCGCGGAGCTGTCGAACGTTCCCAAAATGGTCAATTCTGATGAAATTTTAACATTTAATCTTTTGACTGCAAATTACTGTTGGATGTGAATTATTACTTTTTCAACTAAAATAAGTGTGTTTAAAGTCATTTCTGTGCCTGAAATTGGTCAAAATTGAAGCTTCTGAGTAAGCAAAACTCTGTAAAAATGGCAATTTTGGTCACTGTGAGGGTTTAAAAAGTGGTTATTCAACACGAGGCACGATCCAATTGACATTTTGAATCATTTTTGGTAAAGTCCAAAAAATCAATTTTCGGACGAAAAACGATGACCGCGGAGCTGTCGAACGTTCCCAAAATGGTCAATTCTGATGAAATTTTAACATTTAATCTTTTGACTGCAAATTACTGTTGGATGTGAATTATTACTTTTTCAACTAAAATAAGTATGTTTAAAGTCAATTCTCTGCCTGAAATTGGTCAAAATTGAAGCTTCCGAGTAAGCAAAACTCTGTAAAAATGGCAATTTTGGTCACTGTGAGGGTTTAAAAAGTGGTTATTCAACATGAGGCACGATCAAATTGACATTTTGAATCATTTTTGGTAAAGTCCAAAAAATCAATTTTCGGACGAAAAACGATGACCGCGGAGCTGTCGAACGTTCCCAAAATGGTCAATTCTGATGAAATTTTAACATTTAATGTTTTGACTGCAAATTACTGTTGGATGTGAATTATTACTTTTTCAACTAAAATAAGTGTGTTTAAAGTAATTGCTCTGCCTGAAATTGGTCAAAATTGAAGCTTCTGAGTAAGCAAAACTCTGTAAAAATGGCAATTTGGGTCACTGTGAGGGTTTAAAAAGTGGTTATTCAACATGAGGCATGATCCAATTGACATTTTGAATCATTTTTGGTAAAGTCCAAAAAATCAATTTTCGGACGAAAAACGATGACCGCGGAGCTGTCGAACGTTCCCAAAATGGTCAATTCTGATGAAATTTTAACATTTAATCTTTTGACTGCAAATTACTGTTGGATGTGAATTATTACTTTTTCAACTAAAATAAGTGTGTTTAAAGTCATTTCTCTGCCTGAAATTGGTCAAAATTGAAGCTTCCGAGTAAGCAAAACTCTGTAAAAATGGCAATTTTGGTCACTGTGAGGGTTTAAAAAGTGGTTATTCAACATGAGGCACGATCCAATTGACATTTTGAATCATTTTTGATAAAGTCCCAAAAATCAATTTTCGGACGAAAAACGATGACCGCGGAGCTGTCGAACGTTCCCAAAATGGTCAATTCTGATGAAATTTTAACATTTAATCTTTTGACTGCAAATTACTGTTGGATGTGAATTATTAATTTTTCAACTAAAATAAGTGTGTTTAAAGTCAATTCTCTGCCTGAAATTGGTCAAAATTGAAGCTTCTGAGTAAGCAAAACTCTGTAAAAATGGCAATTTTGGTCACTGTGAGGATTTAAAAACTGGTTATTCAACATGAGGCACGATCCAATTGACATTTTGAATCATTTTTGGTAAAGTCCCAAAAATCAATTTTCGGGCGAAAAACGATGACCGCGGAACTGTCGAACGTTCCCAAAATGGTCAATTCTGATGAAATTTTAACATTTAATCTTTTGACTGCAAATTACTGTTGGATGTGAATTATTACTTTTTCAACTAAAATAAGTGTGTTTAAAGTCATTTCTGTGCCTGAAATTGGTCAAAATTGAAGCTTCTGAGTAAGCAAAACTCTGTAAAAATGGCAATTTTGGTCACTGTGAGGGTTTAAAAAGTGGTTATTCAACACGAGGCACGATCCAATTGACATTTTGAATCATTTTTGGTAAAGTCCAAAAAATCAATTTTCGGACGAAAAACGATGACCGCGGAGCTGTCGAACGTTCCCAAAATGGTCAATTCTGATGAAATTTTAACATTTAATGTTTTGACTGCAAATTACTGTTGGATGTGAATTATTACTTTTTCAACTAAAATAAGTGTGTTTAAAGTAATTGCTCTGCCTGAAATTGGTCAAAATTGAAGCTTCTGAGTAAGCAAAACTCTGTAAAAATGGCAATTATGGTCACTGTGAGGGTTTAAAAAGTGGTTATTCAACATGAGGCATGATCCAATTGACATTTTGAATAATTTTTGGTAAAGTCCAAAAAATCAATTTACGGACGAAAAACGATGACCGCGGAGCTGTCGAACGTTCCCAAAATGGTCAATTCTGATGAAATTTTAACATTTAATCTTTTGACTGCAAATTACTGTTGGATGTGAATTATTACTTTTTCAACTAAAATAAGTGTGTTTAAAGTCATTTCTCTGCCTGAAATTGGTCAAAATTGAAGCTTCTGAGTAAGCAAAACTCTGTAAAAATGGCAATTTTGGTAACTGTGAGGGTTTAAAAAGTGGTTATTCAACATGAGGCACGATCCAATTGACATTTTGAATCATTTTTGGTAAAGTCCCAAAAATCAATTTTCGGACAAAAAACGATGACCGCGGAGCTGTCGAACGTTCCCAAAATGGTCAATTCTGATGAAATTTTAACATTTAATCTTTTGACTGCAAATTACTGTTGGATGTGAATTATTACTTTTTCAACTAAAATAAGTGTGTTTAAAGTCAATTCTCTGCCTGAAATTGGTCAAAATTGAAGCTTCTGAGTAAGCAAAACTCTAAAAATGGCAATTTTGGTCACTGTGAGGGTTTAAAAACTGGTTATTCAACATGAGGCACGATCCAATTGACATTTTGAATCATTTTTGGTAAAGTCCCAAAAATCAATTTTCGGACGAAAAACGATGACCGCGGAGCTGTCGAACGTTCCCAAAATGGTCAATTCTGATGAAATTTTAACATTTAATCTTTTGACTGCAAATTACTGTTGGATGTGAATTATTACTTTTTCAACTAAAATAAGTGTGTTTAAAGTCATTTCTCTGCCTGAATTTGGTCAAAATTGAAGCTTCTGAGTAAGCAAAACTCTAAAAATGGCAATTTTGGTCACTGTGAGGGTTTAAAAACTGGTTATTCAACATGAGGCACGATCCAATTGACATTTTGAATCATTTTTGGTAAAGTCCCAAAAATCAATTTTCGGACGAAAAACGATGACCGCGGAGCTGTCGAACGTTCCCAAAATGGTCAATTCTGATGAAATTTTAACATTTAATCTTTTGACTGCAAAATACTGTTGGATGTGAATTATTACTTTTTCAACTAAAATAAGTGTGTTTAAAGTCATTTCTGTGCCTGAAATTGGTCAAAATTGAAGCTTCTGAGTAAGCAAAACTCTGTAAAAATGGCAATTTTGGTCACTGTGAGGGTTTAAAAAGTGGTTATTCAACACGAGGCACGATCCAATTGACATTTTGAATCATTTTTGGTAAAGTCCAAAAAATCAATTTTCGAACGAAAAACGATGACCGCGGAGCTGTCGAACGTTCCCAAAATGGTCAATTCTGATGAAATTTTAACATTTAATCTTTTGACTGCAAATTACTGTTGGATGTGAATTATTACTTTTTCAACTAAAATAAGTATGTTTAAAGTCAATTCTCTGCCTGAAATTGGTCAAAATTGAAGCTTCCGAGTATGCAAAACTCTGTAAAAATGGCAATTTTGGTCACTGTGAGGGTTTAAAAAGTGGTTATTCAACATGAGGCACGATCCAATTGACATTTTGAATCATTTTTGGTAAAGTCCAAAAAATCAATTTTCGGACGAAAAACGATGACCGCGGAGCTGTCGAACGTTCCCAAAATGGTCAATTCTGATGAAATTTTAACATTTAATCTTTTGACTGCAAATTACTGTTGGATGTGAATTATTACTTTTTCAACTAAAATAAGTGTGTTTAAAGTCATTTCTGTGCCTGAAATTGGTCAAAATTGAAGCTTCTGAGTAAGCAAAACTCTGTAAAAATGGCAATTTTGGTCACTGTGAGGGTTTAAAAAGTGGTTATTCAACACGAGGCACGATCCAATTGACATTTTGAATCATTTTTGGTAAAGTCCAAAAAATCAATTTTCGGACGAAAAACGATGACCGCGGAGCTGTCGAACGTTCCCAAAATGGTCAATTCTGATGAAATTTTAACATTTAATCTTTTGACTGCAAATTACTGTTGGATGTGAATTATTACTTTTTCAACTAAAATAAGTATGTTTAAAGTCAATTCTCTGCCTGAAATTGGTCAAAATTGAAGCTTCCGAGTAAGCAAAACTCTGTAAAAATGGCAATTTTGGTCACTGTGAGGGTTTAAAAAGTGGTTATTCAACATGAGGCACGATCCAATTGACATTTTGAATCATTTTTGGTAAAGTCCCAAAAATCCATTTTCGGACGAAAAACGATGACCGCGGAGCTGTCGAACGTTCCCAAAATGGTAAATTCTGATTAAATTTTAACATTTAATCTTTTGACTGCAAATTACTGTTGGATGTGAATTATTACTTTTTCAACTAAAATAAGTGTGTTTAAAGTAATTTCTGTGCCTGAAATTGGTCAAAATTGAAGCTTCTGAGTAAGCAAAACTCTGTAAAAATGGCAATTTTGGTCACTGTGAGGGTTTAAAAAGTGGTTATTCAACATGAGGCACGATCCAATTGACATTTTGAATCATTTTTGGTAAAGTCCAAAAAATCAATTTTCGGACGAAAAACGATGACCGCGGAGCTGTCGAACGTTCCCAAAATGGTCAATTCTGATGAAATTTTAACATTTAATGTTTTGACTGCAAATTACTGTTGGATGTGAATTATTACTTTTTCAACTAAAATAAGTGTGTTTAAAGTCATTGCTCTGCCTGAAATTAGTCAAAATTGAAGCTTCTGAGTAAGCAAAACTCTGTAAAAATGGCAATTTGGGTCACTGTGAGGGTTTAAAAAGTGGTTATTCAACATGAGGCATGATCCAATTGACATTTTGAATCATTTTTGGTAAAGTCCAAAAAATCAATTTTCGGACGAAAAACGATGACCGCGGAGCTGTCGAACGTTCCCAAAACGGTCAATTCTGATGAAATTTTAACATTTAATCTTTTGACTGCAAATTACTGTTGGATGTGAATTATTACTTTTTCAACTAAAATAAGTATGTTTAAAGTCAATTCTCTGCCTGAAATTGGTCAAAATTGAAGCTTCCGAGTAAGCAAAACTCTGTAAAAATGGCAATTTTGGTCACTGTGAGGGTTTAAAAAGTGGTTATTCAACATGAGGCACGATCCAATTGACATTTTGAATCATTTTTGGTAAAGTCCAAAAAATCCATTTTCGGACGAAAAACGATGACCGCGGAGCTGTCGAACGTTCCCAAAATGGTAAATTCTGATGAAATTTTAACATTTAATCTTTTGACTGCAAATTACTGTTGGATGTGAATTATTACTTTTTCAACTAAAATAAGTGTGTTTAAAGTCAATTTTCTGCCTGAAATTGGTCAAAATTGAAGCTTCTGAGTAAGCAAAACTCTGTAAAAATGGCAATTTTGGTCACTGTGAGGATTTAAAAACTGGTTATTCAACATGAGGCACGATCCAATTGACATTTTGAATCATTTTTGGTAAAGTCCCAAAAATCAATTTTCGGGCGAAAAACGATGACCGCGGAACTGTCGAACGTTCCCAAAATGGTCAATTCTGATGAAATTTTAACATTTAATCTTTTGACTGCAAATTACTGTTGGATGTGAATTATTACTTTTTCAACTAAAATAAGTGTGTTTAAAGTCATTTCTGTGCCTGAAATTGGTCAAAATTGAAGCTTCTGAGTAAGCAAAACTCTGTAAAAATGGCAATTTTGGTCACTGTGAGGGTTTAAAAAGTGGTTATTCAACACGAGGCACGATCCAATTGACATTTTGAATCATTTTTGGTAAAGTCCAAAAAATCAATTTTCGGACGAAAAACGATGACCGCGGAGCTGTCGAACGTTCCCAAAATGGTCAATTCTGATGAAATTTTAACATTTAATCTTTTGACTGCAAATTACTGTTGGATGTGAATTATTACTTTTTCAACTAAAATAAGTGTGTTTAAAGTCATTTCTCTGCCTGAAATTGGTCAAAATTGAAGCTTCTGAGTAAGCAAAACTCTGTAAAAATGGCAATTTTGGTAACTGTGAGGGTTTAAAAAGTGGTTATTCAACATGAGGCACGATCCAATTGACATTTTGAATCATTTTTGGTAAAGTCCCAAAAATCAATTTTCGGACAAAAAACGATGACCGCGGAGCTGTCGAACGTTCCCAAAATGGTCAATTCTGATGAAATTTTAACATTTAATCTTTTGACTGCAAATTACTGTTGGATGTGAATTATTACTTTTTCAACTAAAATAAGTGTGTTTAAAGTCAATTCTCTGCCTGAAATTGGTCAAAATTGAAGCTTCTGAGTAAGCAAAACTCTAAAAATGGCAATTTTGGTCACTGTGAGGGTTTAAAAACTGGTTATTCAACATGAGGCACGATCCAATTGACATTTTGAATCATTTTTGGTAAAGTCCCAAAAATCAATTTTCGGACGAAAAACGATGACCGCGGAGCTGTCCAACGTTCCCAAAATGGTCAATTCTGATGAAATTTTAACATTTAATCTTTTGACTGCAAATTACTGTTGGATGTGAATTATTACTTTTTCAACTAAAATAAGTGTGTTTAAAGTCATTTCTCTGCCTGAATTTGGTCAAAATTGAAGCTTCTGAGTAAGCAAAACTCTAAAAATGGCAATTTTGGTCACTGTGAGGGTTTAAAAACTGGTTATTCAACATGAGGCACGATCCAATTTACATTTTGAATCATTTTTGGTAAAGTCCCAAAAATCAATTTTCGGGCGAAAAACGATGACCGCGGAACTGTCGAACGTTCCCAAAATGGTCAATTCTGATGAAATTTTAACATTTAATCTTTTGACTGCAAATTACTGTTGGATGTGAATTATTACTTTTTCAACTAAAATAAGTGTGTTTAAAGTCATTTCTCTGCCTGAAATTGGTCAAAATTGAAGCTTCTGAGTAAGCAAAACTCTGTAAAAATGGCAATTTTGGTAACTGTGAGGGTTTAAAAAGTGGTTATTCAACATGAGGCACGATCCAATTGACATTTTGAATCATTTTTGGTAAAGTCCCAAAAATCAATTTTCGGACAAAAAACGATGACCGCGGAGCTGTCGAACGTTCCCAAAATGGTCAATTCTGATGAAATTTTAACATTTAATCTTTTGACTGCAAATTACTGTTGGATGTGAATTATTACTTTTTCAACTAAAATAAGTGTGTTTAAAGTCAATTCTCTGCCTGAAATTGGTAAAAATTGAAGCTTCTGAGTAAGCAAAACTCTAAAAATGGCAATTTTGGTCACTGTGAGGGTTTAAAAACTGGTTATTCAACATGAGGCACGATCCAATTGACATTTTGAATCATTTTTGGTAACGTCCCAAAAATCAATTTTCGGACGAAAAACGATGACCGCGGAGCTGTCGAACGTTCCCAAAATGGTCAATTCTGATGAAATTTTAACATTTAATCTTTTGACTGCAAATTACTGTTGGATGTGAATTATTACTTTTTCAACTAAAATAAGTGTGTTTAAAGTCATTTCTCTGCCTGAATTTGGTCAAAATTGAAGCTTCTGAGTAAGCAAAACTCTAAAAATGGCAATTTTGGTCACTGTGAGGGTTTAAAAACTGGTTATTCAACATGAGGCACGATCCAATTGACATTTTGAATCATTTTTGGTAAAGTCCCAAAAATCAATTTTCGGACAAAAAACGATGACCGCGGAGCTGTCGAACGTTCCCAAAATGGTCAATTCTGATGAAATTTTAACATTTAATCTTTTGACTGCAAATTACTGTTGGATGTGAATTATTACTTTTTCAACTAAAATAAGTGTGTTTAAAGTCAATTCTCTGCCTGAAATTGGTAAAAATTGAAGCTTCTGAGTAAGCAAAACTCTAAAAATGGCAATTTTGGTCACTGTGAGGGTTTAAAAACTGGTTATTCAACATGAGGCACGATCCAATTGACATTTTGAATCATTTTTGGTAAAGTCCCAAAAATCAATTTTCGGACGAAAAACGATGACCGCGGAGCTGTCGAACGTTCCCAAAATGGTCAATTCTGATGAAATTTTAACATTTAATCTTTTGACTGCAAATTACTGTTGGATGTGAATTATTACTTTTTCAACTAAAATAAGTGTGTTTAAAGTCATTTCTCTGCCTGAATTTGGTCAAAATTGAAGCTTCTGAGTAAGCAAAACTCTAAAAATGGCAATTTTGGTCACTGTGAGGGTTTAAAAACTGGTTATTCAACATGAGGCACGATCCAATTGACATTTTGAATAATTTTTGGTAAAGTCCCAAAAATCAATTTTCGGACGAAAAACGATGACCGCGGAGCTGTCGAACGTTCCCAAAATGGTCAATTCTGATGAAATTTTAACATTTAATCTTTTGACTGCAAATTACTGTTGGATGTGAATTATTACTTTTTCAACTAAAATAAGTGTGTTTAAAGTCATTTCTGTGCCTGAAATTGGTCAAAATTGAAGCTTCTGAGTAAGCAAAACTCTGTAAAAATGGCAATTTTGGTCACTGTGAGGGTTTAAAAAGTGGTTATTCAACATGAGGCACGATCCAATTGACATTTTGAATCATTTTTGGTAAAGTCCCAAAAATCAATTTTCGGACGAAAAACGATGACCGCGGAGCTGTCGAACGTTCCCAAAATGGTCAATTCTGATGAAATTTTAACATTTAATGTTTTGACTGCAAATTACTGTTGGATGTGAATTATTACTTTTTCAACTAAAATAAGTGTGTTTAAAGTAATTGCTCTGCCTGAAATTGGTCAAAATTGAAGCTTCTGAGTAAGCAAAACTCTGTAAAAATGGCAATTTTGGTCACTGTGAGGGTTTAAAAAGTGGTTATTCAACATGAGGCATGATCCAATTGACATTTTGAATCATTTTTGGTAAAGTCCAAAAAATCAATTTTCGGACGAAAAACGATGACCGCGGAGCTGTCGAACGTTCCCAAAATGGTCAATTCTGATGAAATTTTAACATTTAATCTTTTGACTGCAAATTACTGTTGGATGTGAATTATTACTTTTTCAACTAAAATAAGTGTGTTTAAAGTCATTTCTCTGCCTGAAATTGGTCAAAATTGAAGCTTCTGAGTAAGCAAAACTCTGTAAAAATGGCAATTTTGGTAACTGTGAGGGTTTAAAAAGTGGTTATTCAACATGAGGCACGATCCAATTGACATTTTGAATCATTTTTGGTAAAGTCCCAAAAATCAATTTTCGGACAAAAAACGATGACCGCGGAGCTGTCGAACGTTCCCAAAATGGTCAATTCTGATGAAATTTTAACATTTAATCTTTTGACTGCAAATTACTGTTGGATGTGAATTATTACTTTTTCAACTAAAATAAGTGTGTTTAAAGTCAATTCTCTGCCTGAAATTGGTCAAAATTGAAGCTTCTGAGTAAGCAAAACTCTGAAAAAATGGCAATTTTGGTCACTGTGAGGGTTTAAAAACTGGTTATTCAACATGAGGCACGATCCAATTGACATTTTGAATCATTTTTGGTAAAGTCCCAAAAATCAATTTTCGGACGAAAAACGATGACCGCGGAGCTGTCGAACGTTCCCAAAATGGTCAATTCTGATTACATTTTAACATTTAATCTTTTGACTGCAAATTACTGTTGGATGTGAATTATTACTTTTTCAACTAAAATAAGTGTGTTTAAAGTCAATTCTCTGCCTGAAATTGGTCAAAATTGAAGCTTCTGAGTAAGCAAAACTCTGTAAAAATGGCAATTTTGGTCACTGTGAGGGTTTAAAAACTGGTTATTCAACATGAGGCACGATCCAATTGACATTTTGAATCATTTTTGGTAAAGTCCCAAAAATCAATTTTCGGACAAAAAGCTATGACCGCGGAGCTGTCGAACGTTCCCAAAATGGTCAATTCTGATGAAATTTTAACATTTAATCTTTTGACTGCAAATTACTGTTGGATGTGAATTATTACTTTTTCAACTAAAATAAGTGTGTTTAAAGTCATTTCTCTGCCTGAATTTGGTCAAAATTGAAGCTTCTGAGTAAGCAAAACTCTAAAAATGGCAATTTTGGTCACTGTGAGGGTTTAAAAACTGGTTATTCAACATGAGGCACGATCCAATTGACATTTTGAATCATTTTTGGTAAAGTCCAAAAAATCAATTTTCGGACGAAAAACGATGACCGCGGAGCTGTTGAACGTTCCCAAAATGGTCAATTCTGATGAAATTTTAACATTTAATCTTTTGACTGCAAATTACTGTTGGATGTGAATTATTACTTTTTCAACTAAAATAAGTATGTTTAAAGTCAATTCTCTGCCTGAAATTGGTCAAAATTGAAGCTTACGAGTAAGCAACACTCTGTAAAAATGGCAATTTTGGTCACTGTGAGGGTTTAAAAAGTGGTTATTCAACATGAGGCACGATCCAATTGACATTTTGAATCATTTTTGGTAAAGTCCAAAAAATCCATTTTCGGACGAAATACGATGACCGCGGAGCTGTCGAACGTTCCCAAAATGGTAAATTCTGATTAAATTTTAACATTTAATCTTTTGACTGCAAATTACTGTTGGATGTGAATTATTACTTTTTCAACTAAAATAAGTGTGTTTAAAGTAATTTCTGTGCCTGAAATTGGTCAAAATTGAAGCTTCTGAGTAAGCAAAACTCTGTAAAAATGGCAATTTTGGTCACTGTGAGGGTTTAAAAAGTGGTTATTCAACATGAGGCACGATCCAATTGACATTTTGAATCATTTTTGGTAAAGTCCAAAAAATCAATTTTCAGACGAAAAACGATGACCGCGGAGCTGTCGAACGTTCCCAAAATGGTCAATTCTGATGAAATTTTAACATTTAATGTTTTGACTGCAAATTACTGTTGGATGTGAATTATTACTTTTTCAACTAAAATAAGTGTGTTTAAAGTAATTGCTCTGCCTGAAATTGGTCAAAATTGAAGCTTCTGAGTAAGCAAAACTCTGTAAAAATGGCAATTTGGGTCACTGTGAGGGTTTAAAAAGTGGTTATTCAACATGAGGCATGATCCAATTGACATTTTGAATAATTTTTGGTAAAGTCCAAAAAATCAATTTTCGGACGAAAAACGATGACCGCGGAGCTGCCGAACGTTCCCAAAATGGTCAATTCTGATGAAATTTTAACATTTAATCTTTTGACTGCAAATTACTGTTGGATGTGAATTATTACTTTTTCAACTAAAATAAGTGTGTTTAAAGTCATTTCTCTGCCTGAAATTGGTCAAAATTGAAGCTTCCGAGTAAGCAAAACTCTGTAAAAATGGCAATTTTGGTCACTGTGAGGGTTTAAAAAGTGGTTATTCAACATGAGGCACGATCCAATTGACATTTTGAATCATTTTTGGTAAAGTCCCAAAAATCAATTTTCGGACGAAAAACGATGACCGCGGAGCTGTCGAACGTTCCCAAAATGGTCAATTCTGATGAAATTTTAACATTTAATCTTTTGACTGCAAATTACTGTTGGATGTGAATTATTACTTTTTCAACTAAAATAAGTGTGTTTAAAGTCAATTCTCTGCCTGAAATTGGTCAAAATTGAAGCTTCTGAGTAAGCAAAACTCTGTAAAAATGGCAATTTTGGTCACTGTGAGGATTTAAAAACTGGTTATTCAACATGAGGCACGATCCAATTGACATTTTGAATCATTTTTGGTAAAGTCCCAAAAATCAATTTTCGGGCGAAAAACGATGACCGCGGAACTGTCGAACGTTCCCAAAATGGTCAATTCTGATGAAATTTTAACATTTAATCTTTTGACTGCAAATTACTGTTGGATGTGAATTATTACTTTTTCAACTAAAATAAGTGTGTTTAAAGTCATTTCTCTGCCTGAATTTGGTCAAAATTGAATCTTCTGAGTAAGCAAAACTCTAAAAATGGCAATTTTGGTCACTGTGAGGGTTTAAAAACTGGTTATTCAACATGAGGCACGATCCAATTGACATTTTGAATCATTTTTGGTAAAGTCCAATAAATCAATTTTCGGACGAAAAACGATGACCGCGGAGCTGTCGAACGTTCCCAAAATGGTCAATTCTGATGAAATTTTAACATTTAATCTTTTGACTGCAAATTACTGTTGGATGTGAATTATTACTTTTTCAACTAAAATAAGTGTGTTTAAAGTCAATTCTCTGCCTGAAATTGGTCAAAATTGAAGCTTCCGAGTAAGCAAAACTCTGTAAAAATGGCAATTTTGGTCACTGTGAGGGTTTAAAAAGTGGTTATTCAACATGAGGCACGATCCAATTGACATTTTGAATCATTTTTGGTAAAGTCCAAAAAATCAATTTTCGGACGAAAAACGATGACCGCGGAGCTGTCGAACGTTCCCAAAATGGTCAATTCTGATTAAATTTTAACATTTAATCTTTTGACTGCAAATTACTGTTGGATGTGAATTATTACTTTTTCAACTAAAATAAGTGTGTTTAAAGTAATTTCTGTGCCTGAAATTGGTCAAAATTGAAGCTTCTGAGTAAGCAAAACTCTGTAAAAATGGCAATTTTGGTCACTGTGAGGGTTTAAAAAGTGGTTATTCAACACGAGGCACGATCCAATTGACATTTTGAATCATTTTTGGTAAAGTCCAAAAAATCAATTTTCGGACGAAAAACGATGACCGCGGAGCTGTCGAACGTTCCCAAAATGGTCAATTCTGATGAAATTTTAACATTTAATGTTTTGACTGCAAATTACTGTTGGATGTGAATTATTACTTTTTCAACTAAAATAAGTGTGTTTAAAGTAATTGCTCTGCCTGAAATTGGTCAAAATTGAAGCTTCTGAGTAAGCAAAACTCTGTAAAAATGGCAATTTTGGTCACTGTGAGGGATTAAAAAGTGGTTATTCAACATGAGGCATGATCCAATTGACATTTTGAATCATTTTTGGTAAAGTCCAAAAAATCAATTTTCGGACGAAAAACGATGACCGCGGAGCTGTCGAACGTTCCCAAAATGGTCAATTCTGATGAAACTTTAACATTTAATCTTTTGACTGCAAATTACTGTTGGATGTGAATTATTACTTTTTCAACTAAAATAAGTTTGTTTAAAGTCATTTCTCTGCCTGAAATTGGTCAAAATTGAAGCTTCTGAGTAAGCAAAACTCTGTAAAAATGGCAATTTTGGTCACTGTGAGGGATTAAAAAGTGGTTATTCAACATGAGGCATGATCCAATTGACATTTTGAATCATTTTTGGTAAAGTCCAAAAAATCAATTTTCGGACGAAAAACGATGACCGCGGAGCTGTCGAACGTTCCCAAAATGGTCAATTCTGATGAAATTTTAACATTTAATGTTTTGACTGCAAATTACTGTTGGATGTGAATTATTACTTTTTCAACTAAAATAAGTGTGTTTAAAGTCAATTCTCTGCCTGAAATTGGTCAAAATTGAAGCTTCTGAGTAAGCAAAACTCTGTAAAAATGGCAATTTTGGTCACTGTGAGGATTTAAAAACTGGTTATTCAACATGAGGCACGATCCAATTGACATTTTGAATCATTTTTGGTAAAGTCCCAAAAATCAATTTTCGGGCGAAAAACGATGACCGCGGAACTGTCGAACGTTCCCAAAATGGTCAATTCTGATGAAATTTTAACATTTAATCTTTTGACTGCAAATTACTGTTGGATGTGAATTATTACTTTTTCAACTAAAATAAGTGTGTTTAAAGTCATTTCTCTGCATGAATTTGGTCAAAATTGAAGCTTTTGAGTAAGCAAAACTCTAAAAATGGCAATTTTGGTCACTGTGAGGGTTTAAAAACTGGTTATTCAACATGAGGCACGATCCAATTGACATTTTGAATCATTTTTGGTAAAGTCCAATAAATCAATTTTCGGACGAAAAACGATGACCGCGGAGCTGTCGAACGTTCCCAAAATGGTCAATTCTGATGAAATTTTAACATTTAATCTTTTGACTGCAAATTACTGTTGGATGGGAATTATTACTTATTCAACTAAAATAAGTGTGTTTAAAGTCAATTCTCTGCCTGAAATTGGTCAAAATTGAAGCTTCCGAGTAAGCAAAACTCTTAAAAAATGGCAATTTTGGTCACTGTGAGGGTTTAAAAAGTGGTTATTCAACATGAGGCACGATCCAATTGACATTTTGAATCATTTTTGGTAAAGTCCAAAAAATCAATTTTCGGACGAAAAACGATGACCGCGGAGCTGTCGAACGTTCCCAAAATGGTCAATTCTGATTAAATTTTAACATTTAATCTTTTGACTGCAAATTACTGTTGGATGTGAATTATTACTTTTTCAACTAAAATAAGTTTGTTTAAAGTCATTTCTCTGCCTGAAATTGGTCAAAATTGAAGCTTCTGAGTAAGCAAAACTCTGTAAAAATGGCAATTTTGGTCACTGTGAGGGTTTAAAAAGTGGTTATTCAACATGAGGCACGATCCAATTGACATTTTGAATCATTTTTGGTAAAGTCCCAAAAATCAATTTTCGGACGAAAAACGATGACCGCGGAGCTGTCGAACGTTCCCAAAATGGTCAATTCTGATGAAATTTTAACATTTAATGTTTTGACTGCAAATTACTGTTGGATGTGAATTATTACTTTTTCAACTAAAATAAGTGTGTTTAAAGTAATTGCTCTGCCTGAAATTGGTCAAAATTGAAGCTTCTGAGTAAGCAAAACTCTGTAAAAATGGCAATTTTGGTCACTGTGAGGGTTTAAAAAGTGGTTATTCAACATGAGGCATGATCCAATTGACATTTTGAATCATTTTTGGTAAAGTCCAAAAAATCAATTTTCGGACGAAAAACGATGACCGCGGAGCTGTTGAACGTTCCCAAAATGGTCAATTCTGATGAAATTTTAACATTTAATCTTTTGACTGCAAATTACTGTTGGATGTGAATTATTACTTTTTCAACTAAAATAAGTGTGTTTATTGCTCTGCCTGAAATTGGTCAAAATTGAAGCTTCTGAGTAAGCAAAACTCTGTAAAAATGGCAATTTGGGTCACTGTGACGGTTTAAAAAGTGGTTATTCAACATGAGGCATGATCCAATTGACATTTTGAATCATTTTTGGTAAAGTCCAAAAAATCAATTTTCGGACGAAAAACGATGACCGCGGAGCTGTCGAACGTTCCCAAAATGGTCAATTCTGATGAAATTTAAACATTTAATCTGTTGACTGCAAATTACTGTTGGATGTGAATTATTACTTTTTCAACTAAAATAAGTGTGTTTAAAGTCAATTCTCTGCCTGAAATTGGTCAAAATTGAAGCTTCTGAGTAAGCAAAACTCTGTAAAAATGGCAATTTTGGTCACTGTGAGGATTTAAAAACTGGTTATTCAACATGAGGCACGATCCAATTGACATTTTGAATCATTTTTGGTAAAGTCCCAAAAATCAATTTTCGGGCGAAAAACGATGACCGCGGAACTGTCGAACGTTCCCAAAATGGTCAATTCTGATGAAATTTTAACATTTAATCTTTTGACTGCAAATTACTGTTGGATGTGAATTATTACTTTTTCAACTAAAATAAGTGTGTTTAAAGTCATTTCTCTGCCTGAATTTGGTCAAAATTGAAGCTTCTGAGTAAGCAAAACTCTAAAAATGGCAATTTTGGTCACTGTGAGGGTTTAAAAACTGGTTATTCAACATGAGGCACGATCCAATTGACATTTTGAATCATTTTTGGTAAAGTCCAATAAATCAATTTTCGGACGAAAAACGATGACCGCGGAGCTGTCGAACGTTCCCAAAATGGTCAATTCTGATGAAATTTTAACATTTAATCTTTTGACTGCAAATTACTGTTGGATGTGAATTATTACTTTTTCAACTAAAATAAGTGTGTTTAAAGTCATTTCTCTGCCTGAAATTGGTCAAAATTGAAGCTTCCGAGTAAGCAAAACTCTGTAAAAATGGCAATTTTGGTCACTGTGAGGGTTTAAAAAGTGGTTATTCAACATGAGGCACGATCCAATTGACATTTTGAATCATTTTTGGTAAAGTCCCAAAAATCAATTTTCGGACGAAAAACGATGACCGCGGAGCTGTCGAACGTTCCCAAAATGGTCAATTCTGATGAAATTTTAACATTTAATCTTTTGACTGCAAATTACTGTTGGATGTGAATTATTACTTTTTCAACTAAAATAAGTGTGTTTAAAGTCAATTCTCTGCCTGAAATTGGTCAAAACTGAAGCTTCTGAGTAAGCAAAACTCTGTAAAAATGGCAATTTTGGTCACTGTGAGGATTTAAAAACTGGTTATTCAACATGAGGCACGATCCAATTGACATTTTGAATCATTTTTGGTAAAGTCCCAAAAATCAATTTTCGGGCGAAAAACGATGACCGCGGAACTGTCGAACGTTCCCAAAATGGTCAATTCTGATGAAATTTTAACATTTAATCTTTTGACTGCAAATTACTGTTGGATGTGAATTATTACTTTTTCAACTAAAATAAGTGTGTTTAAAGTCATTTCTCTGCCTGAATTTGGTCAAAATTGAATCTTCTGAGTAAGCAAAACTCTAAAAATGGCAATTTTGGTCACTGTGAGGGTTTAAAAACTGGTTATTCAACATGAGGCACGATCCAATTGACATTTTGAATCATTTTTGGTAAAGTCCAATAAATCAATTTTCGGACGAAAAACGATGACCGCGGAGCTGTCGAACGTTCCCAAAATGGTCAATTCTGATGAAATTTTAACATTTAATCTTTTGACTGCAAATTACTGTTGGATGTGAATTATTACTTTTTCAACTAAAATAAGTGTGTTTAAAGTCAATTCTCTGCCTGAAATTGGTCAAAATTGAAGCTTCCGAGTAAGCAAAACTCTGTAAAAATGGCAATTTTGGTCACTGTGAGGGTTTAAAAAGTGGTTATTCAACATGAGGCACGATCCAATTGACATTTTGAATCATTTTTGGTAAAGTCCAAAAAATCAATTTTCGGACGAAAAACGATGACCGCGGAGCTGTCGAACGTTCCCAAAATGGTCAATTCTGATTAAATTTTAACATTTAATCTTTTGACTGCAAATTACTGTTGGATGTGAATTATTACTTTTTCAACTAAAATAAGTGTGTTTATTGCTCTGCCTGAAATTGGTCAAAATTGAAGCTTCTGAGTAAGCAAAACTCTGTAAAAATGGCAATTTGGGTCACTGTGACGGTTTAAAAAGTGGTTATTCAACATGAGGCATGATCCAATTGACATTTTGAATCATTTTTGGTAAAGTCCAAAAAATCAATTTTCGGACGAAAAACGATGACCGCGGAGCTGTCGAACGTTCCCAAAATGGTCAATTCTGATGAAATTTAAACATTTAATCTGTTGACTGCAAATTACTGTTGGATGTGAATTATTACTTTTTCAACTAAAATAAGTGTGTTTAAAGTCAATTCTCTGCCTGAAATTGGTCAAAATTGAAGCTTCTGAGTAAGCAAAACTCTGTAAAAATGGCAATTTTGGTCACTGTGAGGATTTAAAAACTGGTTATTCAACATGAGGCACGATCCAATTGACATTTTGAATCATTTTTGGTAAAGTCCCAAAAATCAATTTTCGGGCGAAAAACGATGACCGCGGAACTGTCGAACGTTCCCAAAATGGTCAATTCTGATGAAATTTTAACATTTAATCTTTTGACTGCAAATTACTGTTGGATGTGAATTATTACTTTTTCAACTAAAATAAGTGTGTTTAAAGTCATTTCTCTGCCTGAATTTGGTCAAAATTGAAGCTTCTGAGTAAGCAAAACTCTAAAAATGGCAATTTTGGTCACTGTGAGGGTTTAAAAACTGGTTATTCAACATGAGGCACGATCCAATTGACATTTTGAATCATTTTTGGTAAAGTCCAATAAATCAATTTTCGGACGAAAAACGATGACCGCGGAGCTGTCGAACGTTCCCAAAATGGTCAATTCTGATGAAATTTTAACATTTAATCTTTTGACTGCAAATTACTGTTGGATGTGAATTATTACTTTTTCAACTAAAATAAGTGTGTTTAAAGTCATTTCTCTGCCTGAAATTGGTCAAAATTGAAGCTTCCGAGTAAGCAAAACTCTGTAAAAATGGCAATTTTGGTCACTGTGAGGGTTTAAAAAGTGGTTATTCAACATGAGGCACGATCCAATTGACATTTTGAATCATTTTTGGTAAAGTCCCAAAAATCAATTTTCGGACGAAAAACGATGACCGCGGAGCTGTCGAACGTTCCCAAAATGGTCAATTCTGATGAAATTTTAACATTTAATCTTTTGACTGCAAATTACTGTTGGATGTGAATTATTACTTTTTCAACTAAAATAAGTGTGTTTAAAGTCAATTCTCTGCCTGAAATTGGTCAAAACTGAAGCTTCTGAGTAAGCAAAACTCTGTAAAAATGGCAATTTTGGTCACTGTGAGGATTTAAAAACTGGTTATTCAACATGAGGCACGATCCAATTGACATTTTGAATCATTTTTGGTAAAGTCCCAAAAATCAATTTTCGGGCGAAAAACGATGACCGCGGAACTGTCGAACGTTCCCAAAATGGTCAATTCTGATGAAATTTTAACATTTAATCTTTTGACTGCAAATTACTGTTGGATGTGAATTATTACTTTTTCAACTAAAATAAGTGTGTTTAAAGTCATTTCTCTGCCTGAATTTGGTCAAAATTGAATCTTCTGAGTAAGCAAAACTCTAAAAATGGCAATTTTGGTCACTGTGAGGGTTTAAAAACTGGTTATTCAACATGAGGCACGATCCAATTGACATTTTGAATCATTTTTGGTAAAGTCCAATAAATCAATTTTCGGACGAAAAACGATGACCGCGGAGCTGTCGAACGTTCCCAAAATGGTCAATTCTGATGAAATTTTAACATTTAATCTTTTGACTGCAAATTACTGTTGGATGTGAATTATTACTTTTTCAACTAAAATAAGTGTGTTTAAAGTCAATTCTCTGCCTGAAATTGGTCAAAATTGAAGCTTCCGAGTAAGCAAAACTCTGTAAAAATGGCAATTTTGGTCACTGTGAGGGTTTAAAAAGTGGTTATTCAACATGAGGCACGATCCAATTGACATTTTGAATCATTTTTGGTAAAGTCCAAAAAATCAATTTTCGGACGAAAAACGATGACCGCGGAGCTGTCGAACGTTCCCAAAATGGTCAATTCTGATTAAATTTTAACATTTAATCTTTTGACTGCAAATTACTGTTGGATGTGAATTATTACTTTTTCAACTAAAATAAGTGTGTTTAAAGTAATTTCTGTGCCTGAAATTGGTCAAAATTGAAGCTTCTGAGTAAGCAAAACTCTGTAAAAATGGCAATTTTGGTCACTGTGAGGGTTTAAAAAGTGGTTATTCAACACGAGGCACGATCCAATTGACATTTTGAATCATTTTTGGTAAAGTCCAAAAAATCAATTTTCGGACGAAAAACGATGACCGCGGAGCTGTCGAACGTTCCCAAAATGGTCAATTCTGATGAAATTTTAACATTTAATGTTTTGACTGCAAATTACTGTTGGATGTGAATTATTACTTTTTCAACTAAAATAAGTGTGTTTAAAGTAATTGCTCTGCCTGAAATTGGTCAAAATTGAAGCTTCTGAGTAAGCAAAACTCTGTAAAAATGGCAATTTTGGTCACTGTGAGGGATTAAAAAGTGGTTATTCAACATGAGGCATGATCCAATTGACATTTTGAATCATTTTTGGTAAAGTCCAAAAAATCAATTTTCGGACGAAAAACGATGACCGCGGAGCTGTCGAACGTTCCCAAAATGGTCAATTCTGATGAAACTTTAACATTTAATCTTTTGACTGCAAATTACTGTTGGATGTGAATTATTACTTTTTCAACTAAAATAAGTTTGTTTAAAGTCATTTCTCTGCCTGAAATTGGTCAAAATTGAAGCTTCTGAGTAAGCAAAACTCTGTAAAAATGGCAATTTTGGTCACTGTGAGGGATTAAAAAGTGGTTATTCAACATGAGGCGTGATCCAATTGACATTTTGAATCATTTTTGGTAAAGTCCAAAAAATCAATTTTCGGACGAAAAACGATGACCGCGGAGCTGTCGAACGTTCCCAAAATGGTCAATTCTGATGAAATTTTAACATTTAATGTTTTGACTGCAAATTACTGTTGGATGTGAATTATTACTTTTTCAACTAAAATAAGTGTGTTTAAAGTCAATTCTCTGCCTGAAATTGGTCAAAATTGAAGCTTCTGAGTAAGCAAAACTCTGTAAAAATGGCAATTTTGGTCACTGTGAGGATTTAAAAACTGGTTATTCAACATGAGGCACGATCCAATTGACATTTTGAATCATTTTTGGTAAAGTCCCAAAAATCAATTTTCGGGCGAAAAACGATGACCGCGGAACTGTCGAACGTTCCCAAAATGGTCAATTCTGATGAAATTTTAACATTTAATCTTTTGACTGCAAATTACTGTTGGATGTGAATTATTACTTTTTCAACTAAAATAAGTGTGTTTAAAGTCATTTCTCTGCATGAATTTGGTCAAAATTGAAGCTTTTGAGTAAGCAAAACTCTAAAAATGGCAATTTTGGTCACTGTGAGGGTTTAAAAACTGGTTATTCAACATGAGGCACGATCCAATTGACATTTTGAATCATTTTTGGTAAAGTCCAAAAAATCCATTTTCGGACGAAAAACGATGACCGCGGAGCTGTCGAACGTTCCCAAAATGGTCAATTCTGATGAAATTTTAACATTTAATCTTTTGACTGCAAATTACTGTTGGATGTGAATTATTACTTTTTCAACTAAAATAAGTATGTTTAAAGTCAATTCTCTGCCTGAAATTGGTCAAAATTGAAGCTTCCGAGTAAGCAAAACTCTGTAAAAATGGCAATTTTGGTCACTGTGAGGGTTTAAAAAGTGGTTATTCAACATGAGGCACGATCCAATTGACATTTTGAATCATTTTTGGTAAAGTCCAAAAAATCCATTTTCGGACGAAAAACGATGACCGCGGAGCTGTCGAACGTTCCCAAAATGGTAAATTCTGATTAAATTTTAACATTTAATCTTTTGACTGCAAATTACTGTTGGATGTGAATTATTACTTTTTCAACTAAAATAAGTGTGTTTAAAGTAATTGCTCTGCCTGAAATTGGTCAAAATTGAAGCTTCTGAGTAAGCAAAACTCTGTAAAAATGGCAATTTGGGTCACTGTGAGGGTTTAAAAAGTGGTTATTCAACATGAGGCATGATCCAATTGACATTTTGAATCATTTTTGGTAAAGTCCAAAAAATCAATTTTCGGACGAAAAACGATGACCGCGGAGCTGTCGAACGTTCCCAAAATGGTCAATTCTGATGAAATTTTAACATTTAATCTTTTGACTGCAAATTACTGTTGGATGTGAATTATTACTTTTTCAACTAAAATAAGTGTGTTTAAAGTCATTTCTCTGCCTGAAATTGGTCAAAATTGAAGCTTCCGAGTAAGCAAAACTCTGTAAAAATGGCAATTTTGGTCACTGTGAGGGTTTAAAAAGTGGTTATTCAACATGAGGCACGATCCAATTGACATTTTGAATCATTTTTGATAAAGTCCCAAAAATCAATTTTCGGACGAAAAACGATGACCGCGGAGCTGTCGAACGTTCCCAAAATGGTCAATTCTGATGAAATTTTAACATTTAATCTTTTGACTGCAAATTACTGTTGGATGTGAATTATTACTTTTTCAACTAAAATAAGTGTGTTTAAAGTCATTTCTCTGCATGAATTTGGTCAAAATTGAAGCTTTTGAGTAAGCAAAACTCTAAAAATGGCAATTTTGGTCACTGTGAGGGTTTAAAAACTGGTTATTCAACATGAGGCACGATCCAATTGACATTTTGAATCATTTTTGGTAAAGTCCAATAAATCAATTTTCGGACGAAAAACGATGACCGCGGAGCTGTCGAACGTTCCCAAAATGGTCAATTCTGATGAAATTTTAACATTTAATCTTTTGACTGCAAATTACTGTTGGATGGGAATTATTACTTTTTCAACTAAAATAAGTGTGTTTAAAGTCAATTCTCTGCCTGAAATTGGTCAAAATTGAAGCTTCCGAGTAAGCAAAACTCTTAAAAAATGGCAATTTTGGTCACTGTGAGGGTTTAAAAAGTGGTTATTCAACATGAGGCACGATCCAATTGACATTTTGAATCATTTTTGGTAAAGTCCAAAAAATCAATTTTCGGACGAAAAACGATGACCGCGGAGCTGTCGAACGTTCCCAAAATGGTCAATTCTGATTAAATTTTAACATTTAATCTTTTGACTGCAAATTACTGTTGGATGTGAATTATTACTTTTTCAACTAAAATAAGTGTGTTTAAAGTAATTTCTGTGCCTGAAATTGGTCAAAATTGAAGCTTCTGAGTAAGCAAAACTCTGTAAAAATGGCAATTTTGGTCACTGTGAGGGTTTAAAAAGTGGTTATTCAACACGAGGCACGATCCAATTGACATTTTGAATCATTTTTGGTAAAGTCCAAAAAATCAATTTTCGGACGAAAAACGATGACCGCGGAGCTGTCGAACGTTCCCAAAATGGTCAATTCTGATGAAATTTTAACATTTAATGTTTTGACTGCAAATTACTGTTGGATGTGAATTATTACTTTTTCAACTAAAATAAGTGTGTTTAAAGTAATTGCTCTGCCTGAAATTGGTCAAAATTGAAGCTTCTGAGTAAGCAAAACTCTGTAAAAATGGCAATTTTGGTCACTGTGAGGGATTAAAAAGTGGTTATTCAACATGAGGCATGATCCAATTGACATTTTGAATCATTTTTGGTAAAGTCCAAAAAATCAATTTTCGGACGAAAAACGATGACCGCGGAGCTGTCGAACGTTCCCAAAATGGTCAATTCTGATGAAACTTTAACATTTAATCTTTTGACTGCAAATTACTGTTGGATGTGAATTATTACTTTTTCAACTAAAATAAGTTTGTTTAAAGTCATTTCTCTGCCTGAAATTGGTCAAAATTGAAGCTTCTGAGTAAGCAAAACTCTGTAAAAATGGCAATTTTGGTCACTGTGAGGGTTTAAAAAGTGGTTATTCAACATGAGGCATGATCCAATTGACATTTTGAATCATTTTTGGTAAAGTCCAAAAAATCAATTTTCGGACGAAAAACGATGACCGCGGAGCTGTTGAACGTTCCCAAAATGGTCAATTCTGATGAAATTTTAACATTTAATCTTTTGACTGCAAATTACTGTTGGATGTGAATTATTACTTTTTCAACTAAAATAAGTGTGTTTAAAGTAATTGCTCTGCCTGAAATTGGTCAAAATTGAAGCTTCTGAGTAAGCAAAACTCTGTAAAAATGGCAATTTGGGTCACTGTGACGGTTTAAAAAGTGGTTATTCAACATGAGGCATGATCCAATTGACATTTTGAATCATTTTTGGTAAAGTCCAAAAAATCAATTTTCGGACGAAAAACGATGACCGCGGAGCTGTCGAACGTTCCCAAAATGGTCAATTCTGATGAAATTTAAACATTTAATCTGTTGACTGCAAATTACTGTTGGATGTGAATTATTACTTTTTCAACTAAAATAAGTGTGTTTAAAGTCAATTCTCTGCCTGAAATTGGTCAAAATTGAAGCTTCTGAGTAAGCAAAACTCTGTAAAAATGGCAATTTTGGTCACTGTGAGGATTTAAAAACTGGTTATTCAACATGAGGCACGATCCAATTGACATTTTGAATCATTTTTGGTAAAGTCCCAAAAATCAATTTTCGGGCGAAAAACGATGACCGCGGAACTGTCGAACGTTCCCAAAATGGTCAATTCTGATGAAATTTTAACATTTAATCTTTTGACTGCAAATTACTGTTGGATGTGAATTATTACTTTTTCAACTAAAATAAGTGTGTTTAAAGTCATTTCTCTGCCTGAATTTGGTCAAAATTGAAGCTTCTGAGTAAGCAAAACTCTAAAAATGGCAATTTTGGTCACTGTGAGGGTTTAAAAACTGGTTATTCAACATGAGGCACGATCCAATTGACATTTTGAATCATTTTTGGTAAAGTCCAATAAATCAATTTTCGGACGAAAAACGATGACCGCGGAGCTGTCGAACGTTCCCAAAATGGTCAATTCTGATGAAATTTTAACATTTAATCTTTTGACTGCAAATTACTGTTGGATGTGAATTATTACTTTTTCAACTAAAATAAGTGTGTTTAAAGTCAATTCTCTGCCTGAAATTGGTCAAAATTGAAGCTTCCGAGTAAGCAAAACTCTGTAAAAATTGCAATTTTGGTCACTGTGAGGGTTTAAAAAGTGGTTATTCAACATGAGGCACGATCCAATTGACATTTTGAATCATTTTTGGTAAAGTCCAAAAAATCAATTTTCGGACGAAAAACGATGACCGCGGAGCTGTCGAACGTTCCCAAAATGGTCAATTCTGATTAAATTTTAACATTTAATCTTTTGACTGCAAATTACTGTTGGATGTGAATTATTACTTTTTCAACTAAAATAAGTGTGTTTAAAGTAATTTCTGTGACTGAAATTGGTCAAAATTGAAGCTTCTGAGTAAGCAAAACTCTGTAAAAATGGCAATTTTGGTCACTGTGAGGGTTTAAAAAGTGGTTATTCAACACGAGGCACGATCCAATTGACATTTTGAATCATTTTTGGTAAAGTCCAAAAAATCAATTTTCGGACGAAAAACGATGACCGCGGAGCTGTCGAACGTTCCCAAAATGGTCAATTCTGATGAAATTTTAACATTTAATGTTTTGACTGCAAATTACTGTTGGATGTGAATTATTACTTTTTCAACTAAAATACGTGTGTTTAAAGTAATTGCTCTGCCTGAAATTGGTCAAAATTGAAGCTTCTGAGTAAGCAAAACTCTGTAAAAATGGCAATTTTGGTCACTGTGAGGGTTTAAAAAGTGGTTATTCAACATGAGGCACGATCCAATTGACATTTTGAATCATTTTTGGTAAAGTCCCAAAAATCAATTTTCGGACGAAAAACGATGACCGCGGAGCTGTCGAACGTTCCCAAAATGGTCAATTCTGATGAAATTTTAACATTTAATCTTTTGACTGCAAATTACTGTTGGATGTGAATTATTACTTTTTCAACTAAAATAAGTATGTTTAAAGTCAATTCTCTGCCTGAAATTGGTCAAAATTGAAGCTTCCGAGTAAGCAAAACTCTGTAAAAATGGCAATTTTGGTCACTGTGAGGGTTTAAAAAGTGGTTATTCAACATGAGGCACGATCCAATTGACATTTTGAATCATTTTTGGTAAAGTCCAAAAAATCCATTTTCGGACGAAAAACGATGACCGCGGAGCTGTCGAACGTTCCCAAAATGGTAAATTCTGATTAAATTTTAACATTTAATCTTTTGACTGCAAATTACTGTTGGATGTGAATTATTACTTTTTCAACTAAAATAAGTGTGTTTAAAGTAATTGCTCTGCCTGAAATTGGTCAAAATTGAAGCTTCTGAGTAAGCAAAACTCTGTAAAAATGGCAATTTGGGTCACTGTGAGGGTTTAAAAAGTGGTTATTCAACATGAGGCATGATCCAATTGACATTTTGAATCATTTTTGGTAAAGTCCAAAAAATCAATTTTCGGACGAAAAACGATGACCGCGGAGCTGTCGAACGTTCCCAAAATGGTCAATTCTGATGAAATTTTAACATTTAATCTTTTGACTGCAAATTACTGTTGGATGTGAATTATTACTTTTTCAACTAAAATAAGTGTGTTTAAAGTCATTTCTCTGCCTGAAATTGGTCAAAATTGAAGCTTCCGAGTAAGCAAAACTCTGTAAAAATGGCAATTTTGGTCACTGTGAGGGTTTAAAAAGTGGTTATTCAACATGAGGCACGATCCAATTGACATTTTGAATCATTTTTGATAAAGTCCCAAAAATCAATTTTCGGACGAAAAACGATGACCGCGGAGCTGTCGAACGTTCCCAAAATGGTCAATTCTGATGAAATTTTAACATTTAATCTTTTGACTGCAAATTACTGTTGGATGTGAATTATTACTTTTTCAACTAAAATAAGTGTGTTTAAAGTCAATTCTCTGCCTGAAATTGGTCAAAATTGAAGCTTCTGAGTAAGCAAAACTCTGTAAAAATGGCAATTTTGGTCACTGTGAGGATTTAAAAACTGGTTATTCAACATGAGGCACGATCCAATTGACATTTTGAATCATTTTTGGTAAAGTCCCAAAAATCAATTTTCGGGCGAAAAACGATGACCGCGGAACTGTCGAACGTTCCCAAAATGGTCAATTCTGATGAAATTTTAACATTTAATCTTTTGACTGCAAATTACTGTTGGATGTGAATTATTACTTTTTCAACTAAAATAAGTGTGTTTAAAGTCATTTCTGTGCCTGAAATTGGTCAAAATTGAAGCTTCTGAGTAAGCAAAACTCTGTAAAAATGGCAATTTTGGTCACTGTGAGGGTTTAAAAAGTGGTTATTCAACACGAGGCACGATCCAATTGACATTTTGAATCATTTTTGGTAAAGTCCAAAAAATCAATTTTCGGACGAAAAACGATGACCGCGGAGCTGTCGAACGTTCCCAAAATGGTCAATTCTGATGAAATTTTAACATTTAATGTTTTGACTGCAAATTACTGTTGGATGTGAATTATTACTTTTTCAACTAAAATAAGTGTGTTTAAAGTAATTGCTCTGCCTGAAATTGGTCAAAATTGAAGCTTCTGAGTAAGCAAAACTCTGTAAAAATGGCAATTTTGGTCACTGTGAGGGTTTAAAAACTGGTTATTCAACATGAGGCACGATCCAATTGACATTTTGAATCATTTTTGGTAAAGTCCAATAAATCAATTTTCGGACGAAAAATGATGACCGCGGAGCTGTCGAACGTTCCCAAAATGGTCAATTCTGATGAAATTTTAACATTTAATCTTTTGACTGCAAATTACTGTTGGATGTGAATTATTACTTTTTCAACTAAAATAAGTGTGTTTAAAGTCAATTCTCTGCCTGAAATTGGTCAAAATTGAAGCTTCCGAGTAAGCAAAACTCTGTAAAAATTGCAATTTTGGTCACTGTGAGGGTTTAAAAAGTGGTTATTCAACATGAGGCACGATCCAATTGACATTTTGAATCATTTTTGGTAAAGTCCAAAAAATCAATTTTCGGACGAAAAACGATGACCGCGGAGCTGTCAAACGTTCCCAAAATGGTCAATTCTGATTAAATTTTAACATTTAATCTTTTGACTGCAAATTACTGTTGGATGTGAATTATTACTTTTTCAACTAAAATAAGTGTGTTTAAAGTAATTTCTGTGACTGAAATTGGTCAAAATTGAAGCTTCTGAGTAAGCAAAACTCTGTAAAAATGGCAATTTTGGTCACTGTGAGGGTTTAAAAAGTGGTTATTCAACACGAGGCACGATCCAATTGACATTTTGAATCATTTTTGGTAAAGTCCAAAAAATCAATTTTCGGACGAAAAACGTTGACCGCGGAGCTGTCGAACGTTCCCAAAATGGTCAATTCTGATGAAATTTTAACATTTAATGTTTGGACTGCAAATTACTGTTGGATGTGAATTATTACTTTTTCAACTAAAATAAGTGTGTTTAAAGTAATTGCTCTGCCTGAAATTGGTCAAAATTGAAGCTTCTGAGTAAGCAAAACTCTGTAAAAATGGCAATTTTGGTCACTGTGAGGGTTTAAAAAGTGGTTATTCAACATGAGGCACGATCCAATTGACATTTTGAATCATTTTTGGTAAAGTCCCAAAAATCAATTTTCGGACGAAAAACGATGACCGCGGAGATGTCGAACGTTCCCAAAATGGTCAATTCTGATGAAATTTTAACATTTAATGTTTTGACTGCAAATTACTGTTGGATGTGAATTATTACTTTTTCAACTAAAATAAGTGTGTTTAAAGTAATTGCTCTGCCTGAAATTGGTCAAAATTGAAGCTTCTGAGTAAGCAAAACTCTGTAAAAATGGCAATTTTGGTCACTGTGAGGGTTTAAAAAGTGGTTATTCAACATGAGGCATGATCCAATTGACATTTTGAATCATTTTTGGTAAAGTCCAAAAAATCAATTTTCGGACGAAAAACGATGACCGCGGAGCTGTCGAACGTTCCCAAAATGGTCAATTCTGATGAAATTTTAACATTTAATCTTTTGACTGCAAATTACTGTTGGATGTGAATTATTACTTTTTCAACTAAAATAAGTGTGTTTAAAGTCATTTCTCTGCCTGAAATTGGTCAAAATTGAAGCTTCTGAGTAAGCAAAACTCTGTAAAAATGGCAATTTTGGTAACTGTGAGGGTTTAAAAAGTGGTTATTCAACATGAGGCACGATCCAATTGACATTTTGAATCATTTTTGGTAAAGTCCCAAAAATCAATTTTCGGACAAAAAACGATGACCGCGGAGCTGTCGAACGTTCCCAAAATGGTCAATTCTGATGAAATTTTAACATTTAATCTTTTGACTGCAAATTACTGTTGGATGTGAATTATTACTTTTTCAACTAAAATAAGTGTGTTTAAAGTCAATTCTCTGCCTGAAATTGGTCAAAATTGAAGCTTCTGAGTAAGCAAAACTCTGAAAAAATGGCAATTTTGGTCACTGTGAGGGTTTAAAAACTGGTTATTCAACATGAGGCACGATCCAATTGACATTTTGAATCATTTTTGGTAAAGTCCAAAAAATCAATTTTCGGACGAAAAACGATGACCGCGGAGCTGTTGAACGTTCCCAAAATGGTCAATTCTGATGAAATTTTAACATTTAATCTTTTGACTGCAAATTACTGTTGGATGTGAATTATTACTTTTTCAACTAAAATAAGTATGTTTAAAGTCAATTCTCTGCCTGAAATTGGTCAAAATTGAAGCTTCCGAGTAAGCAAAACTCTGTAAAAATGGCAATTTTGGTCACTGTGAGGGTTTAAAAAGTGGTTATTCAACATGAGGCACGATCCAAATGACATTTTGAATCATTTTTGGTAAAGTCCAAAAAATCCATTTTCGGACGAAAAAACGATGACCGCGGAGCTGTCGAACGTTCCCAAAATGGTAAATTCTGATTAAATTTTAACATTTAATCTTTTGACTGCAAATTACTGTTGGATGTGAATTATTACTTTTTCAACTAAAATAAGTGTGTTTAAAGTAATTGCTCTGCCTGAAATTGGTCAAAATTGAAGCTTCTGAGTAAGCAAAACTCTGTAAAAATGGCAATTTTGGTCACTGTGAGGGTTTAAAAAGTGGTTATTCAACATGAGGCACGATCCAATTGACATTTTGAATCATTTTTGGTAAAGTCCCAAAAATCAATTTTCGGACGAAAAACGATGACCGCGGAGCTGTCGAACGTTCCCAAAATGGTCAATTCTGATGAAATTTTAACATTTAATGTTTTGACTGCAAATTACTGTTGGATGTGAATTATTACTTTTTCAACTAAAATAAGTGTGTTTAAAGTAATTGCTCTGCCTGAAATTGGTCAAAATTGAAGCTTCTGAGTAAGCAAAACTCTGTAAAAATGGCAATTTTGGTCACTGTGAGGGTTTAAAAAGTGGTTATTCAACATGAGGCATGATCCAATTGACATTTTGAATCATTTTTGGTAAAGTCCAAAAAATCAATTTTCGGACGAAAAACGATGACCGCGGAGCTGTCGAACGTTCCCAAAATGGTCAATTCTGATGAAATTTTAACATTTAATCTTTTGACTGCAAATTACTGTTGGATGTGAATTATTACTTTTTCAACTAAAATAAGTGTGTTTAAAGTCATTTCTCTGCCTGAAATTGGTCAAAATTGAAGCTTCTGAGTAAGCAAAACTCTGTAAAAATGGCAATTTTGGTAACTGTGAGGGTTTAAAAAGTGGTTATTCAACATGAGGCACGATCCAATTGACATTTTGAATCATTTTTGGTAAAGTCCCAAAAATAAATTTTCGGACAAAAAACGATGACCGCGGAGCTGTCGAACGTTCCCAAAATGGTCAATTCTGATGAAATTTTAACATTTAATCTTTTGACTGCAAATTACTGTTGGATGTGAATTATTACTTTTTCAACTAAAATAAGTGTGTTTAAAGTCAATTCTCTGCCTGAAATTGGTCAAAATTGAAGCTTCTGAGTAAGCAAAACTCTGAAAAAATGGCAATTTTGGTCACTGTGAGGGTTTAAAAACTGGTTATTCAACATGAGGCACGATCCAATTGACATTTTGAATCATTTTTGGTAAAGTCCAAAAAATCAATTTTCGGACGAAAAACGATGACCGCGGAGCTGTTGAACGTTCCCAAAATGGTCAATTCTGATGAAATTTTAACATTTAATCTTTTGACTGCAAATTACTGTTGGATGTGAATTATTACTTTTTCAACTAAAATAAGTATGTTTAAAGTCAATTCTCTGCCTGAAATTGGTCAAAATTGAAGCTTCCGAGTAAGCAAAACTCTGTAAAAATGGCAATTTTGGTCACTGTGAGGGTTTAAAAAGTGGTTATTCAACATGAGGCACGATCCAAATGACATTTTGAATCATTTTTGGTAAAGTCCAAAAAATCCATTTTCGGACGAAAAACGATGACCGCGGAGCTGTCGAACGTTCCCAAAATGGTAAATTCTGATTAAATTTTAACATTTAATCTTTTGACTGCAAATTACTGTTGGATGTGAATTATTACTTTTTCAACTAAAATAAGTGTGTTTAAAGTAATTGCTCTGCCTGAAATTGGTCAAAATTGAAGCTTCTGAGTAAGCAAAACTCTGTAAAAATGGCAATTTGGGTCACTGTGAGGGTTTAAAAAGTGGTTATTCAACATGAGGCATGATCCAATTGACATTTTGAATCATTTTTGGTAAAGTCCAAAAAATCAATTTTCGGACGAAAAACGATGACCGCGGAGCTGTCGAACGTTCCCAAAATGGTCAATTCTGATGAAATTTTAACATTTAATCTTTTGACTGCAAATTACTGTTGGATGTGAATTATTACTTTTTCAACTAAAATAAGTGTGTTTAAAGTCATTTCTCTGCCTGAAATTGGTCAAAATTGAAGCTTCCGAGTAAGCAAAACTCTGTAAAAATGGCAATTTTGGTCACTGTGAGGGTTTAAAAAGTGGTTATTCAACATGAGGCACGATCCAATTGACATTTTGAATCATTTTTGGTAAAGTCCCAAAAATCAATTTTCGGGCGAAAAACGATGACCGCGGAACTGTCGAACGTTCCCAAAATGGTCAATTCTGATGAAATTTTAACATTTAATCTTTTGACTGCAAATTACTGTTGGATGTGAATTATTACTTTTTCAACTAAAATAAGTGTGTTTAAAGTCATTTCTGTGCCTGAAATTGGTCAAAATTGAAGCTTCTGAGTAAGCAAAACTCTGTAAAAATGGCAATTTTGGTCACTGTGAGGGTTTAAAAAGTGGTTATTCAACACGAGGCACGATCCAATTGACATTTTGAATCATTTTTGGTAAAGTCCAAAAAATCAATTTTCGGACGAAAAACGATGACCGCGGAGCTGTCGAACGTTCCCAAAATGGTCAATTCTGATGAAATTTTAACATTTAATGTTTTGACTGCAAATTACTGTTGGATGTGAATTATTACTTTTTCAACTAAAATAAGTGTGTTTAAAGTAATTGCTCTGCCTGAAATTGGTCAAAATTGAAGCTTCTGAGTAAGCAAAACTCTGTAAAAATGGCAATTTTGGTCACTGTGAGGGTTTAAAAAGTGGTTATTCAACATGAGGCATGATCCAATTGACATTTTGAATCATTTTTGGTAAAGTCCAAAAAATCAATTTTCGGACGAAAAACGATGACCGCTGAGCTGTCGAACGTTCCCAAAATGGTCAATTCTGATGAAATTTTAACATTTAATCTTTTGACTGCAAATTACTGTTGGATGTGAATTATTACTTTTTCAACTAAAATAAGTGTGTTTAAAGTCATTTCTCTGCCTGAAATTGGTCAAAATTGAAGCTTCTGAGTAAGCAAAACTCTGTAAAAATGGCAATTTTGGTAACTGTGAGGGTTTAAAAAGTGGTTATTCAACATGAGGCACGATCCAATTGACATTTTGAATCATTTTTGGTAAAGTCCCAAAAATCAATTTTCGGACAAAAAACGATGACCGCGGAGCTGTCGAACGTTCCCAAAATGGTCAATTCTGATGAAATTTTAACATTTAATCTTTTGACTGCAAATTACTGTTGGATGTGAATTATTACTTTTTCAACTAAAATAAGTGTGTTTAAAGTCAATTCTCTGCCTGAAATTGGTCAAAATTGAAGCTTCTGAGTAAGCAAAACTCTAAAAATGGCAATTTTGGTCACTGTGAGGGTTTAAAAACTGGTTATTCAACATGAGGCACGATCCAATTGACATTTTGAATCATTTTTGGTAAAGTCCCAAAAATCAATTTTCGGACGAAAAATGATGACCGCGGAGCTGTCGAACGTTCCCAAAATGGTAAATTCTGATTAAATTTTAACATTTAATCTTTTGACTGCAAATTACTGTTGGATGTGAATTATTACTTTTTCAACTAAAATAAGTGTGTTTAAAGTAATTTCTGTGCCTGAAATTGGTCAAAATTGAAGCTTCTGAGTAAGCAAAACTCTGTAAAAATGGCAATTTTGGTCACTGTGAGGGTTTAAAAAGTGGGTATTCAACATGAGGCACGATCCAATTGACATTTTGAATCATTTTTGGTAAAGTCCCAAAAATCAATTTTCGGACGAAAAACGATGACCGCGGAGCTGTCGAACGTTCCCAAAATGGTCAATTCTGATGAAATTTTAACATTTAATGTTTTGACTGCAAATTACTGTTGGATGTGAATTATTACTTTTTCAACTAAAATAAGTGTGTTTAAAGTAATTGCTCTGCCTGAAATTGGTCAAAATTGAAGCTTCTGAGTAAGCAAAACTCTGTAAAAATGGCAATTTGGGTCACTGTGAGGGTTTAAAAAGTGGTTATTCAACATGAGGCATGATCCAATTGACATTTTGAATCATTTTTGGTAAGTCCAAAAAATCAATTTTCGGACGAAAAACGATGACCGCGGAGCTGTCGAACGTTCCCAAAATGGTCAATTCTGATGAAATTTTAACATTTAATCTTTTGACTGCAAATTACTGTTGGATGTGAATTATTACTTTTTCAACTAAAATAAGTGTGTTTAAAGTCATTTCTCTGCCTGAAAATGGTCAAAATTGAAGCTTCCGAGTAAGCAAAACTCTGTAAAAATGGCAATTTTGGTCACTGTGAGGGTTTAAAAAGTGGTTATTCAACATGAGGCACGATCCAATTGACATTTTGAATCATTTTTGATAAAGTCCCAAAAATCAATTTTCGGACGAAAAACGATGACCGCGGAGCTGTCGAACGTTCCCAAAATGGTCAATTCTGATGAAATTTTAACATTTAATCTTTTGACTGCAAATTACTGTTGGATGTGAATTATTACTTTTTCAACTAAAATAAGTGTGTTTAAAGTCAATTCTCTGCCTGAAATTGGTCAAAATTGAAGCTTCTGAGTAAGCAAAACTCTGTAAAAATGGCAATTTTGGTCACTGTGAGGATTTAAAAACTGGTTATTCAACATGAGGCACGATCCAATTGACATTTTGAATCATTTTTGGTAAAGTCCCAAAAATCAATTTTCGGGCGAAAAACGATGACCGCGGAACTGTCGAACGTTCCCAAAATGGTCAATTCTGATGAAATTTTAACATTTAATCTTTTGACTGCAAATTACTGTTGGATGTGAATTATTACTTTTTCAACTAAAATAAGTGTGTTTAAAGTCATTTCTGTGCCTGAAATTGGTCAAAATTGAAGCTTCTGAGTAAGCAAAACTCTGTAAAAATGGCAATTTTGGTAACTGTGAGGGTTTAAAAAGTGGTTATTCAACATGAGGCACGATCCAATTGACATTTTGAATCATTTTTGGTAAAGTCCCAAAAATAAATTTTCGGACAAAAAACGATGACCGCGGAGCTGTCGAACGTTCCCAAAATGGTCAATTCTGATGAAATTTTAACATTTAATCTTTTGACTGCAAATTACTGTTGGATGTGAATTATTACTTTTTCAACTAAAATAAGTGTGTTTAAAGTCAATTCTCTGCCTGAAATTGGTCAAAATTGAAGCTTCTGAGTAAGCAAAACTCTGAAAAAATGGCAATTTTGGTCACTGTGAGGGTTTAAAAACTGGTTATTCAACATGAGGCACGATCCAATTGACATTTTGAATCATTTTTGGTAAAGTCCAAAAAATCAATTTTCGGACGAAAAACGATGACCGCGGAGCTGTTGAACGTTCCCAAAATGGTCAATTCTGATGAAATTTTAACATTTAATCTTTTGACTGCAAATTACTGTTGGATGTGAATTATTACTTTTTCAACTAAAATAAGTATGTTTAAAGTCAATTCTCTGCCTGAAATTGGTCAAAATTGAAGCTTCCGAGTAAGCAAAACTCTGTAAAAATGGCAATTTTGGTCACTGTGAGGGTTTAAAAAGTGGTTATTCAACATGAGGCACGATCCAAATGACATTTTGAATCATTTTTGGTAAAGTCCAAAAAATCCATTTTCGGACGAAAAACGATGACCGCGGAGCTGTCGAACGTTCCCAAAATGGTAAATTCTGATTAAATTTTAACATTTAATCTTTTGACTGCAAATTACTGTTGGATGTGAATTATTACTTTTTCAACTAAAATAAGTGTGTTTAAAGTAATTGCTCTGCCTGAAATTGGTCAAAATTGAAGCTTCTGAGTAAGCAAAACTCTGTAAAAATGGCAATTTGGGTCACTGTGAGGGTTTAAAAAGTGGTTATTCAACATGAGGCATGATCCAATTGACATTTTGAATCATTTTTGGTAAAGTCCAAAAAATCAATTTTCGGACGAAAAACGATGACCGCGGAGCTGTCGAACGTTCCCAAAATGGTCAATTCTGATGAAATTTTAACATTTAATCTTTTGACTGCAAATTACTGTTGGATGTGAATTATTACTTTTTCAACTAAAATAAGTGTGTTTAAAGTCATTTCTCTGCCTGAAATTGGTCAAAATTGAAGCTTCCGAGTAAGCAAAACTCTGTAAAAATGGCAATTTTGGTCACTGTGAGGGTTTAAAAAGTGGTTATTCAACATGAGGCACGATCCAATTGACATTTTGAATCATTTTTGGTAAAGTCCCAAAAATCTATTTTCGGGCGAAAAACGATGACCGCGGAACTGTCGAACGTTCCCAAAATGGTCAATTCTGATGAAATTTTAACATTTAATCTTTTGACTGCAAATTACTGTTGGATGTGAATTATTACTTTTTCAACTAAAATAAGTGTGTTTAAAGTCATTTCTGTGCCTGAAATTGGTCAAAATTGAAGCTTCTGAGTAAGCAAAACTCTGTAAAAATGGCAATTTTGGTCACTGTGAGGGTTTAAAAGTGGTTATTCAACACGAGGCACGATCCAATTGACATTTTGAATCATTTTTGGTAAAGTCCAAAAAATCAATTTTCGGACGAAAAACGATGACCGCGGAGCTGTCGAACGTTCCCAAAATGGTCAATTCTGATGAAATTTTAACATTTAATGTTTTGACTGCAAATTACTGTTGGATGTGAATTATTACTTTTTCAACTAAAATAAGTGTGTTTAAAGTAATTGCTCTGCCTGAAATTGGTCAAAATTGAAGCTTCTGAGTAAGCAAAACTCTGTAAAAATGGCAATTTTGGTCACTGTGAGGGTTTAAAAAGTGGTTATTCAACATGAGGCATGATCCAATTGACATTTTGAATCATTTTTGGTAAAGTCCAAAAAATCAATTTTCGGACGAAAAACGATGACCGCTGAGCTGTCGAACGTTCCCAAAATGGTCAATTCTGATGAAATTTTAACATTTAATCTTTTGACTGCAAATTACTGTTGGATGTGAATTATTACTTTTTCAACTAAAATAAGTGTGTTTAAAGTCATTTCTCTGCCTGAAATTGGTCAAAATTGAAGCTTCTGAGTAAGCAAAACTCTGTAAAAATGGCAATTTTGGTAACTGTGAGGGTTTAAAAAGTGGTTATTCAACATGAGGCACGATCCAATTGACATTTTGAATCATTTTTGGTAAAGTCCCAAAAATCAATTTTCGGACAAAAAACGATGACCGCGGAGCTGTCGAACGTTCCCAAAATGGTCAATTCTGATGAAATTTTAACATTTAATCTTTTGACTGCAAATTACTGTTGGATGTGAATTATTACTTTTTCAACTAAAATAAGTGTGTTTAAAGTCAATTCTCTGCCTGAAATTGGTCAAAATTGAAGCTTCTGAGTAAGCAAAACTCTAAAAATGGCAATTTTGGTCACTGTGAGGGTTTAAAAACTGGTTATTCAACATGAGGCACGATCCAATTGACATTTTGAATCATTTTTGGTAAAGTCCCAAAAATCAATTTTCGGACGAAAAATGATGACCGCGGAGCTGTCGAACGTTCCCAAAATGGTAAATTCTGATTAAATTTTAACATTTAATCTTTTGACTGCAAATTACTGTTGGATGTGAATTATTACTTTTTCAACTAAAATAAGTGTGTTTAAAGTAATTTCTGTGCCTGAAATTGGTCAAAATTGAAGCTTCTGAGTAAGCAAAACTCTGTAAAAATGGCAATTTTGGTCACTGTGAGGGTTTAAAAAGTGGGTATTCAACATGAGGCACGATCCAATTGACATTTTGAATCATTTTTGGTAAAGTCCCAAAAATCAATTTTCGGACGAAAAACGATGACCGCGGAGCTGTCGAACGTTCCCAAAATGGTCAATTCTGATGAAATTTTAACATTTAATGTTTTGACTGCAAATTACTGTTGGATGTGAATTATTACTTTTTCAACTAAAATAAGTGTGTTTAAAGTAATTGCTCTGCCTGAAATTGGTCAAAATTGAAGCTTCTGAGTAAGCAAAACTCTGTAAAAATGGCAATTTGGGTCACTGTGAGGGTTTAAAAAGTGGTTATTCAACATGAGGCATGATCCAATTGACATTTTGAATCATTTTTGGTAAGTCCAAAAAATCAATTTTCGGACGAAAAACGATGACCGCGGAGCTGTCGAACGTTCCCAAAATGGTCAATTCTGATGAAATTTTAACATTTAATCTTTTGACTGCAAATTACTGTTGGATGTGAATTATTACTTTTTCAACTAAAATAAGTGTGTTTAAAGTCATTTCTCTGCCTGAAAATGGTCAAAATTGAAGCTTCCGAGTAAGCAAAACTCTGTAAAAATGGCAATTTTGGTCACTGTGAGGGTTTAAAAAGTGGTTATTCAACATGAGGCACGATCCAATTGACATTTTGAATCATTTTTGATAAAGTCCCAAAAATCAATTTTCGGACGAAAAACGATGACCGCGGAGCTGTCGAACGTTCCCAAAATGGTCAATTCTGATGAAATTTTAACATTTAATCTTTTGACTGCAAATTACTGTTGGATGTGAATTATTACTTTTTCAACTAAAATAAGTGTGTTTAAAGTCAATTCTCTGCCTGAAATTGGTCAAAATTGAAGCTTCTGAGTAAGCAAAACTCTGTAAAAATGGCAATTTTGGTCACTGTGAGGATTTAAAAACTGGTTATTCAACATGAGGCACGATCCAATTGACATTTTGAATCATTTTTGGTAAAGTCCCAAAAATCAATTTTCGGGCGAAAAACGATGACCGCGGAACTGTCGAACGTTCCCAAAATGGTCAATTCTGATGAAATTTTAACATTTAATCTTTTGACTGCAAATTACTGTTGGATGTGAATTATTACTTTTTCAACTAAAATAAGTGTGTTTAAAGTCATTTCTGTGCCTGAAATTGGTCAAAATTGAAGCTTCTGAGTAAGCAAAACTCTGTAAAAATGGCAATTTTGGTCACTCTGAGGGTTTAAAAAGTGGTTATTCAACACGAGGCACGATCCAATTGACATTTTGAATCATTTTTGGTAAAGTCCAAAAAATCAATTTTCGGACGAAAAACGATGACCGCGGAGCTGTCGAACGTTCCCAAAATGGTCAATTCTGATGAAATTTTAACATTTAATGTTTTGACTGCAAATTACTGTTGGATGTGAATTATTACTTTTTCAACTAAAATAAGTGTGTTTAAAGTAATTGCTCTGCCTGAAATTGGTCAAAATTGAAGCTTCTGAGTAAGCAAAACTCTGTAAAAATGGCAATTATGGTCACTGTGAGGGTTTAAAAAGTGGTTATTCAACATGAGGCATGATCCAATTGACATTTTGAATCATTTTTGGTAAAGTCCAAAAAATCAATTTTCGGACGAAAAACGATGACCGCGGAGCTGTCGAACGTTCCCAAAATGGTCAATTCTGATGAAATTTTAACATTTAATCTTTTGACTGCAAATTACTGTTGGATGTGAATTATTACTTTTTCAACTAAAATAAGTGTGTTTAAAGTCAATTCTCTGCCTGAAATTGGTCAAAATTGAAGCTTCTGAGTAAGCAAAACTCTAAAAATGGCAATTTTGGTCACTGTGAGGGTTTAAAAACTGGTTATTCAACATGAGGCACGATCCAATTGACATTTTGAATCATTTTTTGTAAAGTCCCAAAAATCAATTTTCGGACGAAAAACGATGACCGCGGAGCTGTCGAACGTTCCCAAAATGGTCAATTCTGATGAAATTTTAACATTTAATCTTTTGACTGCAAATTACTGTTGGATGTGAATTATTACTTTTTCAACTAAAATAAGTGTGTTTAAAGTCATTTCTCTGCCTGAATTTGGTCAAAATTGAAGCTTCTGAGTAAGCAAAACTCTAAAAATGGCAATTTTGGTCACTGTGAGGGTTTAAAAACTGGTTATTCAACATGAGGCACGATCCAATTGACATTTTGAATCATTTTTGGTAAAGTCCCAAAAATCAATTTTCGGACGAAAAACGATGACCGCGGAGCTGTCGAACGTTCCCAAAATGGTCAATTCTGATGAAATTTTAACATTTAATCTTTTGACTGCAAATTACTGTTGGATGTGAATTATTACTTTTTCAACTAAAATAAGTGTGTTTAAAGTCATTTCTGTGCCTGAAATTGGTCAAAATTAAAGCTTCTGAGTAAGCAAAACTCTGTAAAAATGGCAATTTTGGTCACTGTGAGGGTTTAAAAAGTGGTTATTCAACACGAGGCACGATCCAATTGACATTTTGAATCATTTTTGGTAAAGTCCAAAAAATCAATTTTTGGACGAAAAACGATGACCGCGGAGCTGTCGAACGTTCCCAAAATGGTCAATTCTGATGAAATTTTAACATGTAATGTTTTGACTGCAAATTACTGTTGGATGTGAATTATTACTTTTTCAACTAAAATAAGTGTGTTTAAAGTCATTTCTCTGCCTGAAATTGGTCAAAATTGAAGCTTCTGAGTAAGCAAAACTCTGTAAAAATGGCAATTTTGGTAACTGTGAGGGTTTAAAAAGTGGTTATTCAACATGAGGCACGATCCAATTGACATTTTGAATCATTTTTGGTAAAGTCCCAAAAATCAATTTTCGGACAAAAAACGATGACCGCGGAGCTGTCGAACGTTCCCAAAATGGTCAATTCTGATGAAATTTTAACATTTAATCTTTTGACTGCAAATTACTGTTGGATGTGAATTATTACTTTTTCAACTAAAATAAGTGTGTTTAAAGTCAATTCTCTGCCTGAAATTGGTCAAAATTGAAGCTTCTGAGTAAGCAAAACTCTGAAAAAATGGCAATTTTGGTCACTGTGAGGGTTTAAAAACTGGTTATTCAACATGAGGCACGATCCAATTGACATTTTGAATCATTTTTGGTAAAGTCCAAAAAATCAATTTTCGGACGAAAAACGATGACCGCGGAGCTGTTGAACGTTCCCAAAATGGTCAATTCTGATGAAATTTTAACATTTAATCTTTTGACTGCAAATTACTGTTGGATGTGAATTATTACTTTTTCAACTAAAATAAGTATGTTTAAAGTCAATTCTCTGCCTGAAATTGGTCAAAATTGAAGCTTCCGAGTAAGCAAAACTCTGTAAAAATGGCAATTTTGGTCACTGTGAGGGTTTAAAAAGTGGTTATTCAACATGAGGCATGATCCAATTGACATTTTGAATCATTTTTGGTAAAGTCCAAAAAATCAATTTTCGGACGAAAAACGATGACCGCGGAGCTGTCGAACGTTCCCAAAATGGTCAATTTTGATGAAATTTTAACATTTAATCTTTTGACTGCAAATTACTGTTGGATGTGAATTATTACTTTTTCAACTAAAATAAGTGTGTTTAAAGTCATTTCTCTGCCTGAAATTGGTCAAAATTGAAGCTTCTGAGTAAGCAAAACTCTGTAAAAATGGCAATTTTGGTAACTGTGAGGGTTTAAAAAGTGGTTATTCAACATGAGGCACGATCCAATTGACATTTTGAATCATTTTTGGTAAAGTCCCAAAAATCAATTTTCGGACAAAAAACGATGACCGCGGAGCTGTCGAACGTTCCCAAAATGGTCAATTCTGATGAAATTTTAACATTTAATCTTTTGACTGCAAATTACTGTTGGATGTGAATTATTACTTTTTCAACTAAAATAAGTGTGTTTAAAGTCAATTCTCTGCCTGAAATTGGTCAAAATTGAAGCTTCTGAGTAAGCAAAACTCTAAAAATGGCAATTTTGGTCACTGTGAGGGTTTAAAAACTGGTTATTCAACATGAGGCACGATCCAATTGACATTTTGAATCATTTTTGGTAAAGTCCCAAAAATCAATTTTCGGACGAAAAACGATGACCGCGGAGCTGTCGAACGTTCCCAAAATGGTCAATTCTGATGAAATTTTAACATTTAATCTTTTGACTGCAAATTACTGTTGGATGTGAATTATTACTTTTTCAACTAAAATAAGTGTGTTTAAAGTCATTTCTCTGCCTGAATTTGGTCAAAATTGAAGCTTCTGAGTAAGCAAAACTCTAAAAATGGCAATTTTGGTCACTGTGAGGGTTTAAAAACTGGTTATTCAACATGAGGCACGATCCAATTGACATTTTGAATCATTTTTGGTAAAGTCCAAAAAATCCATTTTCGGACGAAAAACGATGACCGCGGAGCTGTCGAACGTTCCCAAAATGGTCAATTCTGATTAAATTTTAACATTTAATCTTTTGACTGCAAATTACTGTTGGATGTGAATTATTACTTTTTCAACTAAAATAAGTGTGTTTAAAGTAATTGGTCTGCCTGAAATTGGTCAAAATTGAAGCTTCTGAGTAAGCAAAACTCTGTAAAAATGGCAATTTTGGTCACTGTGAGGGTTTAAAAAGTGGTTATTCAACATGAGGCATGATCCAATTGACATTTTGAATCATTTTTGGTAAAGTCCCAAAAATCAATTTTCGGACGAAAAACGATGACCGCGGAGCTGTCGAACGTTCCCAAAATGGTCAATTCTGATGAAATTTTAACATTTAATGTTTTGACTGCAAATTACTGTTGGATGTGAATTATTACTTTTTCAACTAAAATAAGTGTGTTTAAAGTAATTGCTCTGCCTGAAATTGGTCAAAATTGAAGCTTCTGAGTAAGCAAAACTCTGTAAAAATGGCAATTTTGGTCACTGTGAGGGTTTAAAAACTGGTTATTCAACATGAGGCACGATCCAATTGACATTTTGAATCATTTTTGGTAAAGTCCCAAAAATCAATTTTCGGACGAAAAACGATGACCGCGGAGCTGTCGAACGTTCCCAAAATGGTCAATTCTGATGAAATTTTAACATTTAATCTTTTGACTGCAAATTACTGTTGGATGTGAATTATTACTTTTTCAACTAAAATAAGTGTGTTTAAAGTCATTTCTCTGCCTGAATTTGGTCAAAATTGAAGCTTCTGAGTAAGCAAAACTCTGTAAAAATGTCAATTTTGGTCACTGTGAGGGTTTAAAAAGTGGTTATTCAACATGAGGCACGATCCAATTGACATTTCGAATCATTTTTGGTAAAGTCCAAAAAATCAATTTTCGGACGAAAAACGATGACCGCGGAGCTGTCGAACGTTCCCAAAATGGTCAATTCTGATGAAATATTAACATTTAATGTTTTGACTGCAAATTACTGTTGGATGTGAATTATTACTTTTTCAACTAAAATAAGTGTGTTTAAAGTAATTGCTCTGCCTGAAATTGGTCAAAATTGAAGCTTCTGAGTAAGCAAAACTCTGTAAAAATGGCAATTTTGGTCACTGTGAGGGTTTAAAAACTGGTTATTCAACATGAGGCACGATCCAATTGACATTTTGAATCATTTTTGGTAAAGTCCAAAAAATCAATTTTCGGACGAAAAACGATGACCGCGGAGCTGTCGAACGTTCCCAAAATGGTCAATTCTGATGAAATTTTAACATTTGATGTTTTGACTGCAAATTACTGTTGGATGTGAATTATTACTTTTTCAACTAAAATAAGTGTGTTTAAAGTAATTGCTCTGCCTGAAATTGGTCAAAATTGAAGCTTCCGAGTAAGCAACACTCTGTAAAAATGGCAATTTTGGTCACTGTGAGGGTTTAAAAAGTGGTTATTCAACATGAGGCACGATCCAATTGACATTTTGAATCATTTTTGGTAAAGTCCAAAAAATCAATTTTCGGACGAAAAACGATGACCGCGGAGCTGTCGAACGTTCCCAAAATGGTCAATTCTGATGAAATTTTAACATTTAATGTTTTGACTGCAAATTACTGTTGGATGTGAATTATTACTTTTTCAACTAAAATAAGTGTGTTTAAAGTAATTGCTCTGCCTGAAATTGGTCAAAATTGAAGCTTCTGAGTAAGCAAAACTCTGTAAAAATGGCAATTTTGGTCACTGTGAGGGTTTAAAAAGTGGTTATTCAACATGAGGCATGATCCAATTGACATTTTGAATCATTTTTGGTAAAGTCCCAAAAATCAATTTTCGGACGAAAAACGATGACCGCGGAGCTGTCGAACGTTCCCAAAATGGTCAATTCTGATGAAATATTAACATTTAATGTTTTGACTGCAAATTACTGTTGGATGTGAATTATTACTTTTTCAACTAAAATAAGTGTGTTTAAAGTCATTTCTCTGCCTGAATTTGGTCAAAATTGAAGCTTCTGAGTAAGCAAAACTCTGTAAAAATGTCAATTTTGGTCACTGTGAGGGTTTAAAAAGTGGTTATTCAACATGAGGCACGATCCAATTGACATTTCGAATCATTTTTGGTAAAGTCCAAAAAATCAATTTTCGGACGAAAAACGATGACCGCGGAGCTGTCGAACGTTCCCAAAATGGTCAATTCTGATGAAATATTAACATTTAATGTTTTGACTGCAAATTACTGTTGGATGTGAATTATTACTTTTTCAACTAAAATAAGTGTGTTTAAAGTAATTGCTCTGCCTGAAATTGGTCAAAATTGAAGCTTCTGAGTAAGCAAAACTCTGTAAAAATGGCAATTTTGGTCACTGTGAGGGTTTAAAAACTGGTTATTCAACATGAGGCACGATCCAATTGACATTTTGAATCATTTTTGGTAAAGTCCAAAAAATCAATTTTCGGACGAAAAACGATGACCGCGGAGCTGTCGAACGTTCCCAAAATGGTCAATTCTGATGAAATTTTAACATTTAATGTTTTGACTGCAAATTACTGTTGGATGTGAATTATTACTTTTTCAACTAAAATAAGTGTGTTTAAAGTAATTGCTCTGCCTGAAATTGGTCAAAATTGAAGCTTCCGAGTAAGCAACACTCTGTAAAAATGGCAATTTTGGTCACTGTGAGGGTTTAAAAAGTGGTTATTCAACATGAGGCACGATCCAATTGACATTTTGAATCATTTTTGGTAAAGTCCAAAAAATCAATTTTCGGACGAAAAACGATGACCGCGGAGCTGTCGAACGTTCCCAAAATGGTCAATTCTGATGAAATTTTAACATTTAATGTTTTGACTGCAAATTACTGTTGGATGTGAATTATTACTTTTTCAACTAAAATAAGTGTGTTTAAAGTAATTGCTCTGCCTGAAATTGGTCAAAATTGAAGCTTCTGAGTAAGCAAAACTCTGTAAAAATGGCAATTTTGGTCACTGTGAGGGTTTAAAAAGTGGTTATTCAACATGAGGCATGATCCAATTGACATTTTGAATCATTTTTGGTAAAGTCCCAAAAATCAATTTTCGGACGAAAAACGATGACCGCGGAGCTGTCGAACGTTCCCAAAATGGTCAATTCTGATGAAATTTTAACATTTAATGTTTTGACTGCAAATTACTGTTGGATGTGAATTATTACTTTTTCAACTAAAATAAGTGTGTTTAAAGTAATTGCTCTGCCTGAAATTGGTCAAAATTGAAGCTTCTGAGTAAGCAAAACTCTGTAAAAATGGCAATTTTGGTCACCGTGAGGGTTTAAAAAGTGGTTATTCAACATGAGGCAAGATCCAATTGACATTTTGAATCATTTTTGGTAAAGTCCCAAAAATCAATTTTCGGACGAAAAACGATGACCGCGGAGCTGTCGAACGTTCCCAAAATGGTCAATTCTGATGAAATTTTAACATTTAATGTTTTGACTGCAAATTACTGTTGGATGTGAATTATTACTTTTTCAACTAAAATAAGTGTTTTTAAAGTAATTGCTCTGCCTGAAATTGGTCAAAATTGAAGCTTCTGAGTAAGCAAAACTCTGTAAAAATGGCAATTTTGGTCACTGTGAGGGTTTAAAAAGTGGTTATTCAACATGAGGCATGATCCAATTGACATTTTGAATCATTTTTGGTAAAGTCCAAAAAATCAATTTTCGGACGAAAAACGATGACCGCGGAGCTGTCGAACGTTCCCAAAATGGTCAATTCTGATGAAATTTTAACATTTAATCTTTTGACTGCAAATTACTGTTGGATGTGAATTATTACTTTTTCAACTAAAATAAGTGTGTTTAAAGTCATTTCTCTGCCTGAAATTGGTCAAAATTGAAGCTTCTGAGTAAGCAAAACTCTGTAAAAATGGCAATTTTGGTAACTGTGAGGGTTTAAAAAGTGGTTATTCAACATGAGGCACGATCCAATTGACATTTTGAATCATTTTTGGTAAAGTCCCAAAAATCAATTTTCGGACGAAAAACGATGACCGCGGAGCTGTCGAACGTTCCCAAAATGGTCAATTCTGATGAAATTTTAACATTTAATCTTTTGACTGCAAATTACTGTTGGATGTGAATTATTACTTTTCAACTAAAATAAGTGTGTTTAAAGTCAATTCTCTGCCTGAAATTGGTCAAAATTGAAGCTTCTGAGTAAGCAAAACTCTGTAAAAATGGCAATTTTGGTCACTGTGAGGGTTTAAAAAGTGGTTATTCAACGTGAGGCACGATCCAATTGACATTTTGAATCATTTTTGGTAAAGTCCCAAAAATCAATTTTCGGACGAAAAACGATGACCGCGGAGCTGTCGAACGTTCCCAAAATGGTCAATTCTGATTAAATTTTAACATTTAATCTTTTGACTGCAAATTACTGTTGGATGTGAATTATTAGTTTTTCAACTAAAATAAGTGTGTTTAAAGTAATTTCTGTGCCTGAAATTGGTCAAAATTGAAGCTTCTGAGTAAGCAAAACTCTGTAAAAATGGCAATTTTGGTCACTGTGAGGGTTTAAAAAGTGGTTATTCAACAAGAGGCACGATCCAATTGACATTTTGAATCATTTTTGGTAAAGTCCCAAAAATCAATTTTCGGACGAAAAACGATGACCGCGGAGCTGTCGAACGTTCCCAAAATGGTCAATTCTGATGAAATTTTAACATTTAATCTTTTGACTGCAAATTACTGTTGGATGTGAATTATTACTTTTTCAACTAAAATAAGTGTGTTTAAAGTCAATTCTCCACCTGAAATTGGTCGAAATTGAAGCTCTGAGTAAGCAAAACTCTGTAAAAATGGCAATTTTGGTCACTGTGAGGGTTTAAAAACTGGTTATTCAACATGAGGCACGATCCAATTGACATTTTGAATCATTTTTGGTAAAGTCCCAAAAATAAATTTTCGGACGAAAAACGATGACCGCGGAGCTGTCGAACGTTCCCAAAATGGTCAATTCTGATTAAATTTTAACATTTAATCTTTTGACTGCAAATTACTGTTTGATGTGAATTATTACTTTTTCAACTAAAATAAGTGTGTTTAAAGTCATTTCTCTGCCTGAATTTGGTCAAAATTGAAGCTTCTGAGTAAGCAAAACTCTAAAAATGGCAATTTTGGTCACTGTGAGGGTTTAAAAACTGGTTATTCAACATGAGGCACGATCCAATTGACATTTTGAATCATGTTTGGTAAAGTCCAAAAAATCAATTTTCGGACGAAAAACGATGACCGCGGAGCTGTCGAACGTTCCCAAAATGGTCAATTCTGATGAAATTTTAACATTTAATCTTTTGACTGCAAATTACTGTTGGATGTGAATTATTACTTTTTCAACTAAAATAAGTGTGTTTAAAGTCAATTCTCTGCCTGAAATTGGTCAAAATTGAAGCTTCCGAATAAGCAAAACTCTGTAAAAATGGCAATTTTGGTCACTGTGAGGGTTTAAAAAGTGGTTATTCAACATGAGGCACGATCCAATTGACATTTTGAATCATTTTTGGTAAAGTCCAAAAAATCCATTTTCGGACGAAAAACGATGACCGCGGAGCTGTCGAACGTTCCCAAAATGGTCAATTCTGATTAAATTTTAACATTTAATCTTTTGACTGCAAATTACTGTTGGATGTGAATTATTACTTTTTCAACTAAAATAAGTGTGTTTAAAGTAATTTCTGTGCCTGAAATTCGTCAAAATTGAAGCTTCTGAGTAAGCAAAACTCTGTAAAAATGGCAATTTTGGTCACTGTGAGGGTTTAAAAAGTGGTTATTCAACATGAGGCATGATCCAATTGACATTTTGAATCATTTTTGGTAAAGTCCAAAAAATCAATTTTCGGACGAAAAACGATGACCGCGGAGCTGTCGAACGTTCCCAAAATGGTCAATTCTGATGAAATTTTAACATTTAATCTTTTGACTGCAAATTACTGTTGGATGTGAATTATTACTTTTTCAACTAAAATAAGTGTGTTTAAAGTCATTTCTCTGCCTGAAATTGGTCAAAATTGAAGCTTCCGAGTAAGCAAAACTCTGTAAAAATGGCAATTTTGGTCACTGTGAGGGTTTAAAAAGTGGTTATTCAACGTGAGGCACGATCCAATTGACATTTTGAATCATTTTTGGTAAAGTCCCAAAAATCAATTTTCGGACGAAAAACGATGACCGCGGAGCTGTCGAACAAAATGGTCAATTCTGATGAAATTTTAACATTTAATCTTTTGACTGCAAATTACTGTTGGATGTGAATTATTACTTTTTCAACTAAAATAAGTGTGTTTAAAGTCAATTCTCTGCCTGAAATTGGTCAAAATTGAAGCTTCTGAGTAAGCAAAACTCTGTAAAAATGGCAATTTTGGTCACTGTGAGGGTTTAAAAACTGGTTATTCAACATGAGGCACGATCCAATTGACATTTTGAATCATTTTTGGTAAAGTCCCAAAAATCAATTTTCGGACGAAAAACGATGACCGCGGAGCTGTCGAACGTTCCCAAAATGGTCAATTCTGATGAAATTTTAACATTTAATCTTTTGACTGCAAATTACTGTTGGATGTGAATTATTACTTTTTCAACTAAAATAAGTGTGTTTAAAGTCATTTCTCTGCCTGAATTTGGTCAAAATTGAAGCTTCTGAGTAAGCAAAACTCTAAAAATGGCAATTTTGGTCACTGTGAGGGTTTAAAAACTGGTTATTCAGCATTGAGGCACGATCCAATTGACATTTTGAATCATTTTTGGTAAAGTCCCAAAAATCAATTTTCGGACGAAAAACGATGACCGCGGAGCTGTCGAACGTTCCCAAAATGGTCAATTCTGATGAAATTTTAACATTTAATCTTTTGACTGCAAATTACTGTTGGATGTGAATTATTACTTTTTCAACTAAAATAAGTGTGTTTAAAGTAATATCTGTGCCTGAAATTGGTCAAAATTGAAGCTTCTGAGTAAGCAAAACTCTGTAAAAATGTCAATTTTGGTCACTGTGAGGGTTTAAAAAGTGGTTATTCAACATGAGGCACGATCCAATTGACATTTTGAATCATTTTTGGTAAAGTCCAAAAAATCAATTTTCGGACGAAAAACGATGACCGCGGAGCTGTCGAATGTTCCCAAAATGGTCAATTCTGATGAAATATTAACATTTAATGTTTTGACTGCAAATTACTGTTGGATGTGAATTATTACTTTTTCAACTAAAATAAGTGTGTTTAAAGTAATTGCTCTTCCTGAAATTGGTCAAAATTGAAGCTTCTGAGTAAGCAAAACTCTGTAAAAATGGCAATTTGAGGGTTTAAAAACTGGTTATTCAACATGAGGCACGATCCAATTGACATTTTGAATCATTTTTGGTAAAGTCCAAAAAATCAATTTTCGGACGAAAAACGATGACAGCGGAGCTGTCGAACGTTCCCAAAATGGTCAATTCTGAAGAAATTTTAACATTTAATCTTTTGACTGCAAATTACTGTTGGATGTGAATTATTACTTTTTCAACTAAAATAAGTGTGTTTAAAGTCATTTCTCTGCCTGAAATTGGTCAAAATTGAAGCTTCTGAGTAAGCAAAACTCTGTAAAAATGGCAATTTTGGTCACTGTGAGGGTTTAAAAAGTGGTTATTCAACATGAGGCATGATCCAATTGACATTTTGAATCATTTTTGGTAAAGTCCAAAAAATCAATTTTCGGACGAAAAACGATGACCGCGGAGCTGTCGAACGTTCCCAAAATGGTCAATTCTGATGAAATTTTAACATTTAATCTTTTGACTGCAAATTACTGTTGGATGTGAATTATTACTTTTTCAACTAAAATAAGTGTGTTTAAAGTCAATTCTCTGCCTGAAATCGGTCAAAATTGAAGCTTCTGAGTAAGCAAAACTCTAAAAATGGCAATTTTGGTCACTGTGAGGGTTTAAAAACTGGTTATTCAACATGAGGCACGATCCAATTGACATTTTGAATCATTTTTGGTAAAGTCCCAAAAATCAATTTTCGGACGAAAAACGATGACCGCGGAGCTGTCGAACGTTCCCAAAATGGTCAATTCTGATGAAATTTTAACATTTAATCTTTTGACTGCAAATTACTGTTGGATGTGAATTATTACTTTTTCAACTAAAATAAGTGTGTTTAAAGTAATATCTGTGCCTGAAATTGGTCAAAATTGAAGCTTCTGAGTAAGCAAAACTCTGTAAAAATGTCAATTTTGGTCACTGTGAGGGTTTAAAAAGTGGTTATTTAACATGAGGCACGATCCAATTGACATTTTGAATCATTTTTGGTAAAGTCCAAAAAATCAATTTTCGGACGAAAAACGATAACCGCGGAGCTGTCGAATGTTCCCAAAATGGTCAATTCTGATGAAATATTAACATTTAATGTTTTGACTGCAAATTACTGTTGGATGTGAATTATTACTTTTTCAACTAAAATAAGTGTGTTTAAAGTAATTGCTCTGCCTGAAATTGGTCAAAATTGAAGCTTCCGAGTAAGCAACACTCTGTAAAAATGGCAATTTTGGTCACTGTGAGGGTTTAAAAAGTGGTTATTCAACATGAGGCACGATCCAATTGACATTTTGAATCATTTTTGGTAAAGTCCAAAAAATCAATTTTCGGACGAAAAACGATGACCGCGGAGCTGTCGAACGTTCCCAAAATGGTCAATTCTGAAGAAATTTTAACATTTAATCTTTTGCCTGCAAATTACTGTTGGATGTGAATTATTACTTTTTCAACTAAAATAAGTGTGTTTAAAGTCATTTCTCTGCCTGAAATTGGTCAAAATTGAAGCTTCTGAGTAAGCAAAACTCTGTAAAAATGGCAATTTTGGTCACTGTGAGGGTTTAAAAAGTGGTTATTCAACATGAGGCATGATCCAATTGACATTTTGAATCATTTTTGGTAAAGTCCAAAAAATCAATTTTCGGACGAAAAACGATGACCGCGGAGCTGTCGAACGTTCCCAAAATGGTCAATTCTGATGAAATTTTAACATTTAATCTTTTGACTGCAAATTACTGTTGGATGTGAATTATTACTTTTTCAACTAAAATAAGTGTGTTTAAAGTCAATTCTCTGCCTGAAATCGGTCAAAATTGAAGCTTCCGAGTAAGCAACACTCTGTAAAAATGGCAATTTTGGTCACTGTGAGGGTTTAAAAAGTGGTTATTCAACATGAGGCACGATCCAATTGACATTTTGAATCATTTTTGGTAAAGTCCAAAAAATCCATTTTCGGACGAAAAACGATGACCGCGGAGCTGTCGAACGTTCCCAAAATGGTCAATTCTGATTAAATTTTAACATTTAATCTTTTGCCTGCAAATTACTGTTGGATGTGAATTATTACTTTTTCAACTAAAATAAGTGTGTTTAAAGTAATTTCTGTGCCTGAAATTGGTCAAAATTGAAGCTTCTGAGTAAGCAAAACTCTGTAAAAATGGCAATTTTTGTCACTGTGAGGGTTTAAAAAGTGGTTATTCAACATGAGGCACGATCCAATTGACATTTTGAATCATTTTTGGTAAAGTCCAAAAAATCAATTTTCGGACGAAAAACGATGACCGCGGAGCTGTCGAATGTTCCCAAAATGGTCAATTCTGATGAAATATTAACATTTAATGTTTTGACTGCAAATTACTGTTGGATGTGAATTATTACTTTTTCAACTAAAATAAGTGTGTTTAAAGTAATTGCTCTGCCTGAAATTGGTCAAAATTGAAGCTTCCGAGTAAGCAACACTCTGTAAAAATGGCAATTTTGGTCACTGTGAGGGTTTAAAAAGTGGTTATTCAACATGAGGCACGATCCAATTGACATTTTGAATCATTTTTGGTAAAGTCCAAAAAATCAATTTTCGGACGAAAAACGATGACCGCGGAGCTGTCGAACGTTCCCAAAATGGTCAATTCTGATGAAATTTTAACATTTAATGTTTTGACTGCAAATTACTGTTGGATGTGAATTATTACTTTTTCAACTAAAATAAGTGTGTTTAAAGTAATTGCTCTGCCTGAAATTGGTCAAAATTGAAGCTTCTGAGTAAGCAAAACTCTGTAAAAATGGCAATTTTGGTCACTGTGAGGGTTTAAAAAGTGGTTATTCAACATGAGGCATGATCCAATTGACATTTTGAATCATTTTTGGTAAAGTCCCAAAAATCAATTTTCGGACGAAAAACAATGACCGCGGAGCTGTCGAACGTTCCCAAAATGGTCAATTCTGATGAAATTTTAACATTTAATGTTTTGACTGCAAATTACTGTTGGATGTGAATTATTACTTTTTCAACTAAAATAAGTGTGTTTAAAGTAATTGCTCTGCCTGAAATTGGTCAAAATTGAAGCTTCTGAGTAAGCAAAACTCTGTAAAAATGGCAATTTTGGTCACTGTGAGGGTTTAAAAACTGGTTATTCAACATGAGGCACGATCCAATTGACATTTTGAATCATTTTTGGTAAAGTCCCAAAAATCAATTTTCGGACGAAAAACGATGACCGCGGAGCTGTCGAACGTTCCCAAAATGGTCAATTCTGATGAAATTTTAACATTTAATCTTTTGACTGCAAATTACTGTTGGATGTGAATTATTACTTTTTCAACTAAAATAAGTGTGTTTAAAGTCAATTCTCCACCTGAAATTGGTCGAAATTGAAGCTCTGAGTAAGCAAAACTCTGTAAAAATGGCAATTTTGGTCACTGTGAGGGTTTAAAAACTGGTTATTCAACATGAGGCACGATCCAATTGACATTTTGAATCATTTTTGGTAAAGTCCCAAAAATAAATTTTCGGACGAAAAACGATGACCGCGGAGCTGTCGAACGTTCCCAAAATGGTCAATTCTGATTAAATTTTAACATTTAATCTTTTGACTGCAAATTACTGTTTGATGTGAATTATTACTTTTTCAACTAAAATAAGTGTGTTTAAAGTCATTTCTCTGCCTGAATTTGGTCAAAATTGAAGCTTCTGAGTAAGCAAAACTCTAAAAATGGCAATTTTGGTCACTGTGAGGGTTTAAAAACTGGTTATTCAACATGAGGCACGATCCAATTGACATTTTGAATCATGTTTGGTAAAGTCCAAAAAATCAATTTTCGGACGAAAAACGATGACCGCGGAGCTGTCGAACGTTCCCAAAATGGTCAATTCTGATGAAATTTTAACATTTAATCTTTTGACTGCAAATTACTGTTGGATGTGAATTATTACTTTTTCAACTAAAATAAGTGTGTTTAAAGTCAATTCTCTGCCTGAAATTGGTCAAAATTGAAGCTTCCGAATAAGCAAAACTCTGTAAAAATGGCAATTTTGGTCACTGTGAGGGTTTAAAAAGTGGTTATTCAACATGAGGCACGATCCAATTGACATTTTGAATCATTTTTGGTAAAGTCCAAAAAATCCATTTTCGGACGAAAAACGATGACCGCGGAGCTGTCGAACGTTCCCAAAATGGTCAATTCTGATTAAATTTTAACATTTAATCTTTTGACTGCAAATTACTGTTGGATGTGAATTATTACTTTTTCAACTAAAATAAGTGTGTTTAAAGTAATTTCTGTGCCTGAAATTCGTCAAAATTGAAGCTTCTGAGTAAGCAAAACTCTGTAAAAATGGCAATTTTGGTCACTGTGAGGGTTTAAAAAGTGGTTATTCAACATGAGGCATGATCCAATTGACATTTTGAATCATTTTTGGTAAAGTCCAAAAAATCAATTTTCGGACGAAAAACGATGACCGCGGAGCTGTCGAACGTTCCCAAAATGGTCAATTCTGATGAAATTTTAACATTTAATCTTTTGACTGCAAATTACTGTTGGATGTGAATTATTACTTTTTCAACTAAAATAAGTGTGTTTAAAGTCATTTCTCTGCCTGAAATTGGTCAAAATTGAAGCTTCCGAGTAAGCAAAACTCTGTAAAAATGGCAATTTTGGTCACTGTGAGGGTTTAAAAAGTGGTTATTCAACGTGAGGCACGATCCAATTGACATTTTGAATCATTTTTGGTAAAGTCCCAAAAATCAATTTTCGGACGAAAAACGATGACCGCGGAGCTGTCGAACAAAATGGTCAATTCTGATGAAATTTTAACATTTAATCTTTTGACTGCAAATTACTGTTGGATGTGAATTATTACTTTTTCAACTAAAATAAGTGTGTTTAAAGTCAATTCTCTGCCTGAAATTGGTCAAAATTGAAGCTTCTGAGTAAGCAAAACTCTGTAAAAATGGCAATTTTGGTCACTGTGAGGGTTTAAAAAGTGGTTATTCAACAAGAGGCACGATCCAATTGACATTTTGAATCATTTTTGGTAAAGTCCCAAAAATCAATTTTCGGACGAAAAACGATGACCGCGGAGCTGTCGAACGTTCCCAAAATGGTCAATTCTGATGAAATTTTAACATTTAATCTTTTGACTGCAAATTACTGTTGGATGTGAATTATTACTTTTTCAACTAAAATAAGTGTGTTTAAAGTCAATTCTCCACCTGAAATTGGTCGAAATTGAAGCTCTGAGTAAGCAAAACTCTGTAAAAATGGCAATTTTGGTCACTGTGAGGGTTTAAAAACTGGTTATTCAACATGAGGCACGATCCAATTGACATTTTGAATCATTTTTGGTAAAGTCCCAAAAATAAATTTTCGGACGAAAAACGATGACCGCGGAGCTGTCGAACGTTCCCAAAATGGTCAATTCTGATTAAATTTTAACATTTAATCTTTTGACTGCAAATTACTGTTTGATGTGAATTATTACTTTTTCAACTAAAATAAGTGTGTTTAAAGTCATTTCTCTGCCTGAATTTGGTCAAAATTGAAGCTTCTGAGTAAGCAAAACTCTAAAAATGGCAATTTTGGTCACTGTGAGGGTTTAAAAACTGGTTATTCAACATGAGGCACGATCCAATTGACATTTTGAATCATGTTTGGTAAAGTCCAAAAAATCAATTTTCGGACGAAAAACGATGACCGCGGAGCTGTCGAACGTTCCCAAAATGGTCAATTCTGATGAAATTTTAACATTTAATCTTTTGACTGCAAATTACTGTTGGATGTGAATTATTACTTTTTCAACTAAAATAAGTGTGTTTAAAGTCAATTCTCTGCCTGAAATTGGTCAAAATTGAAGCTTCCGAATAAGCAAAACTCTGTAAAAATGGCAATTTTGGTCACTGTGAGGGTTTAAAAAGTGGTTATTCAACATGAGGCACGATCCAATTGACATTTTGAATCATTTTTGGTAAAGTCCAAAAAATCCATTTTCGGACGAAAAACGATGACCGCGGAGCTGTCGAACGTTCCCAAAATGGTCAATTCTGATTAAATTTTAACATTTAATCTTTTGACTGCAAATTACTGTTGGATGTGAATTATTACTTTTTCAACTAAAATAAGTGTGTTTAAAGTAATTTCTGTGCCTGAAATTCGTCAAAATTGAAGCTTCTGAGTAAGCAAAACTCTGTAAAAATGGCAATTTTGGTCACTGTGAGGGTTTAAAAAGTGGTTATTCAACATGAGGCATGATCCAATTGACATTTTGAATCATTTTTGGTAAAGTCCAAAAAATCAATTTTCGGACGAAAAACGATGACCGCGGAGCTGTCGAACGTTCCCAAAATGGTCAATTCTGATGAAATTTTAACATTTAATCTTTTGACTGCAAATTACTGTTGGATGTGAATTATTACTTTTTCAACTAAAATAAGTGTGTTTAAAGTCATTTCTCTGCCTGAAATTGGTCAAAATTGAAGCTTCCGAGTAAGCAAAACTCTGTAAAAATGGCAATTTTGGTCACTGTGAGGGTTTAAAAAGTGGTTATTCAACGTGAGGCACGATCCAATTGACATTTTGAATCATTTTTGGTAAAGTCCCAAAAATCAATTTTCGGACGAAAAACGATGACCGCGGAGCTGTCGAACAAAATGGTCAATTCTGATGAAATTTTAACATTTAATCTTTTGACTGCAAATTACTGTTGGATGTGAATTATTACTTTTTCAACTAAAATAAGTGTGTTTAAAGTCAATTCTCTGCCTGAAATTGGTCAAAATTGAAGCTTCTGAGTAAGCAAAACTCTGTAAAAATGGCAATTTTGGTCACTGTGAGGGTTTAAAAACTGGTTATTCAACATGAGGCACGATCCAATTGACATTTTGAATCATTTTTGGTAAAGTCCCAAAAATCAATTTTCGGACGAAAAACGATGACCGCGGAGCTGTCGAACGTTCCCAAAATGGTCAATTCTGATGAAATTTTAACATTTAATCTTTTGACTGCAAATTACTGTTGGATGTGAATTATTACTTTTTCAACTAAAATAAGTGTGTTTAAAGTCATTTCTCTGCCTGAATTTGGTCAAAATTGAAGCTTCTGAGTAAGCAAAACTCTAAAAATGGCAATTTTGGTCACTGTGAGGGTTTAAAAACTGGTTATTCAGCATTGAGGCACGATCCAATTGACATTTTGAATCATTTTTGGTAAAGTCCCAAAAATCAATTTTCGGACGAAAAACGATGACCGCGGAGCTGTCGAACGTTCCCAAAATGGTCAATTCTGATGAAATTTTAACATTTAATCTTTTGACTGCAAATTACTGTTGGATGTGAATTATTACTTTTTCAACTAAAATAAGTGTGTTTAAAGTAATATCTGTGCCTGAAATTGGTCAAAATTGAAGCTTCTGAGTAAGCAAAACTCTGTAAAAATGTCAATTTTGGTCACTGTGAGGGTTTAAAAAGTGGTTATTCAACATGAGGCACGATCCAATTGACATTTTGAATCATTTTTGGTAAAGTCCAAAAAATCAATTTTCGGACGAAAAACGATGACCGCGGAGCTGTCGAATGTTCCCAAAATGGTCAATTCTGATGAAATATTAACATTTAATGTTTTGACTGCAAATTACTGTTGGATGTGAATTATTACTTTTTCAACTAAAATAAGTGTGTTTAAAGTAATTGCTCTTCCTGAAATTGGTCAAAATTGAAGCTTCTGAGTAAGCAAAACTCTGTAAAAATGGCAATTTGAGGGTTTAAAAACTGGTTATTCAACATGAGGCACGATCCAATTGACATTTTGAATCATTTTTGGTAAAGTCCAAAAAATCAATTTTCGGACGAAAAACGATGACCGCGGAGCTGTCGAACGTTCCCAAAATGGTCAATTCTGAAGAAATTTTAACATTTAATCTTTTGACTGCAAATTACTGTTGGATGTGAATTATTACTTTTTCAACTAAAATAAGTGTGTTTAAAGTCATTTCTCTGCCTGAAATTGGTCAAAATTGAAGCTTCTGAGTAAGCAAAACTCTGTAAAAATGGCAATTTTGGTCACTGTGAGGGTTTAAAAAGTGGTTATTCAACATGAGGCATGATCCAATTGACATTTTGAATCATTTTTGGTAAAGTCCAAAAAATCAATTTTCGGACGAAAAACGATGACCGCGGAGCTGTCGAACGTTCCCAAAATGGTCAATTCTGATGAAATTTTAACATTTAATCTTTTGACTGCAAATTACTGTTGGATGTGAATTATTACTTTTTCAACTAAAATAAGTGTGTTTAAAGTCAATTCTCTGCCTGAAATCGGTCAAAATTGAAGCTTCTGAGTAAGCAAAACTCAAAAAATGGCAATTTTGGTCACTGTGAGGGTTTAAAAACTGGTTATTCAACATGAGGCACGATCCAATTGACATTTTGAATCATTTTTGGTAAAGTCCCAAAAATCAATTTTCGGACGAAAAACGATGACCGCGGAGCTGTCGAACGTTCCCAAAATGGTCAATTCTGATGAAATTTTAACATTTAATCTTTTGACTGCAAATTACTGTTGGATGTGAATTATTACTTTTTCAACTAAAATAAGTGTGTTTAAAGTAATATCTGTGCCTGAAATTGGTCAAAATTTAAGCTTCTGAGTAAGCAAAACTCTGTAAAAATGTCAATTTTGGTCACTGTGAGGGTTTAAAAAGTGGTTATTTAACATGAGGCACGATCCAATTGACATTTTGAATCATTTTTGGTAAAGTCCAAAAAATCAATTTTCGGACGAAAAACGATAACCGCGGAGCTGTCGAATGTTCCCAAAATGGTCAATTCTGATGAAATATTAACATTTAATGTTTTGACTGCAAATTACTGTTGGATGTGAATTATTACTTTTTCAACTAAAATAAGTGTGTTTAAAGTAATTGCTCTGCCTGAAATTGGTCAAAATTGAAGCTTCCGAGTAAGCAACACTCTGTAAAAATGGCAATTTTGGTCACTGTGAGGGTTTAAAAAGTGGTTATTCAACATGAGGCACGATCCAATTGACATTTTGAATCATTTTTGGTAAAGTCCAAAAAATCAATTTTCGGACGAAAAACGATGACCGCGGAGCTGTCGAACGTTCCCAAAATGGTCAATTCTGAAGAAATTTTAACATTTAATCTTTTGCCTGCAAATTACTGTTGGATGTGAATTATTACTTTTTCAACTAAAATAAGTGTGTTTAAAGTCATTTCTCTGCCTGAAATTGGTCAAAATTGAAGCTTCTGAGTAAGCAAAACTCTGTAAAAATGGCAATTTTGGTCACTGTGAGGGTTTAAAAAGTGGTTATTCAACATGAGGCATGATCCAATTGACATTTTGAATCATTTTTGGTAAAGTCCAAAAAATCAATTTTCGGACGAAAAACGATGACCGCGGAGCTGTCGAACGTTCCCAAAATGGTCAATTCTGATGAAATTTTAACATTTAATCTTTTGACTGCAAATTACTGTTGGATGTGAATTATTACTTTTTCAACTAAAATAAGTGTGTTTAAAGTCAATTCTCTGCCTGAAATCGGTCAAAATTGAAGCTTCCGAGTAAGCAACACTCTGTAAAAATGGCAATTTTGGTCACTGTGAGGGTTTAAAAAGTGGTTATTCAACATGAGGCACGATCCAATTGACATTTTGAATAATTTTTGGTAAAGTCCAAAAAATCCATTTTCTGACGAAAAACGATGACCGCGGAGCTGTCGAACGTTCCCAAAATGGTCAATTCTGATTAAATTTTAACATTTAATCTTTTGCCTGCAAATTACTGTTGGATGTGAATTATTACTTTTTCAACTAAAATAAGTGTGTTTAAAGTAATTTCTGTGCCTGAAATTGGTCAAAATTGAAGCTTCTGAGTAAGCAAAACTCTGTAAAAATGGCAATTTTTGTCACTGTGAGGGTTTAAAAAGTGGTTATTCAACATGAGGCACGATCCAATTGACATTTTGAATCATTTTTGGTAAAGTCCAAAAAATCAATTTTCGGACGAAAAACGATGACCGCGGAGCTGTCGAATGTTCCCAAAATGGTCAATTCTGATGAAATATTAACATTTAATGTTTTGACTGCAAATTACTGTTGGATGTGAATTATTACTTTTTCAACTAAAATAAGTGTGTTTAAAGTAATTGCTCTGCCTGAAATTGGTCAAAATTGAAGCTTCCGAGTAAGCAACACTCTGTAAAAATGGCAATTTTGGTCACTGTGAGGGTTTAAAAAGTGGTTATTCAACATGAGGCACGATCCAATTGACATTTTGAATCATTTTTGGTAAAGTCCAAAAAATCAATTTTCGGACGAAAAACGATGACCGCGGAGCTGTCGAACGTTCCCAAAATGGTCAATTCTGATGAAATTTTAACATTTAATGTTTTGACTGCAAATTACTGTTGGATGTGAATTATTACTTTTTCAACTAAAATAAGTGTGTTTAAAGTAATTGCTCTGCCTGAAATTGGTCAAAATTGAAGCTTCTGAGTAAGCAAAACTCTGTAAAAATGGCAATTTTGGTCACTGTGAGGGTTTAAAAAGTGGTTATTCAACATGAGGCATGATCCAATTGACATTTTGAATCATTTTTGGTAAAGTCCCAAAAATCAATTTTCGGACGAAAAACGATGACCGCGGAGCTGTCGAACGTTCCCAAAATGGTCAATTCTGATGAAATTTTAACATTTAATGTTTTGACTGCAAATTACTGTTGGATGTGAATTATTACTTTTTCAACTAAAATAAGTGTGTTTAAAGTAATTGCTCTGCCTGAAATTGGTCAAAATTGAAGCTTCTGAGTAAGCAAAACTCTGTAAAAATGGCAATTTTGGTCACTGTGAGGGTTTAAAAACTGGTTATTCAACATGAGGCACGATCCAATTGACATTTTGAATCATTTTTGGTAAAGTCCCAAAAATCAATTTTCGGACGAAAAACGATGACCGCGGAGCTGTCGAACGTTCCCAAAATGGTCAATTCTGATGAAATTTTAACATTTAATCTTTTGACTGCAAATTACTGTTGGATGTGAATTATTACTTTTTCAACTAAAATAAGTGTGTTTAAAGTCAATTCTCCACCTGAAATTGGTCGAAATTGAAGCTCTGAGTAAGCAAAACTCTGTAAAAATGGCAATTTTGGTCACTGTGAGGGTTTAAAAACTGGTTATTCAACATGAGGCACGATCCAATTGACATTTTGAATCATTTTTGGTAAAGTCCCAAAAATAAATTTTCGGACGAAAAACGATGACCGCGGAGCTGTCGAACGTTCCCAAAATGGTCATTTCTGATTAAATTTTAACATTTAATCTTTTGACTGCAAATTACTGTTTGATGTGAATTATTACTTTTTCAACTAAAATAAGTGTGTTTAAAGTCATTTCTCTGCCTGAATTTGGTCAAAATTGAAGCTTCTGAGTAAGCAAAACTCTAAAAATGGCAATTTTGGTCACTGTGAGGGTTTAAAAACTGGTTATTCAACATGAGGCACGATCCAATTGACATTTTGAATCATGTTTGGTAAAGTCCAAAAAATCAATTTTCGGACGAAAAACGATGACCGCGGAGCTGTCGAACGTTCCCAAAATGGTCAATTCTGATGAAATTTTAACATTTAATCTTTTGACTGCAAATTACTGTTGGATGTGAATTATTACTTTTTCAACTAAAATAAGTGTGTTTAAAGTCAATTCTCTGCCTGAAATTGGTCAAAATTGAAGCTTCCGAATAAGCAAAACTCTGTAAAAATGGCAATTTTGGTCACTGTGAGGGTTTAAAAAGTGGTTATTCAACATGAGGCACGATCCAATTGACATTTTGAATCATTTTTGGTAAAGTCCAAAAAATCCATTTTCGGACGAAAAACGATGACCGCGGAGCTGTCGAACGTTCCCAAAATGGTCAATTCTGATTAAATTTTAACATTTAATCTTTTGACTGCAAATTACTGTTGGATGTGAATTATTACTTTTTCAACTAAAATAAGTGTGTTTAAAGTAATTTCTGTGCCTGAAATTCGTCAAAATTGAAGCTTCTGAGTAAGCAAAACTCTGTAAAAATGGCAATTTTGGTCACTGTGAGGGTTTAAAAAGTGGTTATTCAACATGAGGCATGATCCAATTGACATTTTGAATCATTTTTGGTAAAGTCCAAAAAATCAATTTTCGGACGAAAAACGATGACCGCGGAGCTGTCGAACGTTCCCAAAATGGTCAATTCTGATGAAATTTTAACATTTAATCTTTTGACTGCAAATTACTGTTGGATGTGAATTATTACTTTTTCAACTAAAATAAGTGTGTTTAAAGTCATTTCTCTGCCTGAAATTGGTCAAAATTGAAGCTTCCGAGTAAGCAAAACTCTGTAAAAATGGCAATTTTGGTCACTGTGAGGGTTTAAAAAGTGGTTATTCAACGTGAGGCACGATCCAATTGACATTTTGAATCATTTTTGGTAAAGTCCCAAAAATCAATTTTCGGACGAAAAACGATGACCGCGGAGCTGTCGAACAAAATGGTCAATTCTGATGAAATTTTAACATTTAATCTTTTGACTGCAAATTACTGTTGGATGTGAATTATTACTTTTTCAACTAAAATAAGTGTGTTTAAAGTCAATTCTCTGCCTGAAATTGGTCAAAATTGAAGCTTCTGAGTAAGCAAAACTCTGTAAAAATGGCAATTTTGGTCACTGTGAGGGTTTAAAAACTGGTTATTCAACATGAGGCACGATCCAATTGACATTTTGAATCATTTTTGGTAAAGTCCCAAAAATCAATTTTCGGACGAAAAACGATGACCGCGGAGCTGTCGAACGTTCCCAAAATGGTCAATTCTGATGAAATTTTAACATTTAATCTTTTGACTGCAAATTACTGTTGGATGTGAATTATTACTTTTTCAACTAAAATAAGTGTGTTTAAAGTCATTTCTCTGCCTGAATTTGGTCAAAATTGAAGCTTCTGAGTAAGCAAAACTCTAAAAATGGCAATTTTGGTCACTGTGAGGGTTTAAAAACTGGTTATTCAGCATTGAGGCACGATCCAATTGACATTTTGAATCATTTTTGGTAAAGTCCCAAAAATCAATTTTCGGACGAAAAACGATGACCGCGGAGCTGTCGAACGTTCCCAAAATGGTCAATTCTGATGAAATTTTAACATTTAATCTTTTGACTGCAAATTACTGTTGGATGTGAATTATTACTTTTTCAACTAAAATAAGTGTGTTTAAAGTAATATCTGTGCCTGAAATTGGTCAAAATTGAAGCTTCTGAGTAAGCAAAACTCTGTAAAAATGTCAATTTTGGTCACTGTGAGGGTTTAAAAAGTGGTTATTCAACATGAGGCACGATCCAATTGACATTTTGAATCATTTTTGGTAAAGTCCAAAAAATCAATTTTCGGACGAAAAACGATGACCGCGGAGCTGTCGAATGTTCCCAAAATGGTCAATTCTGATGAAATATTAACATTTAATGTTTTGACTGCAAATTACTGTTGGATGTGAATTATTACTTTTTCAACTAAAATAAGTGTGTTTAAAGTCATTTCTCTGCCTGAAATTGGTCAAAATTGAAGCTTCTGAGTAAGCAAAACTCTGTAAAAATGGCAATTTTGGTCACTGTGAGGGTTTAAAAAGTGGTTATTCAACATGAGGCATGATCCAATTGACATTTTGAATCATTTTTGGTAAAGTCCAAAAAATCAATTTTCGGACGAAAAACGATGACCGCGGAGCTGTCGAACGTTCCCAAAATGGTCAATTCTGATGAAATTTTAACATTTAATCTTTTGACTGCAAATTACTGTTGGATGTGAATTATTACTTTTTCAACTAAAATAAGTGTGTTTAAAGTCAATTCTCTGCCTGAAATCGGTCAAAATTGAAGCTTCTGAGTAAGCAAAACTCTAAAAATGGCAATTTTGGTCACTGTGAGGGTTTAAAAACTGGTTATTCAACATGAGGCACGATCCAATTGACATTTTGAATCATTTTTGGTAAAGTCCCAAAAATCAATTTTCGGACGAAAAACGATGACCGCGGAGCTGTCGAACGTTCCCAAAATGGTCAATTCTGATGAAATTTTAACATTTAATCTTTTGACTGCAAATTACTGTTGGATGTGAATTATTACTTTTTCAACTAAAATAAGTGTGTTTAAAGTAATATCTGTGCCTGAAATTGGTCAAAATTGAAGCTTCTGAGTAAGCAAAACTCTGTAAAAATGTCAATTTTGGTCACTGTGAGGGTTTAAAAAGTGGTTATTCAACATGAGGCACGATCCAATTGACATTTTGAATCATTTTTGGTAAAGTCCAAAAAATCAATTTTCGGACGAAAAACGATAACCGCGGAGCTGTCGAATGTTCCCAAAATGGTCAATTCTGATGAAATATTAACATTTAATGTTTTGACTGCAAATTACTGTTGGATGTGAATTATTACTTTTTCAACTAAAATAAGTGTGTTTAAAGTAATTGCTCTGCCTGAAATTGGTCAAAATTGAAGCTTCCGAGTAAGCAACACTCTGTAAAAATGGCAATTTTGGTCACTGTGAGGGTTTAAAAAGTGGTTATTCAACATGAGGCACGATCCAATTGACATTTTGAATCATTTTTGGTAAAGTCCAAAAAATCAATTTTCGGACGAAAAACGATGACCGCGGAGCTGTCGAACGTTCCCAAAATGGTCAATTCTGAAGAAATTTTAACATTTAATCTTTTGCCTGCAAATTACTGTTGGATGTGAATTATTACTTTTTCAACTAAAATAAGTGTGTTTAAAGTCATTTCTCTGCCTGAAATTGGTCAAAATTGAAGCTTCTGAGTAAGCAAAACTCTGTAAAAATGGCAATTTTGGTCACTGTGAGGGTTTAAAAAGTGGTTATTCAACATGAGGCATGATCCAATTGACATTTTGAATCATTTTTGGTAAAGTCCAAAAAATCAATTTTCGGACGAAAAACGATGACCGCGGAGCTGTCGAACGTTCCCAAAATGGTCAATTCTGATGAAATTTTAACATTTAATCTTTTGACTGCAAATTACTGTTGGATGTGAATTATTACTTTTTCAACTAAAATAAGTGTGTTTAAAGTCAATTCTCTGCCTGAAATCGGTCAAAATTGAAGCTTCCGAGTAAGCAACACTCTGTAAAAATGGCAATTTTGGTCACTGTGAGGGTTTAAAAAGTGGTTATTCAACATGAGGCACGATCCAATTGACATTTTGAATCATTTTTGGTAAAGTCCAAAAAATCCATTTTCGGACGAAAAACGATGACCGCGGAGCTGTCGAACGTTCCCAAAATGGTCAATTCTGATTAAATTTTAACATTTAATCTTTTGCCTGCAAATTACTGTTGGATGTGAATTATTACTTTTTCAACTAAAATAAGTGTGTTTAAAGTAATTTCTGTGCCTGAAATTGGTCAAAATTGAAGCTTCTGAGTAAGCAAAACTCTGTAAAAATGGCAATTTTTGTCACTGTGAGGGTTTAAAAAGTGGTTATTCAACATGAGGCACGATCCAATTGACATTTTGAATCATTTTTGGTAAAGTCCAAAAAATCAATTTTCGGACGAAAAACGATGACCGCGGAGCTGTCGAATGTTCCCAAAATGGTCAATTCTGATGAAATATTAACATTTAATGTTTTGACTGCAAATTACTGTTGGATGTGAATTATTACTTTTTCAACTAAAATAAGTGTGTTTAAAGTAATTGCTCTGCCTGAAATTGGTCAAAATTGAAGCTTCCGAGTAAGCAACACTCTGTAAAAATGGCAATTTTGGTCACTGTGAGGGTTTAAAAAGTGGTTATTCAACATGAGGCACGATCCAATTGACATTTTGAATCATTTTTGGTAAAGTCCAAAAAATCAATTTTCGGACGAAAAACGATGACCGCGGAGCTGTCGAACGTTCCCAAAATGGTCAATTCTGATGAAATTTTAACATTTAATGTTTTGACTGCAAATTACTGTTGGATGTGAATTATTACTTTTTCAACTAAAATAAGTGTGTTTAAAGTAATTGCTCTGCCTGAAATTGGTCAAAATTGAAGCTTCTGAGTAAGCAAAACTCTGTAAAAATGGCAATTTTGGTCACTGTGAGGGTTTAAAAAGTGGTTATTCAACATGAGGCATGATCCAATTGACATTTTGAATCATTTTTGGTAAAGTCCCAAAAATCAATTTTCGGACGAAAAACGATGACCGCGGAGCTGTCGAACGTTCCCAAAATGGTCAATTCTGATGAAATTTTAACATTTAATGTTTTGACTGCAAATTACTGTTGGATGTGAATTATTACTTTTTCAACTAAAATAAGTGTGTTTAAAGTAATTGCTCTGCCTGAAATTGGTCAAAATTGAAGCTTCTGAGTAAGCAAAACTCTGTAAAAATGGCAATTTTGGTCACTGTGAGGGTTTAAAAACTGGTTATTCAACATGAGGCACGATCCAATTGACATTTTGAATCATTTTTGGTAAAGTCCCAAAAATCAATTTTCGGACGAAAAACGATGACCGCGGAGCTGTCGAACGTTCCCAAAATGGTCAATTCTGATGAAATATTAACATTTAATGTTTTGACTGCAAATTACTGTTGGATGTGAATTATTACTTTTTCAACTAAAATAAGTGTGTTTAAAGTCATTTCTCTGCCTGAATTTGGTCAAAATTGAAGCTTCTGAGTAAGCAAAACTCTGTAAAAATGTCAATTTTGGTCACTGTGAGGGTTTAAAAAGTGGTTATTCAACATGAGGCACGATCCAATTGACATTTCGAATCATTTTTGGTAAAGTCCAAAAAATCAATTTTCGGACGAAAAACGATGACCGCGGAGCTGTCGAACGTTCCCAAAATGGTCAATTCTGATGAAATATTAACATTTAATGTTTTGACTGCAAATTACTGTTGGATGTGAATTATTACTTTTTCAACTAAAATAAGTGTGTTTAAAGTAATTGCTCTGCCTGAAATTGGTCAAAATTGAAGCTTCTGAGTAAGCAAAACTCTGTAAAAATGGCAATTTTGGTCACTGTGAGGGTTTAAAAACTGGTTATTCAACATGAGGCACGATCCAATTGACATTTTGAATCATTTTTGGTAAAGTCCAAAAAATCAATTTTCGGACGAAAAACGATGACCGCGGAGCTGTCGAACGTTCCCAAAATGGTCAATTCTGATGAAATTTTAACATTTAATGTTTTGACTGCAAATTACTGTTGGATGTGAATTATTACTTTTTCAACTAAAATAAGTGTGTTTAAAGTAATTGCTCTGCCTGAAATTGGTCAAAATTGAAGCTTCCGAGTAAGCAACACTCTGTAAAAATGGCAATTTTGGTCACTGTGAGGGTTTAAAAAGTGGTTATTCAACATGAGGCACGATCCAATTGACATTTTGAATCATTTTTGGTAAAGTCCAAAAAATCAATTTTCGGACGAAAAACGATGACCGCGGAGCTGTCGAACGTTCCCAAAATGGTCAATTCTGATGAAATTTTAACATTTAATGTTTTGACTGCAAATTACTGTTGGATGTGAATTATTACTTTTTCAACTAAAATAAGTGTGTTTAAAGTAATTGCTCTGCCTGAAATTGGTCAAAATTGAAGCTTCTGAGTAAGCAAAACTCTGTAAAAATGGCAATTTTGGTCACTGTGAGGGTTTAAAAAGTGGTTATTCAACATGAGGCATGATCCAATTGACATTTTGAATCATTTTTGGTAAAGTCCCAAAAATCAATTTTCGGACGAAAAACGATGACCGCGGAGCTGTCGAACGTTCCCAAAATGGTCAATTCTGATGAAATTTTAACATTTAATCTTTTGACTGCAAATTACTGTTGGATGTGAATTATTACTTTTTCAACTAAAATAAGTGTGTTTAAAGTAATTGCTCTGCCTGAAATTGGTCAAAATTGAAGCTTCTGAGTAAGCAAAACTCTGTAAAAATGGCAATTTTGGTCACTGTGAGGGTTTAAAAACTGGTTATTCAACATGAGGCACGATCCAATTGACATTTTGAATCATTTTTGGTAAAGTCCCAAAAATCAATTTTCGGACGAAAAACGATGACCGCGGAGCTGTCGAACGTTCCCAAAATGGTCAATTCTGATGAAATTTTAACATTTAATCTTTTGACTGCAAATTACTGTTGGATGTGAATTATTACTTTTTCAACTAAAATAAGTGTGTTTAAAGTCAATTCTCTGCCTGAAATTGGTCAAAATTGAAGCTTCTGAGTAAGCAAAACTCTGTAAAAATGGCAATTTTGGTCACTGTGAGGGTTTAAAAACTGGTTATTCAACATGAGGCACGATCCAATTGACATTTTGAATCATTTTTGGTAAAGTCCCAAAAATCAATTTTCGGACGAAAAACGATGACCGCGGAGCTGTCGAACGTTCCCAAAATGGTCAATTCTGATGAAATATTAACATTTAATGTTTTGACTGCAAATTACTGTTGGATGTGAATTATTACTTTTTCAACTAAAATAAGTGTGTTTAAAGTCATTTCTCTGCCTGAATTTGGTCAAAATTGAAGCTTCTGAGTAAGCAAAACTCTGTAAAAATGTCAATTTTGGTCACTGTGAGGGTTTAAAAAGTGGTTATTCAACATGAGGCACGATCCAATTGACATTTCGAATCATTTTTGGTAAAGTCCAAAAAATCAATTTTCGGACGAAAAACGATGACCGCGGAGCTGTCGAACGTTCCCAAAATGGTCAATTCTGATGAAATTTTAACATTTAATCTTTTGACTGCAAATTACTGTTGGATGTGAATTATTACTTTTTCAACTAAAATAAGTGTGTTTAAAGTCATTTCTCTGCCTGAAATTGGTCAAAATTGAAGCTTCCGAGTAAGCAAAACTCTGTAAAAATGGCAATTTTGGTCACTGTGAGGGTTTAAAAAGTGGTTATTCAACATGAGGCACGATCCAATTGACATTTTGAATCATTTTTGATAAAGTCCCAAAAATCAATTTTCGGACGAAAAACGATGACCGCGGAGCTGTCGAACGTTCCCAAAATGGTCAATTCTGATGAAATTTTAACATTTAATCTTTTGACTGCAAATTACTGTTGGATGTGAATTATTACTTTTTCAACTAAAATAAGTGTGTTTAAAGTCAATTCTCTGCCTGAAATTGGTCAAAATTGAAGCTTCTGAGTAAGCAAAACTCTGTAAAAATGGCAATTTTGGTCACTGTGAGGATTTAAAAACTGGTTATTCAACATGAGGCACGATCCAATTGACATTTTGAATCATTTTTGGTAAAGTCCCAAAAATCAATTTTCGGGCGAAAAACGATGACCGCGGAGCTGTCGAACGTTCCCAAAATGGTCAATTCTGATGAAATATTAACATTTAATGTTTTGACTGCAAATTACTGTTGGATGTGAATTATTACTTTTTCATCTAAAATAAGTGTGTTTAAAGTCATTTCTCTGCCTGAATTTGGTCAAAATTGAAGCTTCTGAGTAAGCAAAACTCTGTAAAAATGTCAATTTTGGTCACTGTGAGGGTTTAAAAAGTGGTTATTCAACATGAGGCACGATCCAATTGACATTTCGAATCATTTTTGGTAAAGTCCAAAAAATCAATTTTCGGACGAAAAACGATGACCGCGGAGCTGTCGAACGTTCCCAAAATGGTCAATTCTGATGAAATATTAACATTTAATGTTTTGACTGCAAATTACTGTTGGATGTGAATTATTACTTTTTCAACTAAAATAAGTGTGTTTAAAGTAATTGCTCTGCCTGAAATTGGTCAAAATTGAAGCTTCTGAGTAAGCAAAACTCTGTAAAAATGGCAATTTTGGTCACTGTGAGGGTTTAAAAACTGGTTATTCAACATGAGGCACGATCCAATTGACATTTTGAATCATTTTTGGTAAAGTCCAAAAAATCAATTTTCGGACGAAAAACGATGACCGCGGAGCTGTCGAACGTTCCCAAAATGGTCAATTCTGATGAAATTTTAACATTTAATGTTTTGACTGCAAATTACTGTTGGATGTGAATTATTACTTTTTCAACTAAAATAAGTGTGTTTAAAGTAATTGCTCTGCCTGAAATTGGTCAAAATTGAAGCTTCCGAGTAAGCAACACTCTGTAAAAATGGCAATTTTGGTCACTGTGAGGGTTTAAAAAGTGGTTATTCAACATGAGGCACGATCCAATTGACATTTTGAATCATTTTTGGTAAAGTCCAAAAAATCAATTTTCGGACGAAAAACGATGACCGCGGAGCTGTCGAACGTTCCCAAAATGGTCAATTCTGATGAAATTTTAACATTTAATGTTTTGACTGCAAATTACTGTTGGATGTGAATTATTACTTTTTCAACTAAAATAAGTGTGTTTAAAGTAATTGCTCTGCCTGAAATTGGTCAAAATTGAAGCTTCTGAGTAAGCAAAACTCTGTAAAAATGGCAATTTTGGTCACTGTGAGGGTTTAAAAAGTGGTTATTCAACATGAGGCATGATCCAATTGACATTTTGAATCATTTTTGGTAAAGTCCCAAAAATCAATTTTCGGACGAAAAACGATGACCGCGGAGCTGTCGAACGTTCCCAAAATGGTCAATTCTGATGAAATTTTAACATTTAATGTTTTGACTGCAAATTACTGTTGGATGTGAATTATTACTTTTTCAACTAAAATAAGTGTGTTTAAAGTAATTGCTCTGCCTGAAATTGGTCAAAATTGAAGCTTCTGAGTAAGCAAAACTCTGTAAAAATGGCAATTTTGGTCACTGTGAGGGTTTAAAAACTGGTTATTCAACATGAGGCACGATCCAATTGACATTTTGAATCATTTTTGGTAAAGTCCCAAAAATCAATTTTCGGACGAAAAACGATGACCGCGGAGCTGTCGAACGTTCCCAAAATGGTCAATTCTGATGAAATTTTAACATTTAATCTTTTGACTGCAAATTACTGTTGGATGTGAATTATTACTTTTTCAACTAAAATAAGTGTGTTTAAAGTCAATTCTCTGCCTGAAATTGGTCAAAATTGAAGCTTCTGAGTAAGCAAAACTCTGTAAAAATGGCAATTTTGGTCACTGTGAGGGTTTAAAAACTGGTTATTCAACATGAGGCACGATCCAATTGACATTTTGAATCATTTTTGGTAAAGTCCCAAAAATCAATTTTCGGACGAAAAACGATGACCGCGGAGCTGTCGAACGTTCCCAAAATGGTCAATTCTGCTGAAATATTAACATTTAATGTTTTGACTGCAAATTACTGTTGGATGTGAATTATTACTTTTTCAACTAAAATAAGTGTGTTTAAAGTCATTTCTCTGCCTGAATTTGGTCAAAATTGAAGCTTCTGAGTAAGCAAAACTCTGTAAAAATGTCAATTTTGGTCACTGTGAGGGTTTAAAAAGTGGTTATTCAACATGAGGCACGATCCAATTGACATTTCGAATCATTTTTGGTAAAGTCCAAAAAATCAATTTTCGGACGAAAAACGATGACCGCGGAGCTGTCGAACGTTCCCAAAATGGTCAATTCTGATGAAATTTTAACATTTAATCTTTTGACTGCAAATTACTGTTGGATGTGAATTATTACTTTTTCAACTAAAATAAGTGTGTTTAAAGTCATTTCTCTGCCTGAAATTGGTCAAAATTGAAGCTTCCGAGTAAGCAAAACTCTGTAAAAATGGCAATTTTGGTCACTGTGAGGGTTTAAAAAGTGGTTATTCAACATGAGGCACGATCCAATTGACATTTTGAATCATTTTTGATAAAGTCCCAAAAATCAATTTTCGGACGAAAAACGATGACCGCGGAGCTGTCGAACGTTCCCAAAATGGTCAATTCTGATGAAATTTTAACATTTAATCTTTTGACTGCAAATTACTGTTGGATGTGAATTATTACTTTTTCAACTAAAATAAGTGTGTTTAAAGTCAATTCTCTGCCTGAAATTGGTCAAAATTGAAGCTTCTGAGTAAGCAAAACTCTGTAAAAATGGCAATTTTGGTCACTGTGAGGATTTAAAAACTGGTTATTCAACATGAGGCACGATCCAATTGACATTTTGAATCATTTTTGGTAAAGTCCCAAAAATCAATTTTCGGGCGAAAAACGATGACCGCGGAACTGTCGAACGTTCCCAAAATGGTCAATTCTGATGAAATTTTAACATTTAATCTTTTGACTGCAAATTACTGTTGGATGTGAATTATTACTTTTTCAACTAAAATAAGTGTGTTTAAAGTCATTTCTGTGCCTGAAATTGGTCAAAATTGAAGCTTCTGAGTAAGCAAAACTCTGTAAAAATGGCAATTTTGGTCACTGTGAGGGTTTAAAAAGTGGTTATTCAACACGAGGCACGATCCAATTGACATTTTGAATCATTTTTGGTAAAGTCCCAAAAATCAATTTTCGGACGAAAAACGATGACCGCGGAGCTGTCGAACGTTCCCAAAATGGTCAATTCTGATGAAATTTTAACATTTAATCTTTTGACTGCAAATTACTGTTGGATGTGAATTATTACTTTTTCAACTAAAATAAGTGTGTTTAAAGTCATTTCTGTGCCTGAAATTGGTCAAAATTGAAGCTTCTGAGTAAGCAAAACTCTGTAAAAATGGCAATTTTGGTCACTGTGAGGGTTTAAAAAGTGGTTATTCAACACGAGGCACGATCCAATTGACATTTTGAATCATTTTTGGTAAAGTCCAAAAAATCAATTTTCGAACGAAAAACGATGACCGCGGAGCTGTCGAACGTTCCCAAAATGGTCAATTCTGATGAAATTTTAACATTTAATCTTTTGACTGCAAATTACTGTTGGATGTGAATTATTACTTTTTCAACTAAAATAAGTATGTTTAAAGTCAATTCTCTGCCTGAAATTGGTCAAAATTGAAGCTTCCGAGTATGCAAAACTCTGTAAAAATGGCAATTTTGGTCACTGTGAGGGTTTAAAAAGTGGTTATTCAACATGAGGCACGATCCAATTGACATTTTGAATCATTTTTGGTAAAGTCCAAAAAATCAATTTTCGGACGAAAAACGATGACCGCGGAGCTGTCGAACGTTCCCAAAATGGTCAATTCTGATGAAATTTTAACATTTAATCTTTTGACTGCAAATTACTGTTGGATGTGAATTATTACTTTTTCAACTAAAATAAGTGTGTTTAAAGTCATTTCTGTGCCTGAAATTGGTCAAAATTGAAGCTTCTGAGTAAGCAAAACTCTGTAAAAATGGCAATTTTGGTCACTGTGAGGGTTTAAAAAGTGGTTATTCAACACGAGGCACGATCCAATTGACATTTTGAATCATTTTTGGTAAAGTCCAAAAAATCAATTTTCGGACGAAAAACGATGACCGCGGAGCTGTCGAACGTTCCCAAAATGGTCAATTCTGATGAAATTTTAACATTTAATCTTTTGACTGCAAATTACTGTTGGATGTGAATTATTACTTTTTCAACTAAAATAAGTATGTTTAAAGTCAATTCTCTGCCTGAAATTGGTCAAAATTGAAGCTTCCGAGTAAGCAAAACTCTGTAAAAATGGCAATTTTGGTCACTGTGAGGGTTTAAAAAGTGGTTATTCAACATGAGGCACGATCCAATTGACATTTTGAATCATTTTTGGTAAAGTCCCAAAAATCCATTTTCGGACGAAAAACGATGACCGCGGAGCTGTCGAACGTTCCCAAAATGGTAAATTCTGATTAAATTTTAACATTTAATCTTTTGACTGCAAATTACTGTTGGATGTGAATTATTACTTTTTCAACTAAAATAAGTGTGTTTAAAGTAATTTCTGTGCCTGAAATTGGTCAAAATTGAAGCTTCTGAGTAAGCAAAACTCTGTAAAAATGGCAATTTTGGTCACTGTGAGGGTTTAAAAAGTGGTTATTCAACATGAGGCACGATCCAATTGACATTTTGAATCATTTTTGGTAAAGTCCAAAAAATCAATTTTCGGACGAAAAACGATGACCGCGGAGCTGTCGAACATTCCCAAAATGGTCAATTCTGATGAAATTTTAACATTTAATGTTTTGACTGCAAATTACTGTTGGATGTGAATTATTACTTTTTCAACTAAAATAAGTGTGTTTAAAGTAATTGCTCTGCCTGAAATTGGTCAAAATTGAAGCTTCTGAGTAAGCAAAACTCTGTAAAAATGGCAATTTGGGTCACTGTGAGGGTTTAAAAAGTGGTTATTCAACATGAGGCATGATCCAATTGACATTTTGAATCATTTTTGGTAAAGTCCCAAAAATCAATTTTCGGACGAAAAACGATGACCGCGGAGCTGTCGAACGTTCCCAAAATGGTCAATTCTGATGAAATTTTAACATTTAATCTTTTGACTGCAAATTACTGTTGGATGTGAATTATTACTTTTTCAACTAAAATAAGTGTGTTTAAAGTCATTTCTCTGCCTGAATTTGGTCAAAATTGAAGCTTCTGAGTAAGCAAAACTCTGTAAAAATGGCAATTTTGGTCACTGTGAGGGTTTAAAAAGTGGTTATTCAACATGAGGCACGATCCAATTGACATTTTGAATCATTTTTGGTAAAGTCCAAAAAATCAATTTTCGGACGAAAAACGATGACCGCGGAGCTGTCGAACATTCCCAAAATGGTCAATTCTGATGAAATTTTAACATTTAATGTTTTGACTGCAAATTACTGTTGGATGTGAATTATTACTTTTTCAACTAAAATAAGTGTGTTTAAAGTAATTGCTCTGCCTGAAATTGGTCAAAATTGAAGCTTCTGAGTAAGCAAAACTCTGTAAAAATGGCAATTTGGGTCACTGTGAGGGTTTAAAAAGTGGTTATTCAACATGAGGCATGATCCAATTGACATTTTGAATCATTTTTGGTAAAGTCCCAAAAATCAATTTTCGGACGAAAAACGATGACCGCGGAGCTGTCGAACGTTCCCAAAATGGTCAATTCTGATGAAATTTTAACATTTAATCTTTTGACTGCAAATTACTGTTGGATGTGAATTATTACTTTTTCAACTAAAATAAGTGTGTTTAAAGTCATTTCTCTGCCTGAATTTGGTCAAAATTGAAGCTTCTGAGTAAGCAAAACTCTGTAAAAATGTCAATTTTGGTCACTGTGAGGGTTTAAAAAGTGGTTATTCAACATGAGGCACGATCCAATTGACATTTTGAATCATTTTTGGTAAAGTCCAAAAAATCAATTTTCGGACGAAAAACGATGACCGCGGAGCTGTCGAACGTTCCCAAAATGGTCAATTCTGATGAAATATTAACATTTAATGTTTTGACTGCAAATTACTGTTGGATGTGAATTATTACTTTTTCAACTAAAATAAGTGTGTTTAAAGTAATTGCTCTGCCTGAAATTGGTCAAAATTGAAGCTTCTGAGTAAGCAAAACTCTGTAAAAATGGCAATTTTGGTCACTGTGAGGGTTTAAAAAGTGGTTATTCAACACGAGGCACGATCCAATTGACATTTTGAATCATTTTTGGTAAAGTCCAAAAAATCAATTTTCGGACGAAAAACGATGACCGCGGAGCTGTCGAACGTTCCCAAAATGGTCAATTCTGATGAAATTTTAACATTTAATCTTTTGACTGCAAATTACTGTTGGATGTGAATTATTACTTTTTCAACTAAAATAAGTGTGTTTAAAGTCATTTCTCTGCCTGAAATTGGTCAAAATTGAAGCTTCTGAGTAAGCAAAACTCTGTAAAAATGGCAATTTTGGTCACTGTGAGGGTTTAAAAAGTGGTTATTCAACATGAGGCACGATCAAATTGACATTTTGAATCATTTTTGGTAAAGTCCAAAAAATCAATTTTCGGACGAAAAACGATGACCGCGGAGCTGTCGAACGTTCCCAAAATGGTCAATTCTGATGAAATTTTAACATTTAATCTTTTGACTGCAAATTACTGTTGGATGTGAATTATTACTTTTTCAACTAAAATAAGTGTGTTTAAAGTCATTTCTCTGCCTGAAATTGGTCAAAATTGAAGCTTCTGAGTAAGCAAAACTCTAAAAATGGCAATTTTGGTCACTGTGAGGGTTTAAAAACTGGTTATTCAACATGAGGCACGATCCAATTGACATTTTGAATCATTTTTGGTAAAGTCCCAAAAATCAATTTTCGGACGAAAAACGATGACCGCGGAGCTGTCGAACGTTCCCAAAATGGTCAATTCTGATGAAATTTTAACATTTAATCTTTTGACTGCAAATTACTGTTGGATGTGAATTATTACTTTTTCAACTAAAATAAGTGTGTTTAAAGTCATTTCTCTGCCTGAATTTGGTCAAAATTGAAGCTTCTGAGTAAGCAAAACTCTAAAAATGGCAATTTTGGTCACTGTGAGGGTTTAAAAACTGGTTATTCAACATGAGGCACGATCCAATTGACATTTTGAATCATTTTTGGTAAAGTCCCAAAAATCAATTTTCGGACGAAAAACGATGACCGCGGAGCTGTCGAACGTTCCCAAAATGGTCAATTCTGATGAAATTTTAACATTTAATCTTTTGACTGCAAATTACTGTTGGATGTGAATTATTACTTTTTCAACTAAAATAAGTGTGTTTAAAGTCATTTCTGTGCCTGAAATTGGTCAAAATTGAAGCTTCTGAGTAAGCAAAACTCTGTAAAAATGGCAATTTTGGTCACTGTGAGGGTTTAAAAAGTGGTTATTCAACACGAGGCACGATCCAATTGACATTTTGAATCATTTTTGGTAAAGTCCAAAAAATCAATTTTCGGACGAAAAACGATGACCGCGGAGCTGTCGAACGTTCCCAAAATGGTCAATTCTGATGAAATTTTAACATTTAATCTTTTGACTGCAAATTACTGTTGGATGTGAATTATTACTTTTTCAACTAAAATAAGTATGTTTAAAGTCAATTCTCTGCCTGAAATTGGTCAAAATTGAAGCTTCCGAGTAAGCAAAACTCTGTAAAAATGGCAATTTTGGTCACTGTGAGGGTTTAAAAAGTGGTTATTCAACATGAGGCACGATCAAATTGACATTTTGAATCATTTTTGGTAAAGTCCAAAAAATCAATTTTCGGACGAAAAACGATGACCGCGGAGCTGTCGAACGTTCCCAAAATGGTCAATTCTGATGAAATTTTAACATTTAATGTTTTGACTGCAAATTACTGTTGGATGTGAATTATTACTTTTTCAACTAAAATAAGTGTGTTTAAAGTAATTGCTCTGCCTGAAATTGGTCAAAATTGAAGCTTCTGAGTAAGCAAAACTCTGTAAAAATGGCAATTTGGGTCACTGTGAGGGTTTAAAAAGTGGTTATTCAACATGAGGCATGATCCAATTGACATTTTGAATCATTTTTGGTAAAGTCCAAAAAATCAATTTTCGGACGAAAAACGATGACCGCGGAGCTGTCGAACGTTCCCAAAATGGTCAATTCTGATGAAATTTTAACATTTAATGTTTTGACTGCAAATTACTGTTGGATGTGAATTATTACTTTTTCAACTAAAATAAGTGTGTTTAAAGTAATTGCTCTGCCTGAAATTGGTCAAAATTGAAGCTTCTGAGTAAGCAAAACTCTGTAAAAATGGCAATTTGGGTCACTGTGAGGGTTTAAAAAGTGGTTATTCAACATGAGGCATGATCCAATTGACATTTTGAATCATTTTTGGTAAAGTCCAAAAAATCAATTTTCGGACGAAAAACGATGACCGCGGAGCTGTCGAACGTTCCCAAAATGGTCAATTCTGATGAAATTTTAACATTTAATCTTTTGACTGCAAATTACTGTTGGATGTGAATTATTACTTTTTCAACTAAAATAAGTGTGTTTAAAGTCATTTCTCTGCCTGAAATTGGTCAAAATTGAAGCTTCCGAGTAAGCAAAACTCTGTAAAAATGGCAATTTTGGTCACTGTGAGGGTTTAAAAAGTGGTTATTCAACATGAGGCACGATCCAATTGACATTTTGAATCATTTTTGATAAAGTCCCAAAAATCCATTTTCGGACGAAAAACGATGACCGCGGAGCTGTCGAACGTTCCCAAAATGGTAAATTCTGATTAAATTTTAACATTTAATCTTTTGACTGCAAATTACTGTTGGATGTGAATTATTACTTTTTCAACTAAAATAAGTGTGTTTAAAGTAATTTCTGTGCCTGAAATTGGTCAAAATTGAAGCTTCTGAGTAAGCAAAACTCTAAAAATGGCAATTTTGGTCACTGTGAGGGTTTAAAAACTGGTTATTCAACATGAGGCACGATCCAATTGACATTTTGAATCATTTTTGGTAAAGTCCCAAAAATCAATTTTCGGACGAAAAACGATGACCGCGGAGCTGTCGAACGTTCCCAAAATGGTCAATTCTGATGAAATTTTAACATTTAATCTTTTGACTGCAAATTACTGTTGGATGTGAATTATTACTTTTTCAACTAAAATAAGTGTGTTTAAAGTCATTTCTCTGCCTGAATTTGGTCAAAATTGAAGCTTCTGAGTAAGCAAAACTCTAAAAATGGCAATTTTGGTCACTGTGAGGGTTTAAAAACTGGTTATTCAACATGAGGCACGATCCAATTGACATTTTGAATCATTTTTGGTAAAGTCCCAAAAATCAATTTTCGGACGAAAAACGATGACCGCGGAGCTGTCGAACGTTCCCAAAATGGTCAATTCTGATGAAATTTTAACATTTAATCTTTTGACTGCAAATTACTGTTGGATGTGAATTATTACTTTTTCAACTAAAATAAGTGTGTTTAAAGTCATTTCTGTGCCTGAAATTGGTCAAAATTGAAGCTTCTGAGTAAGCAAAACTCTGTAAAAATGGCAATTTTGGTCACTGTGAGGGTTTAAAAAGTGGTTATTCAACACGAGGCACGATCCAATTGACATTTTGAATCATTTTTGGTAAAGTCCAAAAAATCAATTTTCGGACGAAAAACGATGACCGCGGAGCTGTCGAACGTTCCCAAAATGGTCAATTCTGATGAAATTTTAACATTTAATCTTTTGACTGCAAATTACTGTTGGATGTGAATTATTACTTTTTCAACTAAAATAAGTATGTTTAAAGTCAATTCTCTGCCTGAAATTGGTCAAAATTGAAGCTTCCGAGTAAGCAAAACTCTGTAAAAATGGCAATTTTGGTCACTGTGAGGGTTTAAAAAGTGGTTATTCAACATGAGGCACGATCAAATTGACATTTTGAATCATTTTTGGTAAAGTCCAAAAAATCAATTTTCGGACGAAAAACGATGACCGCGGAGCTGTCGAACGTTCCCAAAATGGTCAATTCTGATGAAATTTTAACATTTAATGTTTTGACTGCAAATTACTGTTGGATGTGAATTATTACTTTTTCAACTAAAATAAGTGTGTTTAAAGTAATTGCTCTGCCTGAAATTGGTCAAAATTGAAGCTTCTGAGTAAGCAAAACTCTGTAAAAATGGCAATTTGGGTCACTGTGAGGGTTTAAAAAGTGGTTATTCAACATGAGGCATGATCCAATTGACATTTTGAATCATTTTTGGTAAAGTCCAAAAAATCAATTTTCGGACGAAAAACGATGACCGCGGAGCTGTCGAACGTTCCCAAAATGGTCAATTCTGATGAAATTTTAACATTTAATCTTTTGACTGCAAATTACTGTTGGATGTGAATTATTACTTTTTCAACTAAAATAAGTGTGTTTAAAGTCATTTCTCTGCCTGAAATTGGTCAAAATTGAAGCTTCCGAGTAAGCAAAACTCTGTAAAAATGGCAATTTTGGTCACTGTGAGGGTTTAAAAAGTGGTTATTCAACATGAGGCACGATCCAATTGACATTTTGAATCATTTTTGATAAAGTCCCAAAAATCAATTTTCGGACGAAAAACGATGACCGCGGAGCTGTCGAACGTTCCCAAAATGGTCAATTCTGATGAAATTTTAACATTTAATCTTTTGACTGCAAATTACTGTTGGATGTGAATTATTAATTTTTCAACTAAAATAAGTGTGTTTAAAGTCAATTCTCTGCCTGAAATTGGTCAAAATTGAAGCTTCTGAGTAAGCAAAACTCTGTAAAAATGGCAATTTTGGTCACTGTGAGGATTTAAAAACTGGTTATTCAACATGAGGCACGATCCAATTGACATTTTGAATCATTTTTGGTAAAGTCCCAAAAATCAATTTTCGGGCGAAAAACGATGACCGCGGAACTGTCGAACGTTCCCAAAATGGTCAATTCTGATGAAATTTTAACATTTAATCTTTTGACTGCAAATTACTGTTGGATGTGAATTATTACTTTTTCAACTAAAATAAGTGTGTTTAAAGTCATTTCTGTGCCTGAAATTGGTCAAAATTGAAGCTTCTGAGTAAGCAAAACTCTGTAAAAATGGCAATTTTGGTCACTGTGAGGGTTTAAAAAGTGGTTATTCAACACGAGGCACGATCCAATTGACATTTTGAATCATTTTTGGTAAAGTCCAAAAAATCAATTTTCGGACGAAAAACGATGACCGCGGAGCTGTCGAACGTTCCCAAAATGGTCAATTCTGATGAAATTTTAACATTTAATGTTTTGACTGCAAATTACTGTTGGATGTGAATTATTACTTTTTCAACTAAAATAAGTGTGTTTAAAGTAATTGCTCTGCCTGAAATTGGTCAAAATTGAAGCTTCTGAGTAAGCAAAACTCTGTAAAAATGGCAATTATGGTCACTGTGAGGGTTTAAAAAGTGGTTATTCAACATGAGGCATGATCCAATTGACATTTTGAATAATTTTTGGTAAAGTCCAAAAAATCAATTTTCGGACGAAAAACGATGACCGCGGAGCTGTCGAACGTTCCCAAAATGGTCAATTCTGATGAAATTTTAACATTTAATCTTTTGACTGCAAATTACTGTTGGATGTGAATTATTACTTTTTCAACTAAAATAAGTGTGTTTAAAGTCATTTCTCTGCCTGAAATTGGTCAAAATTGAAGCTTCTGAGTAAGCAAAACTCTGTAAAAATGGCAATTTTGGTAACTGTGAGGGTTTAAAAAGTGGTTATTCAACATGAGGCACGATCCAATTGACATTTTGAATCATTTTTGGTAAAGTCCCAAAAATCAATTTTCGGACAAAAAACGATGACCGCGGAGCTGTCGAACGTTCCCAAAATGGTCAATTCTGATGAAATTTTAACATTTAATCTTTTGACTGCAAATTACTGTTGGATGTGAATTATTACTTTTTCAACTAAAATAAGTGTGTTTAAAGTCAATTCTCTGCCTGAAATTGGTCAAAATTGAAGCTTCTGAGTAAGCAAAACTCTAAAAATGGCAATTTTGGTCACTGTGAGGGTTTAAAAACTGGTTATTCAACATGAGGCACGATCCAATTGACATTTTGAATCATTTTTGGTAAAGTCCCAAAAATCAATTTTCGGACGAAAAACGATGACCGCGGAGCTGTCGAACGTTCCCAAAATGGTCAATTCTGATGAAATTTTAACATTTAATCTTTTGACTGCAAATTACTGTTGGATGTGAATTATTACTTTTTCAACTAAAATAAGTGTGTTTAAAGTCATTTCTCTGCCTGAATTTGGTCAAAATTGAAGCTTCTGAGTAAGCAAAACTCTAAAAATGGCAATTTTGGTCACTGTGAGGGTTTAAAAACTGGTTATTCAACATGAGGCACGATCCAATTGACATTTTGAATCATTTTTGGTAAAGTCCCAAAAATCAATTTTCGGACGAAAAACGATGACCGCGGAGCTGTCGAACGTTCCCAAAATGGTCAATTCTGATGAAATTTTAACATTTAATCTTTTGACTGCAAAATACTGTTGGATGTGAATTATTACTTTTTCAACTAAAATAAGTGTGTTTAAAGTCATTTCTGTGCCTGAAATTGGTCAAAATTGAAGCTTCTGAGTAAGCAAAACTCTGTAAAAATGGCAATTTTGGTCACTGTGAGGGTTTAAAAAGTGGTTATTCAACACGAGGCACGATCCAATTGACATTTTGAATCATTTTTGGTAAAGTCCAAAAAATCAATTTTCGAACGAAAAACGATGACCGCGGAGCTGTCGAACGTTCCCAAAATGGTCAATTCTGATGAAATTTTAACATTTAATCTTTTGACTGCAAATTACTGTTGGATGTGAATTATTACTTTTTCAACTAAAATAAGTATGTTTAAAGTCAATTCTCTGCCTGAAATTGGTCAAAATTGAAGCTTCCGAGTATGCAAAACTCTGTAAAAATGGCAATTTTGGTCACTGTGAGGGTTTAAAAAGTGGTTATTCAACATGAGGCACGATCCAATTGACATTTTGAATCATTTTTGGTAAAGTCCAAAAAATCAATTTTCGGACGAAAAACGATGACCGCGGAGCTGTCGAACGTTCCCAAAATGGTCAATTCTGATGAAATTTTAACATTTAATCTTTTGACTGCAAATTACTGTTGGATGTGAATTATTACTTTTTCAACTAAAATAAGTGTGTTTAAAGTCATTTCTGTGCCTGAAATTGGTCAAAATTGAAGCTTCTGAGTAAGCAAAACTCTGTAAAAATGGCAATTTTGGTCACTGTGAGGGTTTAAAAAGTGGTTATTCAACACGAGGCACGATCCAATTGACATTTTGAATCATTTTTGGTAAAGTCCAAAAAATCAATTTTCGGACGAAAAACGATGACCGCGGAGCTGTCGAACGTTCCCAAAATGGTCAATTCTGATGAAATTTTAACATTTAATCTTTTGACTGCAAATTACTGTTGGATGTGAATTATTACTTTTTCAACTAAAATAAGTATGTTTAAAGTCAATTCTCTGCCTGAAATTGGTCAAAATTGAAGCTTCCGAGTAAGCAAAACTCTGTAAAAATGGCAATTTTGGTCACTGTGAGGGTTTAAAAAGTGGTTATTCAACATGAGGCACGATCCAATTGACATTTTGAATCATTTTTGGTAAAGTCCCAAAAATCCATTTTCGGACGAAAAACGATGACCGCGGAGCTGTCGAACGTTCCCAAAATGGTAAATTCTGATTAAATTTTAACATTTAATCTTTTGACTGCAAATTACTGTTGGATGTGAATTATTACTTTTTCAACTAAAATAAGTGTGTTTAAAGTAATTTCTGTGCCTGAAATTGGTCAAAATTGAAGCTTCTGAGTAAGCAAAACTCTGTAAAAATGGCAATTTTGGTCACTGTGAGGGTTTAAAAAGTGGTTATTCAACATGAGGCACGATCCAATTGACATTTTGAATCATTTTTGGTAAAGTCCAAAAAATCAATTTTCGGACGAAAAACGATGACCGCGGAGCTGTCGAACGTTCCCAAAATGGTCAATTCTGATGAAATTTTAACATTTAATGTTTTGACTGCAAATTACTGTTGGATGTGAATTATTACTTTTTCAACTAAAATAAGTGTGTTTAAAGTCATTGCTCTGCCTGAAATTAGTCAAAATTGAAGCTTCTGAGTAAGCAAAACTCTGTAAAAATGGCAATTTGGGTCACTGTGAGGGTTTAAAAAGTGGTTATTCAACATGAGGCATGATCCAATTGACATTTTGAATCATTTTTGGTAAAGTCCAAAAAATCAATTTTCGGACGAAAAACGATGACCGCGGAGCTGTCGAACGTTCCCAAAACGGTCAATTCTGATGAAATTTTAACATTTAATCTTTTGACTGCAAATTACTGTTGGATGTGAATTATTACTTTTTCAACTAAAATAAGTATGTTTAAAGTCAATTCTCTGCCTGAAATTGGTCAAAATTGAAGCTTCCGAGTAAGCAAAACTCTGTAAAAATGGCAATTTTGGTCACTGTGAGGGTTTAAAAAGTGGTTATTCAACATGAGGCACGATCCAATTGACATTTTGAATCATTTTTGGTAAAGTCCAAAAAATCCATTTTCGGACGAAAAACGATGACCGCGGAGCTGTCGAACGTTCCCAAAATGGTAAATTCTGATGAAATTTTAACATTTAATCTTTTGACTGCAAATTACTGTTGGATGTGAATTATTACTTTTTCAACTAAAATAAGTGTGTTTAAAGTCAATTCTCTGCCTGAAATTGGTCAAAATTGAAGCTTCTGAGTAAGCAAAACTCTGTAAAAATGGCAATTTTGGTCACTGTGAGGATTTAAAAACTGGTTATTCAACATGAGGCACGATCCAATTGACATTTTGAATCATTTTTGGTAAAGTCCCAAAAATCAATTTTCGGGCGAAAAACGATGACCGCGGAACTGTCGAACGTTCCCAAAATGGTCAATTCTGATGAAATTTTAACATTTAATCTTTTGACTGCAAATTACTGTTGGATGTGAATTATTACTTTTTCAACTAAAATAAGTGTGTTTAAAGTCATTTCTGTGCCTGAAATTGGTCAAAATTGAAGCTTCTGAGTAAGCAAAACTCTGTAAAAATGGCAATTTTGGTCACTGTGAGGGTTTAAAAAGTGGTTATTCAACACGAGGCACGATCCAATTGACATTTTGAATCATTTTTGGTAAAGTCCAAAAAATCAATTTTCGGACGAAAAACGATGACCGCGGAGCTGTCGAACGTTCCCAAAATGGTCAATTCTGATGAAATTTTAACATTTAATGTTTTGACTGCAAATTACTGTTGGATGTGAATTATTACTTTTTCAACTAAAATAAGTGTGTTTAAAGTAATTGCTCTGCCTGAAATTGGTCAAAATTGAAGCTTCTGAGTAAGCAAAACTCTGTAAAAATGGCAATTATGGTCACTGTGAGGGTTTAAAACGTGGTTATTCAACATGAGGCATGATCCAATTGACATTTTGAATCATTTTTGGTAAAGTCCAAAAAATCAATTTTCGGACGAAAAACGATGACCGCGGAGCTGTCGAACGTTCCCAAAATGGTCAATTCTGATGAAATTTTAACATTTAATCTTTTGACTGCAAATTACTGTTGGATGTGAATTATTACTTTTTCAACTAAAATAAGTGTGTTTAAAGTCATTTCTCTGCCTGAAATTGGTCAAAATTGAAGCTTCTGAGTAAGCAAAACTCTGTAAAAATGGTAATTTTGGTAACTGTGAGGGTTTAAAAAGTGGTTATTCAACATGAGGCACGATCCAATTGACATTTTGAATCATTTTTGGTAAAGTCCCAAAAATCAATTTTCGGACAAAAAACGATGACCGCGGAGCTGTCGAACGTTCCCAAAATGGTCAATTCTGATGAAATTTTAACATTTAATCTTTTGACTGCAAATTACTGTTGGATGTGAATTATTACTTTTTCAACTAAAATAAGTGTGTTTAAAGTCAATTCTCTGCCTGAAATTGGTCAAAATTGAAGCTTCTGAGTAAGCAAAACTCTAAAAATGGCAATTTTGGTCACTGTGAGGGTTTAAAAACTGGTTATTCAACATGAGGCACGATCCAATTGACATTTTGAATCATTTTTGGTAAAGTCCCAAAAATCAATTTTCGGACGAAAAACGATGACCGCGGAGCTGTCCAACGTTCCCAAAATGGTCAATTCTGATGAAATTTTAACATTTAATCTTTTGACTGCAAATTACTGTTGGATGTGAATTATTACTTTTTCAACTAAAATAAGTGTGTTTAAAGTCATTTCTCTGCCTGAATTTGGTCAAAATTGAAGCTTCTGAGTAAGCAAAACTCTAAAAATGGCAATTTTGGTCACTGTGAGGGTTTAAAAACTGGTTATTCAACATGAGGCACGATCCAATTTACATTTTGAATCATTTTTGGTAAAGTCCCAAAAATCAATTTTCGGGCGAAAAACGATGACCGCGGAACTGTCGAACGTTCCCAAAATGGTCAATTCTGATGAAATTTTAACATTTAATCTTTTGACTGCAAATTACTGTTGGATGTGAATTATTACATTTTCAACTAAAATAAGTGTGTTTAAAGTCATTTCTCTGCCTGAAATTGGTCAAAATTGAAGCTTCTGAGTAAGCAAAACTCTGTAAAAATGGCAATTTTGGTAACTGTGAGGGTTTAAAAAGTGGTTATTCAACATGAGGCACGATCCAATTGACATTTTGAATCATTTTTGGTAAAGTCCCAAAAATCAATTTTCGGACAAAAAACGATGACCGCGGAGCTGTCGAACGTTCCCAAAATGGTCAATTCTGATGAAATTTTAACATTTAATCTTTTGACTGCAAATTACTGTTGGATGTGAATTATTACTTTTTCAACTAAAATAAGTGTGTTTAAAGTCAATTCTCTGCCTGAAATTGGTAAAAATTGAAGCTTCTGAGTAAGCAAAACTCTAAAAATGGCAATTTTGGTCACTGTGAGGGTTTAAAAACTGGTTATTCAACATGAGGCACGATCCAATTGACATTTTGAATCATTTTTGGTAACGTCCCAAAAATCAATTTTCGGACGAAAAACGATGACCGCGGAGCTGTCGAACGTTCCCAAAATGGTCAATTCTGATGAAATTTTAACATTTAATCTTTTGACTGCAAATTACTGTTGGATGTGAATTATTACTTTTTCAACTAAAATAAGTGTGTTTAAAGTCATTTCTCTGCCTGAATTTGGTCAAAATTGAAGCTTCTGAGTAAGCAAAACTCTAAAAATGGCAATTTTGGTCACTGTGAGGGTTTAAAAACTGGTTATTCAACATGAGGCACGATCCAATTGACATTTTGAATCATTTTTGGTAAAGTCCCAAAAATCAATTTTCGGACAAAAAACGATGACCGCGGAGCTGTCGAACGTTCCCAAAATGGTCAATTCTGATGAAATTTTAACATTTAATCTTTTGACTGCAAATTACTGTTGGATGTGAATTATTACTTTTTCAACTAAAATAAGTGTGTTTAAAGTCAATTCTCTGCCTGAAATTGGTAAAAATTGAAGCTTCTGAGTAAGCAAAACTCTAAAAATGGCAATTTTGGTCACTGTGAGGGTTTAAAAACTGGTTATTCAACATGAGGCACGATCCAATTGACATTTTGAATCATTTTTGGTAAAGTCCCAAAAATCAATTTTCGGACGAAAAACGATGACCGCGGAGCTGTCGAACGTTCCCAAAATGGTCAATTCTGATGAAATTTTAACATTTAATCTTTTGACTGCAAATTACTGTTGGATGTGAATTATTACTTTTTCAACTAAAATAAGTGTGTTTAAAGTCATTTCTCTGCCTGAATTTGGTCAAAATTGAAGCTTCTGAGTAAGCAAAACTCTAAAAATGGCAATTTTGGTCACTGTGAGGGTTTAAAAACTGGTTATTCAACATGAGGCACGATCCAATTGACATTTTGAATAATTTTTGGTAAAGTCCCAAAAATCAATTTTCGGACGAAAAACGATGACCGCGGAGCTGTCGAACGTTCCCAAAATGGTCAATTCTGATGAAATTTTAACATTTAATCTTTTGACTGCAAATTACTGTTGGATGTGAATTATTACTTTTTCAACTAAAATAAGTGTGTTTAAAGTCATTTCTGTGCCTGAAATTGGTCAAAATTGAAGCTTCTGAGTAAGCAAAACTCTGTAAAAATGGCAATTTTGGTCACTGTGAGGGTTTAAAAAGTGGTTATTCAACACGAGGCACGATCCAATTGACATTTTGAATCATTTTTGGTAAAGTCCAAAAAATCAATTTTCGGACGAAAAACGATGACCGCGGAGCTGTCGAACGTTCCCAAAATGGTCAATTCTGATGAAATTTTAACATTTAATCTTTTGACTGCAAATTACTGTTGGATATGAATTATTACTTTTTCAACTAAAATAAGTATGTTTAAAGTCAATTCTCTGCCTGAAATTGGTCAAAATTGAAGCTTCCGAGTAAGCAAAACTCTGTAAAAATGGCAATTTTGGTCACTGTGAGGGTTTAAAAAGTGGTTATTCAACATGAGGCACGATCCAATTGACATTTTGAATCATTTTTGGTAAAGTCCAAAAAATCAATTTTCGGACGAAAAACGATGACCGCGGAGCTGTCGAACGTTCCCAAAATGGTCAATTCTGATGAAATTTTAACATTTAATCTTTTGACTGCAAATTACTGTTGGATGTGAATTATTACTTTTTCAACTAAAATAAGTGTGTTTAAAGTCAATTCTCTGCCTGAAATTGGTCAAAATTGAAGCTTCCGAGTAAGCAAAACTCTGTAAAAATGGCAATTTTGGTCACTGTGAGGGTTTAAAAAATGGTTATTCAACATGAGGCACGATCCAATTGACATTTTGAATCATTTTTGGTAAAGTCAAAAAAATCCATTTTCGGACGAAAAACGATGACCGCGGAGCTGTCGAACGTTCCCAAAATGGTAAATTCTGATTACATTTTAACATTTAATCTTTTGACTGCAAATTACTGTTGGATGTGAATTATTACTTTTTCAACTAAAATAAGTGTGTTTAAAGTAATTTCTGTGCCTGAAATTGGTCAAAATTGAAGCTTCTGAGTAAGCAAAACTCTGTAAAAATGGCAATTTTGGTCACTGTGAGGGTTTAAAAAGTGGTTATTCAACATGAGGCACGATCCAATTGACATTTTGAATCATTTTTGGTAAAGTCCAAAAAATCAATTTTCGGACGAAAAACGATGACCGCGGAGCTGTCGAACGTTCCCAAAATGGTCAATTAAGATGAAATTTTAACATTTAATGTTTTGACTGCAAATTACTGTTGGATGTGAATTATTACTTTTTCAACTAAAATAAGTGTGTTTAAAGTAATTGCTCTGCCTGAAATTGGGCAAAATTGAAGCTTCTGAGTAAGCAAAACTCTGTAAAAATGGCAATTTGGGTCACTGTGAGGGTTTAAAAAGTGGTTATTCAACATGAGGCATGATCCAATTGACATTTTGAATCATTTTTGGTAAAGTCCAAAAAATCAATTTTCGGACGAAAAACGATGACCGCGGAGCTGTCGAACGTTCCCAAAATGGTCAATTCTGATGAAATTTTAACATTTAATCTTTTGACTGCAAATTACTGTTGGATGTGAAATATTACTTTTTCAACTAAAATAAGTATGTTTAAAGTCAATTCTCTGCCTGAAATTGGTCAAAATTGAAGCTTCCGAGTAAGCAAAACTCTGTAAAAATGGCAATTTTGGTCACTGTGAGGGTTTAAAAAGTGGTTATTCAACATGAGGCACGATCCAATTGACATTTTGAATCATTTTTGGTAAAGTCCAAAAAATCCATTTTCGGACGAAAAACGATGACCGCGGAGCTGTCGAACGTTCCCAAAATGGTAAATTCTGATTAAATTTTAACATTTAATCTTTTGACTGCAAATTACTGTTGGATGTGAATTATTACTTTTTCAACTAAAATAAGTGTGTTTAAAGTAATTTCTGTGCCTGAAATTGGTCAAAATTGAAGCTTCTGAGTAAGCAAAACTCTGTAAAAATGGCAATTTTGGTCACTGTGAGGGTTTAAAAAGTGGTTATTCAACATGAGGCACGATCCAATTGACATTTTGAATCATTTTTGGTAAAGTCCAAAAAATCAATTTTCGGACGAAAAACGATGACCGCGGAGCTGTCGAACGTTCCCAAAATGGTCAATTCTGATGAAATTTTAACATTTAATGTTTTGACTGCAAATTACTGTTGGATGTGAATTATTACTTTTTCAACTAAAATAAGTGTGTTTAAAGTAATTGCTCTGCCTGAAATTGGTCAAAATTGAAGCTTCTGAGTCAGCAAAACTCTGTAAAAATGGCAATTTGGGTCACTGTGAGGGTTTAAAAAGTGGTTATTCAACATGAGGCATGATCCAATTGACATTTTGAATCATTTTTGGTAAAGTCCAAAAAATCAATTTTCGGACGAAAAACGATGACCGCGGAGCTGTCGAACGTTCCCAAAATGGTCAATTCTGATGAAATTTTAACATTTAATCTTTTGACTGCAAATTACAGTTGGATGTGAATTATTACTTTTTCAACTAAAATAAGTGTGTTTAAAGTCAATTCTCTGCCTGAAATTGGTCAAAATTGAAGCTTCTGAGTAAGCAAAACTCTAAAAATGGCAATTTTGGTCACTGTGAGGGTTTAAAAACTGGTTATTCAACATGAGGCACGATCCAATTGACATTTTGAATCATTTTTAGTAAAGTCCCAAAAATCAATTTTCGGACGAAAAACGATGACCGCGGAGCTGTCGAACGTTCCCAAAATGGTCAATTCTGATGAAATTTTAACATTTAATCTTTTGACTGCAAATTACTGTTGGATGTGAATTATTACTTTTTCAACTAAAATAAGTGTGTTTAAAGTCATTTCTCTGCCTGAATTTGGTCAAAATTGAAGCTTCTGAGTAAGCAAAACTCTAAAAATGGCAATTTTGGTCACTGTGAGGGTTTAAAAACTGGTTATTCAACATGAGGCACGATCCAATTGACATTTTGAATCATTTTTGGTAAAGTCCCAAAAATCAATTTTCGGACGAAAAACGATGACCGCGGAGCTGTCGAACGTTCCCAAAATGGTCAATTCTGATGAAATTTTAACATTTAATCTTTTGACTGCAAATTACTGTTGGATGTGAATTATTACTTTTTCAACTAAAATAAGTGTGTTTAAAGTCATTTCTGTGCCTGAAATTGGTCAAAATTGAAGCTTCTGAGTAAGCAAAACTCTGTAAAAATGGCAATTTTGGTCACTGTGAGGGTTTAAAAAGTGGTTATTCAACACGAGGCACGATCCAATTGACATTTTGAATCATTTTTGGTAAAGTCCAAAAAATCAATTTTCGGACGAAAAACGATGACCGCGGAGCTGTCGAACGTTCCCAAAATGGTCAATTCTGATGAAATTTTAACATTTAATCTTTTGACTGCAAATTACTGTTGGATGTGAATTATTACTTTTTCAACTAAAATAAGTATGTTTAAAGTCAATTCTCTGCCTGAAATTGGTCAAAATTGAAGCTTCCGAGTAAGCAAAACTCTGTAAAAATGGCAATTTTGGTCACTGTGAGGGTTTAAAAAGTGGTTATTCAACATGAGGCACGATCCAATTGACATTTTGAATCATTTTTGGTAAAGTCCAAAAAATCAATTTTCGGACGAAAAACGATGACCGCGGAGCTGTCGAACGTTCCCAAAATGGTCAATTCTGATGAAATTTTAACATTTAATCTTTTGACTGCAAATTACTGTTGGATGTGAATTATTACTTTTTCAACTAAAATAAGTGTGTTTAAAGTCATTTCTGTGCCTGAAATTGGTCAAAATTGAAGCTTCTGAGTAAGCAAAACTCTGTAAAAATGGCAATTTTGGTCACTGTGAGGGTTTAAAAAGTGGTTATTCAACACGAGGCACGATCCAATTGACATTTTGAATCATTTTTGGTGAAGTCCAAAAAATCAATTTTCGGACGAAAAACGATGACCGCGGAGCTGTCGAACGTTCCCAAAATGGTCAATTCTGATGAAATTTTAACATTTAATCTTTTGACTGCAAATTACTGTTGGATGTGAATTATTACTTTTTCAACTAAAATAAGTATGTTTAAAGTCAATTCTCTGCCTGAAATTGGTCAAAATTGAAGCTTCAGAGTAAGCAAAACTCTGTAAAAATGGCAATTTTGGTCACTGTGAGGGTTTAAAAAGTGGTTATTCAACACGAGGCACGATCCAATTGACATTTTGAATCATTTTTGGTAAAGTCCAAAAAATCCATTTTCGGACGAAAAACGATGACCGCGGAGCTGTCGAACGTTCCCAAAATGGTAAATTCTGATTAAATTTTAACATTTAATCTTTTGACTGCAAATTACTGTTGGATGTGAATTATTACTTTTTCAACTAAAATAAGTGTGTTTAAAGTAATTTCTGTGCCTGAAATTGGTCAAAATTGAAGCTTCTGAGTAAGCAAAACTCTGTAAAAATGGCAATTTTGGTCACTGTGAGGGTTTAAAAAGTGGTTATTCAACATGAGGCACGATCCAATTGACATTTTGAATCATTTTTGGTAAAGTCCAAAAAATCAATTTTCGGACGAAAAACGATGACCGCGGAGCTGTCGAACGTTCCCAAAATGGTCAATTCTGATGAAATTTTAACATTTAATGTTTTGACTGCAAATTACTGTTGGATGTGAATTATTACTTTTTCAACTAAAATAAGTGTGTTTAAAGTAATTGCTCTGCCTGAAATTGGTCAAAATTGAAGCTTCTGAGTAAGCAAAACTCTGTAAAAATGGCAATTTGGGTCACTGTGAGGGTTTAAAAAGTGGTTATTCAACATGAGGCATGATCCAATTGACATTTGGAATCATTTTTGGTAAAGTCCAAAAAATCAATTTTCGGACGAAAAACGATGACCGCGGAGCTGTCGAACGTTCCCAAAATGGTCAATTCTGATGAAATTTTAACATTTAATCTTTTGACTGCAAATTACTGTTGGATGTGAATTATTACTTTTTCAACTAAAATAAGTATGTTTAAAGTCAATTCTCTGCCTGAAATTGGTCAAAATTGAAGCTTCCGAGTAAGCAAAACTCTGTAAAAATGGCAATTTTGGTCACTGTGAGGGTTTAAAAAGTGGTTATTCAACATGAGGCACGATCCAATTGACATTTTGAATCATTTTTGGTAAAGTCCAAAAAATCCATTTTCGGACGAAAAACGATGACCGCGGAGCTGTCGAACGTTCCCAAAATGGTAAATTCTGATTAAATTTTAACATTTAATCTTTTGACTGCAAATTACTGTTGGATGTGAATTATTACTTTTTCAACTAAAATAAGTGTGTTTAAAGTAATTTCTGTGCCTGAAATTGGTCAAAATTGAAGCTTCTGAGTAAGCAAAACTCTGTAAAAATGGCAATTTTGGTCACTGTGAGGGTTTAAAAAGTGGTTATTCAACATGAGGCACGATCCAATTGACATTTTGAATCATTTTTGGTAAAGTCCAAAAAATCCATTTTCGGACGAAAAACGATGACCGCGGAGCTGTCGAACGTTCCCAAAATGGTAAATTCTGATTAAATTTTAACATTTAATCTTTTGACTGCAAATTACTGTTGGATGTGAATTATTACTTTTTCAACTAAAATAAGTGTGTTTAAAGTAATTTCTGTGCCTGAAATTGGTCAAAATTGAAGCTTCTGAGTAAGCAAAACTCTGTAAAAATGGCAATTTTGGTCACTGTGAGGGTTTAAAAAGTGGTTATTCAACATGAGGCACGATCCAATTGACATTTTGAATCATTTTTGGTAAAGTCCAAAAAATCAATTTTCGGACGAAAAACGATGACCGCGGAGCTGTCGAACGTTCCCAAAATGGTCAATTCTGATGAAATTTTAACATTTAATGTTTTGACTGCAAATTACTGTTGGATGTGAATTATTACTTTTTCAACTAAAATAAGTGTGTTTAAAGTAATTGCTCTGCCTGAAATTGGTCAAAATTGAAGCTTCTGAGTAAGCAAAACTCTGTAAAAATGGCAATTTGGGTCACTGTGAGGGTTTAAAAAGTGGTTATTCAACATGAGGCGTGATCCAATTGACATTTTGAATCATTTTTGGTAAAGTCCAAAAAATCAATTTTCGGACGAAAAACGATGACCGCGGAGCTGTCGAACGTTCCCAAAATGGTCAATTCTGATGAAATTTTAACATTTAATCTTTTGACTGCAAATTACTGTTGGATGTGAATTATTACTTTTTCAACTAAAATAAGTGTTTTTAAAGTCATTTCTCTGCCTGAAATTGGTCAAAATTGAAGCTTCCGAGTAAGCAAAACTCTGTAAAAATGGCAATTTTGGTCACTGTGAGGGTTTAAAAAGTGGTTATTCAACATGAGGCACGATCCAATTGACATTTTGAATCATTTTTGATAAAGTCCCAAAAATCAATTTTCGGACGAAAAACGATGACCGCGGAGCTGTCGAACGTTCCCAAAATGGTCAATTCTGATGAAATTTTAACATTTAATCTTTTGACTGCAAATTACTGTTGGATGTGAATTATTACTTTTTCAACTAAAATAAGTGTGTTTAAAGTCAATTCTCTGCCTGAAATTGGTCAAAATTGAAGCTTCTGAGTAAGCAAAACTCTGTAAAAATGGCAATTTTGGTCACTGTGAGGATTTAAAAACTGGTTATTCAACATGAGGCACGATCCAATTGACATTTTGAATCATTTTTGGTAAAGTCCCAAAAATCAATTTTCGGGCGAAAAACGATGACCGCGGAACTGTCGAACGTTCCCAAAATGGTCAATTCTGATGAAATTTTAACATTTAATCTTTTGACTGCAAATTACTGTTGGATGTGAATTATTACTTTTTCAACTAAAATAAGTGTGTTTAAAGTCATTTCTGTGCCTGAAATTGGTCAAAATTGAAGCTTCTGAGTAAGCAAAACTCTGTAAAAATGGCAATTTTGGTCACTGTGAGGGTTTAAAAAGTGGTTATTCAACACGAGGCACGATCCAATTGACATTTTGAATCATTTTTGGTAAAGTCCAAAAAATCAATTTTCGGACGAAAAACGATGACCGCGGAGCTGTCGAACGTTCCCAAAATGGTCAATTCTGATGAAATTTTAACATTTAATGTTTTGACTGCAAATTACTGTTGGATGTGAATTATTACTTTTTCAACTAAAATAAGTGTGTTTAAAGTAATTGCTCTGCCTGAAATTGGTCAAAATTGAAGCTTCTGAGTAAGCAAAACTCTGTAAAAATGGCAATTATGGTCACTGTGAGGGTTTAAAAAGTGGTTATTCAACATGAGGCATGATCCAATTGACATTTTGAATCATTTTTGGTAAAGTCCAAAAAATCCATTTTCGGACGAAAAACGATGACCGCGGAGCTGTCGAACGTTCCCAAAATGGTAAATTCTGATTAAATTTTAACATTTAATCTTTTGACTGCAAATTACTGTTGGATGTGAATTATTACTTTTTCAACTAAAATAAGTGTGTTTAAAGTAATTTCTCTGCCTGAAATTGGTCAAAATTGAAGCTTCTGAGTAAGCAAAACTCTGTAAAAATGGCAATTTTGGTCACTGTGAGGGTTTAAAAAGTGGTTATTCAACATGAGGCACGATCCAATTGACATTTTGAATCATTTTTGGTAAAGTCCAAAAAATCAATTTTCGGACGAAAAACGATGACCGCGGAGCTGTCGAACGTTCCCAAAATGGTCAATTCTGATGAAATTTTAACATTTAATGTTTTGACTGCAAATTACTGTTGGATGTGAATTATTACTTTTTCAACTAAAATAAGTGTGTTTAAAGTAATTGCTCTGCCTGAAATTGGTCAAAATTGAAGCTTCTGAGTAAGCAAAACTCTGTAAAAATGGCAATTTGGGTCACTGTGAGGGTTTAAAAAGTGGTTATTCAACATGAGGCGTGATCCAATTGACATTTTGAATCATTTTTGGTAAAGTCCAAAAAATCAATTTTCGGACGAAAAACGATGACCGCGGAGCTGTCGAACGTTCCCAAAATGGTCAATTCTGATGAAATTTTAACATTTAATCTTTTGACTGCAAATTACTGTTGGATGTGAATTATTACTTTTTCAACTAAAATAAGTGTGTTTAAAGTCATTTCTCTGCCTGAAATTGGTCAAAATTGAAGCTTCCGAGTAAGCAAAACTCTGTAAAAATGGCAATTTTGGTCACTGTGAGGGTTTAAAAAGTGGTTATTCAACATGAGGCACGATCCAATTGACATTTTGAATCATTTTTGATAAAGTCCCAAAAATCAATTTTCGGACGAAAAACGATGACCGCGGAGCTGTTGAACGTTCCCAAAATGGTCAATTCTGATGAAATTTTAACATTTAATCTTTTGACTGCAAATTACTGTTGGATGTGAATTATTACTTTTTCAACTAAAATAAGTGTGTTTAAAGTCAATTCTCTGCCTGAAATTGGTCAAAATTGAAGCTTCTGAGTAAGCAAAACTCTGTAAAAATGGCAATTTTGGTCACTGTGAGGATTTAAAAACTGGTTATTCAACATGAGGCACGATCCAATTGACATTTTGAATCATTTTTGGTAAAGTCCAAAAAATCAATTTTCGGACGAAAAACGATGACCGCGGAGCTGTCGAACGTTCCCAAAATGGTCAATTCTGATGAAATTTTAACATTTAATCTTTTGACTGCAAATTACTGTTGGATGTGAATTATTACTTTTTCAACTAAAATAAGTGTGTTTAAAGTCATTTCTGTGCCTGAAATTGGTCATTGGACATTTTGAATCATTTTTGGTAAAGTCCAAAAAATCCATTTTCGGACGAAAAACGATGACCGCGGAGCTGTCGAACGTTCCCAAAATGGTAAATTCTGATTAAATTTTAACATTTAATCTTTTGACTGCAAATTACTGTTGGATGTGAATTATTACTTTTTCAACTAAAATAAGTGTGTTTAAAGTCATTTCTCTGCCTGAAATTGGTCAAAATTGAAGCTTCCGAGTAAGCAAAACTCTGTAAAAATGGCAATTTTGGTCACTGTGAGGGTTTAAAAAGTGGTTATTCAACATGAGGCACGATCCAATTGACATTTTGAATCATTTTTGATAAAGTCCCAAAAATCAATTTTCGGACGAAAAACGATGACCGCGGAGCTGTCGAACGTTCCCAAAATGGTCAATTCTGATGAAATTTTAACATTTAATCTTTTGACTGCAAATTACTGTTGGATGTGAATTATTACTTTTTCAACTAAAATAAGTGTGTTTAAAGTCAATTCTCTGCCTGAAATTGGTCAAAATTGAAGCTTCTGAGTAAGCAAAACTCTGTAAAAATGGCAATTTTGGTCACTGTGAGGATTTAAAAACTGGTTATTCAACATGAGGCACGATCCAATTGACATTTTGAATCATTTTTGGTAAAGTCCAAAAAATCAATTTTCGGACGAAAAACGATGACCGCGGAGCTGTCGAACGTTCCCAAAATGGTCAATTCTGATGAAATTTTAACATTTAATCTTTTGACTGCAAATTACTGTTGGATGTGAATTATTACTTTTTCAACTAAAATAAGTGTGTTTAAAGTCATTTCTGTGCCTGAAATTGGTCATTGGACATTTTGAATCATTTTTGGTAAAGTCCAAAAAATCCATTTTCGGACGAAAAACGATGACCGCGGAGCTGTCGAACGTTCCCAAAATGGTAAATTCTGATTAAATTTTAACATTTAATCTTTTGACTGCAAATTACTGTTGGATGTGAATTATTACTTTTTCAACTAAAATAAGTGTGTTTAAAGTAATTTCTGTGCCTGAAATTGGTCAAAATTGAAGCTTCTGAGTAAGCAAAACTCTGTAAAAATGGCAATTTTGGTCACTGTGAGGGTTTAAAAAGTGGTTATTCAACATGAGGCACGATCCAATTGACATTTTGAATCATTTTTGGTAAAGTCCAAAAAATCAATTTTCGGACGAAAAACGATGACCGCGGAGCTGTCGAACGTTCCCAAAATGGTCAATTCTGATGAAATTTTAACATTTAATGTTTTGACTGCAAATTACTGTTGGATGTGAATTATTACTTTTTCAACTAAAATAAGTGTGTTTAAAGTAATTGCTCTGCCTGAAATTGGTCAAAATTGAAGCTTCTGAGTAAGCAAAACTCTGTAAAAATGGCAATTTGGGTCACTGTGAGGGTTTAAAAAGTGGTTATTCAACATGAGGCATGATCCAATTGACATTTTGAATCATTTTTGGTAAAGTCCAAAAAATCCATTTTCGGACGAAAAACGATGACCGCGGAGCTGTCGAACGTTCCCAAAATGGTAAATTCTGATTAAATTTTAACATTTAATCTTTTGACTGCAAATTACTGTTGGATGTGAATTATTACTTTTTCAACTAAAATAAGTGTGTTTAAAGTAATTTCTGTGCCTGAAATTGGTCAAAATTGAAGCTTCTGAGTAAGCAAAACTCTGTAAAAATGGCAATTTTGGTCACTGTGAGGGTTTAAAAAGTGGTTATTCAACATGAGGCACGATCCAATTGACATTTTGAATCATTTTTGGTAAAGTCCAAAAAATCAATTTTCGGACGAAAAACGATGACCGCGGAGCTGTCGAACGTTCCCAAAATGGTCAATTCTGATGAAATTTTAACATTTAATGTTTTGACTGCAAATTACTGTTGGATGTGAATTATTACTTTTTCAACTAAAATAAGTGTGTTTAAAGTAATTGCTCTGCCTGAAATTGGTCAAAATTGAAGCTTCTGAGTAAGCAAAACTCTGTAAAAATGGCAATTTGGGTCACTGTGAGGGTTTAAAAAGTGGTTATTCAACATGAGGCGTGATCCAATTGACATTTTGAATCATTTTTGGTAAAGTCCAAAAAATCAATTTTCGGACGAAAAACGATGACCGCGGAGCTGTCGAACGTTCCCAAAATGGTCAATTCTGATGAAATTTTAACATTTAATCTTTTGACTGCAAATTACTGTTGGATGTGAATTATTACTTTTTCAACTAAAATAAGTGTGTTTAAAGTCATTTCTCTGCCTGAAATTGGTCAAAATTGAAGCTTCCGAGTAAGCAAAACTCTGTAAAAATGGCAATTTTGGTCACTGTGAGGGTTTAAAAAGTGGTTATTCAACATGAGGCACGATCCAATTGACATTTTGAATCATTTTTGATAAAGTCCCAAAAATCAATTTTCGGACGAAAAACGATGACCGCGGAGCTGTCGAACGTTCCCAAAATGGTCAATTCTGATGAAATTTTAACATTTAATCTTTTGACTGCAAATTACTGTTGGATGTGAATTATTACTTTTTCAACTAAAATAAGTGTGTTTAAAGTCAATTCTCTGCCTGAAATTGGTCAAAATTGAAGCTTCTGAGTAAGCAAAACTCTGTAAAAATGGCAATTTTGGTCACTGTGAGGATTTAAAAACTGGTTATTCAACATGAGGCACGATCCAATTGACATTTTGAATCATTTTTGGTAAAGTCCCAAAAATCAATTTTCGGGCGAAAAACGATGACCGCGGAACTGTCGAACGTTCCCAAAATGGTCAATTCTGATGAAATTTTAACATTTAATCTTTTGACTGCAAATTACTGTTGGATGTGAATTATTACTTTTTCAACTAAAATAAGTGTGTTTAAAGTCATTTCTGTGCCTGAAATTGGTCAAAATTGAAGCTTCTGAGTAAGCAAAACTCTGTAAAAATGGCAATTTTGGTCACTGTGAGGGTTTAAAAAGTGGTTATTCAACACGAGGCACGATCCAATTGACATTTTGAATCATTTTTGGTAAAGTCCAAAAAATCAATTTTCGGACGAAAAACGATGACCGCGGAGCTGTCGAACGTTCCCAAAATGGTCAATTCTGATGAAATTTTAACATTTAATCTTTTGACTGCAAATTACTGTTGGATGTGAATTATTACTTTTTCAACTAAAATAAGTGTGTTTAAAGTCATTTCTCTGCCTGAAATTGGTCAAAATTGAAGCTTCTGAGTAAGCAAAACTCTGTAAAAATGGCAATTTTGGTCACTGTGAGGGTTTAAAAAGTGGTTATTCAACACGAGGCACGATCCAATTGACATTTTGAATCATTTTTGGTAAAGTCCAAAAAATCAATTTTCGGACGAAAAACGATGACCGCGGAGCTGTCGAACGTTCCCAAAATGGTCAATTCTGATGAAATTTTAACATTTAATCTTTTGACTGCAAATTACTGTTGGATGTGAATTATTACTTTTTCAACTAAAATAAGTGTGTTTAAAGTCATTTCTCTGCCTGAAATTGGTCAAAATTGAAGCTTCTGAGTAAGCAAAACTCTGTAAAAATGGCAATTTTGGTAACTGTGAGGGTTTAAAAACTGGTTATTCAACATGAGGCACGATCCAATTGACATTTTGAATCATTTTTGGTAAAGTCCCAAAAATCAATTTTCGGACGAAAAACGATGACCGCGGAGCTGTCGAACGTTCCCAAAATGGTCAATTCTGATGAAATTTTAACATTTAATCTTTTGACTGCAAATTACTGTTGGATGTGAATTATTACTTTTTCAACTAAAATAAGTGTGTTTAAAGTCATTTCTCTGCCTGAATTTGGTCAAAATTGAAGCTTCTGAGTAAGCAAAACTCTAAAAATGGCAATTTTGGTCACTGTGAGGGTTTAAAAACTGGTTATTCAACATGAGGCACGATCCAATTGACATTTTGAATCATTTTTGGTAAAGTCCCAAAAATCAATTTTCGGACGAAAAACGATGACCGCGGAGCTGTCGAACGTTCCCAAAATGGTCAATTCTGATGAAATTTTAACATTTAATTTTTTGACTGCAAATTACTGTTGGATGTGAATTATTACTTTTTCAACTAAAATAAGTGTGTTTAAAGTCATTTCTGTGCCTGAAATTGGTCAAAATTGAAGCTTCTGAGTAAGCAAAACTCTGTAAAAATGGCAATTTTGGTCACTGTGAGGGTTTAAAAAGTGGTTATTCAACACGAGGCACGATCCAATTGACATTTTGAATCATTTTTGGTAAAGTCCAAAAAATCAATTTTCGGACGAAAAACGATGACCGCGGAGCTGTCGAACGTTCCCAAAATGGTCAATTCTGATGAAATTTTAACATTTAATCTTTTGACTGCAAATTACTGTTGGATGTGAATTATTACTTTTTCAACTAAAATAAGTATGTTTAAAGTCAATTCTCTGCCTGAAATTGGTCAAAATTGAAGCTTCCGAGTAAGCAAAACTCTGTAAAAATGGCAATTTTGGTCACTGTGAGGGTTTAAAAAGTGGTTATTCAACATGAGGCACGATCCAATTGACATTTTGAATCATTTTTGGTAAAGTCCAAAAAATCAATTTTCGGACGAAAAACGATGACCGCGGAGCTGTCGAACGTTCCCAAAATGGTCAATTCTGATGAAATTTTAACATTTAATCTTTTGACTGCAAATTACTGTTGGATGTGAATTATTACTTTTTCAACTAAAATAAGTGTGTTTAAAGTCATTTCTGTGCCTGAAATTGGTCAAAATTGAAGCTTCTGAGTAAGCAAAACTCTGTAAAAATGGCAATTTTGGTCACTGTGAGGGTTTAAAAAGTGGTTATTCAACACGAGGCATGATCCAATTGACATTTTGAATCATTTTTGGTAAAGTCCAAAAAATCAATTTTCGGACGAAAAACGATGACCGCGGAGCTGTCGAACGTTCCCAAAATGGTCAATTCTGATGAAATTTTAACATTTAATCTTTTGACTGCAAATTACTGTTGGATGTGAATTATTACTTTTTCAACTAAAATAAGTATGTTTAAAGTCAATTCTCTGCCTGAAATTGGTCAAAATTGAAGCTTCCGAGTAAGCAAAACTCTGTAAAAATGGCAATTTTGGTCACTGTGAGGGTTTAAAAAGTGGTTATTCAACATGAGGCACGATCCAATTGACATTTTGAATCATTTTTGGTAAAGTCCAAAAAATCCATTTTCGGACGAAAAACGATGACCACGGAGCTGTCGAACGTTCCCAAAATGGTAAATTCTGATTAAATTTTAACATTTAATCTTTTGACTGCAAATTACTGTTGGATGTGAATTATTACTTTTTCAACTAAAATAAGTGTGTTTAAAGTAATTTCTGTGCCTGAAATTGGTCAAAATTGAAGCTCCTGAGTAAGCAAAACTCTGTAAAAATGGCAATTTTGGTCACTGTGAGGGTTTAAAAAGTGGTTATTCAACATGAGGCACGATCCAATTGACATTTTGAATCATTTTTGGTAAAGTCCAAAAAATCAATTTTCGGACGAAAAACGATGACCGCGGAGCTGTCGAACGTTCCCAAAATGGTCAATTCTGATGAAATTTTAACATTTAATGTTTTGACTGCAAATTACTGTTGGATGTGAATTATTACTTTTTCAACTAAAATAAGTGTGTTTAAAGTAATTGCTCTGCCTGAAATTGGTCAAAATTGAAGCTTCCGAGTAAGCAAAACTCTGTAAAAATGGCAATTTGGGTCACTGTGAGGGTTTAAAAAGTGGTTATTCAACATGAGGCATGATCCAATTGACATTTTGAATCATTTTTGGTAAAGTCCAAAAAATCAATTTTCGGACGAAAAACGATGACCGCGGAGCTGTCGAACGTTCCCAAAATGGTCAATTCTGATGAAATTTTAACATTTAATCTTTTGACTGCAAATTACTGTTGGATGTGAATTATTACTTTTTCAACTAAAATAAGTATGTTTAAAGTCAATTCTCTGCCTGAAATTGGTCAAAATTGAAGCTTCCGAGTAAGCAAAACTCTGTAAAAATGGCAATTTTGGTCACTGTGAGGGTTTAAAAAGTGGTTATTCAACATGAGGCACGATCCAATTGACATTTTGAATCATTTTTGGTAAAGTCCAAAAAATCCATTTTCGGACGAAAAACGATGACCGCGGAGCTGTCGAACGTTCCCAAAATGGTAAATTCTGATTAAATTTTAACATTTAATCTTTTGACTGCAAATTACTGTTGGATGTGAATTATTACTTTTTCAACTAAAATAAGTGTGTTTAAAGTCAATTCTCTGCCTGAAATTGGTCAAAATTGAAGCTTCCGAGTAAGCAAAACTCTGTAAAAATGGCAATTTTGGTCACTGTGAGGGTTTAAAAAGTGGTTATTCAACATGAGGCACGATCCAATTGACATTTTGAATCATTTTTGGTAAAGTCCAAAAAATCCATTTTCGGACGAAAAACGATGACCACGGAGCTGTCGAACGTTCCCAAAATGGTAAATTCTGATTAAATTTTAACATTTAATCTTTTGACTGCAAATTACTGTTGGATGTGAATTATTACTTTTTCAACTAAAATAAGTGTGTTTAAAGTAATTTCTGTGCCTGAAATTGGTCAAAATTGAAGCTCCTGAGTAAGCAAAACTCTGTAAAAATGGCAATTTTGGTCACTGTGAGGGTTTAAAAAGTGGTTATTCAACATGAGGCACGATCCAATTGACATTTTGAATCATTTTTGGTAAAGTCCAAAAAATCAATTTTCGGACGAAAAACGATGACCGCGGAGCTGTCGAACGTTCCCAAAATGGTCAATTCTGATGAAATTTTAACATTTAATGTTTTGACTGCAAATTACTGTTGGATGTGAATTATTACTTTTTCAACTAAAATAAGTGTGTTTAAAGTAATTGCTCTGCCTGAAATTGGTCAAAATTGAAGCTTCCGAGTAAGCAAAACTCTGTAAAAATGGCAATTTGGGTCACTGTGAGGGTTTAAAAAGTGGTTATTCAACATGAGGCATGATCCAATTGACATTTTGAATCATTTTTGGTAAAGTCCAAAAAATCAATTTTCGGACGAAAAACGATGACCGCGGAGCTGTCGAACGTTCCCAAAATGGTCAATTCTGATGAAATTTTAACATTTAATCTTTTGACTGCAAATTACTGTTGGATGTGAATTATTACTTTTTCAACTAAAATAAGTATGTTTAAAGTCAATTCTCTGCCTGAAATTGGTCAAAATTGAAGCTTCCGAGTAAGCAAAACTCTGTAAAAATGGCAATTTTGGTCACTGTGAGGGTTTAAAAAGTGGTTATTCAACATGAGGCACGATCCAATTGACATTTTGAATCATTTTTGGTAAAGTCCAAAAAATCCATTTTCGGACGAAAAACGATGACCGCGGAGCTGTCGAACGTTCCCAAAATGGTAAATTCTGATTAAATTTTAACATTTAATCTTTTGACTGCAAATTACTGTTGGATGTGAATTATTACTTTTTCAACTAAAATAAGTGTGTTTAAAGTAATTTCTGTGCCTGAAATTGGTCAAAATTGAAGCTTCTGAGTAAGCAAAACTCTGTAAAAATGGCAATTTTGGTCACTGTGAGGGTTTAAAAAGTGGTTATTCAACATGAGGCACGATCCAATTGACATTTTGAATCATTTTTGGTAAAGTCCAAAAAATCAATTTTCGGACGAAAAACGATGACCGCGGAGCTGTCGAACGTTCCCAAAATGGTCAATTCTGATGAAATTTTAACATTTAATCTTTTGACTGCAAATTACTGTTGGATGTGAATTATTACTTTTTCAACTAAAATAAGTATGTTTAAAGTCAATTCTCTGCCTGAAATTGGTCAAAATTGAAGCTTCCGAGTAAGCAAAACTCTGTAAAAATGGCAATTTTGGTCACTGTGAGGGTTTAAAAAGTGGTTATTCAACATGAGGCACGATCCAATTGACATTTTGAATCATTTTTGATAAAGTCCCAAAAATCAATTTTCGGACGAAAAACGATGACCGCGGAGCTGTCGAACGTTCCCAAAATGGTCAATTCTGATGAAATTTTAACATTTAATCTTTTGACTGCAAATTACTGTTGGATGTGAATTATTACTTTTTCAACTAAAATAAGTGTGTTTAAAGTCAATTCTCTGCCTGAAATTGGTCAAAATTGAAGCTTCTGAGTAAGCAAAACTCTGTAAAAATGGCAATTTTGGTCACTGTGAGGATTTAAAAACTGGTTATTCAACATGAGGCACGATCCAATTGACATTTTGAATCATTTTTGGTAAAGTCCCAAAAATCAATTTTCGGGCGAAAAACGATGACCGCGGAACTGTCGAACGTTCCCAAAATGGTCAATTCTGATGAAATTTTAACATTTAATCTTTTGACTGCAAATTACTGTTGGATGTGAATTATTACTTTTTCAACTAAAATAAGTGTGTTTAAAGTCATTTCTGTGCCTGAAATTGGTCAAAATTGAAGCTTCTGAGTAAGCAAAACTCTGTAAAAATGGCAATTTTGGTCACTGTGAGGGTTTAAAAAGTGGTTATTCAACACGAGGCACGATCCAATTGACATTTTGAATCATTTTTGGTAAAGTCCAAAAAATCAATTTTCGGACGAAAAACGATGACCGCGGAGCTGTCGAACGTTCCCAAAATGGTCAATTCTGATGAAATTTTAACATTTAATCTTTTGACTGCAAATTACTGTTGGATGTGAATTATTACTTTTTCAACTAAAATAAGTGTGTTTAAAGTCATTTCTCTGCCTGAAATTGGTCAAAATTGAAGCTTCTGAGTAAGCAAAACTCTGTAAAAATGGCAATTTTGGTCACTGTGAGGGTTTAAAAAGTGGTTATTCAACACGAGGCACGATCCAATTGACATTTTGAATCATTTTTGGTAAAGTCCAAAAAATCAATTTTCGGACGAAAAACGATGACCGCGGAGCTGTCGAACGTTCCCAAAATGGTCAATTCTGATGAAATTTTAACATTTAATCTTTTGACTGCAAATTACTGTTGGATGTGAATTATTACTTTTTCAACTAAAATAAGTGTGTTTAAAGTCATTTCTCTGCCTGAAATTGGTCAAAATTGAAGCTTCTGAGTAAGCAAAACTCTGTAAAAATGGCAATTTTGGTAACTGTGAGGGTTTAAAAACTGGTTATTCAACATGAGGCACGATCCAATTGACATTTTGAATCATTTTTGGTAAAGTCCCAAAAATCAATTTTCGGACGAAAAACGATGACCGCGGAGCTGTCGAACGTTCCCAAAATGGTCAATTCTGATGAAATTTTAACATTTAATCTTTTGACTGCAAATTACTGTTGGATGTGAATTATTACTTTTTCAACTAAAATAAGTGTGTTTAAAGTCATTTCTCTGCCTGAATTTGGTCAAAATTGAAGCTTCTGAGTAAGCAAAACTCTAAAAATGGCAATTTTGGTCACTGTGAGGGTTTAAAAACTGGTTATTCAACATGAGGCACGATCCAATTGACATTTTGAATCATTTTTGGTAAAGTCCCAAAAATCAATTTTCGGACGAAAAACGATGACCGCGGAGCTGTCGAACGTTCCCAAAATGGTCAATTCTGATGAAATTTTAACATTTAATTTTTTGACTGCAAATTACTGTTGGATGTGAATTATTACTTTTTCAACTAAAATAAGTGTGTTTAAAGTCATTTCTGTGCCTGAAATTGGTCAAAATTGAAGCTTCTGAGTAAGCAAAACTCTGTAAAAATGGCAATTTTGGTCACTGTGAGGGTTTAAAAAGTGGTTATTCAACACGAGGCACGATCCAATTGACATTTTGAATCATTTTTGGTAAAGTCCAAAAAATCAATTTTCGGACGAAAAACGATGACCGCGGAGCTGTCGAACGTTCCCAAAATGGTCAATTCTGATGAAATTTTAACATTTAATCTTTTGACTGCAAATTACTGTTGGATGTGAATTATTACTTTTTCAACTAAAATAAGTATGTTTAAAGTCAATTCTCTGCCTGAAATTGGTCAAAATTGAAGCTTCCGAGTAAGCAAAACTCTGTAAAAATGGCAATTTTGGTCACTGTGAGGGTTTAAAAAGTGGTTATTCAACATGAGGCACGATCCAATTGACATTTTGAATCATTTTTGGTAAAGTCCAAAAAATCAATTTTCGGACGAAAAACGATGACCGCGGAGCTGTCGAACGTTCCCAAAATGGTCAATTCTGATGAAATTTTAACATTTAATCTTTTGACTGCAAATTACTGTTGGATGTGAATTATTACTTTTTCAACTAAAATAAGTGTGTTTAAAGTCATTTCTGTGCCTGAAATTGGTCAAAATTGAAGCTTCTGAGTAAGCAAAACTCTGTAAAAATGGCAATTTTGGTCACTGTGAGGGTTTAAAAAGTGGTTATTCAACACGAGGCATGATCCAATTGACATTTTGAATCATTTTTGGTAAAGTCCAAAAAATCAATTTTCGGACGAAAAACGATGACCGCGGAGCTGTCGAACGTTCCCAAAATGGTCAATTCTGATGAAATTTTAACATTTAATCTTTTGACTGCAAATTACTGTTGGATGTGAATTATTACTTTTTCAACTAAAATAAGTATGTTTAAAGTCAATTCTCTGCCTGAAATTGGTCAAAATTGAAGCTTCCGAGTAAGCAAAACTCTGTAAAAATGGCAATTTTGGTCACTGTGAGGGTTTAAAAAGTGGTTATTCAACATGAGGCACGATCCAATTGACATTTTGAATCATTTTTGGTAAAGTCCAAAAAATCCATTTTCGGACGAAAAACGATGACCACGGAGCTGTCGAACGTTCCCAAAATGGTAAATTCTGATTAAATTTTAACATTTAATCTTTTGACTGCAAATTACTGTTGGATGTGAATTATTACTTTTTCAACTAAAATAAGTGTGTTTAAAGTAATTTCTGTGCCTGAAATTGGTCAAAATTGAAGCTCCTGAGTAAGCAAAACTCTGTAAAAATGGCAATTTTGGTCACTGTGAGGGTTTAAAAAGTGGTTATTCAACATGAGGCACGATCCAATTGACATTTTGAATCATTTTTGGTAAAGTCCAAAAAATCAATTTTCGGACGAAAAACGATGACCGCGGAGCTGTCGAACGTTCCCAAAATGGTCAATTCTGATGAAATTTTAACATTTAATGTTTTGACTGCAAATTACTGTTGGATGTGAATTATTACTTTTTCAACTAAAATAAGTGTGTTTAAAGTAATTGCTCTGCCTGAAATTGGTCAAAATTGAAGCTTCCGAGTAAGCAAAACTCTGTAAAAATGGCAATTTGGGTCACTGTGAGGGTTTAAAAAGTGGTTATTCAACATGAGGCATGATCCAATTGACATTTTGAATCATTTTTGGTAAAGTCCAAAAAATCAATTTTCGGACGAAAAACGATGACCGCGGAGCTGTCGAACGTTCCCAAAATGGTCAATTCTGATGAAATTTTAACATTTAATCTTTTGACTGCAAATTACTGTTGGATGTGAATTATTACTTTTTCAACTAAAATAAGTATGTTTAAAGTCAATTCTCTGCCTGAAATTGGTCAAAATTGAAGCTTCCGAGTAAGCAAAACTCTGTAAAAATGGCAATTTTGGTCACTGTGAGGGTTTAAAAAGTGGTTATTCAACATGAGGCACGATCCAATTGACATTTTGAATCATTTTTGGTAAAGTCCAAAAAATCCATTTTCGGACGAAAAACGATGACCGCGGAGCTGTCGAACGTTCCCAAAATGGTAAATTCTGATTAAATTTTAACATTTAATCTTTTGACTGCAAATTACTGTTGGATGTGAATTATTACTTTTTCAACTAAAATAAGTGTGTTTAAAGTCAATTCTCTGCCTGAAATTGGTCAAAATTGAAGCTTCCGAGTAAGCAAAACTCTGTAAAAATGGCAATTTTGGTCACTGTGAGGGTTTAAAAAGTGGTTATTCAACATGAGGCACGATCCAATTGACATTTTGAATCATTTTTGATAAAGTCCCAAAAATCAATTTTCGGACGAAAAACGATGACCGCGGAGCTGTCGAACGTTCCCAAAATGGTCAATTCTGATGAAATTTTAACATTTAATCTTTTGACTGCAAATTACTGTTGGATGTGAATTATTACTTTTTCAACTAAAATAAGTGTGTTTAAAGTCAATTCTCTGCCTGAAATTGGTCAAAATTGAAGCTTCTGAGTAAGCAAAACTCTGTAAAAATGGCAATTTTGGTCACTGTGAGGATTTAAAAACTGGTTATTCAACATGAGGCACGATCCAATTGACATTTTGAATCATTTTTGGTAAAGTCCCAAAAATCAATTTTCGGGCGAAAAACGATGACCGCGGAACTGTCGAACGTTCCCAAAATGGTCAATTCTGATGAAATTTTAACATTTAATCTTTTGACTGCAAATTACTGTTGGATGTGAATTATTACTTTTTCAACTAAAATAAGTGTGTTTAAAGTCATTTCTGTGCCTGAAATTGGTCAAAATTGAAGCTTCTGAGTAAGCAAAACTCTGTAAAAATGGCAATTTTGGTCACTGTGAGGGTTTAAAAAGTGGTTATTCAACACGAGGCACGATCCAATTGACATTTTGAATCATTTTTGGTAAAGTCCAAAAAATCAATTTTCGGACGAAAAACGATGACCGCGGAGCTGTCGAACGTTCCCAAAATGGTCAATTCTGATGAAATTTTAACATTTAATCTTTTGACTGCAAATTACTGTTGGATGTGAATTATTACTTTTTCAACTAAAATAAGTGTGTTTAAAGTCATTTCTCTGCCTGAAATTGGTCAAAATTGAAGCTTCTGAGTAAGCAAAACTCTGTAAAAATGGCAATTTTGGTAACTGTGAGGGTTTAAAAACTGGTTATTCAACATGAGGCACGATCCAATTGACATTTTGAATCATTTTTGGTAAAGTCCCAAAAATCAATTTTCGGACGAAAATTGATGACCGCGGAGCTGTCGAACGTTCCCAAAATGGTCAATTCTGATGAAATTTTAACATTTAATCTTTTGACTGCAAATTACTGTTGGATGTGAATTATTACTTTTTCAACTAAAATAAGTGTGTTTAAAGTCATTTCTCTGCCTGAATTTGGTCAAAATTGAAGCTTCTGAGTAAGCAAAACTCTAAAAATGGCAATTTTGGTCACTGTGAGGGTTTAAAAACTGGTTATTCAACATGAGGCACGATCCAATTGACATTTTGAATCATTTTTGGTAAAGTCCCAAAAATCAATTTTCGGACGAAAAACGATGACCGCGGAGCTGTCGAACGTTCCCAAAATGGTCAATTCTGATGAAATTTTAACATTTAATTTTTTGACTGCAAATTACTGTTGGATGTGAATTATTACTTTTTCAACTAAAATAAGTGTGTTTAAAGTCATTTCTGTGCCTGAAATTGGTCAAAATTGAAGCTTCTGAGTAAGCAAAACTCTGTAAAAATGGCAATTTTGGTCACTGTGAGGGTTTAAAAAGTGGTTATTCAACACGAGGCATGATCCAATTGACATTTTGAATCATTTTTGGTAAAGTCCAAAAAATCAATTTTCGGACGAAAAACGATGACCGCGGAGCTGTCGAACGTTCCCAAAATGGTCAATTCTGATGAAATTTTAACATTTAATCTTTTGACTGCAAATTACTGTTGGATGTGAATTATTACTTTTTCAACTAAAATAAGTGTGTTTAAAGTCATTTCTCTGCCTGAAATTGGTCAAAATTGAAGCTTCTGAGTAAGCAAAACTCTGTAAAAATGGCAATTTTGGTAACTGTGAGGGTTTAAAAACTGGTTATTCAACATGAGGCACGATCCAATTGACATTTTGAATCATTTTTGGTAAAGTCCCAAAAATCAATTTTCGGACGAAAAACGATGACCGCGGAGCTGTCGAACGTTCCCAAAATGGTCAATTCTGATGAAATTTTAACATTTAATCTTTTGACTGCAAATTACTGTTGGATGTGAATTATTACTTTTTCAACTAAAATAAGTGTGTTTAAAGTCATTTCTCTGCCTGAATTTGGTCAAAATTGAAGCTTCTGAGTAAGCAAAACTCTAAAAATGGCAATTTTGGTCACTGTGAGGGTTTAAAAACTGGTTATTCAACATGAGGCACGATCCAATTGACATTTTGAATCATTTTTGGTAAAGTCCCAAAAATCAATTTTCGGACGAAAAACGATGACCGCGGAGCTGTCGAACGTTCCCAAAATGGTCAATTCTGATGAAATTTTAACATTTAATTTTTTGACTGCAAATTACTGTTGGATGTGAATTATTACTTTTTCAACTAAAATAAGTGTGTTTAAAGTCATTTCTGTGCCTGAAATTGGTCAAAATTGAAGCTTCTGAGTAAGCAAAACTCTGTAAAAATGGCAATTTTGGTCACTGTGAGGGTTTAAAAAGTGGTTATTCAACACGAGGCACGATCCAATTGACATTTTGAATCATTTTTGGTAAAGTCCAAAAAATCAATTTTCGGACGAAAAACGATGACCGCGGAGCTGTCGAACGTTCCCAAAATGGTCAATTCTGATGAAATTTTAACATTTAATCTTTTGACTGCAAATTACTGTTGGATGTGAATTATTACTTTTTCAACTAAAATAAGTATGTTTAAAGTCAATTCTCTGCCTGAAATTGGTCAAAATTGAAGCTTCCGAGTAAGCAAAACTCTGTAAAAATGGCAATTTTGGTCACTGTGAGGGTTTAAAAAGTGGTTATTCAACATGAGGCACGATCCAATTGACATTTTGAATCATTTTTGGTAAAGTCCAAAAAATCAATTTTCGGACGAAAAACGATGACCGCGGAGCTGTCGAACGTTCCCAAAATGGTCAATTCTGATGAAATTTTAACATTTAATCTTTTGACTGCAAATTACTGTTGGATGTGAATTATTACTTTTTCAACTAAAATAAGTGTGTTTAAAGTCATTTCTGTGCCTGAAATTGGTCAAAATTGAAGCTTCTGAGTAAGCAAAACTCTGTAAAAATGGCAATTTTGGTCACTGTGAGGGTTTAAAAAGTGGTTATTCAACACGAGGCATGATCCAATTGACATTTTGAATCATTTTTGGTAAAGTCCAAAAAATCAATTTTCGGACGAAAAACGATGACCGCGGAGCTGTCGAACGTTCCCAAAATGGTCAATTCTGATGAAATTTTAACATTTAATCTTTTGACTGCAAATTACTGTTGGATGTGAATTATTACTTTTTCAACTAAAATAAGTATGTTTAAAGTCAATTCTCTGCCTGAAATTGGTCAAAATTGAAGCTTCCGAGTAAGCAAAACTCTGTAAAAATGGCAATTTTGGTCACTGTGAGGGTTTAAAAAGTGGTTATTCAACATGAGGCACGATCCAATTGACATTTTGAATCATTTTTGGTAAAGTCCAAAAAATCCATTTTCGGACGAAAAACGATGACCACGGAGCTGTCGAACGTTCCCAAAATGGTAAATTCTGATTAAATTTTAACATTTAATCTTTTGACTGCAAATTACTGTTGGATGTGAATTATTACTTTTTCAACTAAAATAAGTGTGTTTAAAGTAATTTCTGTGCCTGAAATTGGTCAAAATTGAAGCTCCTGAGTAAGCAAAACTCTGTAAAAATGGCAATTTTGGTCACTGTGAGAGTTTAAAAAGTGGTTATTCAACATGAGGCACGATCCAATTGACATTTTGAATCATTTTTGGTAAAGTCCAAAAAATCAATTTTCGGACGAAAAACGATGACCGCGGAGCTGTCGAACGTTCCCAAAATGGTCAATTCTGATGAAATTTTAACATTTAATGTTTTGACTGCAAATTACTGTTGGATGTGAATTATTACTTTTTCAACTAAAATAAGTGTGTTTAAAGTAATTGCTCTGCCTGAAATTGGTCAAAATTGAAGCTTCCGAGTAAGCAAAACTCTGTAAAAATGGCAATTTGGGTCACTGTGAGGGTTTAAAAAGTGGTTATTCAACTTGAGGCATGATCCAATTGACATTTTGAATCATTTTTGGTAAAGTCCAAAAAATCAATTTTCGGACGAAAAACGATGACCGCGGAGCTGTCGAACGTTCCCAAAATGGTCAATTCTGATGAAATTTTAACATTTAATCTTTTGACTGCAAATTACTGTTGGATGTGAATTATTACTTTTTCAACTAAAATAAGTATGTTTAAAGTCAATTCTCTGCCTGAAATTGGTCAAAATTGAAGCTTCCGAGTAAGCAAAACTCTGTAAAAATGGCAATTTTGGTCACTGTGAGGGTTTAAAAAGTGGTTATTCAACATGAGGCACGATCCAATTGACATTTTGAATCATTTTTGGTAAAGTCCAAAAAATCCATTTTCGGACGAAAAACGATGACCGCGGAGCTGTCGAACGTTCCCAAAATGGTAAATTCTGATTAAATTTTAACATTTAATCTTTTGACTGCAAATTACTGTTGGATGTGAATTATTACTTTTTCAACTAAAATAAGTGTGTTTAAAGTAATTTCTGTGCCTGAAATTGGTCAAAATTGAAGCTTCTGAGTAAGCAAAACTCTGTAAAAATGGCAATTTTGGTCACTGTGAGGGTTTAAAAAGTGGTTATTCAACATGAGGCACGATCCAATTGACATTTTGAATCATTTTTGGTAAAGTCCAAAAAATCAATTTTCGGACGAAAAACGATGACCGCGGAGCTGTCGAACGTTCCCAAAATGGTCAATTCTGATGAAATTTTAACATTTAATCTTTTGACTGCAAATTACTGTTGGATGTGAATTATTACTTTTTCAACTAAAATAAGTGTGTTTAAAGTCATTTCTCTGCCTGAAATTGGTCAAAATTGAAGCTTCTGAGTAAGCAAAACTCTGTAAAAATGGCAATTTTGGTAACTGTGAGGGTTTAAAAACTGGTTATTCAACATGAGGCACGATCCAATTGACATTTTGAATCATTTTTGGTAAAGTCCCAAAAATCAATTTTCGGACGAAAAACGATGACCGCGGAGCTGTCGAACGTTCCCAAAATGGTCAATTCTGATGAAATTTTAACATTTAATCTTTTGACTGCAAATTACTGTTGGATGTGAATTATTACTTTTTCAACTAAAATAAGTGTGTTTAAAGTCATTTCTCTGCCTGAATTTGGTCAAAATTGAAGCTTCTGAGTAAGCAAAACTCTAAAAATGGCAATTTTGGTCACTGTGAGGGTTTAAAAACTGGTTATTCAACATGAGGCACGATCCAATTGACATTTTGAATCATTTTTGGTAAAGTCCCAAAAATCAATTTTCGGACGAAAAACGATGACCGCGGAGCTGTCGAACGTTCCCAAAATGGTCAATTCTGATGAAATTTTAACATTTAATTTTTTGACTGCAAATTACTGTTGGATGTGAATTATTACTTTTTCAACTAAAATAAGTGTGTTTAAAGTCATTTCTGTGCCTGAAATTGGTCAAAATTGAAGCTTCTGAGTAAGCAAAACTCTGTAAAAATGGCAATTTTGGTCACTGTGAGGGTTTAAAAAGTGGTTATTCAACACGAGGCACGATCCAATTGACATTTTGAATCATTTTTGGTAAAGTCCAAAAAATCAATTTTCGGACGAAAAACGATGACCGCGGAGCTGTCGAACGTTCCCAAAATGGTCAATTCTGATGAAATTTTAACATTTAATCTTTTGACTGCAAATTACTGTTGGATGTGAATTATTACTTTTTCAACTAAAATAAGTATGTTTAAAGTCAATTCTCTGCCTGAAATTGGTCAAAATTGAAGCTTCCGAGTAAGCAAAACTCTGTAAAAATGGCAATTTTGGTCACTGTGAGGGTTTAAAAAGTGGTTATTCAACATGAGGCACGATCCAATTGACATTTTGAATCATTTTTGGTAAAGTCCAAAAAATCAATTTTCGGACGAAAAACGATGACCGCGGAGCTGTCGAACGTTCCCAAAATGGTCAATTCTGATGAAATTTTAACATTTAATCTTTTGACTGCAAATTACTGTTGGATGTGAATTATTACTTTTTCAACTAAAATAAGTGTGTTTAAAGTCATTTCTGTGCCTGAAATTGGTCAAAATTGAAGCTTCTGAGTAAGCAAAACTCTGTAAAAATGGCAATTTTGGTCACTGTGAGGGTTTAAAAAGTGGTTATTCAACACGAGGCATGATCCAATTGACATTTTGAATCATTTTTGGTAAAGTCCAAAAAATCAATTTTCGGACGAAAAACGATGACCGCGGAGCTGTCGAACGTTCCCAAAATGGTCAATTCTGATGAAATTTTAACATTTAATCTTTTGACTGCAAATTACTGTTGGATGTGAATTATTACTTTTTCAACTAAAATAAGTATGTTTAAAGTCAATTCTCTGCCTGAAATTGGTCAAAATTGAAGCTTCCGAGTAAGCAAAACTCTGTAAAAATGGCAATTTTGGTCACTGTGAGGGTTTAAAAAGTGGTTATTCAACATGAGGCACGATCCAATTGACATTTTGAATCATTTTTGGTAAAGTCCAAAAAATCCATTTTCGGACGAAAAACGATGACCACGGAGCTGTCGAACGTTCCCAAAATGGTAAATTCTGATTAAATTTTAACATTTAATCTTTTGACTGCAAATTACTGTTGGATGTGAATTATTACTTTTTCAACTAAAATAAGTGTGTTTAAAGTAATTTCTGTGCCTGAAATTGGTCAAAATTGAAGCTCCTGAGTAAGCAAAACTCTGTAAAAATGGCAATTTTGGTCACTGTGAGGGTTTAAAAAGTGGTTATTCAACATGAGGCACGATCCAATTGACATTTTGAATCATTTTTGGTAAAGTCCAAAAAATCAATTTTCGGACGAAAAACGATGACCGCGGAGCTGTCGAACGTTCCCAAAATGGTCAATTCTGATGAAATTTTAACATTTAATGTTTTGACTGCAAATTACTGTTGGATGTGAATTATTACTTTTTCAACTAAAATAAGTGTGTTTAAAGTAATTGCTCTGCCTGAAATTGGTCAAAATTGAAGCTTCCGAGTAAGCAAAACTCTGTAAAAATGGCAATTTGGGTCACTGTGAGGGTTTAAAAAGTGGTTATTCAACATGAGGCATGATCCAATTGACATTTTGAATCATTTTTGGTAAAGTCCAAAAAATCAATTTTCGGACGAAAAACGATGACCGCGGAGCTGTCGAACGTTCCCAAAATGGTCAATTCTGATGAAATTTTAACATTTAATCTTTTGACTGCAAATTACTGTTGGATGTGAATTATTACTTTTTCAACTAAAATAAGTATGTTTAAAGTCAATTCTCTGCCTGAAATTGGTCAAAATTGAAGCTTCCGAGTAAGCAAAACTCTGTAAAAATGGCAATTTTGGTCACTGTGAGGGTTTAAAAAGTGGTTATTCAACATGAGGCACGATCCAATTGACATTTTGAATCATTTTTGGTAAAGTCCAAAAAATCCATTTTCGGACGAAAAACGATGACCGCGGAGCTGTCGAACGTTCCCAAAATGGTAAATTCTGATTAAATTTTAACATTTAATCTTTTGACTGCAAATTACTGTTGGATGTGAATTATTACTTTTTCAACTAAAATAAGTGTGTTTAAAGTAATTTCTGTGCCTGAAATTGGTCAAAATTGAAGCTTCTGAGTAAGCAAAACTCTGTAAAAATGGCAATTTTGGTCACTGTGAGGGTTTAAAAAGTGGTTATTCAACATGAGGCACGATCCAATTGACATTTTGAATCATTTTTGGTAAAGTCCAAAAAATCAATTTTCGGACGAAAAACGATGACCGCGGAGCTGTCGAACGTTCCCAAAATGGTCAATTCTGATGAAATTTTAACATTTAATGTTTTGACTGCAAATTACTGTTGGATGTGAATTATTACTTTTTCAACTAAAATAAGTGTGTTTAAAGTAATTGCTCTGCCTGAAATTGGTCAAAATTGAAGCTTCTGAGTAAGCAAAACTCTGTAAAAATGGCAATTTGGGTCACTGTGAGGGTTTAAAAAGTGGTTATTCAACATGAGGCGTGATCCAATTGACATTTTGAATCATTTTTGGTAAAGTCCAAAAAATCAATTTTCGGACGAAAAACGATGACCGCGGAGCTGTCGAACGTTCCCAAAATGGTCAATTCTGATGAAATTTTAACATTTAATCTTTTGACTGCAAATTACTGTTGGATGTGAATTATTACTTTTTCAACTAAAATAAGTATGTTTAAAGTCAATTCTCTGCCTGAAATTGGTCAAAATTGAAGCTTCCGAGTAAGCAAAACTCTGTAAAAATGGCAATTTTGGTCACTGTGAGGGTTTAAAAAGTGGTTATTCAACATGAGGCACGATCCAATTGACATTTTGAATCATTTTTGGTAAAGTCCAAAAAATCCATTTTCGGACGAAAAACGATGACCGCGGAGCTGTCGAACGTTCCCAAAATGGTAAATTCTGATTAAATTTTAACATTTAATCTTTTGACTGCAAATTACTGTTGGATGTGAATTATTACTTTTTCAACTAAAATAAGTGTGTTTAAAGTAATTTCTGTGCCTGAAATTGGTCAAAATTGAAGCTTCTGAGTAAGCAAAACTCTGTAAAAATGGCAATTTTGGTCACTGTGAGGGTTTAAAAAGTGGTTATTCAACATGAGGCACGATCCAATTGACATTTTGAATCATTTTTGGTAAAGTCCAAAAAATCAATTTTCGGACGAAAAACGATGACCGCGGAGCTGTCGAACGTTCCCAAAATGGTCAATTCTGATGAAATTTTAACATTTAATGTTTTGACTGCAAATTACTGTTGGATGTGAATTATTACTTTTTCAACTAAAATAAGTGTGTTTAAAGTAATTGCTCTGCCTGAAATTGGTCAAAATTGAAGCTTCTGAGTAAGCAAAACTCTGTAAAAATGGCAATTTGGGTCACTGTGAGGGTTTAAAAAGTGGTTATTCAACATGAGGCATGATCCAATTGACATTTTGAATCATTTTTGGTAAAGTCCAAAAAATCAATTTTCGGACGAAAAACGATGACCGCGGAGCTGTCGAACATTCCCAAAATGGTCAATTCTGATGAAATTTTAACATTTAATCTTTTGACTGCAAATTACTGTTGGATGTGAATTATTACTTTTTCAACTAAAATAAGTATGTTTAAAGTCAATTCTCTGCCTGAAATTGGTCAAAATTGAAGCTTCCGAGTAAGCAAAAGTCTGTAAAAATGGCAATTTTGGTCACTGTGAGGGTTTAAAAAGTGGTTATTCAACATGAGGCACGATCCAATTGACATTTTGAATCATTTTTGGTAAAGTCCAAAAAATCCATTTTCGGACGAAAAACGATGACCGCGGAGCTGTCGAATGTTCCCAAAATGGTAAATTCTGATTAAATTTTAACATTTAATCTTTTGACTGCAAATTACTGTTGGATGTGAATTATTACTTTTTCAACTAAAATAAGTGTGTTTAAAGTAATTTCTGTGCCTGAAATTGGTCAAAATTGAAGCTTCTGAGTAAGCAAAACTCTGTAAAAATGGCAATTTTGGTCACTGTGCGAGTTTAAAAAGTGGTTATTCAACATGAGGCACGATCCAATTGACATTTTGAATCATTTTTGGTAAAGTCCAAAAAATCAATTTTCGGACGAAAAACGATGACCGCGGAGCTGTCGAACGTTCCCAAAATGGTCAATTCTGATGAAATTTTAACATTTATTGTTTTGACTGCAAATTACTGTTGGATGTGAATTATTACTTTTTCAACTAAAATAAGTGTGTTTAAAGTAATTGCTCTGCCTGAAATTGGTCAAAATTGAAGCTTCTGAGTAAGCAAAACTCTGTAAAAATGGCAATTTGGGTCACTGTGAGGGTTTAAAAAGTGGGTATTCAACATGAGGCGTGATCCAATTGACATTTTGAATCATTTTTGGTAAAGTCCAAAAAATCCATTTTCGGACGAAAAACGATGACCACGGAGCTGTCGAACGTTCCCAAAATGGTAAATTCTGATTAAATTTTAACATTTAATCTTTTGACTGCAAATTACTGTTGGATGTGAATTATTACTTTTTCAACTAAAATAAGTGTGTTTAAAGTAATTTCTGTGCCTGAAATTGGTCAAAATTGAAGCTCCTGAGTAAGCAAAACTCTGTAAAAATGGCAATTTTGGTCACTGTGAGGGTTTAAAAAGTGGTTATTCAACATGAGGCACGATCCAATTGACATTTTGAATCATTTTTGGTAAAGTCCAAAAAATCAATTTTCGGACGAAAAACGATGACCGCGGAGCTGTCGAACGTTCCCAAAATGGTCAATTCTGATGAAATTTTAACATTTAATGTTTTGACTGCAAATTACTGTTGGATGTGAATTATTACTTTTTCAACTAAAATAAGTGTGTTTAAAGTAATTGCTCTGCCTGAAATTGGTCAAAATTGAAGCTTCCGAGTAAGCAAAACTCTGTAAAAATGGCAATTTGGGTCACTGTGAGGGTTTAAAAAGTGGTTATTCAACATGAGGCATGATCCAATTGACATTTTGAATCATTTTTGGTAAAGTCCAAAAAATCAATTTTCGGACGAAAAACGATGACCGCGGAGCTGTCGAACGTTCCCAAAATGGTCAATTCTGATGAAATTTTAACATTTAATCTTTTGACTGCAAATTACTGTTGGATGTGAATTATTACTTTTTCAACTAAAATAAGTATGTTTAAAGTCAATTCTCTGCCTGAAATTGGTCAAAATTGAAGCTTCCGAGTAAGCAAAACTCTGTAAAAATGGCAATTTTGGTCACTGTGAGGGTTTAAAAAGTGGTTATTCAACATGAGGCACGATCCAATTGACATTTTGAATCATTTTTGGTAAAGTCCAAAAAATCCATTTTCGGACGAAAAACGATGACCGCGGAGCTGTCGAACGTTCCCAAAATGGTAAATTCTGATTAAATTTTAACATTTAATCTTTTGACTGCAAATTACTGTTGGATGTGAATTATTACTTTTTCAACTAAAATAAGTGTGTTTAAAGTAATTTCTGTGCCTGAAATTGGTCAAAATTGAAGCTTCTGAGTAAGCAAAACTCTGTAAAAATGGCAATTTTGGTCACTGTGAGGGTTTAAAAAGTGGTTATTCAACATGAGGCACGATCCAATTGACATTTTGAATCATTTTTGGTAAAGTCCAAAAAATCAATTTTCGGACGAAAAACGATGACCGCGGAGCTGTCGAACGTTCCCAAAATGGTCAATTCTGATGAAATTTTAACATTTAATGTTTTGACTGCAAATTACTGTTGGATGTGAATTATTACTTTTTCAACTAAAATAAGTGTGTTTAAAGTAATTGCTCTGCCTGAAATTGGTCAAAATTGAAGCTTCTGAGTAAGCAAAACTCTGTAAAAATGGCAATTTGGGTCACTGTGAGGGTTTAAAAAGTGGTTATTCAACATGAGGCGTGATCCAATTGACATTTTGAATCATTTTTGGTAAAGTCCAAAAAATCAATTTTCGGACGAAAAACGATGACCGCGGAGCTGTCGAACGTTCCCAAAATGGTCAATTCTGATGAAATTTTAACATTTAATCTTTTGACTGCAAATTACTGTTGGATGTGAATTATTACTTTTTCAACTAAAATAAGTATGTTTAAAGTCAATTCTCTGCCTGAAATTGGTCAAAATTGAAGCTTCCGAGTAAGCAAAACTCTGTAAAAATGGCAATTTTGGTCACTGTGAGGGTTTAAAAAGTGGTTATTCAACATGAGGCACGATCCAATTGACATTTTGAATCATTTTTGGTAAAGTCCAAAAAATCCATTTTCGGACGAAAAACGATGACCGCGGAGCTGTCGAACGTTCCCAAAATGGTAAATTCTGATTAAATTTTAACATTTAATCTTTTGACTGCAAATTACTGTTGGATGTGAATTATTACTTTTTCAACTAAAATAAGTGTGTTTAAAGTAATTTCTGTGCCTGAAATTGGTCAAAATTGAAGCTTCTGAGTAAGCAAAACTCTGTAAAAATGGCAATTTTGGTCACTGTGAGGGTTTAAAAAGTGGTTATTCAACATGAGGCACGATCCAATTGACATTTTGAATCATTTTTGGTAAAGTCCAAAAAATCAATTTTCGGACGAAAAACGATGACCGCGGAGCTGTCGAACATTCCCAAAATGGTCAATTCTGATGAAATTTTAACATTTAATCTTTTGACTGCAAATTACTGTTGGATGTGAATTATTACTTTTTCAACTAAAATAAGTATGTTTAAAGTCAATTCTCTGCCTGAAATTGGTCAAAATTGAAGCTTCCGAGTAAGCAAAAGTCTGTAAAAATGGCAATTTTGGTCACTGTGAGGGTTTAAAAAGTGGTTATTCAACATGAGGCACGATCCAATTGACATTTTGAATCATTTTTGGTAAAGTCCAAAAAATCCATTTTCGGACGAAAAACGATGACCGCGGAGCTGTCGAATGTTCCCAAAATGGTAAATTCTGATTAAATTTTAACATTTAATCTTTTGACTGCAAATTACTGTTGGATGTGAATTATTACTTTTTCAACTAAAATAAGTGTGTTTAAAGTAATTTCTGTGCCTGAAATTGGTCAAAATTGAAGCTTCTGAGTAAGCAAAACTCTGTAAAAATGGCAATTTTGGTCACTGTGCGAGTTTAAAAAGTGGTTATTCAACATGAGGCACGATCCAATTGACATTTTGAATCATTTTTGGTAAAGTCCAAAAAATCAATTTTCGGACGAAAAACGATGACCGCGGAGCTGTCGAACGTTCCCAAAATGGTCAATTCTGATGAAATTTTAACATTTATTGTTTTGACTGCAAATTACTGTTGGATGTGAATTATTACTTTTTCAACTAAAATAAGTGTGTTTAAAGTAATTGCTCTGCCTGAAATTGGTCAAAATTGAAGCTTCTGAGTAAGCAAAACTCTGTAAAAATGGCAATTTGGGTCACTGTGAGGGTTTAAAAAGTGGGTATTCAACATGAGTCGTGATCCAATTGACATTTTGAATCATTTTTGGTAAAGTCCAAAAAATCAATTTTCGGACGAAAAACGATGACCGCGGAGCTGTCAAACGTTCCCAAAATGGTCAATTCTGATGAAATTTTAACATTTAATCTTTTGACTGCAAATTACTGTTGGATGTGAATTATTACTTTTTCAACTAAAATAAGTGTGTTTAAAGTCATTTCTCTGCCTGAAATTGGTCAAAATTGAAGCTTCCGAGTAAGCAAAACTCTGTAAAAATGGCAATTTTGGTCACTGTGAGGGTTTAAAAAGTGGTTATTCAACATGAGGCACGATCCAATTGACATTTTGAATCATTTTTGATAAAGTCCCAAAAATCAATTTTCGGACGAAAAACGATGACCGCGGAGCTGTCGAACGTTCCCAAAATGGTCAATTCTGATGAAATTTTAACATTTAATCTTTTGACTGCAAATTACTGTTGGATGTGAATTATTACTTTTTCAACTAAAATAAGTGTGTTTAAAGTCAATTCTCTGCCTGAAATTGGTCAAAATTGAAGCTTCTGAGTAAGCAAAACTGTAAAAATGGCAATTTTGGTCACTGTGAGGATTTAAAAACTGGTTATTCAACATGAGGCACGATCCAATTGACATTTTGAATCATTTTTGGTAAAGTCCCAAAAATCAATTTTCGGGCGAAAAACGATGACCGCGGAACTGTCGAACGTTCCCAAAATGGTCAATTCTGATGAAATTTTAACATTTAATCTTTTGACTGCAAATTACTGTTGGATGTGAATTATTACTTTTTCAACTAAAATAAGTGTGTTTAAAGTCATTTCTGTGCCTGAAATTGGTCAAAATTGAAGCTTCTGAGTAAGCAAAACTCTGTAAAAATGGCAATTTTGGTCACTGTGAGGGTTTAAAAAGTGGTTATTCAACACGAGGCACGATCCAATTGACATTTTTAATCATTTTTGGTAAAGTCCAAAAAATCAATTTTCGGACGAAAAACGATGACCGCGGAGCTGTCGAACGTTCCCAAAATGGTCAATTCTGATGAAATTTTAACATTTAATGTTTTGACTGCAAATTACTGTTGGATGTGAATTATTACTTTTTCAACTAAAATAAGTGTGTTTAAAGTAATTGCTCTGCCTGAAATTGGTCAAAATTGAAGCTTCTGAGTAAGCAAAACTCTGTAAAAATGGCAATTATGGTCACTGTGAGGGTTTAAAAAGTGGTTATTCAACATGAGGCATGATCCAATTGACATTTTGAATCATTTTTGGTAAAGTCCAAAAAATCAATTTTCGGACGAAAAACGATGACCGCGGAGCTGTCGAACGTTCCCAAAATGGTCAATTCTGATGAAATTTTAACATTTAATCTTTTGACTGCAAATTACTGTTGGATGTGAATTATTACTTTTTCAACTAAAATAAGTGTGTTTAAAGTCATTTCTCTGCCTGAAATTGGTCAAAATTGAAGCTTCTGAGTAAGCAAAACTCTGTAAAAATGGCAATTTTGGTAACTGTGAGGGTTTAAAAAGTGGTTATTCAACATGAGGCACGATCCAATTGACATTTTGAATCATTTTTGGTAAAGTCCCAAAAATCAATTTTCGGACAAAAAACGATGACCGCGGAGCTGTCGAACGTTCCCAAAATAGTCAATTCTGATGAAATTTTAACATTTAATCTTTTGACTGCAAATTACTGTTGGATGTGAATTATTACTTTTTCAACTAAAATAAGTGTGTTTAAAGTCAATTCTCTGCCTGAAATTGGTCAAAATTGAAGCTTCTGAGTAAGCAAAACTCTAAAAATGGCAATTTTGGTCACTGTGAGGGTTTAAAAACTGGTTATTCAACATGAGGCACGATCCAATTGACATTTTGAATCATTTTTGGTAAAGTCCCAAAAATCAATTTTCGGACGAAAAACGATGACCGCGGAGCTGTCGAACGTTCCCAAAATGGTCAATTCTGATGAAATTTTAACATTTAATCTTTTGACTGCAAATTACTGTTGGATGTGAATTATTACTTTTTCAACTAAAATAAGTGTGTTTAAAGTCATTTCTGTGCCTGAAATTGGTCAAAATTGAAGCTTCTGAGTAAGCAAAACTCTGTAAAAATGGCAATTTTGGTCACTGTGAGGGTTTAAAAAGTGGTTATTCAACACGAGGCACGATCCAATTGACATTTTGAATAATTTTTGGTAAAGTCCAAAAAATCAATTTTCGGACGAAAAACGATGACCGCGGAGCTGTCGAACGTTCCCAAAATGGTCAATTCTGATGAAATTTTAACATTTAATCTTTTGACTGCAAATTACTGTTGGATGTGAATTATTACTTTTTCAACTAAAATAAGTATGTTTAAAGTCAATTCTCTGCCTGAAATTGGTCAAAATTGAAGCTTCCGAGTAAGCAAAACTCTGTAAAAATGGCAATTTTGGTCACTGTGAGGGTTTAAAAAGTGGTTATTCAACATGAGGCACGATCCAATTGACATTTTGAATCATTTTTGGTAAAGTCCAAAAAATCAATTTTCGGACGAAAAACGATGACCGCGGAGCTGTCGAACGTTCCCAAAATGGTCAATTCTGATGAAATTTTAACATTTAATCTTTTGACTGCAAATTACTGTTGGATGTGAATTATTACTTTTTCAACTAAAATAAGTGTGTTTAAAGTCATTTCTGTGCCTGAAATTGGTCAAAATTGAAGCTTCTGAGTAAGCAAAACTCTGTAAAAATGGCAATTTTGGTCACTGTGAGGGTTTAAAAAGTGGTTATTCAACACGAGACACGATCCAATTGACATTTTGAATCATTTTTGGTAAAGTCAAAAAAATCAATTTTCGGACGAAAAACGATGACCGCGGAGCTGTCGAACGTTCCCAAAATGGTCAATTCTGATGAAATTTTAACATTTAATCTTTTGACTGCAAATTACTGTTGGATGTGAATTATTACTTTTTCAACTAAAATAAGTATGTTTAAAGTCAATTCTCTGCCTGAAATTGGTCAAAATTGAAGCTTCCGAGTAAGCAAAACTCTGTAAAAATGGCAATTTTGGTCACTGTGAGGGTTTAAAAAGTGGTTATTCAACATGAGGCACGATCCAATTGACATTTTGAATCATTTTTGGTAAAGTCCAAAAAATCCATTTTCGGACGAAAAACGATGACCGCGGAGCTGTCGAACGTTCCCAAAATGGTAAATTCTGATTAAATTTTAACATTTAATCTTTTGACTGCAAATTACTGTTGGATGTGAATTATTACTTTTTCAACTAAAATAAGTGTGTTTAAAGTAATTTCTGTGCCTGAAATTGGTCAAAATTGAAGCTTCTGAGTAAGCAAAACTCTGTAAAAATGGCAATTTTGGTCACTGTGAGGGTTTAAAAAGTGATTATTCAACATGAGGCACGATCCAATTGACATTTTGAATCATTTTTGGTAAAGTCCAAAAAATCAATTTTCGGACGAAAAACGATGACCGCGGAGCTGTCGAACGTTCCCAAAATGGTCAATTCTGATGAAATTTTAACATTTAATGTTTTGACTGCAAATTACTGTTGGAAGTGAATTATTACTTTTTCAACTAAAATAAGTGTGTTTAAAGTAATTTCTGTGCCTGAAATTGGTCAAAATTGAAGCTTCTGAGTAAGCAAAACTCTGTAAAAATGGCAATTTTGGTCACTGTGAGGGTTTAAAAAGTGGTTATTCAACATGAGGCACGATCCAATTGACATTTTGAATCATTTTTGGTAAAGTCCAAAAAATCAATTTTCGGACAAAAAACGATGACCGCGGAGCTGTCGAACGTTCCCAAAATGGTCAATTTTGATGAAATTTTAACATTTAATGTTTTGACTGCAAATTACTGTTGGATGTGAATTATTACTTTTTCAACTAAAATAAGTGTGTTTAAAGTAATTGCTCTGCCTGAAATTGGTCAAAATTGAAGCTTCTGAGTAAGCAAAACTCTGTAAAAATGGCAATTTGGGTCACTGTGAGGGTTTAAAAAGTGGTTATTCAACATGAGGCACGATCCAATTGACATTTTGAATCATTTTTGGTAAAGTCCAAAAAATCAATTTTCGGACGAAAAACGATGACCGCGGAGCTGTCGAACGTTCCCAAAATGGTCAATTCTGATGAAATTTTAACATTTAATCTTTTGACTGCAAATTACTGTTGGATGTGAATTATTACTTTTTCAACTAAAATAAGTGTGTTTAAAGTCATTTCTGTGCCTGAAATTGGTCAAAATTGAAGCTTCTGAGTAAGCAAAACTCTGTAAAAATGGCAATTTTGGTCACTGTGAGGGTTTAAAAAGTGGTTATTCAACACGAGGCACGATCCAATTGACATTTTGAATCATTTTTGGTAAAGTCAAAAAAATCAATTTTCGGACGAAAAACGATGACCGCGGAGCTGTCGAACGTTCCCAAAATGGTCAATTCTGATGAAATTTTAACATTTAATCTTTTGACTGCAAATTACTGTTGGATGTGAATTATTACTTTTTCAACTAAAATAAGTATGTTTAAAGTCAATTCTCTGCCTGAAATTGGTCAAAATTGAAGCTTCCGAGTAAGCAAAACTCTGTAAAAATGGCAATTTTGGTCACTGTGAGGGTTTAAAAAGTGGTTATTCAACATGAGGCACGATCCAATTGACATTTTGAATCATTTTTGGTAAAGTCCAAAAAATCCATTTTCGGACGAAAAACGATGACCGCGGAGCTGTCGAACGTTCCCAAAATGGTAAATTCTGATTAAATTTTAACATTTAATCTTTTGACTGCAAATTACTGTTGGATGTGAATTATTACTTTTTCAACTAAAATAAGTGTGTTTAAAGTAATTTCTGTGCCTGAAATTGGTCAAAATTGAAGCTTCTGAGTAAGCAAAACTCTGTAAAAATGGCAATTTTGGTCACTGTGAGGGTTTAAAAAGTGGTTATTCAACATGAGGCACGATCCAATTGACATTTTGAATCATTTTTGGTAAAGTCCAAAAAATCAATTTTCGGACGAAAAACGATGACCGCGGAGCTGTCGAACGTTCCCAAAATGGTCAATTCTGATGAAATTTTAACATTTAATGTTTTGACTGCAAATTACTGTTGGAAGTGAATTATTACTTTTTCAACTAAAATAAGTGTGTTTAAAGTAATTGCTCTGCCTGAAATTGGTCAAAATTGAAGCTTCCGAGTAAGCAAAACTCTGTAAAAATGGCAATTTTGGTCACTGTGAGGGTTTAAAAAGTGGTTATTCAACATGAGGCACGATCCAATTGACATTTTGAATCATTTTTGGTAAAGTCCAAAAAATCCATTTTCGGACGAAAAACGATGACCGCGGAGCTGTCGAACGTTCCCAAAATGGTAAATTCTGATTAAATTTTAACATTTAATCTTTTGACTGCAAATTACTGTTGGATGTGAATTATTACTTTTTCAACTAAAATAAGTGTGTTTAAAGTAATTTCTGTGCCTGAAATTGGTCAAAATTGAAGCTTCTGAGTAAGCAAAACTCTCTAAAAATGGCAATTTTGGTCACTGTGAGGGTTTAAAAAGTGGTTATTCAACATGAGGCACGATCCAATTGACATTTTGAATCATTTTTGGTAAAGTCCAAAAAATCAATTTTCGGACAAAAAACGATGACCGCGGAGCTGTCGAACGTTCCCAAAATGGTCAATTTTGATGAAATTTTAACATTTAATGTTTTGACTGCAAATTACTGTTGGATGTGAATTATTACTTTTTCAACTAAAATAAGTGTGTTTAAAGTAATTGCTCTGCCTGAAATTGGTCAAAATTGAAGCTTCTGAGTAAGCAAAACTCTGTAAAAATGGCAATTTGGGTCACTGTGAGGGTTTAAAAAGTGGTTATTCAACATGAGGCATGATCCAATTGACATTTTGAATCATTTTTGGTAAAGTCCAAAAAATCAATTTTCGGACGAAAAACGATGACCGCGGAGCTGTCGAACGTTCCCAAAATGGTCAATTCTGATGAAATTTTAACATTTAATCTTTTGACTGCAAATTACTGTTGGATGTGAATTATTACTTTTTCAACTAAAATAAGTGTGTTTAAAGTCAATTCTCTGCCTGAAATTGGTCAAAATTGAAGCTTCTGAGTAAGCAAAACTCTGTAAAAATGGCAATTTTGGTCACTGTGAGGATTTAAAAACTGGTTATTCAACATGAGGCACGATCCAATTGACATTTTGAATCATTTTTGGTAAAGTCCCAAAAATCATTTTTCGGGCGAAAAACGATGACCGCGGAACTGTCGAACGTTCCCAAAATGGTCAATTCTGATGAAATTTTAACATTTAATCTTTTGACAGCAAATTACTGTTGGATGTGAATTATTACTTTTTCAACTAAAATAAGTGTGTTTAAAGTCATTTCTGTGCCTGAAATTGGTCAAAATTGAAGCTTCTGAGTAAGCAAAACTCTGTAAAAATGGCAATTTTGGTCACTGTGAGGGTTTAAAAAGTGGTTATTCAACACGAGGCACGATCCAATTGACATTTTGAATCATTTTTGGTAAAGTCCAAAAAATCAATTTTCGGACGAAAAACGATGACCGCGGAGCTGTCGAACGTTCCCAAAATGGTCAATTCTGATGAAATTTTAACATTTAATGTTTTGACTGCAAATTACTGTTGGATGTGAATTATTACTTTTTCAACTAAAATAAGTGTGTTTAAAGTAATTGCTCTGCCTGAAATTGGTCAAAATTGAAGCTTCTGAGTAAGCAAAACTCTGTAAAAATGGCAATTATGGTCACTGTGAGGGTTTAAAAAGTGGTTATTCAACATGAGGCATGATCCAATTGACATTTTGAATCATTTTTGGTAAAGTCCAAAAAATCAATTTTCGGACGAAAAACGATGACCGCGGAGCTGTCGAACGTTCCCAAAATGGTCAATTCTGATGAAATTTTAACATTTAATCTTTTGACTGCAAATTACTGTTGGATGTGAATTATTACTTTTTCAACTAAAATAAGTGTGTTTAAAGTCATTTCTCTGCCTGAAATTGGTCAAAATTGAAGCTTCTGAGTAAGCAAAACTCTGTAAAAATGGCAATTTTGGTAACTGTGAGGGTTTAAAAAGTGGTTATTCAACATGAGGCACGATCCAATTGACATTTTGAATCATTTTTGGTAAAGTCCCAAAAATCAATTTTCGGACAAAAAACGATGACCGCGGAGCTGTCGAACGTTCCCAAAATGGTCAATTCTGATGAAATTTTAACATTTAATGTTTTGACTGCAAATTACTGTTGGATGTGAATTATTACTTTTTCAACTAAAATAAGTGTGTTTAAAGTAATTGCTCTGCCTGAAATTGGTCAAAATTGAAGCTTCTGAGTAAGCAAAACTCTGTAAAAATGGCAATTTGGGTCACTGTGAGGGTTTAAAAAGTGGTTATTCAACATGAGGCATGATCCAATTGACATTTTGAATCATTTTTGGTAAAGTCCAAAAAATCAATTTTCGGACGAAAAACGATGACCGCGGAGCTGTCGAACGTTCCCAAAATGGTCAATTCTGATGAAATTTTAACATTTAATCTTTTGACTGCAAATTACTGTTGGATGTGAATTATTACTTTTTCAACTAAAATAAGTGTGTTTAAAGTCATTTCTCTGCCTGAAATTGGTCAAAATTGAAGCTTCCGAGTAAGCAAAACTCTGTAAAAATGGCAATTTTGGTCACTGTGAGGGTTTAAAAAGTGGTTATTCAACATGAGGCACGATCCAATTGACATTTTGAATCATTTTTGATAAAGTCCCAAAAATCATTTTTCGGACGAAAAACGATGACCGCGGAGCTGTCGAACGTTCCCAAAATGGTCAATTCTGATGAAATTTTAACATTTAATCTTTTGACTGCAAATTACTGTTGGATGTGAATTATTACTTTTTCAACTAAAATAAGTGTGTTTAAAGTCAATTCTCTGCCTGAAATTGGTCAAAATTGAAGCTTCTGAGTAAGCAAAACTCTGTAAAAATGGCAATTTTGGTCACTGTGAGGATTTAAAAACTGGTTATTCAACATGAGGCACGATCCAATTGACATTTTGAATCATTTTTGGTAAAGTCCCAAAAATCAATTTTCGGGCGAAAAACGATGACCGCGGAACTGTCGAACGTTCCCAAAATGGTCAATTCTGATGAAATTTTAACATTTAATCTTTTGACTGCAAATTACTGTTGGATGTGAATTATTACTTTTTCAACTAAAATAAGTGTGTTTAAAGTCATTTCTGTGCCTGAAATTGGTCAAAATTGAAGCTTCTGAGTAAGCAAAACTCTGTAAAAATGGCAATTTTGGTCACTGTGAGGGTTTAAAAAGTGGTTATTCAACACGAGGCACGATCCAATTGACATTTTGAATCATTTTTGGTAAAGTCCAAAAAATCAATTTTCGGACGAAAAACGATGACCGCGGAGCTGTCGAACGTTCCCAAAATGGTCAATTCTGATGAAATTTTAACATTTAATGTTTTGACTGCAAATTACTGTTGGATGTGAATTATTACTTTTTCAACTAAAATAAGTGTGTTTAAAGTAATTGCTCTGCCTGAAATTGGTCAAAATTGAAGCTTCTGAGTAAGCAAAACTCTGTAAAAATGGCAATTATGGTCACTGTGAGGGTTTAAAAAGTGGTTATTCAACATGAGGCATGATCCAATTGACATTTTGAATCATTTTTGGTAAAGTCCAAAAAATCAATTTTCGGACGAAAAACGATGACCGCGGAGCTGTCGAACGTTCCCAAAATGGTCAATTCTGATGAAATTTTAACATTTAATCTTTTGACTGCAAATTACTGTTGGATGTGAATTATTACTTTTTCAACTAAAATAAGTGTGTTTAAAGTCATTTCTCTGCCTGAAATTGGTCAAAATTGAAGCTTCTGAGTAAGCAAAACTCTGTAAAAATGGCAATTTTGGTAACTGTGAGGGTTTAAAAAGTGGTTATTCAACATGAGGCACGATCCAATTGACATTTTGAATCATTTTTGGTAAAGTCCCAAAAATCAATTTTCGGACAAAAAACGATGACCGCGGAGCTGTCGAACGTTCCCAAAATGGTCAATTCTGATGAAATTTTAACATTTAATCTTTTGACTGCAAATTACTGTTGGATGTGAATTATTACTTTTTCAACTAAAATAAGTGTGTTTAAAGTCAATTCTCTGCCTGAAATTGGTCAAAATTGAAGCTTCTGAGTAAGCAAAACTCTAAAAATGGCAATTTTGGTCACTGTGAGGGTTTAAAAACTGGTTATTCAACATGAGGCACGATCCAATTGACATTTTGAATCATTTTTGGTAAAGTCCCAAAAATCAATTTTCGGACGAAAAACGATGACCGCGGAGCTGTCGAACGTTCCCAAAATGGTCAATTCTGATGAAATTTTAACATTTAATCTTTTGACTGCAAATTACTGTTGGATGTGAATTATTACTTTTTCAACTAAAATAAGTGTGTTTAAAGTCATTTCTCTGCCTGAATTTGGTCAAAATTGAAGCTTCTGAGTAAGCAAAACTCTAAAAATGGCAATTTTGGTCACTGTGAGGGTTTAAAAACTGGTTATTCAACATGAGGCACGATCCAATTGACATTTTGAATCATTTTTGGTAAAGTCCCAAAAATCAATTTTCGGACGAAAAACGATGACCGCGGAGCTGTCGAACGTTCCCAAAATGGTCAATTCTGATGAAATTTTAACATTTAATCTTTTGACTGCAAATTACTGTTGGATGTGAATTATTACTTTTTCAACTAAAATAAGTGTGTTTAAAGTCATTTCTGTGCCTGAAATTGGTCAAAATTGAAGCTTCTGAGTAAGCAAAACTCTGTAAAAATGGCAATTTTGGTCACTGTGAGGGTTTAAAAAGTGGTTATTCAACACGAGGCACGATCCAATTGACATTTTGAATCATTTTTGGTAAAGTCCAAAAAATCAATTTTCGGACGAAAAACGATGACCGCGGAGCTGTCGAACGTTCCCAAAATGGTCAATTCTGATGAAATTTTAACATTTAATCTTTTGACTGCAAATTACTGTTGGATGTGAATTATTACTTTTTCAACTAAAATAAGTATGTTTAAAGTCAATTCTCTGCCTGAAATTGGTCAAAATTGAAGCTTCCGAGTAAGCAAAACTCTGTAAAAATGGCAATTTTGGTCACTGTGAGGGTTTAAAAAGTGGTTATTCAACATGAGGCACGATCCAATTGACATTTTGAATCATTTTTGGTAAAGTCCAAAAAATCAATTTTCGGACGAAAAACGATGACCGCGGAGCTGTCGAACGTTCCCAAAATGGTCAATTCTGATGAAATTTTAACATTTAATCTTTTGACTGCAAATTACTGTTGGATGTGAATTATTACTTTTTCAACTAAAATAAGTGTGTTTAAAGTCATTTCTGTGCCTGAAATTGGTCAAAATTGAAGCTTCTGAGTAAGCAAAACTCTGTAAAAATGGCAATTTTGGTCACTGTGAGGGTTTAAAAAGTGGTTATTCAACACGAGGCACGATCCAATTGACATTTTGAATCATTTTTGGTAAAGACCAAAAAAATCAATTTTCGGACGAAAAACGATGACCGCGGAGCTGTCGAACGTTCCCAAAATGGTCAATTCTGATGAAATTTTAACATTTAATCTTTTGACTGCAAATTACTGTTGGATGTGAATTATTACTTTTTCAACTAAAATAAGTATGTTTAAAGTCAATTCTCTGCCTGAAATTGGTCAAAATTGAAGCTTCCGAGTAAGCAAAACTCTGTAAAAATGGCAATTTTGGTCACTGTGAGGGTTTAAAAAGTGGTTATTCAACATGAGGCACGATCCAATTGACATTTTGAATCATTTTTGGTAAAGTCCAAAAAATCCATTTTCGGACGAAAAACGATGACCGCGGAGCTGTCGAACGTTCCCAAAATGGTAAATTCTGATTAAATTTTAACATTTAATCTTTTGACTGCAAATTACTGTTGGATGTGAATTATTACTTTTTCAACTAAAATAAGTGTGTTTAAAGTAATTTCTGTGCCTGAAATTGGTCAAAATTGAAGCTTCTGAGTAAGCAAAACTCTGTAAAAATGGCAATTTTGGTCACTGTGAGGGTTTAAAAAGTGGTTATTCAACATGAGGCACGATCCAATTGACATTTTGAATCATTTTTGGTAAAGTCCAAAAAATCAATTTTCGGACGAAAAACGATGACCGCGGAGCTGTCGAACGTTCCCAAAATGGTCAATTCTGATGAAATTTTAACATTTAATGTTTTGACTGCAAATTACTGTTGGATGTGAATTATTACTTTTTCAACTAAAATAAGTGTGTTTAAAGTAATTGCTCTGCCTGAAATTGGTCAAAATTGAAGCTTCTGAGTAAGCAAAACTCTGTAAAAATGGCAATTTGGGTCACTGTGAGGGTTTAAAAAGTGGTTATTCAACATGAGGCATGATCCAATTGACATTTTGAATCATTTTTGGTAAAGTCCAAAAAATCAATTTTCGGACGAAAAACGATGACCGCGGAGCTGTCGAACGTTCCCAAAATGGTCAATTCTGATGAAATTTTAACATTTAATCTTTTGACTGCAAATTACTGTTGGATGTGAATTATTACTTTTTCAACTAAAATAAGTATGTTTAAAGTCAATTCTCTGCCTGAAATTGGTCAAAATTGAAGCTTCCGAGTAAGCAAAACTCTGTAAAAATGGCAATTTTGGTCACTGTGAGGGTTTAAAAAGTGGTTATTCAACATGAGGCACGATCCAATTGACATTTTGAATCATTTTTGGTAAAGTCCAAAAAATCCATTTTCGGACGAAAAACGATGACCGCGGAGCTGTCGAACGTTCCCAAAATGGTAAATTCTGATTAAATTTTAACATTTAATCTTTTGACTGCAAATTACTGTTGGATGTGAATTATTACTTTTTCAACTAAAATAAGTGTGTTTAAAGTAATTTCTGTGCCTGAAATTGGTCAAAATTGAAGCTTCTGAGTAAGCAAAACTCTGTAAAAATGGCAATTTTGGTCACTGTGAGGGTTTAAAAAGTGGTTATTCAACATGAGGCACGATCCAATTGACATTTTGAATCATTTTTGGTAAAGTCCAAAAAATCAATTTTCGGACGAAAAACGATGACCGCGGAGCTGTCGAACGTTCCCAAAATGGTCAATTCTGATGAAATTTTAACATTTAATGTTTTGACTGCAAATTACTGTTGGATGTGAATTATTACTTTTTCAACTAAAATAAGTGTGTTTAAAGTAATTGCTCTGCCTGAAATTGGTCAAAATTGAAGCTTCTGAGTAAGCAAAACTCTGTAAAAATGGCAATTTGGGTCACTGTGAGGGTTTAAAAAGTGGTTATTCAACATGAGGCATGATCCAATTGACATTTTGAATCATTTTTGGTAAAGTCCAAAAAATCAATTTTCGGAAGAAAAACGATGACCGCGGAGCTGTCGAACGTTCCCAAAATGGTCAATTCTGATGAAATTTTAACATTTAATCTTTTGACTGCAAATTACTGTTGGATGTGAATTATTACTTTTTCAACTAAAATAAGTGTGTTTAAAGTCATTTCTCTGCCTGAAATTGGTCAAAATTGAAGCTTCCGAGTAAGCAAAACTCTGTAAAAATGGCAATTTTGGTCACTGTGAGGGTTTAAAAAGTGGTTATTCAACATGAGGCACGATCCAATTGACATTTTGAATCATTTTTGATAAAGTCCCAAAAATCAATTTTCGGACGAAAAACGATGACCGCGGAGCTGTCGAACGTTCCCAAAATGGTCAATTCTGATGAAATTTTAACATTTAATCTTTTGACTGCAAATTACTGTTGGATGTGAATTATTACTTTTTCAACTAAAATAAGTGTGTTTAAAGTCAATTCTCTGCCTGAAATTGGTCAAAATTGAAGCTTCTGAGTAAGCAAAACTCTGTAAAAATGGCAATTTTGGTCACTGTGAGGATTTAAAAACTGGTTATTCAACATGAGGCACGATCCAATTGACATTTTGAATCATTTTTGGTAAAGTCCCAAAAATCAATTTTCGGGCGAAAAACGATGACCGCGGAACTGTCGAACGTTCCCAAAATGGTCAATTCTGATGAAATTTTAACATTTAATCTTTTGACTGCAAATTACTGTTGGATGTGAATTATTACTTTTTCAACTAAAATAAGTGTGTTTAAAGTCATTTCTGTGCCTGAAATTGGTCAAAATTGAAGCTTCTGAGTAAGCAAAACTCTGTAAAAATGGCAATTTTGGTCACTGTGAGGGTTTAAAAAGTGGTTATTCAACACGAGGCACGATCCAATTGACATTTTGAATCATTTTTGGTAAAGTCCAAAAAATCAATTTTCGGACGAAAAACGATGACCGCGGAGCTGTCGAACGTTCCCAAAATGGTCAATTCTGATGAAATTTTAACATTTAATGTTTTGACTGCAAATTACTGTTGGATGTGAATTATTACTTTTTCAACTAAAATAAGTGTGTTTAAAGTAATTGCTCTGCCTGAAATTGGTCAAAATTGAAGCTTCTGAGTAAGCAAAACTCTGTAAAAATGGCAATTATGGTCACTGTGAGGGTTTAAAAAGTGGTTATTCAACATGAGGCATGATCCAATTGACATTTTGAATCATTTTTGGTAAAGTCCAAAAAATCAATTTTCGGACAAAAAACGATGACCGCGGAGCTGTCGAACGTTCCCAAAATGGTCAATTCTGATGAAATTTTAACATTTAATCTTTTGACTGCAAATTACTGTTGGATGTGAATTATTACTTTTTCAACTAAAATAAGTATGTTTAAAGTCAATTCTCTGCCTGAAATTGGTCAAAATTGAAGCTTCCGAGTAAGCAAAACTCTGTAAAAATGGCAATTTTGGTCACTGTGAGGGTTTAAAAAGTGGTTATTCAACATGAGGCACGATCCAATTGACATTTTGAATCATTTTTGGTAAAGTCCAAAAAATCCATTTTCGGACGAAAAACGATGACCGCGGAGCTGTCGAACGTTCCCAAAATGGTAAATTCTGATTAAATTTTAACATTTAATCTTTTGACTGCAAATTACTGTTGGATGTGAATTATTACTTTTTCAACTAAAATAAGTGTGTTTAAAGTAATTTCTGTGCCTGAAATTGGTCAAAATTGAAGCTTCTGAGTAAGCAAAACTCTGTAAAAATGGCAATTTTGGTCACTGTGAGGGTTTAAAAAGTGGTTATTCAACATGAGGCACGATCCAATTGACATTTTGAATCATTTTTGGTAAAGTCCAAAAAATCAATTTTCGGACGAAAAACGATGACCGCGGAGCTGTCGAACGTTCCCAAAATGGTCAATTCTGATGAAATTTTAACATTTAATGTTTTGACTGCAAATTACTGTTGGATGTGAATTATTACTTTTTCAACTAAAATAAGTGTGTTTAAAGTAATTGCTCTGCCTGAAATTGGTCAAAATTGAAGCTTCTGAGTAAGCAAAACTCTGTAAAAATGGCAATTTGGGTCACTGTGAGGGTTTAAAAAGTGGTTATTCAACATGAGGCATGATCCAATTGACATTTTGAATCATTTTTGGTAAAGTCCAAAAAATCAATTTTCGGACGAAAAACGATGACCGCGGAGCTGTCGAACGTTCCCAAAATGGTCAATTCTGATGAAATTTTAACATTTAATCTTTTGACTGCAAATTACTGTTGGATGTGAATTATTACTTTTTCAACTAAAATAAGTATGTTTAAAGTCAATTCTCTGCCTGAAATTGGTCAAAATTGAAGCTTCCGAGTAAGCAAAACTCTGTAAAAATGGCAATTTTGGTCACTGTGAGGGTTTAAAAAGTGGTTATTCAACATGAGGCACGATCCAATTGACATTTTGAATCATTTTTGGTAAAGTCCAAAAAATCCATTTTCGGACGAAAAACGATGACCGCGGAGCTGTCGAACGTTCCCAAAATGGTAAATTCTGATTAAATTTTAACATTTAATCTTTTGACTGCAAATTACTGTTGGATGTGAATTATTACTTTTTCAACTAAAATAAGTGTGTTTAAAGTAATTTCTGTGCCTGAAATTGGTCAAAATTGAAGCTTCTGAGTAAGCAAAACTCTGTAAAAATGGCAATTTTGGTCACTGTGAGGGTTTAAAAAGTGGTTATTCAACATGAGGCACGATCCAATTGACATTTTGAATCATTTTTGGTAAAGTCCAAAAAATCAATTTTCGGACGAAAAACGATGACCGCGGAGCTGTCGAACGTTCCCAAAATGGTCAATTCTGATGAAATTTTAACATTTAATGTTTTGACTGCAAATTACTGTTGGATGTGAATTATTACTTTTTCAACTAAAATAAGTGTGTTTAAAGTAATTGCTCTGCCTGAAATTGGTCAAAATTGAAGCTTCTGAGTAAGCAAAACTCTGTAAAAATGGCAATTTGGGTCACTGTGAGGGTTTAAAAAGTGGTTATTCAACATGAGGCATGATCCAATTGACATTTTGAATCATTTTTGGTAAAGTCCAAAAAATCAATTTTCGGACGAAAAACGATGACCGCGGAGCTGTCGAACGTTCCCAAAATGGTCAATTCTGATGAAATTTTAACATTTAATCTTTTGACTGCAAATTACTGTTGGATGTGAATTATTACTTTTTCAACTAAAATAAGTGTGTTTAAAGTCATTTCTCTGCCTGAAATTGGTCAAAATTGAAGCTTCCGAGTAAGCAAAACTCTGTAAAAATGGCAATTTTGGTCACTGTGAGGGTTTAAAAAGTGGTTATTCAACATGAGGCACGATCCAATTGACATTTTGAATCATTTTTGATAAAGTCCCAAAAATCAATTTTCGGACGAAAAACGATGACCGCGGAGCTGTCGAACGTTCCCAAAATGGTCAATTCTGATGAAATTTTAACATTTAATCTTTTGACTGCAAATTACTGTTGGATGTGAATTATTACTTTTTCAACTAAAATAAGTGTGTTTAAAGTCAATTCTCTGCCTGAAATTGGTCAAAATTGAAGCTTCTGAGTAAGCAAAACTCTGTAAAAATGGCAATTTTGGTCACTGTGAGGATTTAAAAACTGGTTATTCAACATGAGGCACGATCCAATTGACATTTTGAATCATTTTTGGTAAAGTCCCAAAAATCAATTTTCGGGCGAAAAACGATGACCGCGGAACTGTCGAACGTTCCCAAAATGGTCAATTCTGATGAAATTTTAACATTTAATCTTTTGACTGCAAATTACTGTTGGATGTGAATTATTACTTTTTCAACTAAAATAAGTGTGTTTAAAGTCATTTCTGTGCCTGAAATTGGTCAAAATTGAAGCTTCTGAGTAAGCAAAACTCTGTAAAAATGGCAATTTTGGTCACTGTGAGGGTTTAAAAAGTGGTTATTCAACACGAGGCACGATCCAATTGACATTTTGAATCATTTTTGGTAAAGTCCAAAAAATCAATTTTCGGACGAAAAACGATGACCGCGGAGCTGTCGAACGTTCCCAAAATGGTCAATTCTGATGAAATTTTAACATTTAATGTTTTGACTGCAAATTACTGTTGGATGTGAATTATTACTTTTTCAACTAAAATAAGTGTGTTTAAAGTAATTGCTCTGCCTGAAATTGGTCAAAATTGAAGCTTCTGAGTAAGCAAAACTCTGTAAAAATGGCAATTATGGTCACTGTGAGGGTTTAAAAAGTGGTTATTCAACATGAGGCATGATCCAATTGACATTTTGAATCATTTTTGGTAAAGTCCAAAAAATCAATTTTCGGACAAAAAACGATGACCGCGGAGCTGTCGAACGTTCCCAAAATGGTCAATTCTGATGAAATTTTAACATTTAATCTTTTGACTGCAAATTACTGTTGGATGTGAATTATTACTTTTTCAACTAAAATAAGTATGTTTAAAGTCAATTCTCTGCCTGAAATTGGTCAAAATTGAAGCTTCCGAGTAAGCAAAACTCTGTAAAAATGGCAATTTTGGTCACTGTGAGGGTTTAAAAAGTGGTTATTCAACATGAGGCACGATCCAATTGACATTTTGAATCATTTTTGATAAAGTCCCAAAAATCAATTTTCGGACGAAAAACGATGACCGCGGAGCTGTCGAACGTTCCCAAAATGGTCAATTCTGATGAAATTTTAACATTTAATCTTTTGACTGCAAATTACTGTTGGATGTGAATTATTACTTTTTCAACTAAAATAAGTGTGTTTAAAGTCATTTCTGTGCCTGAAATTGGTCAAAATTGAAGCTTCTGAGTAAGCAAAACTCTGTAAAAATGGCAATTTTGGTCACTGTGAGGGTTTAAAAAGTGGTTATTCAACACGAGGCACGATCCAATTGACATTTTGAATCATTTTTGGTAAAGTCCAAAAAATCAATTTTCGGACGAAAAACGATGACCGCGGAGCTGTCGAACGTTCCCAAAATGGTCAATTCTGATGAAATTTTAACATTTAATGTTTTGACTGCAAATTACTGTTGGATGTGAATTATTACTTTTTCAACTAAAATAAGTGTGTTTAAAGTAATTGCTCTGCCTGAAATTGGTCAAAATTGAAGCTTCTGAGTAAGCAAAACTCTGTAAAAATGGCAATTATGGTCACTGTGAGGGTTTAAAAAGTGGTTATTCAACATGAGGCATGATCCAATTGACATTTTGAATCATTTTTGGTAAAGTCCAAAAAATCAATTTTCGGACAAAAAACGATGACCGCGGAGCTGTCGAACGTTCCCAAAATGGTCAATTCTGATGAAATTTTAACATTTAATCTTTTGACTGCAAATTACTGTTGGATGTGAATTATTACTTTTTCAACTAAAATAAGTATGTTTAAAGTCAATTCTCTGCCTGAAATTGGTCAAAATTGAAGCTTCCGAGTAAGCAAAACTCTGTAAAAATGGCAATTTTGGTCACTGTGAGGGTTTAAAAAGTGGTTATTCAACATGAGGCACGATCCAATTGACATTTTGAATCATTTTTGGTAAAGTCCAAAAAATCCATTTTCGGACGAAAAACGATGACCGCGGAGCTGTCGAACGTTCCCAAAATGGTAAATTCTGATTAAATTTTAACATTTAATCTTTTGACTGCAAATTACTGTTGGATGTGAATTATTACTTTTTCAACTAAAATAAGTGTGTTTAAAGTAATTTCTGTGCCTGAAATTGGTCAAAATTGAAGCTTCTGAGTAAGCAAAACTCTGTAAAAATGGCAATTTTGGTCACTGTGAGGGTTTAAAAAGTGGTTATTCAACATGAGGCACGATCCAATTGACATTTTGAATCATTTTTGGTAAAGTCCAAAAAATCAATTTTCGGACGAAAAACGATGACCGCGGAGCTGTCGAACGTTCCCAAAATGGTCAATTCTGATGAAATTTTAACATTTAATGTTTTGACTGCAAATTACTGTTGGATGTGAATTATTACTTTTTCAACTAAAATAAGTGTGTTTAAAGTAATTGCTCTGCCTGAAATTGGTCAAAATTGAAGCTTCTGAGTAAGCAAAACACTGTAAAAATGGCAATTTGGGTCACTGTGAGGGTTTAAAAAGTGGTTATTCAACATGAGGCATGATCCAATTGACATTTTGAATCATTTTTGGTAAAGTCCAAAAAATCAATTTTCAGACGAAAAACGATGACCGCGGAGCTGTCGAACGTTCCCAAAATGGTCAATTCTGATGAAATTTTAACATTTAATCTTTTGACTGCAAATTACTGTTGGATGTGAATTATTACTTTTTCAACTAAAACAAGTGTGTTTAAAGTCATTTCTCTGCCTGAAATTGGTCAAAATTGAAGCTTCCGAGTAAGCAAAACTCTGTAAAAATGGCAATTTTGGTCACTGTGAGGGTTTAAAAAGTGGTTATTCAACATGAGGCACGATCCAATTGACATTTTGAATCATTTTTGATAAAGTCCCAAAAATCAATTTTCGGACGAAAAACGATGACCGCGGAGCTGTCGAACGTTCCCAAAATGGTCAATTCTGATGAAATTTTAACATTTAATCTTTTGACTGCAAATTACTGTTGGATGTGAATTATTACTTTTTCAACTAAAATAAGTATGTTTAAAGTCAATTCTCTGCCTGAAATTGGTCAAAATTGAAGCTTCCGAGTAAGCAAAACTCTGTAAAAATGGCAATTTTGGTCACTGTGACGGTTTAAAAAGTGGTTATTCAACATGAGGCACGATCCAATTGACATTTTGAATCATTTTTGGTAAAGTCCAAAAAATCCATTTTCGGACGAAAAACGATGACCGCGGAGCTGTCGAACGTTCCCAAAATGGTAAATTCTGATTAAATTTTAACATTTAATCTTTTGACTGCAAATTACTGTTGGATGTGAATTATTACTTTTTCAACTAAAATAAGTGTGTTTAAAGTAATTTCTGTGCCTGAAATTGGTCAAAATTGAAGCTTCTGAGTAAGCAAAACTCTGTAAAAATGGCAATTTTGGTCACTGTGAGGGTTTAAAAAGTGGTTATTCAACATGAGGCACGATCCAATTGACATTTTGAATCATTTTTGGTAAAGTCCAAAAAATCAATTTTCGGACGAAAAACGATGACCGCGGAGCTGTCGAACGTTCCCAAAATGGTCAATTCTGATGAAATTTTAACATTTAATGTTTTGACTGCAAATTACTGTTGGATGTGAATTATTACTTTTTCAACTAAAATAAGTGTGTTTAAAGTAATTGCTCTGCCTGAAATTGGTCAAAATTGAAGCTTCTGAGTAAGCAAAACTCTGTAAAAATTGCAATTTGGGTCACTGTGAGGGTTTAAAAAGTGGTTATTCAACATGAGGCATGATCCAATTGACATTTTGAATCATTTTTGGTAAAGTCCAAAAAATCAATTTTCGGACGAAAAACGATGACCGCGGAGCTGTCGAACGTTCCCAAAATGGTCAATTCTGATGAAATTTTAACATTTAATCTTTTGACTGCAAATTACTGTTGGATGTGAATTATTACTTTTTCAACTAAAACAAGTGTGTTTAAAGTCATTTCTCTGCCTGAAATTGGTCAAAATTGAAGCTTCCGAGTAAGCAAAACTCTGTAAAAATGGCAATTTTGGTCACTGTGAGGGTTTAAAAAGTGGTTATTCAACATGAGGCACGATCCAATTGACATTTTGAATCATTTTTGACAAAGTCCCAAAAATCAATTTTCGGACGAAAAACGATGACCGCGGAGCTGTCGAACGTTCCCAAAATGGTCAATTCTGATGAAATTTTAACATTTAATCTTTTGACTGCAAATTACTGTTGGATGTGAATTATTACTTTTTCAACTAAAATAAGTGTGTTTAAAGTCAATTCTCTGCCTGAAATTGGTCAAAATTGAAGCTTCTGAGTAAGCAAAACTCTGTAAAAATGGCAATTTTGGTCACTGTAAGGATTTAAAAACTGGTTATTCAACATGAGGCACGATCCAATTGACATTTTGAATCATTTTTGGTAAAGTCCCAAAAATCAATTTTCGGGCGAAAAACGATGACCGCGGAACTGTCGAACGTTCCCAAAATGGTCAATTCTGATGAAATTTTAACATTTAATCTTTTGACTGCAAATTACTGTTGGATGTGAATTATTACTTTTTCAACTAAAATAAGTGTGTTTAAAGTCATTTCTGTGCCTGAAATTGGTCAAAATTGAAGCTTCTGAGTAAGCAAAACTCTGTAAAAATGGCAATTTTGGTCACTGTGAGGGTTTAAAAAGTGGTTATTCAACACGAGGCACGATCCAATTGACATTTTGAATCATTTTTGGTAAAGTCCAAAAAATCAATTTTCGGACGAAAAACGATGACCGCGGAGCTGTCGAACGTTCCCAAAATGGTCAATTCTGATGAAATTTTAACATTTAATGTTTTGACTGCAAATTACTGTTGGATGTGAATTATTACTTTTTCAACTAAAATAAGTGTGTTTAAAGTAATTGCTCTGCCTGAAATTGGTCAAAATTGAAGCTTCTGAGTAAGCAAAACTCTGTAAAAATGGCAATTATGGTCACTGTGAGGGTTTAAAAAGTGGTTATTCAACATGAGGCATGATCCAATTGACATTTTGAATCATTTTTGGTAAAGTCCAAAAAATCAATTTTCGGACAAAAAACGATGACCGCGGAGCTGTCGAACGTTCCCAAAATGGTCAATTCTGATGAAATTTTAACATTTAATCTTTTGACTGCAAATTACTGTTGGATGTGAATTATTACTTTTTCAACTAAAATAAGTGTGTTTAAAGTCAATTCTCTGCCTGAAATTGGTCAAAATTGAAGCTTCTGAGTAAGCAAAACTCTAAAAATGGCAATTTTGGTCACTGTGAGGGTTTAAAAACTGGTTATTCAACATGAGGCACGATCCAATTGACATTTTGAATCATTTTTGGTAAAGTCCCAAAAATCAATTTTCGGACGAAAAACGATGACCGCGGAGCTGTCGAACGTTCCCAAAATGGTCAATTCTGATGAAATTTTAACATTTAATCTTTTGACTGCAAATTACTGTTGGATGTGAATTATTACTTTTTCAACTAAAATAAGTGTGTTTAAAGTCATTTCTCTGCCTGAATTTGGTCAAAATTGAAGCTTCTGAGTAAGCAAAACTCTAAAAATGGCAATTTTGGTCACTGTGAGGGTTTAAAAACTGGTTATTCAACATGAGGCACGATCCAATTGACATTTTGAATCATTTTTGGTAAAGTCCCAAAAATCAATTTTCGGACGAAAAACGATGACCGCGGAGCTGTCGAACGTTCCCAAAATGGTCAATTCTGATAAAATTTTAACATTTAATCTTTTGACTGCAAATTACTGTTGGATGTGAATTATTACTTTTTCAACTAAAATAAGTATGTTTAAAGTCAATTCTCTGCCTGAAATTGGTCAAAATTGAAGCTTCCGAGTAAGCAAAACTCTGTAAAAATGGCAATTTTGGTCACTGTGAGGGTTTAAAAAGTGGTTATTCAACATGAGGCACGATCCAATTGACATTTTGAATCATTTTTGGTAAAGTCCAAAAAATCAATTTTCGGACGAAAAACGATGACCGCGGAGCTGTCGAACGTTCCCAAAATGGTCAATTCTGATGAAATTTTAACATTTAATCTTTTGACTGCAAATTACTGTTGGATGTGAATTATTACTTTTTCAACTAAAATAAGTGTGTTTAAAGTCATTTCTGTGCCTGAAATTGGTCAAAATTGAAGCTTCTGAGTAAGCAAAACTCTGTAAAAATGGCAATTTTGGTCACTGTGAGGGTTTAAAAAGTGGTTATTCAACACGAGGCACGATCCAATTGACATTTTGAATCATTTTTGGTAAAGTCCAAAAAATCAATTTTCGGACGAAAAACGATGACCGCGGAGCTGTCGAACGTTCCCAAAATGGTCAATTCTGATGAAATTTTAACATTTAATCTTTTGACTGCAAATTACTGTTGGATGTGAATTATTACTTTTTCAACTAAAATAAGTGTGTTTAAAGTAATTGCTCTGCCTGAAATTGGTCAAAATTGAAGCTTCTGAGTAAGCAAAACTCTGTAAAAATTGCAATTTGGGTCACTGTGAGGGTTTAAAAAGTGGTTATTCAACATGAGGCATGATCCAATTGACATTTTGAATCATTTTTGGTAAAGTCCAAAAAATCAATTTTCGGACGAAAAACGATGACTGCGGAGCTGTCGAACGTTCCCAAAATGGTCAATTCTGATGAAATTTTAACATTTAATCTTTTGACTGCAAATTACTGTTGGATGTGAATTATTACTTTTTCAACTAAAACAAGTGTGTTTAAAGTCATTTCTCTGCCTGAAATTGGTCAAAATTGAAGCTTCCGAGTAAGCAAAACTCTGTAAAAATGGCAATTTTGGTCACTGTGAGGGTTTAAAAAGTGGTTATTCAACATGAGGCACGATCCAATTGACATTTTGAATCATTTTTGACAAAGTCCCAAAAATCAATTTTCGGACGAAAAACGATGACCGCGGAGCTGTCGAACGTTCCCAAAATGGTCAATTCTGATGAAATTTTAACATTTAATCTTTTGACTGCAAATTACTGTTGGATGTGAATTATTACTTTTTCAACTAAAATAAGTGTGTTTAAAGTCAATTCTCTGCCTGAAATTGGTCAAAATTGAAGCTTCTGAGTAAGCAAAACTCTGTAAAAATGGCAATTTTGGTCACTGTGAGGATTTAAAAACTGGTTATTCAACATGAGGCACGATCCAATTGACATTTTGAATCATTTTTGGTAAAGTCCCAAAAATCAATTTTCGGGCGAAAAACGATGACCGCGGAACTGTCGAACGTTCCCAAAATGGTCAATTCTGATGAAATTTTAACATTTAATCTTTTGACTGCAAATTACTGTTGGATGTGAATTATTACTTTTTCAACTAAAATAAGTGTGTTTAAAGTCATTTCTGTGCCTGAAATTGGTCAAAATTGAAGCTTCTGAGTAAGCAAAACTCTGTAAAAATGGCAATTTTGGTCACTGTGAGGGTTTAAAAAGTGGTTATTCAACACGAGGCACGATCCAATTGACATTTTGAATCATTTTTGGTAAAGTCCAAAAAATCAATTTTCGGACGAAAAACGATGACCGCGGAGCTGTCGAACGTTCCCAAAATGGTCAATTCTGATGAAATTTTAACATTTAATGTTTTGACTGCAAATTACTGTTGGATGTGAATTATTACTTTTTCAACTAAAATAAGTGTGTTTAAAGTAATTGCTCTGCCTGAAATTGGTCAAAATTGAAGCTTCTGAGTAAGCAAAACTCTGTAAAAATGGCAATTATGGTCACTGTGAGGGTTTAAAAAGTGGTTATTCAACATGAGGCATGATCCAATTGACATTTTGAATCATTTTTGGTAAAGTCCAAAAAATCAATTTTCGGACAAAAAACGATGACCGCGGAGCTGTCGAACGTTCCCAAAATGGTCAATTCTGATGAAATTTTAACATTTAATCTTTTGACTGCAAATTACTGTTGGATGTGAATTATTACTTTTTCAACTAAAATAAGTGTGTTTAAAGTCAATTCTCTGCCTGAAATTGGTCAAAATTGAAGCTTCTGAGTAAGCAAAACTCTAAAAATGGCAATTTTGGTCACTGTGAGGGTTTAAAAACTGGTTATTCAACATGAGGCACGATCCAATTGACATTTTGAATCATTTTTGGTAAAGTCCCAAAAATCAATTTTCGGACGAAAAACGATGACCGCGGAGCTGTCGAACGTTCCCAAAATGGTCAATTCTGATGAAATTTTAACATTTAATCTTTTGACTGCAAATTACTGTTGGATGTGAATTATTACTTTTTCAACTAAAATAAGTGTGTTTAAAGTCATTTCTCTGCCTGAATTTGGTCAAAATTGAAGCTTCTGAGTAAGCAAAACTCTAAAAATGGCAATTTTGGTCACTGTGAGGGTTTAAAAACTGGTTATTCAACATGAGGCACGATCCAATTGACATTTTGAATCATTTTTGGTAAAGTCCCAAAAATCAATTTTCGGACGAAAAACGATGACCGCGGAGCTGTCGAACGTTCCCAAAATGGTCAATTCTGATAAAATTTTAACATTTAATCTTTTGACTGCAAATTACTGTTGGATGTGAATTATTACTTTTTCAACTAAAATAAGTGTGTTTAAAGTCATTTCTGTGCCTGAAATTGGTCAAAATTGAAGCTTCTGAGTAAGCAAAACTCTGTAAAAATGGCAATTTTGGTCACTGTGAGGGTTTAAAAAGTGGTTATTCAACACGAGGCACGATCCAATTGACATTTTGAATCATTTTTGGTAAAGTCCAAAAAATCAATTTTCGGACGAAAAACGATGACCGCGGAGCTGTCGAACGTTCCCAAAATGGTCAATTCAGATGAAATTTTAACATTTAATCTTTTGACTGCAAATTACTGTTGGATGTGAATTATTACTTTTTCAACTAAAATAAGTATGTTTAAAGTCAATTCTCTGCCTGAAATTGGTCAAAATTGAAGCTTCCGAGTAAGCAAAACTCTGTAAAAATGGCAATTTTGGTCACTGTGAGGGTTTAAAAAGTGGTTATTCAACATGAGGCACGATCCAATTGACATTTTGAATAATTTTTGGTAAAGTCCAAAAAATCAATTTTCGGACGAAAAACGATGACCGCGGAGCTGTCGAACGTTCCCAAAATGGTCAATTCTGATGAAATTTTAACATTTAATCTTTTGACTGCAAATTACTGTTGGATGTGAATTATTACTTTTTCAACTAAAATAAGTGTGTTTAAAGTCATTTCTGTGCCTGAAATTGGTCAAAATTGAAGCTTCTGAGTAAGCAAAACTCTGTAAAAATGGCAATTTTGGTCACTGTGAGGGTTTAAAAAGTGGTTATTCAACACGAGGCACGATCCAATTGACATTTTGAATCATTTTTGGTAAAGTCCAAAAAATCAATTTTCGGACGAAAAACGATGACAGCGGAGCTGTCGAACGTTCCCAAAATGGTCAATTCTGATGAAATTTTAACATTTAATCTTTTGACTGCAAATTACTGTTGGATGTGAATTATTACTTTTTCAACTAAAATAAGTATGTTTAAAGTCAATTCTCTGCCTGAAATTGGTCAAAATTGAAGCTTCCGAGTAAGCAAAACTCTGTAAAAATGGCAATTTTGGTCACTGTGAGGGTTTAAAAAGTGGTTATTCAACATGAGGCACGATCCAATTGACATTTTGAATCATTTTTGGTAAAGTCCAAAAAATCCATTTTCGGACGAAAAACGATGACCGCGGAGCTGTCGAACGTTCCCAAAATGGTAAATTCTGATTAAATTTTAACATTTAATCTTTTGACTGCAAATTACTGTTGGATGTGAATTATTACTTTTTCAACTAAAATAAGTGTGTTTAAAGTAATTTCTGTGCCTGAAATTGGTCAAAATTGAAGCTTCTGAGTAAGCAAAACTCTGTAAAAATGGCAATTTTGGTCACTGTGAGGGTTTAAAAAGTGGTTATTCAACATGAGGCACGATCCAATTGACATTTTGAATCATTTTTGGTAAAGTCCAAAAAATCAATTTTCGGACGAAAAACGATGACCGCGGAGCTGTCGAACGTTCCCAAAATGGTCAATTCTGATGAAATTTTAACATTTAATGTTTTGACTGCAAATTACTGTTGGATGTGAATTATTACTTTTTCAACTAAAATAAGTGTGTTTAAAGTAATTGCTCTGCCTGAAATTGGTCAAAATTGAAGCTTCTGAGTAAGCAAAACTCTGTAAAAATGGCAATTTGGGTCACTGTGAGGGTTTAAAAAGTGGTTATTCAACATGAGGCATGATCCAATTGACATTTTGAATCATTTTTGGTAAAGTCCAAAAAATCAATTTTCGGACGAAAAACGATGACCGCGGAGCTGTCGAACGTTCCCAAAATGGTCAATTCTGATGAAATTTTAACATTTAATCTTTTGACTGCAAATTACTGTTGGATGTGAATTATTTCTTTTTCAACTAAAATAAGTATGTTTAAAGTCAATTCTCTGCCTGAAATTGGTCAAAATTGAAGCTTCCGAGTAAGCAAAACTCTGTAAAAATGGCAATTTTGGTCACTGTGAGGGTTTAAAAAGTGGTTATTCAACATGAGGCACGATCCAATTGACATTTTGAATCATTTTTGGTAAAGTCCAAAAAATCCATTTTCGGACGAAAAACGATGACCGCGGAGCTGTCGAACGTTCCCAAAATGGTAAATTCTGATTAAATTTTAACATTTAATCTTTTGACTGCAAATTACTGTTGGATATGAATTATTACTTTTTCAACTAAAATAAGTGTGTTTAAAGTAATTTCTGTGCCTGAAATTGGTCAAAATTGAAGCTTCTGAGTAAGCAAAACTCTGTAAAAATGGCAATTTTGGTCACTGTGAGGGTTTAAAAAGTGGTTATTCAACATGAGGCACGATCCAATTGACATTTTGAATCATTTTTGGTAAAGTCCAAAAAATCAATTTTCGGACGAAAAACGATGACCGCGGAGCTGTCGAACGTTCCCAAAATGGTCCATTCTGATGAAATTTTAACATTTAATGTTTTGACTGCAAATTACTGTTGGATGTGAATTATTACTTTTTCAACTAAAATAAGTGTGTTTAAAGTAATTGCTCTGCCTGAAATTGGTCAAAATTGAAGCTTCTGAGTAAGCAAAACTCTGTAAAAATGGCAATTTGGGTCACTGTGAGGGTTTAAAAAGTGGTTATTCAACATGAGGCATGATCCAATTGACATTTTGAATCATTTTTGGTAAAGTCCAAAAAATCAATTTTCGGACGAAAAACGATGACCGCGGAGCTGTCGAACGTTCCCAAAATGGTCAATTCTGATGAAATTTTAACATTTAATCTTTTGACTGCAAATTACTGTTGGATGTGAATTATTAATTTTTCAACTAAAATAAGTGTGTTTAAAGTCATTTCTCTGCCTGAAATTGGTCAAAATTGAAGCTTCCGAGTAAGCAAAACTCTGTAAAAATGGCAATTTTGGTCACTGTGAGGGTTTAAAAAGTGGTTATTCAACATGAGGCACGATCCAATTGACATTTTGAATCATTTTTGATAAAGTCCCAAAAATCAATTTTCGGACGAAAAACGATGACCGCGGAGCTGTCGAACGTTCCCAAAATGGTCAATTCTGATGAAATTTTAACATTTAATCTTTTGACTGCAAATTACTGTTGGATGTGAATTATTACTTTTTCAACTAAAATAAGTGTGTTTAAAGTCAATTCTCTGCCTGAAATTGGTCAAAATTGAAGCTTCTGAGTAAGCAAAACTCTGTAAAAATGGCAATTTTGGTCACTGTGAGGATTTAAAAACTGGTTATTCAACATGAGGCACGATCCAATTGACATTTTGAATCATTTTTGGTAAAGTCCCAAAAATCAATTTTCGGGCGAAAAACGATGACCGCGGAACTGTCGAACGTTCCCAAAATGGTCAATTCTGATGAAATTTTAACATTTAATCTTTTGACTGCAAATTACTGTTGGATGTGAATTATTACTTTTTCAACTAAAATAAGTGTGTTTAAAGTCATTTCTGTGCCTGAAATTGGTCAAAATTGAAGCTTCTGAGTAAGCAAAACTCTGTAAAAATGGCAATTTTGGTCACTGTGAGGGTTTAAAAAGTGGTTATTCAACACGAGGCACGATCCAATTGACATTTTGAATCATTTTTGGTAAAGTCCAAAAAATCAATTTTCGGACGAAAAACGATGACCGCGGAGCTGTCGAACGTTCCCAAAATGGTCAATTCTGATGAAATTTTAACATTTAATGTTTTGACTGCAAATTACTGTTGGATGTGAATTATTACTTTTTCAACTAAAATAAGTGTGTTTAAAGTAATTGCTCTGCCTGAAATTGGTCAAAATTGAAGCTTCTGAGTAAGCAAAACTCTGTAAAAATGGCAATTTGGGTCACTGTGAGGGTTTAAAAAGTGGTTATTCAACATGAGGCATGATCCAATTGACATTTTGAATCATTTTTGGTAAAGTCCAAAAAATCAATTTTCGGACGAAAAACGATGACCGCGGAGCTGTCGAACGTTCCCAAAATGGTCAATTCTGATGAAATTTTAACATTTAATCTTTTGACTGCAAATTACTGTTGGATGTGAATTATTACTTTTTCAACTAAAATAAGTGTGTTTAAAGTCATTTCTCTGCCTGAAATTGGTCAAAATTGAAGCTTCTGAGTAAGCAAAACTCTGTAAAAATGGCAATTTTGGTAACTGTGAGGGTTTAAAAAGTGGTTATTCAACATGAGGCACGATCCAATTGACATTTTGAATCATTTTTGGTAAAGTCCCAAAAATCAATTTTCGGACAAAAAACGATGACCGCGGAGCTGTCGAACGTTCCCAAAATGGTCAATTCTGATGAAATTTTAACATTTAATCTTTTGACTGCAAATTACTGTTGGATGTGAATTATTACTTTTTCAACTAAAATAAGTGTGTTTAAAGTCAATTCTCTGCCTGAAATTGGTCAAAATTGAAGCTTCTGAGTAAGCAAAACTCTAAAAATGGCAATTATGGTCACTGTGAGGGTTTAAAAACTGGTTATTCAACATGAGGCACGATCCAATTGACATTTTGAATCATTTTTGGTAAAGTCCCAAAAATCAATTTTCGGACGAAAAACGATGACCGCGGAGCTGTCGAACGTTCCCAAAATGGTCAATTCTGATGAAATTTTAACATTTAATCTTTTGACTGCAAATTACTGTTGGATGTGAATTATTACTTTTTCAACTAAAATAAGTGTGTTTAAAGTCATTTCTCTGCCTGAATTTGGTCAAAATTGAAGCTTCTGAGTAAGCAAAACTCTAAAAATGGCTATTTTGGTCACTGTGAGGGTTTAAAAACTGGTTATTCAACATGAGGCACGATCCAATTGACATTTTGAATAATTTTTGGTAAAGTCCCAAAAATAAATTTTCGGACGAAAAACGATGACCGTGGAGCTGTCGAACGTTCCCAAAATGGTCAATTCTGATGAAATTTTAACATTTAATCTTTTGACTGCAAATTACTGTTGGATGTGAATTATTACTTTTTCAACTAAAATAAGTGTGTTTAAAGTCATTTCTGTGCCTGAAATTGGTCAAAATTGAAGCTTCTGAGTAAGCAAAACTCTGTAAAAATGGCAATTTTGGTCACTGTGAGGGTTTAAAAAGTGGTTATTCAACACGAGGCACGATCCAATTGACATTTTGAATCATTTTTGGTAAAGTCCAAAAAATCAATTTTCGGACGAAAAACGATGACCGCGGAGCTGTCGAACGTTCCCAAAATGGTCAATTCTGATGAAATTTTAACATTTAATCTTTTGACTGCAAATTACTGTTGGATGTGAATTATTACTTTTTCAACTAAAATAAGTATGTTTAAAGTCAATTCTCTGCCTGAAATTGGTCAAAATTGAAGCTTCCGAGTAAGCAAAACTCTGTAAAAATGGCAATTTTGGTCACTGTGAGGGTTTAAAAAGTGGTTATTCAACATGAGGCACGATCCAATTGACATTTTGAATCATTTTTGGTAAAGTCCAAAAAATCAATTTTCGGACGAAAAACGATGACCGCGGAGCTGTCGAACGTTCCCAAAATGGTCAATTCTGATGAAATTTTAACATTTAATCTTTTGACTGCAAATTACTGTTGGATGTGAATTATTACTTTTTCAACTAAAATAAGTGTGTTTAAAGTCATTTCTGTGCCTGAAATTGGTCAAAATTGAAGCTTCTGAGTAAGCAAAACTCTGTAAAAATGGCAATTTTGGTCACTGTGAGGGTTTAAAAAGTGGTTATTCAACACGAGGCACGATCCAATTGACATTTTGAATCATTTTTGGTAAAGTCCAAAAAATCAATTTTCGGACGAAAAACGATGACCGCGGAGCTGTCGAACGTTCCCAAAATGGTCAATTCTGATGAAATTTTAACATTTAATCTTTTGACTGCAAATTACTGTTGGATGTGAATTATTACTTTTTCAACTAAAATAAGTATGTTTAAAGTCAATTCTCTGCCTGAAATTGGTCAAAATTGAAGCTTCCGAGTAAGCAAAACTCTGTAAAAATGGCAATTTTGGTCACTGTGAGGGTTTAAAAAGTGATTATTCAACATGAGGCACGATCCAATTGACATTTTGAATCATTTTTGGTAAAGTCCAAAAAATCCATTTTCGGACGAAAAACGATGACCGCGGAGCTGTCGAACGTTCCCAAAATGGTAAATTCTGATTAAATTTTAACATTTAATCTTTTGACTGCAAATTACTGTTGGATGTGAATTATTACTTTTTCAACTAAAATAAGTGTGTTTAAAGTAATTTCTGTGCCTGAAATTGGTCAAAATTGAAGCTTCTGAGTAAGCAAAACTCTGTAAAAATGGCAATTTTGGTCACTGTGAGGGTTTAAAAAGTGGTTATTCAACATGAGGCACGATCCAATTGACATTTTGAATCATTTTTGGTAAAGTCCAAAAAATCAATTTTCGGACGAAAAACGATGACCGCGGAGCTGTCGAACGTTCCCAAAATGGTCAATTCTGATGAAATTTTAACATTTAATGTTTTGACTGCAAATTACTGTTGGATGTGAATTATTACTTTTTCAACTAAAATAAGTGTGTTTAAAGTAATTGCTCTGCCTGAAATTGGTCAAAATTGAAGCTTCTGAGTAAGCAAAACTCTGTAAAAATGGCAATTTAGGTCACTGTGAGGGTTTAAAAAGTGGTTATTCAACATGAGGCATGATCCAATTGACATTTTGAATCATTTTTGGTAAAGTCCAAAAAATCAATTTTCGGACGAAAAACGATGACCGCGGAGCTGTCGAACGTTCCCAAAATGGTCAATTCTGATGAAATTTTAACATTTAATCTTTTGACTGCAAATTACTGTTGGATGTGAATTATTACTTTTTCAACTAAAATAAGTATGTTTAAAGTCAATTCTCTGCCTGAAATTGGTCAAAATTGAAGCTTCCGAGTAAGCAAAACTCTGTAAAAATGGCAATTTTGGTCACTGTGAGGGTTTAAAAAGTGGTTATTCAACATGAGGCACGATCCAATTGACATTTTGAATCATTTTTGGTAAAGTCCAAAAAATCCATTTTCGGACGAAAAACGATGACCGCGGAGCTGTCGAACGTTCCCAAAATGGTAAATTCTGATTAAATTTTAACATTTAATCTTTTGACTGCAAATTACTGTTGGATGTGAATTATTACTTTTTCAACTAAAATAAGTGTGTTTAAAGTAATTTCTGTGCCTGAAATTGGTCAAAATTGAAGCTTCTGATTAAGCAAAACTCTGTAAAAATGGCAATTTTGGTCACTGTGAGGGTTTAAAAAGTGGTTATTCAACATGAGGCACGATCCAATTGACATTTTGAATCATTTTTGGTAAAGTCCAAAAAATCAATTTTCGGACGAAAAACGATGACCGCGGAGCTGTCGAACGTTCCCAAAATGGTCAATTCTGATGAAATTTTAACATTTAATGTTTTGACTGCAAATTACTGTTGGATGTGAATTATTACTTTTTCAACTAAAATAAGTGTGTTTAAAGTCATTTCTCTGCCTGAAATTGGTCAAAATTGAAGCTTCCGAGTAAGCAAAACTCTGTAAAAATGGCAATTTTGGTCACTGTGAGGGTTTAAAAAGTGGTTATTCAACATGAGGCACGATCCAATTGACATTTTGAATCATTTTTGATAAAGTCCCAAAAATCAATTTTCGGACGAAAAACGATGACCGCGGAGCTGTCGAACGTTCCCAAAATGGTCAATTCTGATGAAATTTTAACATTTAATCTTTTGACTGCAAATTACTGTTGGATGTGAATTATTACTTTTTCAACTAAAATAAGTGTGTTTAAAGTCAATTCTCTGCCTGAAATTGGTCAAAATTGAAGCTTCTGAGTAAGCAAAACTCTGTAAAAATGGCAATTTTGGTCACTGTGAGGATTTAAAAACTGGTTATTCAACATGAGGCACGATCCAATTGACATTTTGAATCATTTTTGGTAAAGTCCCAAAAATCAATTTTCGGGCGAAAAACGATGACCGCGGAACTGTCGAACGTTCCCAAAATGGTCAATTCTGATGAAATTTTAACATTTAATCTTTTGACTGCAAATTACTGTTGGATGTGAATTATTACTTTTTCAACTAAAATAAGTGTGTTTAAAGTCATTTCTGTGCCTGAAATTGGTCAAAATTGAAGCTTCTGAGTAAGCAAAACTCTGTAAAAATGGCAATTTTGGTCACTGTGAGGGTTTAAAAAGTGGTTATTCAACACGAGGCACGATCCAATTGACATTTTGAATCATTTTTGGTAAAGTCCAAAAAATCAATTTTCGGACGAAAAACGATGACCGCGGAGCTGTCGAACGTTCCCAAAATGGTCAATTCTGATGAAATTTTAACATTTAATGTTTTGACTGCAAATTACTGTTGGATGTGAATTATTACTTTTTCAACTAAAATAAGTGTGTTTAAAGTAATTGCTCTGCCTGAAATTGGTCAAAATTGAAGCTTCTGAGTAAGCAAAACTCTGTAAAAATGGCAATTATGGTCACTGTGAGGGTTTAAAAAGTGGTTATTCAACATGAGGCACGATCCAATTGACATTTTGAATCATTTTTGGTAAAGTCCAAATAATCAATTTTCGGACGAAAAACGATGACCGCGGAGCTGTCGAACGTTCCCAAAATGGTCAATTCTGATGAAATTTTAACATTTAATCTTTTGACTGCAAATTACTGTTGGATGTGAATTATTACTTTTTCAACTAAAATAAGTGTGTTTAAAGTCATTTCTCTGCCTGAAATTGGTCAAAATTGAAGCTTCTGAGTAAGCAAAACTCTGTAAAAATGGCAATTTTGGTAACTGTGAGGGTTTAAAAAGTGGTTATTCAACATGAGGCACGATCCAATTGACATTTTGAATCATTTTTGGTAAAGTCCCAAAAATCAATTTTCGGACAAAAAACGATGACCGCGGAGCTGTCGAACGTTCCCAAAATGGTCAATTCTGATGAAATTTTAACATTTAATCTTTTGACTGCAAATTACTGTTGGATGTGAATTATTACTTTTTCAACTAAAATAAGTGTGTTTAAAGTCAATTCTCTGCCTGAAATTGGTCAAAATTGAAGCTTCTGAGTAAGCAAAACTCTAAAAATGGCAATTTTGGTCACTGTGAGGGTTTAAAAACTGGTTATTCAACATGAGGCACGATCCAATTGAGATTTTGAATCATTTTTGGTAAAGTCCCAAAAATCAATTTTCGGACGAAAAACGATGACCGCGGAGCTGTCGAACGTTCCCAAAATGGTCAATTCTGATGAAATTTTAACATTTAATCTTTTGACTGCAAATTACTGTTGGATGTGAATTATTACTTTTTCAACTAAAATAAGTGTGTTTAAAGTCATTTCTCTGCCTGAATTTGGTCAAAATTGAAGCTTCTGAGTAAGCAAAACTCTAAAAATGGCAATTTTGGTCACTGTGAGGGTTTAAAAACTGGTTATTCAACATGAGGCACGATCCAATTGACATTTTGAATCATTTTTGGTAAAGTCCCAAAAATCAATTTTCGGACGAAAAACGATGACCGCGGAGCTGTCGAACGTTCCCAAAATGGTCAATTCTGATGAAATTTTAACATTTAATCTTTTGACTGCAAATTACTGTTGGATGTGAATTATTACTTTTTCAACTAAAATAAGTGTGTTTAAAGTCATTTCTGTGCCTGAAATTGGTCAAAATTGAAGCTTCTGAGTAAGCAAAACTCTGTAAAAATGGCAATTTTGGTCACTGTGAGGGTTTAAAAAGTGGTTATTCAACACGAGGCACGATCCAATTGACATTTTGAATCATTTTTGGTAAAGTCCAAAAAATCAATTTTCGGACGAAAAACGATGACCGCGGAGCTGTCGAACGTTCCCAAAATGGTCAATTCTGATGAAATTTTAACATTTAATCTTTTGACTGCAAATTACTGTTGGATGTGAATTATTACTTTTTCAACTAAAATAAGTATGTTTAAAGTCAATTCTCTGCCTGAAATTGGTCAAAATTGAAGCTTCCGAGTAAGCAAAACTCTGTAAAAATGGCAATTTTGGTCACTGTGAGGGTTTAAAAAGTGGTTATTCAACATGAGGCACGATCCAATTGACATTTTGAATCATTTTTGGTAAAGTCCAAAAAATCAATTTTCGGACGAAAAACGATGACCGCGGAGCTGTCGAACGTTCCCAAAATGGTCAATTCTGATGAAATTTTAACATTTAATCTTTTGACTGCAAATTACTGTTGGATGTGAATTATTACTTTTTCAACTAAAATAAGTGTGTTTAAAGTCATTTCTGTGCCTGAAATTGGTCAAAATTGAAGCTTCTGAGTAAGCAAAACTCTGTAAAAATGGCAATTTTGGTCACTGTGAGGGTTTAAAAAGTGGTTATTCAACACGAGGCACGATCCAATTGACATTTTGAATCATTTTTGGTAAAGTCCAAAAAATCAATTTTCGGACGAAAAACGATGACCGCGGAGCTGTCGAACGTTCCCAAAATTGTCAATTCTGATGAAATTTTAACATTTAATCTTTTGACTGCAAATTACTGTTGGATGTGAATTATTACTTTTTCAACTAAAATAAGTATGTTTAAAGTCAATTCTCTGCCTGAAATTGGTCAAAATTGAAGCTTCCGAGTAAGCAAAACTCTGTAAAAATGGCAATTTTGGTCACTGTGAGGGTTTAAAAAGTGGTTATTCAACATGAGGCACGATCCAATTGACATTTTGAATCATTTTTGGTAAAGTCCAAAAAATCCATTTTCGGACGAAAAACGATGACCGCGGAGCTGTCGAACGTTCCCAAAATGGTAAATTCTGATTAAAATTTAACATTTAATCTTTTGACTGCAAATTACTGTTGGATGTGAATTATTACTTTTTCAACTAAAATAAGTGTGTTTAAAGTAATTTCTGTGCCTGAAATTGGTCAAAATTGAAGCTTCTGAGTAAGCAAAACTCTGTAAAAATGGCAATTTTGGTCACTGTGAGGGTTTAAAAAGTGGTTATTCAACATGAGGCACGATCCAATTGACATTTTGAATCATTTTTGGTAAAGTCCAAAAAATCAATTTTCGGACGAAAAACGATGACCGCGGAGCTGTCGAACGTTCCCAAAATGGTCAATTCTGATGAAATTTTAACATTTAATGTTTTGACTGCAAATTACTGTTGGATGTGAATTATTACTTTTTCAACTAAAATAAGTGTGTTTAAAGTAATTGCTCTGCCTGAAATTGGTCAAAATTGAAGCTTCTGAGTAAGCAAAACTCTGTAAAAATGGCAATTTGGGTCACTGTGAGGGTTTAAAAAGTGGTTATTCAACATGAGGCATGATCCAATTGACATTTTGAATCATTTTTGGTAAAGTCCAAAAAATCAATTTTCGGACGAAAAACGATGACCGCGGAGCTGTCGAACGTTCCCAAAATGGTCAATTCTGATGAAATTTTAACATTTAATCTTTTGACTGCAAATTACTGTTGGATGTGAATTATTACTTTTTCAACTAAAATAAGTATGGTTAAAGTCAATTCTCTGCCTGAAATTGGTCAAAATTGAAGCTTCCGAGTAAGCAAAACTCTGTAAAAATGGCAATTTTGGTCACTGTGAGGGTTTAAAAAGTGGTTATTCAACATGAGGCACGATCCAATTGACATTTTGAATAATTTTTGGTAAAGTCCAAAAAATCCATTTTCGGACGAAAAACGATGACCGCGGAGCTGTCGAACGTTCCCAAAATGGTAAATTCTGATTAAATTTTAACATTTAATCTTTTGACTGCAAATTACTGTTGGATGTGAATTATTACTTTTTCAACTAAAATAAGTGTGTTTAAAGTAATTTCTGTGCCTGAAATTGGTCAAAATTGAAGCTTCTGAGTAAGCAAAACTCTGTAAAAATGGCAATTTTGGTCACTGTGAGGGTTTAAAAAGTTGTTATTCAACATGAGGCACGATCCAATTGACATTTGAATCATTTTTGGTAAAGTCCAAAAAATCAATTTTCGGACGAAAAACGATGACCGCGGAGCTGTCGAACGTTCCCAAAATGGTCAATTCTGATGAAATTTTAACATTTAATGTTTTGACTGCAAATTACTGTTGGATGTGAATTATTACTTTTTCAACTAAAATAAGTGTGTTTAAAGTAATTGCTCTGCCTGAAATTGGTCAAAATTGAAGCTTCTGAGTAAGCAAAACTCTGTAAAAATGGCAATTTGGGTCACTGTGAGGGTTTAAAAAGTGGTTATTCAACATGAGGCATGATCCAATTGACATTTTGAATCATTTTTGGTAAAGTCCAAAAAATCAATTTTCGGACGAAAAACGATGACCGCGGAGCTGTCGAACGTTCCCAAAATGGTCAATTCTGATGAAATTTTAACATTTAATCTTTTGACTGCAAATTACTGTTGGATGTGAATTATTACTTTTTCAACTAAAATAAGTGTGTTTAAAGTCATTTCTCTGCCTGAAATTGGTCAAAATTGAAGCTTCCGAGTAAGCAAAACTCTGTAAAAATGGCAATTTTGGTCACTGTGAGGGTTTAAAAAGTGGTTATTCAACATGAGGCACGATCCAATTGACATTTTGAATCATTTTTGATAAAGTCCCAAAAATCAATTTTCGGACGAAAAACGATGACCGCGGAGCTGTCGAACGTTCCCAAAATGGTCAATTCTGATGAAATTTTAAGATTTAATCTTTTGACTGCAAATTACTGTTGGATGTGAATTATTACTTTTTCAACTAAAATAAGTGTGTTTAAAGTCATTTCTCTGCCTGAATTTGGTCAAAATTGAAGCTTCTGAGTAAGCAAAACTCTAAAAATGGCAATTTTGGTCACTGTGAGGGTTTAAAAACTGGTTATTCAACATGAGGCACGATCCAATTGACATTTTGAATCATTTTTGGTAAAGTCCCAAAAATCAATTTTCGGACGAAAAACGATGACCGCGGAGCTGTCGAACGTTCCCAAAATGGTCAATTCTGATGAAATTTTAACATTTAATCTTTTGACTGCAAATTACTGTTGGATGTGAATTATTACTTTTTCAACTAAAATAAGTGTGTTTAAAGTCATTTCTGTGCCTGAAATTGGTCAAAATTGAAGCTTCTGAGTAAGCAAAACTCTGTAAAAATGGCAATTTTGGTCACTGTGAGGGTTTAAAAAGTGGTTATTCAACACGAGGCACGATCCAATTGACATTTTGAATCATTTTTGGTAAAGTCCAAAAAATCAATTTTCGGACGAAAAACGATGACCGCGGAGCTGTCGAACGTTCCCAAAATGGTCAATTCTGATAAAATTTTAACATTTAATCTTTTGACTGCAAATTACTGTTGGATGTGAATTATTACTTTTTCAACTAAAATAAGTGTGTTTAAAGTCATTTCTGTGCCTGAAATTGGTCAAAATTGAAGCTTCTGAGTAAGCAAAACTCTGTAAAAATGGCAATTTTGGTAACTGTGAGGGTTTAAAAAGTGGTTATTCAACATGAGGCACGATCCAATTGACATTTTGAATCATTTTTGGTAAAGTCCCAAAAATCAATTTTCGGACAAAAAACGATGACCGCGGAGCTGTCGAACGTTCCCAAAATGGTCAATTCTGATGAAATTTTAACATTTAATCTTTTGACTGCAAATTACTGTTGGATGTGAATTATTACTTTTTCAACTAAAATAAGTGTGTTTAAAGTCAATTCTCTGCCTGAAATTGGTCAAAATTGAAGCTTCTGAGTAAGCAAAACTCTAAAAATGGCAATTTTGGTCACTGTGAGGGTTTAAAAACTGGTTATTCAACATGAGGCACGATCCAATTGAGATTTTGAATCATTTTTGGTAAAGTCCCAAAAATCAATTTTCGGACGAAAAACGATGACCGCGGAGCTGTCGAACGTTCCCAAAATGGTCAATTCTGATGAAATTTTAACATTTAATCTTTTGACTGCAAATTACTGTTGGATGTGAATTATTACTTTTTCAACTAAAATAAGTGTGTTTAAAGTCATTTCTCTGCCTGAATTTGGTCAAAATTGAAGCTTCTGAGTAAGCAAAACTCTAAAAATGGCAATTTTGGTCACTGTGAGGGTTTAAAAACTGGTTATTCAACATGAGGCACGATCCAATTGACATTTTGAATCATTTTTGGTAAAGTCCCAAAAATCAATTTTCGGACGAAAAACGATGACCGCGGAGCTGTCGAACGTTCCCAAAATGGTCAATTCTGATGAAATTTTAACATTTAATCTTTTGACTGCAAATTACTGTTGGATGTGAATTATTACTTTTTCAACTAAAATAAGTGTGTTTAAAGTCATTTCTGTGCCTGAAATTGGTCAAAATTGAAGCTTCTGAGTAAGCAAAACTCTGTAAAAATGGCAATTTTGGTCACTGTGAGGGTTTAAAAAGTGGTTATTCAACACGAGGCACGATCCAATTGACATTTTGAATCATTTTTGGTAAAGTCCAAAAAATCAATTTTCGGACGAAAAACGATGACCGCGGAGCTGTCGAACGTTCCCAAAATGGTCAATTCTGATGAAATTTTAACATTTAATCTTTTGACTGCAAATTACTGTTGGATGTGAATTATTACTTTTTCAACTAAAATAAGTATGTTTAAAGTCAATTCTCTGCCTGAAATTGGTCAAAATTGAAGCTTCCGAGTAAGCAAAACTCTGTAAAAATGGCAATTTTGGTCACTGTGAGGGTTTAAAAAGTGGTTATTCAACATGAGGCACGATCCAATTGACATTTTGAATCATTTTTGGTAAAGTCCAAAAAATCAATTTTCGGACGAAAAACGATGACCGCGGAGCTGTCGAACGTTCCCAAAATGGTCAATTCTGATGAAATTTTAACATTTAATCTTTTGACTGCAAATTACTGTTGGATGTGAATTATTACTTTTTCAACTAAAATAAGTGTGTTTAAAGTCATTTCTGTGCCTGAAATTGGTCAAAATTGAAGCTTCTGAGTAAGCAAAACTCTGTAAAAATGGCAATTTTGGTCACTGTGAGGGTTTAAAAAGTGGTTATTCAACACGAGGCACGATCCAATTGACATTTTGAATCATTTTTGGTAAAGTCCAAAAAATCAATTTTCGGACGAAAAACGATGACCGCGGAGCTGTCGAACGTTCCCAAAATGGTCAATTCTGATGAAATTTTAACATTTAATCTTTTGACTGCAAATTACTGTTGGATGTGAATTATTACTTTTTCAACTAAAATAAGTATGTTTAAAGTCAATTCTCTGCCTGAAATTGGTCAAAATTGAAGCTTCCGAGTAAGCAAAACTCTGTAAAAATGGCAATTTTGGTCACTGTGAGGGTTTAAAAAGTGGTTATTCAACATGAGGCACGATCCAATTGACATTTTGAATCATTTTTGGTAAAGTCCAAAAAATCCATTTTCGGACGAAAAACGATGACCGCGGAGCTGTCGAACGTTCCCAAAATGGTAAATTCTGATTAAAATTTAACATTTAATCTTTTGACTGCAAATTACTGTTGGATGTGAATTATTACTTTTTCAACTAAAATAAGTGTGTTTAAAGTAATTTCTGTGCCTGAAATTGGTCAAAATTGAAGCTTCTGAGTAAGCAAAACTCTGTAAAAATGGCAATTTTGGTCACTGTGAGGGTTTAAAAAGTGGTTATTCAACATGAGGCACGATCCAATTGACATTTTGAATCATTTTTGGTAAAGTCCAAAAAATCAATTTTCGGACGAAAAACGATGACCGCGGAGCTGTCGAACGTTCCCAAAATGGTCAATTCTGATGAAATTTTAACATTTAATGTTTTGACTGCAAATTACTGTTGGATGTGAATTATTACTTTTTCAACTAAAATAAGTGTGTTTAAAGTAATTGCTCTGCCTGAAATTGGTCAAAATTGAAGCTTCTGAGTAAGCAAAACTCTGTAAAAATGGCAATTTGGGTCACTGTGAGGGTTTAAAAAGTGGTTATTCAACATGAGGCATGATCCAATTGACATTTTGAATCATTTTTGGTAAAGTCCAAAAAATCAATTTTCGGACGAAAAACGATGACCGCGGAGCTGTCGAACGTTCCCAAAATGGTCAATTCTGATGAAATTTTAACATTTAATCTTTTGACTGCAAATTACTGTTGGATGTGAATTATTACTTTTTCAACTAAAATAAGTATGGTTAAAGTCAATTCTCTGCCTGAAATTGGTCAAAATTGAAGCTTCCGAGTAAGCAAAACTCTGTAAAAATGGCAATTTTGGTCACTGTGAGGGTTTAAAAAGTGGTTATTCAACATGAGGCACGATCCAATTGACATTTTGAATCATTTTTGGTAAAGTCCAAAATATCCATTTTCGGACGAAAAACGATGACCGCGGAGCTGTCGAACGTTCCCAAAATGGTAAATTCTGATTAAATTTTAACATTTAATCTTTTGACTGCAAATTACTGTTGGATGTGAATTATTACTTTTTCAACTAAAATAAGTGTGTTTAAAGTAATTTCTGTGCCTGAAATTGGTCAAAATTGAAGCTTCTGAGTAAGCAAAACTCTGTAAAAATGGCAATTTTGGTCACTGTGAGGGTTTAAAAAGTGGTTATTCAACATGAGGCACGATCCAATTGACATTTGAATCATTTTTGGTAAAGTCCAAAAAATCAATTTTCGGACGAAAAACGATGACCGCGGAGCTGTCGAACGTTCCCAAAATGGTCAATTCTGATGAAATTTTAACATTTAATGTTTTGACTGCAAATTACTGTTGGATGTGAATTATTACTTTTTCAACTAAAATAAGTGTGTTTAAAGTAATTGCTCTGCCTGAAATTGGTCAAAATTGAAGCTTCTGAGTAAGCAAAACTCTGTAAAAATGGCAATTTGGGTCACTGTGAGGGTTTAAAAAGTGGTTATTCAACATGAGGCATGATCCAATTGACATTTTGAATCATTTTTGGTAAAGTCCAAAAAATCAATTTTCGGACGAAAAACGATGACCGCGGAGCTGTCGAACGTTCCCAAAATGGTCAATTCTGATGAAATTTTAACATTTAATCTTTTGACTGCAAATTACTGTTGGATGTGAATTATTACTTTTTCAACTAAAATAAGTATGGTTAAAGTCAATTCTCTGCCTGAAATTGGTCAAAATTGAAGCTTCCGAGTAAGCAAAACTCTGTAAAAATGGCAATTTTGGTCACTGTGAGGGTTTAAAAAGTGGTTATTCAACATGAGGCACGATCCAATTGACATTTTGAATCATTTTTGGTAAAGTCCAAAAAATCCATTTTCGGACGAAAAACGATGACCGCGGAGCTGTCGAACGTTCCCAAAATGGTAAATTCTGATTAAATTTTAACATTTAATCTTTTGACTGCAAATTACTGTTGGATGTGAATTATTACTTTTTCAACTAAAATAAGTGTGTTTAAAGTAATTTCTGTGCCTGAAATTGGTCAAAATTGAAGCTTCTGAGTAAGCAAAACTCTGTAAAAATGGCAATTTTGGTCACTGTGAGGGTTTAAAAAGTTGTTATTCAACATGAGGCACGATCCAATTGACATTTGAATCATTTTTGGTAAAGTCCAAAAAATCAATTTTCGGACGAAAAACGATGACCGCGGAGCTGTCGAACGTTCCCAAAATGGTCAATTCTGATGAAATTTTAACATTTAATGTTTTGACTGCAAATTACTGTTGGATGTGAATTATTACTTTTTCAACTAAAATAAGTGTGTTTAAAGTAATTGCTCTGCCTGAAATTGGTCAAAATTGAAGCTTCTGAGTAAGCAAAACTCTGTAAAAATGGCAATTTGGGTCACTGTGAGGGTTTAAAAAGTGGTTATTCAACATGAGGCATGATCCAATTGACATTTTGAATCATTTTTGGTAAAGTCCAAAAAATCAATTTTCGGACGAAAAACGATGACCGCGGAGCTGTCGAACGTTCCCAAAATGGTCAATTCTGATGAAATTTTAACATTTAATCTTTTGACTGCAAATTACTGTTGGATGTGAATTATTACTTTTTCAACTAAAATAAGTGTGTTTAAAGTCATTTCTCTGCCTGAAATTGGTCAAAATTGAAGCTTCCGAGTAAGCAAAACTCTGTAAAAATGGCAATTTTGGTCACTGTGAGGGTTTAAAAAGTGGTTATTCAACATGAGGCACGATCCAATTGACATTTTGAATCATTTTTGATAAAGTCCCAAAAATCAATTTTCGGACGAAAAACGATGACCGCGGAGCTGTCGAACGTTCCCAAAATGGTCAATTCTGATGAAATTTTAAGATTTAATCTTTTGACTGCAAATTACTGTTGGATGTGAATTATTACTTTTTCAACTAAAATAAGTGTGTTTAAAGTCAATTCTCTGCCTGAAATTGGTCAAAATTGAAGCTTCTGAGTAAGCAAAACTCTGTAAAAATGGCAATTTTGGTCACTGTGAGGATTTAAAAACTGGTTATTCAACATGAGGCACGATCCAATTGACATTTTGAATCATTTTTGGTAAAGTCCCAAAAATCAATTTTCGGGCGAAAAACGATGACCGCGGAACTGTCGAACGTTCCCAAAATGGTCAATTCTGATGAAATTTTAACATTTAATCTTTTGACTGCAAATTACTGTTGGATGTGAATTATTACTTTTTCAACTAAAATAAGTGTGTTTAAAGTCATTTCTGTGCCTGAAATTGGTCAAAATTGAAGCTTCTGAGTAAGCAAAACTCTGTAAAAATGGCAATTTTGGTCACTGTGAGGGTTTAAAAAGTGGTTATTCAACACGAGGCACGATCCAATTGACATTTTGAATCATTTTTGGTAAAGTCCAAAAAATCAATTTTCGGACGAAAAACGATGACCGCGGAGCTGTCGAACGTTCCCAAAATGGTCAATTCTGATGAAATTTTAACATTTAATGTTTTGACTGCAAATTACTGTTGGATGTGAATTATTACTTTTTCAACTAAAATAAGTGTGTTTAAAGTAATTGCTCTGCCTGAAATTGGTCAAAATTGAAGCTTCTGAGTAAGCAAAACTCTGTAAAAATGGCAATTATGGTCACTGTGAGGGTTTAAAAAGTGGTTATTCAACATGAGGCATGATCCAATTGACATTTTGAATCATTTTTGGTAAAGTCCAAAAAATCAATTTTCGGACGAAAAACGATGACCGCGGAGCTGTCGAACGTTCCCAAAATGGTCAATTCTGATGAAATTTTAACATTTATTCTTTTGACTGCAAATTACTGTTGGATGTGAATTATTACTTTTTCAACTAAAATAAGTGTGTTTAAAGTCATTTCTCTGCCTGAAATTGGTCAAAATTGAAGCTTCTGAGTAAGCAAAACTCTGTAAAAATGGCAATTTTGGTAACTGTGAGGGTTTAAAAAGTGGTTATTCAACATGAGGCACGATCCAATTGACATTTTGAATCATTTTTGGTAAAGTCCCAAAAATCAATTTTCGGACAAAAAACGATGACCGCGGAGCTGTCGAACGTTCCCAAAATGGTCAATTCTGATGAAATTTTAACATTTAATCTTTTGACTGCAAATTACTGTTGGATGTGAATTATTACTTTTTCAACTAAAATAAGTGTGTTTAAAGTCAATTCTCTGCCTGAAATTGGTCAAAATTGAAGCTTCTGAGTAAGCAAAACTCTAAAAATGGCAATTTTGGTCACTGTGAGGGTTTAAAAACTGGTTATTCAACATGAGGCACGATCCAATTGACATTTTGAATCATTTTTGGTAAAGTCCCAAAAATCAATTTTCGGACGAAAAACGATGACCGCGGAGCTGTCGAACGTTCCCAAAATGGTCAATTCTGATGAAATTTTAACATTTAATCTTTTGACTGCAAATTACTGTTGGATGTGAATTATTACTTTTTCAACTAAAATAAGTGTGTTTAAAGTCATTTCTCTGCCTGAATTTGGTCAAAATTGAAGCTTCTGAGTAAGCAAAACTCTAAAAATGGCAATTTTGGTCACTGTGAGGGTTTAAAAACTGGTTATTCAACATGAGGCACGATCCAATTGACATTTTGAATCATTTTTCGTAAAGTCCCAAAAATCAATTTTCGGATGAAAAACGATGACCGCGGAGCTGTCGAACGTTCCCAAAATGGTCAATTCTGATGAAATTTTAACATTTAATCTTTTGACTGCAAATTACTGTTGGATGTGAATTATTACTTTTTCAACTAAAATAAGTGTGTTTAAAGTCATTTCTGTGCCTGAAATTGGTCAAAATTGAAGCTTCTGAGTAAGCAAAACTCTGTAAAAATGGCAATTTTGGTCACTGTGAGGGTTTAAAAAGTGGTTATTCAACACGAGGCACGATCCAATTGACATTTTGAATCATTTTTGGTAAAGTCCAAAAAATCAATTTTCGGACGAAAAACGATGACCGCGGAGCTGTCGAACGTTCCCAAAATGGTCAATTCTGATGAAATTTTAACATTTAATCTTTTGACTGCAAATTACTGTTGGATGTGAATTATTACTTTTTCAACTAAAATAAGTATGTTTAAAGTCAATTCTCTGCCTGAAATTGGTCAAAATTGAAGCTTCCGAGTAAGCAAAACTCTGTAAAAATGGCAATTTTGGTCACTGTGAGGGTTTAAAAAGTGGTTATTCAACATGAGGCACGATCCAATTGACATTTTGAATCATTTTTGGTAAAGTCCAAAAAATCAATTTTCGGACGAAAAACGATGACCGCGGAGCTGTCGAACGTTCCCAAAATGGTCAATTCTGATGAAATTTTAACATTTAATCTTTTGACTGCAAATTACTGTTGGATGTGAATTATTACTTTTTCAACTAAAATAAGTGTGTTTAAAGTCATTTCTGTGCCTGAAATTGGTCAAAATTGAAGCTTCTGAGTAAGCAAAACTCTGTAAAAATGGCAATTTTGGTAACTGTGAGGGTTTAAAAAGTGGTTATTCAACATGAGGCACGATCCAATTGACATTTTGAATCATTTTTGGTAAAGTCCCAAAAATCAATTTTCGGACAAAAAACGATGACCGCGGAGCTGTCGAACGTTCCCAAAATGGTCAATTCTGATGAAATTTTAACATTTAATCTTTTGACTGCAAATTACTGTTGGATGTGAATTATTACTTTTTCAACTAAAATAAGTGTGTTTAAAGTCAATTCTCTGCCTGAAATTGGTCAAAATTGAAGCTTCTGAGTAAGCAAAACTCTAAAAATGGCAATTTTGGTCACTGTGAGGGTTTAAAAACTGGTTATTCAACATGAGGCACGATCCAATTGAGATTTTGAATCATTTTTGGTAAAGTCCCAAAAATCAATTTTCGGACGAAAAACGATGACCGCGGAGCTGTCGAACGTTCCCAAAATGGTCAATTCTGATGAAATTTTAACATTTAATCTTTTGACTGCAAATTACTGTTGGATGTGAATTATTACTTTTTCAACTAAAATAAGTGTGTTTAAAGTCATTTCTCTGCCTGAATTTGGTCAAAATTGAAGCTTCTGAGTAAGCAAAACTCTAAAAATGGCAATTTTGGTCACTGTGAGGGTTTAAAAACTGGTTATTCAACATGAGGCACGATCCAATTGACATTTTGAATCATTTTTGGTAAAGTCCCAAAAATCAATTTTCGGACGAAAAACGATGACCGCGGAGCTGTCGAACGTTCCCAAAATGGTCAATTCTGATGAAATTTTAACATTTAATCTTTTGACTGCAAATTACTGTTGGATGTGAATTATTACTTTTTCAACTAAAATAAGTGTGTTTAAAGTCATTTCTGTGCCTGAAATTGGTCAAAATTGAAGCTTCTGAGTAAGCAAAACTCTGTAAAAATGGCAATTTTGGTCACTGTGAGGGTTTAAAAAGTGGTTATTCAACACGAGGCACGATCCAATTGACATTTTGAATCATTTTTGGTAAAGTCCAAAAAATCAATTTTCGGACGAAAAACGATGACCGCGGAGCTGTCGAACGTTCCCAAAATGGTCAATTCTGATGAAATTTTAACATTTAATCTTTTGACTGCAAATTACTGTTGGATGTGAATTATTACTTTTTCAACTAAAATAAGTATGTTTAAAGTCAATTCTCTGCCTGAAATTGGTCAAAATTGAAGCTTCCGAGTAAGCAAAACTCTGTAAAAATGGCAATTTTGGTCACTGTGAGGGTTTAAAAAGTGGTTATTCAACATGAGGCACGATCCAATTGACATTTTGAATCATTTTTGGTAAAGTCCAAAAAATCAATTTTCGGACGAAAAACGATGACCGCGGAGCTGTCGAACGTTCCCAAAATGGTCAATTCTGATGAAATTTTAACATTTAATCTTTTGACTGCAAATTACTGTTGGATGTGAATTATTACTTTTTCAACTAAAATAAGTGTGTTTAAAGTCATTTCTGTGCCTGAAATTGGTCAAAATTGAAGCTTCTGAGTAAGCAAAACTCTGTAAAAATGGCAATTTTGGTCACTGTGAGGGTTTAAAAAGTGGTTATTCAACACGAGGCACGATCCAATTGACATTTTGAATCATTTTTGGTAAAGTCCAAAAAATCAATTTTCGGACGAAAAACGATGACCGCGGAGCTGTCGAACGTTCCCAAAATGGTCAATTCTGATGAAATTTTAACATTTAATCTTTTGACTGCAAATTACTGTTGGATGTGAATTATTACTTTTTCAACTAAAATAAGTATGTTTAAAGTCAATTCTCTGCCTGAAATTGGTCAAAATTGAAGCTTCCGAGTAAGCAAAACTCTGTAAAAATGGCAATTTTGGTCACTGTGAGGGTTTAAAAAGTGGTTATTCAACATGAGGCACGATCCAATTGACATTTTGAATCATTTTTGGTAAAGTCCAAAAAATCCATTTTCGGACGAAAAACGATGACCGCGGAGCTGTCGAACGTTCCCAAAATGGTAAATTCTGATTAAAATTTAACATTTAATCTTTTGACTGCAAATTACTGTTGGATGTGAATTATTACTTTTTCAATTAAAATAAGTGTGTTTAAAGTAATTTCTGTGCCTGAAATTGGTCAAAATTGAAGCTTCTGAGTAAGCAAAACTCTGTAAAAATGGCAATTTTGGTCACTGTGAGGGTTTAAAAAGTGGTTATTCAACATGAGGCACGATCCAATTGACATTTTGAATCATTTTTGGTAAAGTCCAAAAAATCAATTTTCGGACGAAAAACGATGACCGCGGAGCTGTCGAACGTTCCCAAAATGGTCAATTCTGATGAAATTTTAACATTTAATCTTTTGACTGCAAATTACTGTTGGATGTGAATTATTACTTTTTCAACTAAAATAAGTATGGTTAAAGTCAATTCTCTGCCTGAAATTGGTCAAAATTGAAGCTTCCGAGTAAGCAAAACTCTGTAAAAATGGCAATTTTGGTCACTGTGAGGGTTTAAAAAGTGGTTATTCAACATGAGGCACGATCCAATTGACATTTTGAATCATTTTTGGTAAAGTCCAAAAAATCCATTTTCGGACGAAAAACGATGACCGCGGAGCTGTCGAACGTTCCCAAAATGGTAAATTCTGATTAAATTTTAACATTTAATCTTTTGACTGCAAATTACTGTTGGATGTGAATTATTACTTTTTCAACTAAAATAAGTGTGTTTAAAGTAATTTCTGTGCCTGAAATTGGTCAAAATTGAAGCTTCTGAGTAAGCAAAACTCTGTAAAAATGGCAATTTTGGTCACTGTGAGGGTTTAAAAAGTGGTTATTCAACATGAGGCACGATCCAATTGACATTTGAATCATTTTTGGTAAAGTCCAAAAAATCAATTTTCGGACGAAAAACGATGACCGCGGAGCTGTCGAACGTTCCCAAAATGGTCAATTCTGATGAAATTTTAACATTTAATGTTTTGACTGCAAATTACTGTTGGATGTGAATTATTACTTTTTCAACTAAAATAAGTGTGTTTAAAGTAATTGCTCTGCCTGAAATTGGTCAAAATTGAAGCTTCTGAGTAAGCAAAACTCTAAAAATGGCAATTTTGGTCACTGTGAGGGTTTAAAAACTGGTTATTCAACATGAGGCACGATCCAATTGAGATTTTGAATCATTTTTGGTAAAGTCCCAAAAATCAATTTTCGGACGAAAAACGATGACCGCGGAGCTGTCGAACGTTCCCAAAATGGTCAATTCTGATGAAATTTTAACATTTAATCTTTTGACTGCAAATTACTGTTGGATGTGAATTATTACTTTTTCAACTAAAATAAGTGTGTTTAAAGTCATTTCTCTGCCTGAATTTGGTCAAAATTGAAGCTTCTGAGTAAGCAAAACTCTAAAAATGGCAATTTTGGTCACTGTGAGGGTTTAAAAACTGGTTATTCAACATGAGGCACGATC